>NC_082663.1:176501025-177121724 GCF_025265405.1 Mesoplodon densirostris | reverse complement strand
TTGTACTTCCTTCACCACTCATGAAAGTGAGCCCCCCACCCCACACCAAACAACACACACATTCTGTGCATTCTCAGCCAAGACTTAATGAGTCTTGTGTTCTTCCCTTTACTGTGCCTTATATACATGCTATGTTAGGCTGCATTAGAGTAATTAAACCTTTTAATTCCATCACATGACAGGCTTCCTCCCTGAAGGCTGCTCTTTCCTGCCCTTCTAAGAGCTCCAGCTTCTCTAGGTCTGACCCGCTTCCAGCCTATGGCTGAGGTGAGAGGTCACTGAGAAGACTTGCCTTCCAGGCTCCTGGTGTGGCTTCTGTCATCATTTGATGCCCCGTCACAGTGTGACGCTGACAGGAGTGGGGGGGTGAACATGCCAGAGCACATACTTTCTTACAATAAAAAAGAAAATGAAACAAGACCTAGAGAACTGCACTGACGGCAAACCTAAGGGTTTAAGTAAAACATCTGAACTGCTAAGGGTCTAAAGTATCCCTTAAGTCCAACTTCCCTCACATTAGACGTTAAGGGCATGGATGAGGTCTAGAGAGGGGAGAGACCGGTGGCCCTGGGCAATGTCAGTGCTAATTTCCTATGTATCACCAAAAAACAAACCAAACACCCCCACCACCAATGTGCATTAAGAAAGCAGCTAAATCACAAAAGGAAATCAACTACCAAACAAAGCAGCTGTGTACTGGTCCATCTCCTGCCTGTGGCACAGCCATGTGAAGTGAAATACATGGGCAGTTTCCATACTAGCAAAATACTTTTATTATTTTATAATGATAAAACAGGAAAGTAAAGATTTCTTTTTGGTGTATACCAGAGTTAAGGGAAGTAGAAGAATAAGGGAATTAATAGGACTTTTATGTACTTTGAGGACAGTAAAAAGTTAACAATACCAACTGTTTGACATAAAACTTATAGCCCCCGAAACACATATATAAAGGATCATAGTTTTAAAATCTATAAAAGTAAAAAATATACAGTCAGAAGCTCTAACGCTTATTCCATCTTTAATATAAAATTGTAAACATTTATTTACACAAAGCAAGTGTGTATAACAAAAGTCCAAGCACCCTTTTCTTTTGAGTCATGGCTCCTGGAAGATGGGGATTTGCACTGAAGTGGAGTTGTCTCCTTCCCTGACTACCCAAAAACCAGATTCATAAATAAAGCCACAGGCAGCTCCCTGGGGGGACTCCAAGCATCACATTTTATTGCTCTGACACTGCAGCAAGTGAGAAGCCTGCTGTCTGTCTAGGTGGCCCCAGGACTAAGGCAGGGGCAGCCCTCCCCACACGGGGGAGGCAGGGGCGCGAGCGCCCGGGGATAGAGGTGAGCAGCAGCCAGAGGGAGACCAGGAGAGGAACAAGGACCCACCACCAGCCTTCCGCCCGCTATTTTTGGTAGAAAACCCGCTGAAGTCACCCTCTTCCCCTGCAGATCGGGGAACTCACTCAGAGGGTGGAGTCTTCACTGGCTTTATGATTCATTCCCTTCTTTGAGAGTTATATTCAGCAACTGGGGAAGGCAGGGAGGGTGTTTAAAGGGGAAGTGGCCCAAACACCACCCATGGTGGCAAATGGCTATTAAAGAAGAAGATCTGAGGGTCCAAGGACCCCCATGAAAGGCACTGCTGGTGCAAAATAATTACCAATGTGTGTACAACCCTTTGTCCCCTCAAAGCCACTCAAGCTGGTTGTGTGAATATTTTCCTCGGCTCAATTCTTTACATATGATACTCCTTGAGTTATCCATTTTGAGGCTCCAGGGAAATAAAAATGGGGCTGTGGTTTCGCCAGAGACCACTCTGCATATACGCCACCCTTTTCAGTGTCCTCTTTTCTCTCCGACACCCCGTTTAAAAGGTCTCACCTTGTGCTCACCATGATGCTTTTGTTACATCGAAGTGCTCCGTCTTCATTTCCCACAAACAGCCCATAGGTTGTTGTGGACTCTTGGCTTAGTCAAGACCTAAAAAGTCACAGACCTTAAGAGAGAAATCCACTCGAGTCTTTAGAAAGGATGTGTTAGTGTTACAAAGCAATTCTCTTTAAAAAGTGCAAGTCACCTGACGAGGGAGTGGCGGAAGTCGTACAACAAAGTGTATCCTTCCTCTGGCCCAGCCCGCGTCCTCCCTGCCAAGCAGGGCACACCTAGTTTTCTCCTTCCCACAAACCTTTGCTTTCTGGGGAGGGGACACCCAGCTCCTTACTATGCTAGGCTTCCCTAGGGAATTCTAATGACTCTTTCTTTTCCTCTCCAATCCAGTAAATCAGTGGCTTAAGGAGTTTTTCCATTTGGGCTGGAGAGAGAAAGAAGGGGAGGCAGAAAGAAAGGTTATGGGGAATGAAGACAGGGTGCAGGAAAGACATCTGTTCATAACTCAACCACGATCACCTTCCTAACACATTAAATGTGAGTTTTCGGAGAAACTGCAAAAGGAGAAACAACAAAAGAGGACACAGGAATCCCAATTATTTCATTTCAGCATTTGGCCCGGGGGCCACTTGGGGTCTTGCTACCAACACACGGGAGGAAGGGATTCCTCAGCCCACGTCCTCCTAAATGCCAGCCTGGAAGAACAGCATTCTGGGAGAAGGAGGAGCTGCTGGAAAGACCAGATCTCTGTCCCTAACTCTGCTTTCTCATGGCATCCTGTTGTTCCTTTTTGGCACATGCAGTCACAGCCTGCACTTACGGAAATGATTTTCCAGTGAGCCTCCCTTTGCCCTGAAAGCTGACAAAGAGCAGGAATAAAAAAGGCTCTTAATCAAAAGGAAACCCTAAGTTTCCAATGCCACTTATCAATTTAAACCACCACCTACCCTAATCTGTTTTAAAACTTTAAAAAAAATTTAAAATCTTTTCTATGCTACAAATTGCAAATAGTTCTGCTATAAAGTTTCAACAACAATTTGTCCCAAAACTGGGGCAAGTGGAGAAATCTTGGATTAAGTCAACATGATAGCACAGATTTTTATAAGCCTGACATCATGGGGTTTCACTGTTGGTTTTTTGGTCATTTGGATAGAAAACCACCTGCAGAACCCTGTCCTGCTGTCCCAACACCAGATAACGACGCCAGCAGATGGGGTGGGGCCAGCCCAACATACCACAACTGCTGGCTGGGAGCCCTGGGCCCCACAGAGCCTGGGAGGACCAGGCCTCAGCCCCATGGCTCTAGCTCTACCTGCCCAGCTCCCCGGGCTGTGGGCTTTTGGTCCAAAGTAGTTGTTCTTGAATTTGAAAAGAAAAATATAGGCTGTATGAACACTGAAAACACCACAAATCCTCCTGTTACTGAGGCCCTAGAAGGTCGTCCAAATCATTCATCCACTCCTCCGAAGTCCTGTTCTTCAGCAGGGAGTCGATAAGGTCGGCATCTCCAGCCATGCTGGCCAGCCCGCTGCTACCTGGCTGCCCACTGTAGGCAAAGGGCAGTTCTTGGCCTGCGGTCCGCACAGGGTAGGCTTGGGCGCAGTGTAGCCCTGCCCGGCCGCCCACTGTTGGGGCGGGGCTCTGGCTGAAGGCCCCCAGCTCGGGCCCAGCTGGGCTCAGGCCCGGCAAGGCCTGCTGTGGGGCTCCCTGGGGAGGTGCTGGGGCAGGGGCACTGGTCCTCTGCTGTGTGCTCACAGGGGGCAGCATGGACCCCGCTGCAGCTGCTGAGCTCATGGGGGCCATAGGCCTGCTGGGCATCGCCTGGGAGAACTGCGGGCTGGACATTTTCAGGTGGGCCTGCTGCATGTGGAAACTGGAAGCTGCAGTGAAGGGGCTTACGGAGTTGTTCCCTGGGGTTTGGCCACTCAGGTTCGGCATTCCCTGATGTTGCCATGTGGAATTCTGGCCTCCCATGGTTGCCGATACCCTTGGGACCTGTGGCTTAGTTAAACCAGAGTTCAGGGTCCCCTTATTGTGCTGTTGGGAGATACCCGAGTTCCCCAGAGAGTTCTGCCCATAGGCAGCTGAAACCGAGGTGTTCGGGCCCACACCGGTCTGCCGTGGAATGTGGGCATGTCCATTGGTGACCTGTGGCGGGGGCTGGGCAACCCTCTGGGTCATACCAGAAGCCATGCCATAGAGGCTGCCCTGTGGCATGCTTTGCGAGCCAGTGAACTGAGCCACACCCCGGTCCTGCTGGCCTGAGCTTGAAGGGAGAGAGGAAACCGAAGTGTGTCCAGGGCCCATTGGCATCAGATTCCCGGCCTGAGGGAACACTCGAGGACAGCTGGAGTTAGACGGACCCAAGTTGTTCATGCCAGGCATGGCAGAAGAGGACCCTAGAAGACAGAGAAAATTCTGTCAACTAAGCTAGCATTTCTTCACCACCACTATGGAGATACCTCCAAGACCCAAGCTGCAGCTGCTATCCTACAGGCCTGAAAGGCAAAATCAGAACACCAGATAGTGGAACCTCAAAGAGAGCCCTGGGGGCAAAGGTTTCCCACAGGGTGGAATGGAGGCCGGTCTGGAGCAAAAACGAGATTAAGACAGGCACAGAGGAAGGGGCAAACGCTATGGCTAGGATGTGGGGAGGGTGTCTAGAGATAAAGGGAAGAGATGGTCCCGGCCGGATTCAGAAGAGCCGCAGCCACCATAGGAGGGGACAGGGCTGCAAAGCCAAAGGGTAACTGGACTGTGACTCTGGTTTAGACCTAACTCGGCAGGGACTGTCAGGATCACTTAGAGGAGGCCCACACAGTGTGGCACTGCAGGGTGGTGAAGGGAGGAAGGAGTCTGGACTGAAATCAGAAGATATTTACTGAGCACCTGCTCTGTGGTGGGTTCTGGGCTGGGGAGACAGCACGGAATGGGACAGAGAGGTCCTGTCCTCAGGGAACTTGCTATCTGGGACTCTGTCTTAAGCAGTGGATGCATGGTGACAGCCCTGACTGAGATGTATTTTTGTGGGTAGGTGAGCGACTGTTCAGGGGTTGGCCATAACTGAGGACACTTTGTTTCTCCTCTTCCTCTCTCCATCAGCACCTAACTAAAAACTGAGTTGAAAAAAGGGAAATGCTGAAACAGTCCACTTCTCTCCCACTGACAGCCCACAACAACATCAGATGGGATGAAGGCAGGAAAGCTGGCCAAGACCCAGGCTTCTGAGATGCCCACAGACTTCAACCCCTGGTCCCTGTTAGCACAAGCATAAAACCCCACTTAAGGGCTTCCCTGGTGGCGCAGTGGTTGAGAGTCCGCCTGCCGATGCAGGGGACGTGGGTTCGTGCCCCGGTCCGGGAGGATCCCACATGCCGCGGAGCGGCTGGGCCCGTGAGCCATGGCCGCTGAGCCTGCGCGTCCGGAGCCTGTGCTCCACAGTGGGAGAGGCCACAACAGTGAGAGGCCCGCGTACCGCAAAAAAAAACCCAAAAAACCAAGAAACAACCCCACTTAAGTCTCCTCTGGAATGCACAGCTGTGGTCAACTTCTCTGGGACACTTTATAACGAGAATCACTGACCAAGAGAAGCACAGGTTTCGAAGATATTCCAAGAGCTAGAAAGGCAGGTATGGCCTAGATTTTACTGCATCTGTCAACTGAAATCTCTCTAAATTTCTGGAGCAACAGCCTGAGCAATGGCGGTCAGGTTCCCTCACGTATCTGAGACATGACAGCTGAGACCTCAGAATGCTTCCTGCCCCTTTCTGGTCAACTGTCTGCTGCTGATACTGCCATCTGTGACACCAGTATGAGCAGACAGGAAGAAAGAAAAGAAGCAAAAGGCCATAGAAGTGCATTAAGTCTCTCCTTATCTGGAAAATAGGAGAAGGTCATTTTTTGAACAGACACATAATGCTAGAAGCAAAGAACTTTCTTAAGAATTACAGAAACCACTTCCTATTGATAAGATATCTTCCAACTACAGATGATTCTGCCTCAAAAGATTATACAGCCAGGGACCCAGCCAAAGCACTTAGCCAAAGTAGTCTGCCTCTACGACTTTCTTCTGACCTGTAGGGTAACCGGAACGCTAGGTTCCTTATGCAGAATGGAGTTACAGCAGCATATACATCCATTTAGCATCTATAGAATAAAGCTGGGCAGAGAGCAGGAACTCAGCATGAGTGGAACAGACTACCTGCTCTGTCCAGTGCCTGCCTTCCCCTGCCCCACTCCACTGCCTCAGACACTCCTCACCTGTGAACTGTCCAACCTGTTGTGGGAAGGTGCTCTGTGTTGGGTCTTGGTACTGGGGTGGCGGGCGGGTCAGATGGCGCTGAAACTGTTGCTTCTCCTAGAAAATGCCAAGAACAACAGAAAATTACAAGACCCACATAAAACAAAAACAAAGCGATTAGAGAACAGTAAACTGTCCAATGTTTGTTACTCAGAGGGACTCCTATGGAGATAATGCTCGTAATCTCATTTGGGGGGCTCTTAATAAATTGTAGTAGGAGACAGAAGGATGGGGCAATGATTTAAAAAAAAAAAAAAAGGTGATGCATCAATTCAAAGAAAAAAGAATGGCAGACCAGGGAAATGCAAATCAAAGCCACAATGAAATAGATACCACTTCACACCTACCAGGATGGCTAGAATCAAAAAGACAGATAAGTGTGTCAAGGATGTGGAGAAACTGGCCCCCTCATACACTGCTGTGGGGACGCAAAATGGTGCAGCTGCTTTGGAAAACAGTCTGGCAGTTTCTCAAAAGGTTAAACTAAAGAGTTACCATATGACCCAACAATTCCATCCCTGGGTGTATACTCAAGAGGACTGAAAACCTATGTCCACAAAAAGGGGAAACAACCCAAACGTCTATAAACTGATGAACAGATAAATAAAATGCAGCATATTCATATAATGGAATATTATTCAGCCACAGAAAGGAATGAAGTATGGATACATGCTACAATACGGTTGAATCTTGAATGCATTTATATGAAATGTCCAGAATAGGTAAATCTATAGAGATAAAAAGTAGACTAGTGGTTCCCTAGGCTTGGGAAGATGGGGGAACAACTTTTAATGGGTACAGGGTTTCCTTTAGGTAATGTTCTAAAAGTGGCTGTGGTGATGGTTTGTATAACTCTGTGAATAAACCAAAAACTATTTAAATTATACACTTTAAATGGGTGGATTGTATGTCATGTGAATTCCATCCCAATAAAGCTGTTATTTAAACACTGGCAGAACTGAGGCAGTACCATGGATTTTAAAGTCATCCTCCATCAACTTTATCCTCTGGGGAGCTAGTTCTCTTATGTCTTAAGGATGTAATTTAAAATCCTGAGAACTCCTGTAACCTTGGTACCTGAACACTACATTTGGTGACCAAGTGGGTGAACTGCAGGACTGGGAGGGGGCTTGTCAGTCCTGATTCTTGAACCCCAGGACCTCAGGGATGTCTTCATTTCCCTGCTTTATGTTCTCCCTTATAGCAATCTCTACCTTTACAAAAAAGCTGGATCCCACAGCAAACTGGTGGACCAAGTGAGCTCAGTGCTTTGGTAGCTGCTGACAAGGGACATGGAAAAACGTTCCTAACACATACAGTTTTAGCCACAGATTCGGCCTTCATTAATCCCCACTAAGTGACATAAAGCTGCTCTGACACAGGCTACCACTGTCTGAGAAACGCCACACTCCTGTTTCCAGGAGTACTCTAATACCGGGCATACAAACAATCACAAATCCACATACATACACACTGGAGCTTGTAGCCACTGCAGTGACTTGGGAGGCAGGCAAACATGGGAAGGGATGGTGGGGTTTTCTTCCACCTTTCTCTTTACCTGTTCTGCCAGAAGGTGCTGTTGCCTTTGCAAAAACTGCTGTTGTTGCAAATGCTTTTGTTGCTGCTCCCTCTGTTTCTGTTGGTCCAAAAGCAACTGATGCTGCTTCATTACAGCTGCCTGCTGCTGGTTACTGAGAAAGGAGGTGCTACTGTGAGTGCTGGCCACGGACACGGCGGGTGGCTGAGTCCCCACACTGGCAGCCTGGGTTGGTACAGGGACGCTGGGAGGGTTCTGGTCCTGTCAGCACAGAAAAGGGGGTCTCAAGTCAGGTGGGGCACACTGAAGACCATAAGCCCTGATCAGAGAAGATGAGCTGCATCCAGTGAAAGCCTGCCTCAAGGCTCTCTCTTGAAGGCTCTTCTTCCCTGCAGGTGACTCCAGTGAAACCACCCACCAGGGCGGGGCTGGAGACCAACAGCACTAACACCTGAGTATCCAGGCATGGCAATGAACAGTCACTAGCTGCATGTTAGGTTTGTTTCCTATGATTCACCAGTGGCAAAGGTGTGATTTTATATTTAAGCTCGTATATTTGTATACATAGTTCCAGTGGCAACTGTAGCTTATAAATGCTCCCTTACTGGAATGCATGGGTGTGGATAGGCCCCCAGAGGAGGAACTTCTGAGGGGCTCTGGTCGATGGAGATGCTACATTCTGAGTGTGCAAACCTTGGGCCCCTGGTGGCAGGGCTGTCCCTGAACCTCCTGAAATTATATGGTTTGTCCACCTGTGTACAGCATTTTCCTGGGAAGAGACTGCTTGACTTTTGTCAGATACTCATGCTCAAAAAATGCTGAGTACCAATGAGAACTTTAATGGATATTCTCTATTAATACCTGGACCTAAAGTGAGAGTCATGTCAAAGATTACCACAGTATTACCCCAACATCATTACTTACCTTTAAAAGAAAAGGAGAAATTTTAACTCATACAGGAAAAAGGCAAAAAGCAATTATCATTTGTACAAATTCAACTTTCTGAGCTTTTCCCCAGTCCTTATTTATTTGTATGTATGTATTTGGCTGCACTGGGTCTTAGTTGCGGCACGCGGGATCTAGTTCTCTGACCAGGGATCGAACCTGGGCCCCCTGCACTGGGAGTGTGGAGTCTTAACCACTGGACCACAAGGGAAGTCCCTCATTTGTATATTTAATCTTTTTACAAGATTCTAATTTTAGAGCAGACAGATTCTGAAGTAATCTCCTCACTCCAATCACCAGAAGCTTATGGACTACAAGAGTGCCTTGTGAGGTGCAAAGTACTACTGAAATAGCAGACATCACTGTGCCACTCTTTCTTTAGGATGCTCTCAGTGGCTGTGTAGCAGTTTAGTGGCTGAAATAATTAGAAGTAAGAACGTTTACACATGCATTCTTCTGCTGACAGATGCTTAGACTGCTTCCAGTTTTTGGCTATTAGAAATAATCATGCAATGAGTATCTTGTATGTAACTTTCCTCTTGTTTTTGGATTATTTCTTGCAGGGGTATATAATGTGTCAATGCTTACAAACATTTTTATGGCTTATGAAAAATACGAAATGTCAAATTACTTTCCAAAAGCACTGTGCCCATTTACACAACCTCACTACTATCTGAACATGTCAATTTCCTCATGGTATTACTAGCACCGAGTACTTTAATTTTTAATTTTTAAAATTTTAGAGTGTGCTACAAATAGACTGCAGGCTTCCAGTAGTGAAAGAGGCGATGCAATACACCCACCTGCATGTGACACAGCTACTGTCACACAAGTGTTAAAAAGTATCAATGGACCTATATACATATGTCTTCTATAGATATAGAAGACAATCCGGGACACACTGTGGAGTAAGAAAAGCAAGTGCTAACTTTGAGGAAGTCCAGGAACACTCTGTGTTTGTTTACTATACAAGCCCGAGCCATGAGAAGGCTTCCAGTGGGGAGACATTTTAGAACATATTTGAATGTGAGTAGAAATGCAAATAATGATCATCATAGAATGGTACTTGACCATTCTCCACCCTACAAAGCCATGTGATTCTGCCAGGCTTGAGTGTTTTCACTAAATAACCTGTTAGGAAGCAGCACTCACCTGAATGTTATAATCTTACTAAAACTTATGGTATTTTGAACACACGTCTGAAAAGTGGTATATATTAAAAAAAAAAAAAAGGAGAGCCTGTAAGGACATTAAATGTGATCTTGCCACAAATGACTTAAGTTGTATGGCATGGAAGAGACACTAGACCAAGTGCAGGGGATTCCTCAAATGGGTATACAGATAAAACCAAGTTACACTAGGGAATTTTACCCTATTTTTGTTTATTAAGAACCAATCCTCATTTGCTTGGTTAATTTTCACTCCCAAGGGAGTCAAAGGATGAAAGTACCAGCTCCCTCCCTCCCTTTGTTCCGCAACTACCTGGGATCTGGTAACCACACTAGGATGGATGTGGATGCAGAGTAACAGAGTAAAGCCCCGTGCTCACCTGGCTAGGTGGAACCAGTGATCGGAAGGGCAAATTTCCTGGCTTTGGTTTCATTAGAAATAAGGAGTTCTGCTCGTTGTTCAGATGAGACAGCTGCTGGGGAAGATAAGCCATCAGGGCCGGCTTGCTCTGGCCAGCCCCAGGGCCGCCTTGCCCACAGTCCGCCTTGTAGTGAGAAAGGGGTTTGGTGTTGCCATAGTCCAGCACTGATCCTTGGTTAGCCACGGGATTCTGATTCAAGTTACTTGGTGGCTGGTGACTCAGCAGGTTCACATGGCTGGGCTGGAGGTAGGGGCCTCCTGGCCGAGGGGAGCTCTTGTTCACACTGGGCATCATGAGCAGTTTGGAGCCAGTGAAGTCTTGCTTGTAACCAGGAGGGCTGGCAGGTTTTTCCATGGAATAAGGGACATTTAAGGGACTGTGGGAGGGGCCTGTCTGCTGCCACGTGGACATCTGGCCTGGAGCTGGTGCTGGGGCAGCCTGCTGTGGGTTCTGGAGCATCTGCTCACGCTTCTGCTTGGCAGCGATCTGCTGGAGTTGGTGGGCAGAGGACAGCTCTGAGCTCCCGCCTGGGCCCTGGCTAGGCAACACCACACTGGAGAGGGCTCTTTGTGCATTCTGGGCCTGGGCTGATGCCGACATCAGGTTGGGACTGGGATTGTCCACCCCAGGCTGACCAGAGGTGTGGAACAGGGGCTGAGAGCCCCCTAGGCTGGGTGAATCTGTGCTCACAGGGCCAGAGGAAGGCCCCATAAAGGTCTGTCCTGCAGACCCAGCCCTCACTTGTGGAGAGCCTAACTGTTCTTGTTCAAAGGCTGCTGGAGAGAATTCTGTTTTAATATTAATGTCCTGTGCCAAGGGGGTCTGTGTGGCAGAACCAGAAGACTCTGGATCCTTCTTCTCTTCAAAGTCCTCATTAAATAGATCCTTCATGTCTTCATCAGGCACTGACCTGTTCAGCTCCTCGATGAGCTCCTTCCACTCCTGCTCATTAAGGTTGAGGTCAGGCATGAGGTTGCTTTGAGATATGGAGCCTCCGGCCCCTGCGATCATGCAAGGCAGGTCATCCACGGGCTCCTGCTTCAGTTCTTTATTCAGGCTCAGGGGAAATGACTCACTGGGGTTGCTGCCTCCATTCAAGTGGAGGCTCGAGTCCGCCAGACACTTCTTATTGATGGAGTCCAGCCCCAGTGAGTGCTTCCTGCTGGCCTGTAGGGCCTCTGTGCCAGGCTTGTCAGGCTGACCAAGGGGGGAGGCTGGAGGCAGGCCATTAGAAGAGACGGCAACTCCCAGAGGGGCCTCCCGGCGGGTCTTCTTATGCCCAGGAAAGAAGTCTCCATAGCCATTCTGTTGATCACCATTCTGAGGGGATGTGGCACTATCGAGATTCCTCTTCACTGTTTCATGGAGATGCTGAAAAACAAGAAAAAGAGTGACTTATATATACACCACGTATGAGGCCCGTCTGCTTCTAATGGTGACTTAAACCAGGGGCCTGTACCCCTGCAGTGCTCTCCTGCCGATGTTGCTTGTCCAGTTTACAACCCTCACCTCTGGGAACACATCCCCATTCCCCCTCCACGGTTATCTCTGCCTCTTCGTCTCCTGTGGCCTTGCCTGAGTGAAGACTAGCTCAGCTGTGGGAAAGTAATCCGGCTGCAGTCAATGCGTCAGTCCCTGGACTCTTGCAGCTCTTTTTGCAGGACACAAGCCTGATGCAGCCCAGTCATCTAATCTGAGGGTGTGACTGAGAATGGAGCTAATGAGAAAGAGCCAAAGGATACACATATATTCTTGAGGACATCATTTGCATCCCGGATCTAGGTTATACACGAGACCAGCCATCCCCCTGGGCTTGTCACTTATGGGAACCAATAAATTCCTCCTTGTGGTTAAGCTGGTTTAACTTGGATTTCTGCTGCCTTCAGCTAAAGGAGACTTGGCTACTATAGGCTCTTTTTCAGGCCCTGTTGGGTGCTGACCACGAGCTCCAGGCCTCCACCTTGGTGCACAGGCATGTTCATGCCCTTGCTCATCTTTCTAGGTGCCCTCGCCCAGCTCCACCCCTTCTCTCCAGCCTAGGCTGCTTCCTCATATGCCTTACAGGCCTCTGCCTTTTGGCTTTTGTCCCACTCTGCTCCCCACCAACCGTGAGCATCTTCTAATCCCCTGCACCCAGTCACCAGCCCTCCCAAACCCTACCACTTCTTAACAAGACCATTAATTTGAACACAGTCATGTCTGTCTGGCAGTTACTTACTTCCCCATGTTCTCCTCAATTGGATTTGTTCAACTAACCTTATTAAGAGTCTACCGTGTGTCAGGGACAAGTGCTGTGGGGATATCAAGACAAATGAGGTGGTCCCTGCTCTTCATGGGCTTCCAATCTTCTAGGACATGGGACATACATGGACATGGCTACAGAATAAGACAATCACCATATGCAAGCCGTAGAGCAATAAGCACCCTGAGAGTTCAAGGGCAGGAGTTTTATGGAGAGAACATGACAGGGAAGAGAAGAGGTGGTGTCTTTCTGTTATTTCCCAGCCTCGTTTTCAGCTACTAGGACACAACTTCTCCACTAACAGAGGCACCTGCACTCAGCCTCTGTACATGTCTGCTCCTTTCCTATGTTTACTTCTGTTACATTTTTGTCCTTTATTCCCCAATTCCAACCTCCCCCCTCCACTGGCCCTAAGCATTTATACTGTGCTATTTACAACATTCCAATTAACAGCTTTCATTATTATCTTTAAGCAGATTTCAGAGGAGTCAGAGAGTAGCACAGGACACTCTGTGCTGCTTTCTTCTGCTGCAGAGAAGGGCCACAATGACCCATCACATCCACCCCAGGAGGCTGAGCACAGAAGTACCTGACTCCCTGGGCGGGGGGTGGAGGGAAGGAGGGGGCCAAGGGCACCAGCTCTCAGCAGCAAACTACCTGTAGACACAAATGTGCAATGAGCAAGAAAACAAGGAGGGCAATTTTATCAGTCTCTGAGTTCCAATTTTAATGTTCCATTCCCTCTCCTTCAAGATTTTCTTATTTCTTAACTGTTAAAGCTGACTGCACAGTGTTCTATAAATCCTGGCTAAGTATTTCTTTAAATGCATATCTGGGTACTTAAGTTAGCTCAGAAAAGGTTAGGAATGCTCAATAAATGGAACTGTAGGGCAGAAGTATAAGCAAAACATGATCCTAGGACTCAACTCAAGAACACAGCCCCGGGCTTCCCTGGTGGCACAGTGGTTGAGACTCGGCCTGCCGATGCAGGGGACATGGGTTCGTGCCCCGGTCCGGAAAGATCCCACATGCCGCGGAGTGGCTGGGCCCGTGAGCCGTGGCCGCTGAGCCTGCGCATCCGGAGCCTGTGCTCCGCAACGGTAGAGGCCACAGCAGTGAGAGGCCCGCATACAGAAAAAAAAAAAAAAAAAAAAAAAAAAAAAGAACACAGCCCCTACATATAGAGGGAACACATCTCAAGATAATAAATTTATGACAAACCCACAGCCAATAATATTCTGTGGTGAAAAGCTGAAAGCCTTCCTGCTAAATTCTGGAACAAGACAAGGATGCTCACTCTCACCTCTTCTATTCAACACAGTACTGGAAGTCCTAGCCACAGAAATCAGACAAGAAAAAGAAATAAAAGGTATTCAAATTGCAAGAGAAAAGGTAAAATTGTCATTATATGCAGATAATATGATACCATACTTAGAAAACCCTAAATACTCCACACAAAAACTACTAGAACTGATAAACGAATTCAGCAAGGTACCAGGATACAGGATAAACATACAGAAATCAGTTGCATTTCTTTACACCAACAATGAAATATCAGAAAAGGAATGTAAAAAAAAAAAAAAAACAATACCTTTTAAAATCGCACCCCCAACAATAAAATAGTTAGGAATAAACCTGACCAAGGAGGTGAAAGACTTATACACTGAGAACTATAAAACATTAATAAAGGAAACTGAAGATGATTCAAAGAAATGGAAAGATATCCCATGCTCTTGGATTGGAAGACTTAGTATGTTAAAATGGCCATACTACCCAAAGCAATCGACAGATTTAATGCAATCCCTATCAAATTACCCATGACATTTTTCACAGAACTAGAATAATCTTTTTTTAAACATTTTTAAAAAGATTTATTTATTTAATTTATTTTTGGCTTGAGTTGGGTCTTGGTTGTGGCACGTGGGATCTTCACTGCAGCACATGGACTGTTCATTGCAGCACGTGGGCTTCTATCTGTTGTGGCATGTGGGTTTTCTCTTCTCTAGTTGTGGCACACGGGTTCCAGGGTGTGTGGGCTCTGTAGTTTGCAGCACGCAGGCTCTCTAGTTGAGGCATGTGAGCTCAGTAGTTGTGGCACATGGGCTTAGTTGCCCTGCAGCATGTGGCACCTCAGTTCCCTGACCAGGGATCAAACCCGTGTCCCCCACATTGTAAGGCAGATGCTTTATCACTGGACCACCAGGGAAGTCCCTGGAACAAATAATCTTAAAATTCATATGGAACCATAAAAGACCCAGAATTGTCAAAACAACCCTGAGGAAAAAGAACAAAGCTGGAGGCATAACCCTTCCAGACTTCAGATAATACTACAAAGCTATAGTAATCAAAACAGTGTGGTATTGGCACAAAAACAGACATATGGATCAATGGAACAGAGTGTCCAGAAATAAACCTACACACCTACAATCAATTAATCTTCAACAAAGGAGGTAAGAATATACAATGGGAAAAAGACAGCCTCTTCAGCAACTGGTGTTGGGAAAGTTGGACAGCTGCATGTATATCAATGAAGTTAGAACACACCCTCTCACCATACACAAAAATAAACTCAAAATGGCTTAAAGACTTAAATGTAAGACATGACACCATAAAAATCCTAGAAGAGATCATAGGCAAAACATTCTCTGACATGAATCATACCAATGTTTTCTTAAGTCAGTCTCCCAAGGTAACAGAAATATAAACCAAACCAAACAAAAAAACCAAATAGGACCTAATGAAACTTACAAGCTTTTGCACAGCAAAGGAAACCATCAACAAAATGAAAAGACAACCTATGGAATGGGAGAAAATATCTGCAAATGATGAGACTGACAAGGGCTTAATTTCCAAAATATACAGACAGCTCATACAACTCAACAACAAAAAATCAAACAACCCAATCAAAAAATGGGCAGAAGACCTAAATAGATATTCCTCCAAAGAAGATATACAGATGGCCAATAGGCATATGAAAAGATGCTCAACATGGTTAATTATCAGACAAATGCAAATCAAAACTACAATGAGGTATCTATCACCTTACACTGGTCAGAATGGCCATCATCAAAAAATCTACAAACAATAAATGCTGGAGGGCTTCCCTGGTGGTGCAGTGGCTGGGAATCCACCTGCCAATGCAGGGGACACGGGTTCGAGCCCTGGTCCGGGAAGAGCCCACATGCTGCGGAGCAACTAAGCCTGTGCACAACTACTGAGCCTGCACTCTAGAGCCCGCGAGCCACAACTACTGAACCCACAAGCCACAACTACTGAAGCCCCTGTGCCTAGAGCCCATGCTCCGAAACAAAGAGAGGCCACTGCAATGAGAGGCTCATGCACCGCAACGAAGAGCAGCCCCCACTCTCTGCAACTAGAGAAAGCCCGCGTGCAGCAACTTAGACCCAACGCAGCCAAAAATAAAATAAATAAATTTATCAAAAAAAACAACAACACCCTTTAAAAAATAAAATAAATGTTGGAGAGGGTGTGGAGAAAAGGGAACCCTCCTAATACTGTTGGGGGATGGTGGGGATGTCAGTTAGTGCAGCCACTGTGGAAAACAGTATGGAGGTTCCTCAAGAAACTAAAAATAGAATTACCATATGATCCAGCAATCCCACTCCTGGGTATATACCCAGCCAAAACTATAATTCAAAAAGATACATGCACCACTGTGTTCACAGCAGCACTATTCACAACAGCCAAGACCTGGAAACAACCTAAATGTCCACTGACAGATGAATGGATAAAGTAAATGAGGTACATATATACAATGGAATACTACTCAGCCATAGAAAAGAAGGAAATAATGCTATTAGCAGCAACATGGATGCAACTAGAGATTATCATACTAAGTAACGTAAGCCAGAAAGAGAAAGACAAATACCATGATATATCACTTATATGTGGAATCTAAAATACGACACAAATGAACTTATCTATGAAATAAATAGAATCACGGACATAGAGAACAGACTGGTGGTTGCCAGCAGAGAGGGGTTGGAGTGGGAGGTTGGGGTTAGCAGATGTAAGTTTTTATATACAAAACAGATAAGCAAGGTCCTACTGTATAGCGCAGAGAACTATATTTACTATCTTATGATAAACCATATGGAAAATATAAAAGAAAGAATGTATATATATGTATAACTGAATCACTTTGCTGTACAGCAGTAATTAACACAACATTGTAAATCAACTATACCTCCTGGGACTTCCCCGGTGGTCCAATGGCTAAGACATCATGCTCCCAATGCAGGGGGCCCAGGATGGATCCCTGGTCAGGGAACCAGATCCCACATGCCACAACTAAGAGTTCACGTGCCACAACTAAAGATCCCGCTCGCTGCAACAAAGATCCCGCGTGCTGCAACTAAGACCTGGCACAGCCAAATAAATAAATAAATAAATAAATATTAAAACAAAACAAACCAAAACTAAGAACACAGCCCCTACAACACAAGGACGTGTGCTTTACTTTCGTGTAGGGTTTTCTGCTTCCTGCTGCCACCTAGGGGTGAGAGGGGGAAAGGAACCATAATCCTAAAATGGACCCTTTACAAGATCCTTTGTTTTAAAAGTTTCTTTCCCTCTGGGAAGGTAAATTCATACCCATTTAGTCGGTCAGAAGGAAATAAAAATGAGTTGCTAATTTTCGGGGGGGTTATTCTTTCTATTATTTCTTTTTTTTGGAAAATCATTTGCTCCTCAGTGTCAGGTTTGGGCTCTCTGTAAACCTGGGAGCTCAGTTTTCTATTTTCCTAAGGGGGAAGATGGACACCTAAGAGGTCAACACACCTGATGAGTCAGCTGATTGTCCCAGATTAGAAACAGAATCCTTCTTTGCCATAACAGTTATAAAAGCTACCACGTCCTCTTTCAATATCCACACGCAAACAGCTGCAGAGTTCTAAAGTAACAACTTAATTTTGCAATACCAATTGCTTTTAGCCAAAGGAAACACCAGGTCATTTTCTCAACTGCACACAAAATTTAACTGGAATGATGTAGGTGGGTTTGGGAAGTGTGGAATACGGTGGCTCTGGCAGATTTTTGAGTCTTGAGCATTTGCCGGAGTGCCTGATATGTGCAGGGCACTGCAGAGGAAGACAAAGATGAGTAAACCATGGAGCCTGATTTCCAGGAATTTATAACAGATGGAAAAATGGTCTGAACTGATTATAAATTATTTTAAGAACAAACACAGTAAGAGCTATAAAGCATACAAGACTGGCTGTCCTTGTACTTGCCCTCAGTGTATATGGTACTTCTGGGTACTCAGCTCAGAGGTTTCTGTTGTAACTACCTAATGGTCTCCCGATGCACGGGGTTTCAGGAGGATTCAGTTCTGGGATAATGTGATCTGGTGCTCATTTCCTCCACAAGGGGGTTTTGTTGAAGAATACTTCATGCCTGATGGTAAACTGGAGGCCTTGCATGCTCACCCAGTCAGTCCTAACTCCTACCCTAGCCTGTGCCACCCATCATCTTCTACTCTGGGAGAGGGGCCCCAGGATATCAACGGTGAGTCAAGCTGGAGTTGCCACACCTTATGGACACCAAATCAGTATACTGTCCCCACCCACCCCACTCACTTAGTGAGGACAGTCCCTCACCTAGTCTCTACTTCCACCCTCTTCCACCACCCACCAATGAAATTCCAGTGTGCTTTGTGGTAAAACTCCCCCAAATGAGAGTTCTCCCACTCTGAATTAACAAACAGATGTGTCTGTTCAAGACGGGTGGCTCTCTTATCAATGTTCCTTATGCACTGACATGTAGATGAAAGTACAGGTTGACAGGGACTTCCCTGGCGGTCCAGTGGTTGGGACTCTGTGCTTCCACTGCAGGGGGCGCAGGTTCAATCCCTGGTCAGGGAACTAAGATCCCGCATGCTGTGTGGCACGGCCAAAAGAAGAAGGAAAAAAAAAAGTATAGGTTGACAATACAGAGGTTCCTCAAAAAACTAAAAATAGAGTTGTCATATGTTCCAGCAATCCCACTCCTGGGCATATATCCAGACAATACTATAAGTCAAAAAGACAGGGACTTCCCTGGTGGTGCAGTGGTTAAGAATCCGCCTGCCAATGCAGGGGACATGGGTTCGAGCCCTGGTCCAGGAAGATCCCACATGCCGCAGAGCAACTAAGCCCGTGAGCCACAACTACTGAGCCGGCGCTCTAGAGCCCGTGAGCCACAGCTACTGAAGCCCGTGTGCCCTAGAGCCCGTGCTCTGCAACAAGAGAAGCCACCGCAATGAGAAGCCCATGTATCGCAACAAAGAGTAGCCCCCACTTACTGCAACTAAAGAAAGCCTGTGCACAGCAACGAAGATCCTACACAGCCAAAAATAATAAAAAATAAATTTGTAAAAAAAAAAAAGGAAATAATGCCATTTGCAGCAACATGGATGCCAATAAAGATTATCATACTAAGTAAAGTAATTCAGAAAGAGAAAGACAAATACCATGTGATATCACTTATATGTGGAATCTAAAATATGACACAAATGAACCTATCTACAAAACAGAAACAGATTCACAGATTCACAGACATAGAGAACACACATGTGGTTGCCAAGGTGGGTGGGGGGGTTGGGGAGGGGTGGATTGGAAGTTTGGGGTTAGCAGATACAAACTATTATATATAGAATGGATAAGCAACAAGGCCCTACTGTATAGCACAGGGAACTACATTCAATATCCTATGATAAACCATAATGGAAAAGAATTTTTTTTTTTTTTGCCGCAGCGCACGGCATGCAGAACTTCTCCAACCAGGGATCGAACCTGTGCCCCCTGCATTGGAAGTGTGGAGTCTTAACCACTGGACCACCAGGGAAGTCCAAGAAGGATTTTATTAAAAAAATGTAATATATATGTATAACTGAATCACTGTTGTACAGCAGAAATTAACACAACATTGTAAATCAACTATACTTCAAAAAAAAAGAGTATAGGTTGAAACATATAAAATCATTTAACTTTTTAAGGTAATAGTAGTTAAATATTGGTAATTTCAACCTAATACCATGCTCACCTTTCTTTTCCCCAGGAGCTCTTCTAGTACCCTGTATATACAGTGAGGACCCTCAGGAACCCCGACTGTTGTTGGAAAAGATCCTCTATTTTCATGCAACATTAAAGGTTTCAATGATTTGAGGAAAAATCAGTGAGGTCCAAAGTAGCAACATTGATAAGGCACTAATTTGAGCTAAATGCTACAAGGACAAGTCGTTACTTCCTTAGTGTGCCTCGAGGACCACTCAGCACCTGCACTTACTATTCCCCACTGATTCAGAATCTCACTCAATCTTCAAAGGTACCCTTAAGATGAGTATCACTGTTTCTGTTTTACAGCAGATTAAAGTCAGATTACATGAGGTTTCCTAAAGTTTGAGCATTCAGAGGCCTTGGGAAGGATCTGCAGCAGATCCCCACAGCCCTGCCCCTCCCCTGGTCAGTCTGAGATCGGGCCCAAATTAATCCCACCTCCACCTGTGAAGCTAAAGGAGTTTGGTAAAAAACAAGCAGCAGGGAGTGAGTCAGAGTTTCAAACTGTAAGGAGTACCTCCCTGAGACCAAGCACAAAGAGCCCTATTAAGACGTTACCAGAAAAATGGGCTGTGCTGAAAAAAATCTCACACACCAAGGCTACACAGATTCTTTGTAAAATATTTAAAGAAAAAAAATGTTACAGAACCTTCTATAATTTGCTATTAAAGATTCCCACTCTTAAGACATTATGTCTTAATAGTTTGGTATCATCACTGATTAGAAGCACACTGAGTACTAAGGAGATCTGTAAGCACCACTCTTTGCCACTAAATCTGCCTACAGGATATACTGAAAATGCCAAGCTTTGAGAAATGTATTTTCCAGAAAACTTTATAGTTTCGTGCCTAGACATTTTTATCATCACCTTAAAATTTTTTTTTATTTTGAAAGAATTATAGATTCATAGGAAGTTGCAAAGAGTACAGAGGGTCCTGTGTACCCTTCACCCAGTTTCCCCCAACAGTTGTATTTTACCTAATTACAGCAAAATATCAACAAGGAAGAAGATATGGGTAGAATGTGGGTGTACAGTTCTATGTCATTTTAACAAATGACTATAACCTTTTAAAAAAATTTTTATTTTATATTGAAGCATAGTTGATTAACAACGTTGTGTTAGTTTCAGGTGTACAGCAAAGTGATTCCGTTATACATATACATGTATCTATTCTTTTTAAAATTCTTTTCCTGTTTAGACTATCACCTTTTTTGATAAGAAAACTTTTAAAAAGCTTTTTTATAAAAAGCTATTTAAGAAAGCAGGACTATGTATTTAACACAATGTAATCTCTTCCTGCAATGGTTATAAAGCAGAAAGTTAAAATTCACACTGTATACTGAGAATCAAAATTGATAAACAGATTGGTTCTCATGCTTGGCAAGCAGTCCGCACATTCTCTTTGCTATAGAAAAACCTATTTGGGAAGCCACGTGAGGCTCAGAAGGTTGCATGGTGTACGTGAAAACAAAGCAGGCTACTGCTAACTGGCTGTGTGATCTTAGTTAAGATGCAATTCTTCTAGGATCTGCTTTCATGCCCTATAATATTAAGATCCTGGGTAAAATGACCTGAAGTTCCACTCAGCTTTAAAGGTCCGCACTGCTGTCCTGTTACTATCAAATCAATGCCCTGTAGAGGGAGATACCCTCACGGGTTCATGCAGCGCTCATTCACCGAGATCCTACTAGGTGACAGATAATGCCCTATACAGGCTGTGCACAAAATAATGGTGAATTCAGATATTCACTAGGTTTTCACTACATGCTAGGCAGGGCACTAGGCACTGGGGATAAAAAGATAAACAAGACATGGGACTTCCCTGGCGGTCCAGTGGTTAAGACTCCATGCTTCCACGGCAGGGGGCACAGGTTCCATCCCTGGTTGGGGAACTAAGATCCCACATGCAGCAAGGGGCAGCCAAAAAATTAAAAAATAAAAATACTTTCACTTAAAAAAAAAAGGACAAGACATAGTTCCGGCTCCACCCCCAGAATCTGATGGAGAATCAATGAAGGCAGGCCCGAGTGTTACAGGAGGAAAGAGAACAGAACAGTGTGGGGACAGCATTGCTAGACCTTCTGGAGAAGGGGATGCAGAGAAGTCATCCAGAGGAGGCGGAAGGCACTTCGGCTGAGAGGCAAAGGCAAGGATATACAAATGAGCACTGAATGGCAGTAGATGGAGGGAGGCAAGCAGAAAAAAATGAGTTGTTTAATGGTGATGAAGCGTAAAGGGCACAACAGGGAGTACTGAAAGGGAAAGGCTGGAATGGACTATGACTGCCCCAAATGTGATTTAATGGAAAATGTTTAAAAATACACAAAACTAGAGAGAACAGTATAATGAATCCTAATATGCCCATCACTCAACTTAAACAACCATTAGTATTTGGGCATTTTGTTTCATTTCTATCTCCTTATCTCCCCCCCCCCCAAAACTGGATAATTAAAAAAACAAATCCTAGGCATAACATCATTTAATCCACAAATACTTCACTATGTATCTCTAAAAAGTAAGAACTCTTAAATATACATGCATGTATATAACAACACGATGTCATTATCACACCTACAACAGTAATAATTCTTTATCATCACCACCTCAAACCCATAAGGATGGCTACCATCAAAAAGCCAGAAAGGGCCTCCCTGGTGGCGCAAGTGGTTGAGAGTCCGCCTGCCGATGCAGGGGATACGGGTTCGTGCCGCGGTCTGGGAGGATCCCATATGCCGCGGAGCGGCTGGGCCCGTGAGCCATGGCCGCTGAGCCTGCGCGTCCGGAGCCTGCGCGTCCGGGGCCTGTGCTCCGCAGCGGGGGAGGCCACAACAGTGAGAGGCCCGCATACCGCAAAAAAAAAAAAAAAAAAAAAAAAAAAAGCCAGAAAGTAACAAGCGTAGGCAAGGATACAGAGAAACTGGAACCCTTGTGCACTATTGGTGGGAATGTAAAATGGTGCAGCCACTATGAAAACAGTATGGTGGTTCCTCAAAAAAAAAAAAAAAAAAAAAAGTCTTACTGTATTAGCCAACAATTTAATTTCTAAAAGAATTCCATTTCCAAAAGAACTGAAACCAAGGATTTGTACATCCATGTTCATAGTAGCGTAACCCACAATAGCCAAAAGGTAGAAGCAGCCCAAGGGTCCATCAATGGATAAACAAAATGTGGTATACCCACAGAAGCCTTAAAAAGGAAGGAAACTTGGACACATGCTATAACATGGATGAAACCTGAGGACATTGTTAAGTGAAATAAGCCAGCCACAAAAGGACAAATACTATGATTCTACTCATATGACATACCTGAAGCAAATTCATTAAAGACAGAAAGTAGAATGGTGGTTACCAGAGGTTGGAGAGAGGAGAAAATGGGGAGTTATTGTTTAATGGGTGTAGTGTTTTCAGTTTTGCAAGATAAAAGAGTTCTGAAGAGGATGGATGGCAGTGTGGTTGCATACAATGTGAACATACCTCATGCCACTGAACTGTACACTTAAAAATGGTTAAGATGGTAAATTTTTATGTTATATGTATTTTACCACAATTTAAAATTTTAAATTCTTTATTACTATCCTATATCCTATTAGTGCTTACATTTCCCTGTCTCATCAATATCTTTTGCCAACAAAACAAATAAAACAAAATTAAGCATAATAAATTATGGAAAATTTCAAACACACACTACAGTAGAAAGAAAGTACAATGACCCCCATGTACCCATTGTCCAGCTGAAACAACACAGCCCATCTTGTCTTACTCACACCCTACCCATGCTCCCTGGGCTAACCTAGGAATCACACCATTTCTCCTTAAATACTTCAGCATGTATTGCTAAAATATAAAAGCTTTTTAAAAGACAATAACCAAAGAACTCTCCAAGCACTTTAAAAATATGATCTAAAAAATGTTGGGACTTCCCTGGTGGTCCAGTGGTAAAGAATCCGCCTTCCAATGCAGGGGACATGGGTTTGATCTCTGGTCAGAGAACTAAGATCCCACATGTCTTGGGGAAACTAAGCCCGCGCGCCGCAACTACTGAGCTCCCGCGCCTCAACTAGAGCCCCTGTGCGAGCCCCTGTGCTGCCAACTACAGAGCCCACACACTCTGGAACCCGCGTGCCACAACTACAGAGCCCACGCGCCCTGGAGCCTGTGTGCCACAACTAGAGAAGAGGAAAAATAACCCACACACCACAGCTAGAGAGAGGCCCACACACCACAACGAACGATCCCGTGTGCCGCAACTAAGACGCAACACAGCCAAAAATAAGTAAGTAAAATAAATAAAAATCTTAAAAAATAATGAAAATAAAAACGTTATTAGGGATAATCAAGCCACTTTACAGATGGGGATATTAAGACTTGGAGAGAGAATGTATGTTGCTGAAGGTTGCACAGCAAAATTAATGGAAGATCTGGACTGCCTGATGTTTCAAAAAAATATGGTCCACACAAGGATGATTCTAGTTAACTGAACCTTAATCACTTGTAAGCAGTGTGGTGTTAGATTTTTTTAAAATACACGCTTTCAAATAATATAGACCTCATTTAAAATCCACCTCGGTCACTAACAAGCTATATGATCTTGGGCAATGTGCTTTACCTTTTGAAACTCATTTCTTTCATTTATATGCAGGGACTAATAATATCCACTCCACAGACTTGTGAAAAATAAAGTATGTTAGAAAAAAGTTATGGTTAAGTACTTACCTTAAAATTTATGGCTAACTACCAAAAAAATAGAAATACGGTTTTTAGCTTTAGAACCAGCAATAGAACAAAAGGGATCACAGAAAACACTATCAATCTATCCAAAAGTAGGAAAGAAAAAAGGAAGAATCAAAGAAAGGAGACAATAAATCAACAAGCACTAAAAGAACAGAAATAATTTCAAATATGTCAGTGATTATATAAATGTAAATGCATTAAATTCTCCAATGAAAAGTCAGAGACAAAAAAAAGATAACCATAACACCATTACTGAATGTTTAAAAAAAGAATTGTTGCTACAGTTGGTTTATTCAAATCAGTATCCAACACATTGCATTTGGTTGACATGCTCTTAAGACTTTCAATATGTAACAGTTCTCTCTCCCTTTCTTCCCTTTGTCATTTATTTGCCCAAGACGCTTAGTCACTTGTCCTGTAAAATTTTCCACTTCCATAGTTGGCTGACTGTGGCCCCATGGTGTCCTTTACAAGTTCTATCCTCTGTATTTTCTATAAACTGGCAGTTAGAAGCTCGATCAGATTCAGACTGGGGGGTGGGTGGGGCATAAATACTTATAGGTGATGTGTTGCATGTCATTTTAATAGGACCTTAGCAGATGAGGTCAGATTTGTCTTTTTATAAGCTCTCTATAATGACTGTGTAGTGAACGGATTTCAGGGAGGGAGGCTACAAGCCAGAGTAAACAAGTAGGTAATTGCAGAAATAGTTCATGAAAGAGATGAGGCTCTGACCATGGGTATGGGGAAAAAGAGATGATTTCAGATTTAGGGTGGAAGGAAAGTCAGCAGATACTGGAAACCGATTTCACATTGAGGGTGAGGGAGAAAGGAGTTTCTATCTAGTTTGCATACATGGGTAAGATAGAGAACAAAAGAAAAGCAGGGTTTTTTGGGGGTGGGGGGAGGGTTCGTTCAGTTTTAGCCACGAAGAAATGACTGGACCATCCAGGTAATGTCCATGAGGCAGTGAATAATACTGACTATGAGTTCCATGGAAAGACGGTCATCAGCAACACATGCAGCTAAAACCAAGAGCAGATCCATTCACTCACAAAGAGTGAGAAGCCAGCCAAGGGGCAGACGAAGAGTCCATACTGAAGACAGAGCACAAGGGACAGTGATGGGTTAAATACATCCGAAAAGTACGTTGGGTCTGGTCACTAAACGATCACCGATGTTGTTGCCCAGAACAGTTCCAGAAGAATGACTGGAGTAAAAACCCTTGACTTGAGACGTGAGTAAGTAGAGAGAAATGGATTGTTCTCTTCCAAGTTTAGTTTAAAAAGGGAGATATAGAGGACTTCCGTGGTGGCGCAGTGGTTGAGAATCTGCCTGCCAATGCAGGGGACACAGGTTCGAACCCTGGTCCGGGAAGATCCCACATGCAGCGGAGCAACTAAGCCCGCGAGCCACGACTACTGAGCCCGCGAGCTGTAACTACTGAACCCAGCGCGCTTAGAGCCCGTGCTCCGCAACAAGAGAAGCCACCACAGTGAGAAGCCCGCGCACCACAACAAAGAGTAGCCCCCACTCACCGCAATTAGAGAAAGGGTTAGAGGAGGGTTATTTTGGAATGATACATGAGCTCACTTAAAGAACAGCAGATAATTCTTATCGATTAGACTAGATCTCTCTGAAATCCTCTGGAATTCTGTTATTCTATGAATGCAATCAGGCACAGGAATATGAACATGAAAAATGTATCATAACAACTACCTAAAGCATAAACACCATGATCTTCCTGTTTATGGGGAAATTCTGACTTAATTAGGGACTGTGTATATAAAGGCAATGCAATGCCCTTCCGAAGCCAAGCCCTCCTCCACTTGGGTTCTCTACCCCATTGGGCCTCCTCAAGGTTCTTGCTCATTCATATACCGCCTTTTTCTCTATTTCCCATTCATCTCCCTCTTTACCAGTTCCTTCCTCCCCTGAGCACTGACACATGCTCAGTACCTCCCATCTTTTAACTTCCATCCTACTCTCCATACCATTTAGCACAGTGTTAAGAGCACAGCTAGGCTGGGTTTGAATCCTGGTTCCGTTGCTTAACTGCTGTGTACTCACAGAGAAATTGCTAAACATCTACAAAAGCTCTGGCTCCTCATCTAAAAAAAATAAGGGGTGGCGGTGGTAAGAAGAACCACTTCCAGGGGGTGAGGAGGAGGGGCTGTGAGGCGTGTCACTACCACTTACAGAGCAGCTAACATTCTTACCGTTCAGCTAATCCTCTTCCTTCGTTTCAGAGCTTCAAAGAGCAGTCTCTACTTTGTCATACTCACCAAGGTGATCTCCTGGTTCTTAAATCCAAGGAACTCGTTTCAAACTGTATCTACTTGACCTTTTTCAGGCACTGAGTTCTGACCTTCTCCAAACGCCTTCCTCCCTTAAGGCCCATGCAACCACACTGGACCTGCTCCTGCTTCCAAGGCCACTCTTTGCAGGCTGCTCCTTCTCGTGCCTGCTCCTTCAGTTATGACACCTGCAGGGCATTCGTCCCTCTTCACTGCTGTCACCTCACCAGGCAACCCCGTCCACGGCCTGACAACCTGGCACAGGCACGCACTCAAGTATTTACTAAGTGAACATTTCCCAAATCATCACCTTTGGGCCCAGCCCTCTGTCCTGTGCTCTAGACAACTGTAAACTGGTAATCTCCACATGGACATCAGAGAGGATATCCTCCAAACTCAGCTCTTTGCCTTCCTCCCCAAATCCGTTCCTTCCCCTTTCTCCCTGACTCGGTGCATGGCTCAATCCTTGACCTCTTGGATGATCAGGCATTGATTTCTGCTGATTCTACCTTTTTAATCGCTCTCCAGTAAGATCCCTCCACACCACCTCCATCTTAGTTCAACTCCTCATTATTATTATTATTTTTTTAACCCAGATTACTGAAGTAACTTCACGCTGATCTATTCTCACTGTGTTCTAACCCACTCTTTATGACGCTTTCAACATGATCTCTAAAAAACACACATATTTGAACCATTTAAAATTCCTTACTTCCCCACCACTTACACATGAAGTTCCAATTCCTTAACCTGGCATGTACAGGCCAGTTTGACCTGATCTCAATAAACTCTGTTCAATCCTCTGCTGTTCCCGTGAAGCCTAGACTTAAATGAACTCCTTTCAGGACTGAGAATATACCTCTGGCCTGGCGACCTCCTACTAATCTTTTAAGATTTAGCTCAAACCTCAACTCCTCTAGAGCATTTTTTCCCTGGCCACTTAGCCCAAACCTTGTCAAGTTCCTTATTCCATCCCTTAGTGCTCTAACAAACCTTTGTACTTGTATTCCATGACGAGTCATACTGTAAATACTAACTGATCTATTTCTCTGCATCTCCCTCCATCCGTGGAGGGCAAGAGCCCTGCCCTTTTCACCCCCAGTACCAAGTCCAATGCTCAGCGAGTTACAAGCACCCAATGAACATTTCTAGAATTAACCCTCCCACCTTCCCCATCCCTCCCTTTCACAGTCACTCTACGGTTCTTTAGCCCTGTGGATATTTGTCCTTCAGTTTTGTGGGATCTCTGCCCAATAATGGAGGCAGTACCGCTTCACCTAACCTCCGGAACTACCTGTGGGGTGGCTTACAGGGAATTGAAAGTGAGTGCTGAACCAGGATTTGAACACAGATCTATTGGATTCAAAGTCATTTCCCAAAGTTCAACTTCTGTGATTCCTTCAAATGTACCTCTTTTTCACCCCAAAACTTAATGTCTTTACTTGTCAACTCTCTTCTTTCCCTCTTCTCTGAGAGGGAAACAGCTCTCCTTGCAAAGATGAACTCCCTTCAGCTGCACTTCTTGTTCCCTCTGGACCTGCCTCATCTGAGACTTTTCCCCTTCAAATTCTTCCCCTCCCCACCTCAAAAAATAACTTCAACCTGTTCTGTTCGAGAGCAGTGGTTCTCAAAGTGTAGTCCCAGACCAGCAGCATCAGCATCACCTGGGAACCTATTAGAAATGCAAATTCTCAGGCATCAACTTGGGTTAATGAGACCCACTGAGTGAGAAACTTGGGGTTGGGCCAAGGAAACCGTTTTAAAAAGCCCTCCAGGCGTAGTGACATCAAAAATAAACAGGTGAAGCTAATTTTAATAATTTATTTAACCCAATATATTCCACTTCAAATGTAATATTAAAAAAAGATTTTGCATTCTTTTTTGGTACTCAGTTTCAAAATCCAGTACGTATTTTACACTTTTGGCACAATTCAATTTGGACTAGACACACTTCAAGCACTTAACAGCCCTCCGTGGCTGGTGACTACAGTACTGGACAACGCAGCTCTAGAAATTAGCTTTGAACTTAAGTTTTCAGGACAGCACTAAGACGGAAGGGAGCACCCCTAAACCTGCTGCCTGCTTCTGGCAGCAGGCTCCTCACTGCACACAAGGCTCCTGGTCACAGCCTGCCCTCCTGTGTCAGGAAAGCTGAACTTCAACATACCAGGACCCTTTGTGCCTCTGCATGGGCAGCTTCCTGGCTGGGAAGCCTCAACCTTGCCCCTTCTCACTTTCTCCCAAACTGCTTCTCATGATCTCATTCAGGGTATTCAACCAAAATCTACTTAGAGCTCATCAAGCCATCAACTGTCTGGGCCTTGGGGATATAGCAGGGAAGGAAACAGACAAATCCCTTGTTCTCCTGGAGCCTACATTCCTATCAACTTGTGCTCCCAAGGAAATAAAGCACAGAAAGGGAGTTTGTGGGGGCTTATGATTTTTAAAGTGTGCTCAGTAAAGGCCTGAGTGTGAGAAGTTTGAGCCAAAATCTGTGAGAGATGAGTAAGAGGTGCCATCTCTGGAAGAGGGTCCAGGCCTAGGGAACAGTGGTACAGAGGCCGAGTGGGAGCATGCCTAGTGGTGGTGGTGATGGGGAGCCTGAAGTGATGGTGCCAGAGGGGATCCAGGGGGAGGAGAGCGAGCGAGAGAAGGCAGGAAGGATAGGAGTACCAGACTGCACAGGGTCTGTGGGCCCTGGTTAAGGGTTGGTTTTATCCTCAGGTGAGATGGAAAACCTGTGGCAGGGTCCAGCAGGGGAACAAGATCATTCTGGCTGCTGGGCAGAGACCAGATCATAGGAAGATTAGGGAAAACAGGAAGACTGATTAGGAGGCAATAATCCAGGTAAAAGAAACAATGGGGACTTCCCTGGTGGCCCAGTGGTTAAGACTCCGCGCCCCCAATGCAGGGGGCCTGGGTTCGATCCCTGGTCAGGGAACTAGATCCCACATGCTGCAGCTGAAAGATCCCACACGCAGCAACTAAAGATCCTGCATGCGGCAGCGAAGATCCCGCACGCTGCAACTAAGACCCGGTGCAGCCAAATAAATAAATAAATAATTAAAAAAAAAAAAAAAAAAAAGAAACAATGGCTTAGACTGGGGTGGTAGTAGCAGAGGTGGTGAGATGTGGCCAATTCTTTTTTTTTTTTTTTTTCGGTACGCGGGCCTCTCACCGCCGTGGCCTCTCCCGTTGCAGAGCACAGGCTCCGGACGCACAGGCTCAGCGGCCGTGGCTCACGGGCCCAGCCGCTCCGCGGCACACGGGATCCTCCCAGACCGGGGCACGAACCCGCGTCCCCTGCATCAGCAGGCGGACCCTCAACCACTGCGCCACCAGGGAAGCCCGCCAATTCTGAATGTATGCTGAAGGTGGAACTGTTGAGGTTTGCTGATAGGGTTTTGCCCAAGGGTCTCTGGGAAAAGTGTGTCCCTGGCAGGCTTGTGTGTGGCTAGAACACAGTGAGTGATGACAGGTGGCAGCAGAGGTCAGGTTCACTGGTGCTATTCTGATGGACTCTCAGGCTGGCAGTGGGGAGAGGCCATGGGTGTGTGGCGATAAGGATGGAGGTGAGCAGGCAGAGAAGTGGACGTGCCAGGAGCACAGGGAGTTGTGTGGGCACCCCCCTGCACTCAACAGTAAAGAGCACCTAGCGCCCACCTTCCAGTCTTCCTCAATTCCCAGAGGCGACTGCAGAGTTTGCCACTGGCTTTTCGTGCCACCCTCTAATGTGGCACATGTAACACAGCACAGTGATGTCCAGTCCAATCCCGCATCTGTCTCTGTCAGCTCCAAAGGCAGGGCCACTCCCTCATTCACCTCTGTCTTTTCAGCACCAGAACGGGACCTGACTCATTAACACCACTCAGTAAACAGACCCCTAAATTCTGTTCGTTGGGATTGGCTAGTTTGCCAAACCAGCTCATACCTGATTTGATGAAAAGAGGTAGGTAGGAGATCAGAAACAACAAAATAAAAACAAACATTTAAAAAGAAACCTCCTAAACCATTTATTAGGCATATATTCTGTGCTAGGCAGAGCAACTCTGCAAAGCAGGTATTATCACCATTTCACAGGGAAGGGAACTAAGGCTTGGAGAGGGTAAAGAGAGCAAAGAGGAAGATCAGCAGTAATTGTAGCTCAGAAGCAGTATCAGAGTGTGTGTGTGGAGTGAACGTGGGAGTGATAGCTGCTCACATCTTTTTTTTAAATTAATTAATTAGTTTGTTTTTGGCTGCATTGGGTCTTCATTGCTGTGCGCGGGCTTTCTCTAGTTGCGGCAAGCGGGGGCTACTCTTCGTTGTGGTGCGCAGGCTTCTCATTGTGGTGGCTTCTCGTTGCAGAGCATGGGCTCTAGGTGTGCGGTCTTCAGTAGTTGTGGCAGGTGGGCTCAGTAGTTGTGGCTCGCTGGCTGTAGAGCGCAGGCTCAGTAGCTGTAGTGCACGGGCTTAGCTGTTCCGCGGCATGTGGGATCTTCCTGGAGCAGGGCTCAAACCCGTGTCCCCTGCATTGGCAGGCGGATTCTTTTTTTAAATTAAATTAAATTAAATTATTTGTTTGTTTGCTTGTTTATTTTTGACTGTTTTGGGTCTTCGTTTCTGCGCGTGGGCTTTCTCTAGTTGCGGCGAGCGGGGGCCACTCTTCATTGCGGTGTGCAGGCCTCTCACTGTCGCGGCCTCTCTTGTTGCTGAGCACAAGCTCCAGATGCGCAGGCTCAGAAGTTGTGGCTCATGGGCCTAGCTGCTCCGCAGCATGTGGGATCTTCCCAGACCAGGGCTCGAACCCGTGTCCCCTGAATTGGCAGGCGGACTCTCAACCACTGCGCCACCAGGGAAGCCTGCCTGCTCACATGTTAATAATCCTTGAAGGCACAATACAGAACACTGGGGAACATGAGCTGCAAACATCCACCTGCAGCTTCATAACTCCCAGACATGGCTCACTGACTACCATACTAGAGGCTGGTACCATACAGTACACAGAACGCACAAATTCTTAACTCTCCACATAATGACTTAAACAGACAGCACACGTGTGCTCAAGCTGTACAACAGAATCCAACTAATGACACAGATTGTAGACTTTCTAATAAAAATGTTTAGGACAAAAGTGTAAAAAGGTTATATTCTTTTCGCTTATTTCTTTGGTTTTCCATGCATTTGTCAACCCCTGAGTCTATGCCAGTGTTCTAGATGTCTCTCGAGATGTGCATTCACATAAGACATTGTCTCTTCATCTTCTGGCGGAGTCTGTCCAGGAGTCCTCTGACAAGCTCTTGTGTGGACTGGCTACTGTCATCCTAAGGTCCCTCTTATCTCATATCTTCTTCCTTCTTGGTTCATTCCTTTATTTTACAAAACACACTCTCCCATAGCTTCCTAAGAAAAAGCATGTAGATTAATTTTTCACATGTCTGAAAATGTCTTCCTTCTACACATGCCCTTGACTCGTATCTTGTCTGGATAGGTTAAGTCCAGTATGGAGATCATTCTTCAGAATTTGGAAGGAACTACACCACTGTCTTTTAGCTCCCTGTGTTGCTGTTGAGAAATTCTAAGTCATTCAATTTCTTAACATTTGTTCATCAACCTGACTGGGCCATGGGGTGCCCAGATATTTGGTCAAACATTATTGTGGGTGTGGCTACGAAGGTGCTTCTGGATGAAATTAATACTTGCATCAGTAGACCGAGTAAAGCAGATTGCCCTCCTGATTTGGATGGATCCAATCAAGTGGGATCCTGAACAGAATAAAAAGGCTAAGCAAGAAGGAACTCCTCCTGCCTGATTGCCTTGAGTTGAGACATCGTCTTTTGTTTTTTGTTTTCCTGCCTGTGAACTCAAACTGGAACACTGGCTCTTGATGGGGTCTGGAGCATGCCAACATTCCGACTATGGAACTATAGTATTGGTTCTCCTGGGTCTCCAGCTTGCCAACTGCAGATCTTGGGACTTGTCAGCCTCTGTCACTGTGTGAGCCAATTCATTACAATAAAACCAATCAATACTCCCCTCCCCTCCATATATATGTCTCCTAATGGTTCTGTTTCTCTGGAGAACACGATTAATATAATAAAGTATGCAAGGCTTTTATGATTTGACATGTTTACATCTCCAGGATTTTTGCTCAATACATCCTTCTCATGTTTTTCCTTTGCAATTAAAACCTTTTTGTTGTGAAAGGTATCACACATACACGCATACATCAAGAGTAACAATAAAATGAACACTGTGCATCAACTGCTCAAATTAAGAAACAACAGTACCAGCACTTTAGAACGTTGGCACTCAAAGTATGGTCCCAGGACAGAACTAGCATCACCTGGAAGGTTTAAAAACTGCTGAATCTCAGCCTCCCCCTGCTCTGGCTCAGAATCTGCATTTTAACAGGGTCTCCAAGTGATTCACATGCACATTAAGTCTGAGAAGCTCTCCTCAGAAGCCCCTGTATCCCTTCTCTTCAACCCCTGACACAGATATCTAATATCTTGATTTTGTGTTAATTGCTTTTAATTATAGTTCTACCACCCTCATTTAATCTATCCCCAAACAACATACCATCTAGCCTTGAAAAGGGAGGGCAAGCAAACACCAGCCATGCAAGGAGCAGGCAGCACTGATCTCACTGGACAGAGGCTCCAGAAGGAGGTAAGCAGAGCAGTCTTGGGTTATGGTCTGACTTCTGCTTCTATGGAAGTTGACAAGGTCCCCTCTGAGGAAGTTGCAAGCGAGGTCATGAGTGAGTCTTGGGAAACACAGGTTTCTCCACAGTTGGGCGCATGGCAAGACATGCAGCATGGAGACCAGGCGCTGGACATGCAGCAGAAGTCTGGTCAGTGAGAGTGGTCTGCTCTGTACTTCTGCTTCTGAGCCCAACGTGGCCTACCTCCCACTCTCAGGGAAAAGCTGAAAACTTCCATGAGTGTCCGTAGCAAAGCATGAAAGGAGAGACATGATCAATACAAGCCATCCTGGTATCACTTATCATCCTCCTCCAAGTGAACCCTTGTCATTTTTTTTTTGTTGGGTCTCCTGTTTTCTGTATCTAATGTCTTACACTTTCTTGATTTATTCTTTCAATATTGACGGAGTATTTCTTGCAGTAGCTTCTTAAAAAGGGTGACAGTTAAAAAATTTTAATCCTTAATTTCTGAAAATGACTTTATTCTATACTCATTCTTGTTGTATACTTTGCCTAGGTATAGAATTCTAGGTTGGTAATCATTTTACTTCAGAATTTCAGCATTGTACTGTTGTCTTCTTGATTCCTATGGTGCTGCCCAGAAGTCCAAAGATCTTTGGTTCTTGATATATGACCTAGTACCCTACCCTCCCCATGATGGAAGTTTGTATCTCTTCTTTAAACTGAATGTTCAGAATTTATAACTGGCGTGGGTCTATTTTCTTCCCCAGTGCTGGGCACAGTGTGGCCTTTTAATCTGGCAACTCATACCCTTAAATTCTCAAATTTATTATTATTATTTTTAAAATATTTAATTAATTTATTTATTTTCCTTATTTTTTGGCTGCATCATGTCTTAGTTGTGGCACACAAGATCTTCGTTGAGGCACGTGGGATCTTTTGTTACGGTGCGCAGGTTCTTCATTGCAGCGCTCGGCCTTCTCTCTAGTTGCGGCGCTCAGGTTACTTTCTAGCTGTGGTGTGCAGGTTTTCTCACTCTGGTTGTGACATGCAGGCTCGTGGGCGCGTGGACTCTGTAGTTGTGGTGTGCAGGCTCCAGAGCACGTGGGCTCTGTAGTTTGCAGCATTCAGGCTCTCTCGCTGAGGCACGCAAGCTCAATATTGTGGCGTGTGGGCTTAGTTGCCCCACAGCATATGGGACCTTAGTTCCCCGACCAGGGATGGAACCCACGTCCCCTGCATTGGAAGGTGGATTCTTTACCACTGGACAACCAGGGAAGTCCCTCAAATTATTTTTTAAATCATTTCTTTCTTCTAGTAACTTCTATTTTTCAGATGTTCAACCTCCTACACTGGTCCTCTAATTTTCTTCTCTATTTTTGGCTTTGTCTTTTTTTTCTTTACTTTTTGGGAAAATTACTCATATTTCATATGTATAGTTCACACATATATTTCATATTTTTATAATATTTCCAAGATTTTGTTTTCTGAATTAAAAATTATTGTTTCATAAATACAATATATACTCTTATCCCTCTCATTAATGTCTCATTGGCCAAAGCAAGTCATATATCCAAGCTCCAAATCAAGGAATGGGGATGTATACTCTTCCTGCTCTGAAACTATGGCAAGGGTGTAGGTGTATAATATGACCCAAAGAGTGAAGAATTGAGACCAAACATTTAACCTACCTCCACACAACTAAGGGATATGACTATTCCCATGAATAACAGTGACTCATTTTAGCAGTGATAAGGGATGAAAGTCAGGGGAGAGGTGGAAAAGGGAGGGCATCAGTAGGCAAGAAGATATATAGTTAACAAGTGCCCCAAGTACAGTAGTTCCCCCTTATCCATGGGGTTGCACCCCCAGTGGACGCCTGAAACCGGGGACAGTACTGAAATCTATACATTTCACTTAAAGGAAGCACTTTACACTTTCTCTTTGGCCTCTCTGAATTTCTGGCATCACCACTCTTGTGTTTGGGGGCCATGATTAAGTAAAATGAGGGTTAGATGCACTTAAATACCGTGACTATCAATCTGATAACCCAGATGGCTACTAAGTGACTGAAGGGTGTATAGGGTATACAGCGTCAATATGCTAGCCAAAGGGATGACTCATGTCCCCAGGGGGACAGAGCGCAAGATTTCATCACACTACTCAGAATGGCACCTCAGTTAAAACTTATGAATTATTTCTAAAATCTTCCACTTAATATTTTCGGACAATGGTTGACCTCAGGTAACTGGAACAGTGGAAAGCAAAACTGCAGGTAAGTGGGGACCGCTCTAATTCTGATATACATGACACTCTGCCACAGAGTATCTTTTTAAAAATAAATTTATTTATTTATTTGTTTGGTTTTTTGGCTGTGTTGGGTCTTCATTGCTGTGCACGGACTTTCTCTAGTTGTGGCCAGTGGGGGCTACTCTTTGTTGTGGTGCACAGGCTTCTCATTGTGGTGGCTTCTCTTGTTGTGGAGCACAGGCTCCAGGCGCACAGGCTTCAGTAGTTGTGGCACATGTGCTCAGTATTTGTGGCTCAGGGGCTCTTGAGCTCAGGCTTAGTAGTTGTGGCGCATGGGCTTAGTTGCTCCACGGCATGTGGGATCTTCCCAGACCAGGGCTCAAACCCGTGTCCCCTGCACTGGCAGGCAGATTCTTAACCAATGCGCCTCTAGGGATGTCCCGATATGCCTTTATTAAGAAGGCCTTATTAGGGACTTCCCTGGTGGTCGAGTGGTTAAGACTCTGTGCTTCCAATGCAGGGGGCACTGGTTCGATCCCTGGTCGTGGAACTAAGATCCCACATGCCAGCAAGGTGTGGCCAATAAATAAATAACTAAAGCCCTTATAATTGCTAAAAATTTTCCAAGCATATGGTTTGGAAAATCATAGTTTTTGTCTTGTAATTAATTTTTTTAAAATTGTGGTCACGGGCTTCCCTGGTGGCACAGTGGTTGAGAGTCCGCCTGCCGATGCGGGGGACGCGGGTTCGTGCCCCGGTGTGGGAAGATCCCACATGCCGCGGAGCAGCTGGGCCCGTGAGCCCTGGCCGCTGAGCCTGCGCATCCGGAGCCTGTGCTCCGGGAATAGATTGGTGGTTGCCAAGGGGTTGGGGGGAGAGGGTTGGATGGGGAGTTTGCGATTAGCAGATGCAAACTGGTATATATACTGGGAACGATATTCTGTATCCTGTGATAAACGATAATGGAAAAGAATATGAAAAAGAATGTATATATCTATGTACAACTGAGTCACTGTGCTGTACAGCAATAAGTAACACAACACTAATTCAACTATACTTCAAAAATAATTTGTGGTCAAAAACCATATCATAAAAGTTACCATCTTTTTTATATGTACAGTACAGTAGTGTTAACTATATGCACACTGCTGTGCAACCAATCTCTAGAACTTTTCATCTGGCAAAACTGAAACTCTACGTCCACTGAACAACTCCCACTCTCCCCTTCCCTCCAGCCCCTGGCAACGACCATTCTACTTTGTGTTTCTAAGAGTTTCACTATTTTAGATATCTCAGATAAGTGGAATCATGCAGTATTCCTCTTTCTGCAATTGGCTTATTTCATTTAGCATAATGTCCTCAAGGTTCATCTATGTTTCAACATACGACAAGATTTCCTTCCTTTTGAAGGCTTAATAATAGTCCACTGTATGTATACACCACATTTTCTTCATCCATTCTTACCTGTTGATGGAAACTCAGATTGCTTCCACCTCTTGGCTATTATGAACAAGGCTGCAATGAACATGGCAGTACAAATCAGGGCCTACTGTCTTACCTCTGTCAACTCCACCTCTGAAATGATCCCAGCCTAAAAACATACAGCTTCTGACTCCCAATTCAGAGCTCCTTCCACAATATCATTAACATTCGTTCAACAGATGCTTGCTGACTGCCAAATATGTCGGAGGTCTGGTGCTAAACTACTGGTCTTGCTCTCAGATTGCTCATAATCTAATGGAGAGCGGCAAACATGCTAACTAAAGCTCAGTGTGGTTGTTCTGGCATAGGTTTAAGTACCTAGCCTGGCTAGAGGAGGGACTTAGGAAAGAGGTCCTAGAGGAGATGGCACATGAGCAGAGTTCTGAATGGTGAGCAGGTGTCAGGCATTATGAGACTAGGGAAGGGCATATGTATAAAGACATCTAGAGAAATTAGGCCATTTTCAAAGAACTGCATTCAAAGTATTTTAGGGACCTTGGAGTGTTGCATATGGGTTTCATTCCCATGGTGCCAGATGCCACCCCAATGACATGCTGCTCCAAATGTTCACCGTATACCACAGTCTCTTCTGTTGCTCTGCTAGGCACAACAGTTCTTCACTGACTTAAGGGCCTTGAGCACTTAAATTGCCAAAGTCTGGCCTGCGAGTTGGGATGCTTTGAATTAAGGCAGCAGGAGTGGTGATATTTTTCATTTAAAGACATCATTCTTCCATCCTCAACTAACCAAATAACGTATAGCTCTTCAAATGAATGCTTAATATGAATAAAATACATGCAGGCAATGCACAGTATTTGATGCAGGCAACAAACTCATGACAAGGCTCCATGCTCTTGAACTCTCCCTTAGAATTCAGAAGTGAGATGGTACTCACGGGGTTGTATAGTATTATTTGTATTTGAAAAATGAAGTCAAACTTTTTCTGACAAAAAGCTGATTAACTTGAAAACGGAGACTGAGTTTGCCAATTAGGTAGACATTTTTCATACATTAAACAAGCTACAGTCACAGCTCTAAGGTTTTGATGAAAATATATCTAAAGCAAATAAAAATATTTTATCAAAAAATACTGTATTGGCAAAGGTGTATTGAAATGAAGAGTATTTTGATTTTCCCAACCAATTTTGAGTATATTAGGTTAAACAAGGTCCTTCTAAGTGAAAGAATAACAGGTATAATCAACAATCAATTGATAAGATTTGGTAAAGCCTTTGTGTTTCATTTCTCCGTAACTGAGAAAGTGAATGACTGATGACTAGATTATCCTTTTGCAAGTCAGATGGTTTCTAATTCTCTGCTTTCATTAAAGTTGAAAGTGTACCAAACCAAGCTGTCGTTTAATTGGTAAATTAATTTTGATGATACATACCACCGTATGATTTTTGGCATACCAACTCAAATTTGAAAAACCTGATTAACATTGTATAATTAAATTTCTTCCTTTCTTTTATACTTATGTGAACAAGGATTACTGGAACTTAAATGTATAAAAACAAACAAAAAATAGGAAAAGAATTAAGAACTGTCATTTTGTCAACAAGTAATATTCATCCACAATTATGTGAACAAATTGAGGTGGGAAAAGCCTCATCCATCTCATTAAGGGAGGCATGTATAGTAAACCTGTACTTTTTTTGCTTAATTATTTATAAAAATTTATAATGCGCTTGTTATTTGTTGTATACTAATTTACTGTAATTCCACTTACTGAAATAAGAAATATATATAACACACAGAACCTATAAATGCTACATACATTCTTTTGTATAAATCGACTTTTTTTTTGGCCATGCTGTGTGGCTTGTGGGATCCTAGTTCCATGACCAGGGATCAAACCCGGGCCCTCAGCAGTGAAAGCGTGGAGTCCCAACCACTGGACTGCCAGGGAATTCCCTATAAATCAACTTTGAAAAGAGCAAAAAGGGAATTTACTGTGTAGTAATAACCTATAAGAGAAAAGAATCTGAAAAAGGATATATATGTGTGTAGGGCTGAATCACTTTGCTGTGTGCCTGAAACTAGCACAGCATTGTAAATCAACTATACTCCAATTTAAAAAAAAGAAAGAAAGAAAGAAAGAAAAGGAAAAAGAAATGCAAGTTCCAAGAAAAAGGAATGATTTAACATTTCTATTAGGACTTCCCTGGTGGCACAATGGTTAAGAATCTGCCTGCTGGGCCTCCCTGGTGGCGCAAGTGGTTGAGAGTCCGCCTGCCGATGCAGGGGATACGGGTTCGTGCCCCGGTCTGGGAGGATCCCATATGCCGCGGAGCGGCTGGGCCCGTGAGCCATGGCCGCTGAGCCTGTGCGTCCGGAGCCTGCGCGTCCGGAGCCTGTGCTCCGCAACGGGGGAGGCCACAACAGTGAGAGGCCCGCATACCGCAAAAAAAAAAAAAAAAAAAAAAAAGAATCTGCCTGCCAATGCAGGGGACATGAGTTCGAGCCTTGGTCCAGGAAGATCCCACATGCCACGGAGCAACTAAGCCCGTGCGCCACAACTACTGAGCCCACGTGCCGCAACTAGTGAAGCCTGCACGCCTAGAGCCCGTGCTCCGCAACAAGAGAAGCCACTGAAATGAGAAGCCCACGCACCACAACGAAGAGTAGCCCCCGCTCACTGCAGCTAGAGAAAGCCTGCGCACGCAGCAACGAAGACCCAACGCAGCCAAAAATAATAAATTTTAAAAATAGGGACTTCCAAAAAAAAAAAAAAAAAAAATAGGGACTTCCCTGGTGGTGCAGTGGTTAAGAAACCTCCTGCCAATGCAGGGAACATGGGTTCGAGCCCTGGTCTGGGAAGATCCCACATGCTGCGGAGCAACTAAGCCCATGCGCCGCAACTACTGAGCCTGTGCTCTAGAACTCGCGAGCCACAACTACTGAGCCCGCGTGCCACAACTACTGAGCCCACGCGCCTAGAGCCACTGCTCTGCAACAAGAGAAGCCACCGCAATGAGAAGCCCACGCACCGCAACAAAGAGTAGCCCCCGCTCGCCACAACTAGAAAAAGGCCCGCGCGCAGTAAAATAAATTAATTAATAAAAAAATAATAAATAAACCTTCTTAAAATAAATAAGATTTCTGTTAAAGAAAAGCATTCTTTAAATGGTTGATGAGAGCATATCACTAAGGTACTCAGATTCTACTGGCGACATTTTAAAAAATGATATAACCATTTTATTTTAAATGCTAAAATTTATAATTCTCTGGAAGTTATATCCTCTGCAACTATAAACAGCATTTTTGCCCTTTTTCTTTTCTCTTTTTAAAATAGTCGATTCACATTAAACATATGTAGCACTTATGTGTTACATAAATTTCTTATTTCATATATTTCACTTAATAAATTGTTACAGTAATTTAATATACAATTGATTAACATAACCAATGCATTATAATTTTTCATAAGCTTAAAAACTTAGGATGAAAAGTTCAAAATGTCAACATAAAAATGTGTGAGGCGGGATTCACAATGTCCCAAAATTATTTAGTCCAAACACCCAGTATCAAACATAAAGCTTTTCGTGATATGACTCCTACCTTTCCAGTTTTATCTTCCAGTCTCTCTGGCACTTTAAGCCTTAAGTTCAAAGATTTACTCACTGTCATAATTTTGTGCTTTTGCTTAGTTTTCCAAAGGAATCAAAATCCTATTAGATGCCCCCTGATAAGAGCTCAAGTCCGCATGCATATTAGCCTATTAAATGTTTGGAAATGTCCTAAATAAAGGAAACTTATATTTGTTTATCCTAGTGTCACCCAAATTTGCTCAACTCTAGAACTCTTTTAACAGCCCATGAAATTAGCGTTTCATGTAACACCCTTTGGGAAAACATTTGGCAAAATATTAAGACCCATTTTAAAAGTCAAGTCTTTAAAGCTTTCTAAACTTCACCCAAGGGGCATCCCTTTCCTAGTATTCCCACAGGCTTTTCAGCCCTCAACAGGGCTTTGCAATGAACTGTTTACCATCTACTCCCCAACAGACTGCATGACACACAGGTCTGGCACCACCACAATTTCTGGCTCCGAGCAGGAGCTCAATGTTGGTTGAACAAATAACCAACTTAAAGACGGAAATAGAGACTTCCCTGGCGGTCCAAGTGGTTAAGACTCTGCTCTCCCAATGCAGGGGGCACTGGTTCAATCCCTGGTCGGGGAACTAAGATTCCGCATGCTGCAGAGCGTGGCCAAAACAACAACAACAACAAAACGCCACAAAACCAAAAAAAAAAACAGGAAATGAAGAAAAGGAGTGGATAATTCCCAAGTTTCTACTTTGGATGACTGGACTAGGGAAAATACTCTGAAGAAACATAAGACTGGCAAGAAAAGGGGAGAGTCCCTTTTGGACATGTGGGAAATCAAAGTGGAAATGTTCAGTAGACAGCTGGATCTGAAGCTTGGTAGAGATATCTGGAGAATCTCATTATTATAGGTGATAGACGAAGCCATGAAAGAATCAATGACAGGGACTTCCCTGGCTGTCCAGTGGTTAAGAATCCGCCTTCCAATGCAGGGGATGTGGGTTCGATCACTGGTCGGGGAACTAAGATCCCATATGTCGCGGGGCAACTAAGCCCGCAGGCCACAACTAGAGAGCCCACTGCCACAACTGCTGAGCCTGGGCGCCCTGGAGTCCACACACCACAACTAGAGAGAAGCCTGTGCACTTCAACGAAGAACCTGAGCGCCACAATCTTAAGATCCCGCATGCCGCAACGAATATCCCACGTGCCACAACTAAGACCCGACGCAGCCAAATAAATAAATATTAAAAAAAAAAAATCAATGACATTAACCCAGGAAAAGAAAACTGAGTGAAAAAAGTAGAGAATATAGTTGGTTGGGGACCATGAATGTTTAAAAAGTGTGCAAAGAAAGTTTCTCAAGCCAAAAAGATTGGAATTCCCTTCAACTCCTCCCGTTTGCCCCCATCCAATCCATTTAGTCCATCAGCAGCCTCTGTCACCTCTGCCTTCAGAAGCTGTCCAGAATCCATCTCCTCCTCTCCATCTGCACTACTACCACCAGCCCCAGCCTAGACATTGCAAAAGCTTTAACTGCATCCACTCTTGCCCAGACCAATCCCAGACATCCTCCATCTAGCACCAGAATGGCCTTTAAAAAATGTTACATCGGGCTTCCCTGGTGGCGCAGTGGTTGAGACTCCGCCTGCCGATGCAGGGGACGCGGGTTCGTGCCCCGGCCCGGGAGGATCCCACGTGCCGCGGAGCGGCTGGGCCCGTGAGCCATGGCCGCTGAGCCTGCGCGTCCGGAGCCTGTGCTCCGCAGCGGGAGAGGCCACAACAGTGAGAGGCCCGCATAACGCAAAAAAAAAAAAAAAAAAAGTTACATCATGTGATGTTTTTGCTTAAAATCCTGCTATTGCTTCTCACTGCACCTGATCTGATCCTTGCTTACTCATACCAGCTGCATACCTGCTGCTCTGGCCACACTGACCTCCTTTCTGTCTTCATGCAAGCTCAGAAGGTTCCTGCCTCCGAGACTTTGTGCTGGTGGTTCTAACTGGAATGTTCTTTTCTGAAACTTTCAGCTGATTCATAATCTCCTGTCATTCAGGCCAAATTAAGACAAAGCTGCTACTACCATATCTAAAGCTGCTGCTACAAATCACTCAGTATCACATAACTCTTTAATTTTTTTCTTAGCATTTATTATAACTTAAAATTAATTTTAAAAATTATTGATCTCTCTCCATAAGAGCAGAGTTTCAATCTGTCTTGTTCACCGCTGTATCCCCAGCAAGTAAAATGTGCTCTGGCCCACAGTAGGCACTCAAATATTTGTTGCATGAATTAATAAGGGAAAGCAGGAAGGAGACAGAAAAAAAGTCAGAAAGCTGGAAAGAAAATCAGAAGAGAGTAGAAGCTAAGAGAAGAGTCTTAGGAAGGAGGAAGTCAAAAAGAATGATGACTAAGAAGCCACTGAATTTGGTAATTCCATCTTTGGTGTCCTTTAAGGGGGCAGCTTCGGAAAAGTAGAAGAGGTGGAAGGCAGATTACAACGGGGCAATGAGTAAATGGGAAGTGCAGTGGAAAGCGCAAAGGGAAGGAAGGAGATGGAACACTATTTTGAGGGTGAGAAAAGACAAAAGAAAGGAGACTATGTGCTCCTGTTTCAAGCTAAAGGGAAGGACCCAGTGGGAAAGGGGATACTGAAGATAAAAAAGGAAAGATGGTACTATGACAAGGTCGCAAATGTTACAGGAAGAAATGGGACCCTAAAGCCACATTAGTCATCTTTTCTCTAAAATTATCCCACATGATTATAGAACAATGTCTGTTTTATGTTTAGAAATATCTACTCCCTGAAAATAATTTGTTATTTACATAATTCCTACACAAGTTCGGTCTACAAAATCATTACTAAAATTTCGCACATCTTTTTTTAACTCTTAGAAGGTACACACTGGGTGTTTGGGGTAGAGAGCCATGTGTGCAGTGTTCTCACAGGTGGTTCAGAGAACAAAAGTTTTAGGGAGAAAGAGAAGAGAGAAAGAGGTATGTATGCAAATGATAAAGCAAATGGGGCATGATGATGACAATGGGTAGAATCTAAGAGGAGGGTATGCAGATGTTCTCTGTACTATTTCTGTAGTTATGTACAGATAAAAGTTAAAAAGAGGGAGAAGAAAGAAAAAGAGGAAAGAAGAGAGAAAGGAAGGAAATGACAGATTAACATTTCTCATGAACTTAAATGCAAAAAACCCTCAACAAAATATGAATATTTTGAATCTAGAGATGTATAAAAAGAGTTCTTAAACATAACACCAAAACACAATTCAGAAAATAAATGATTATAAACTGGATTTTATCAAAATTAAATTTTTCTGTCCTGTTAAAGATCTTCTTAAAAGGATAAAAAGAAAAAGAAAAAAAAAAGAGAGAGAGACAGAGAGAGAGAAATACTGCATGCCTAAACTAAGCAGGAAAGGCAACTTCCATGAATGGTTGGCATGCAGCCGTCAAATTTCTTGGTAGACTATCACAACGACTTAAGGAGTAAGCAGCAAAAGTGTGACAACAGTGGATAAGGGGATGTGGCATAAACCTTTATAAGATTTTACTAAAAGAGGGATTTCCCTGGTGGTCCAGTGGCTGAGGCTCTGCACTCCCAATTCAGGGGTCCCGGGTTCGAGCCCTGGTCACGGAACTAGATCCCACATGCATGTCTCAACTAAGAAGTCCAAGTGCCATGGCGAGGATCCCGTGTGCTGCAACTAAGACCCAGTGCAGCCAAAATAAATAAATATTTTAAAAAAAATTTTTACTAAAAGAAAATGTTCAAGCTATTGTAGACTATTTTCATGACAGAATGAATGTATAAAGTGAATGGATAATTCTCTATTATCTGGCATCCCTAATACAAAGAAGTCAATCTGGACTTCCCTAGTGGCGCAGTGGTTAAGAATCCGCCTGCCAATGCAGGGGACACGGGTTCGATCCCTGGTCCAGGAAGATCCCACATGCCGCGGAGCAACTAAGCCTGTGTGCCACAACTACTGAGCCCACGTGCCACAACTACTGAAGCCCACATGCCTAGAACCCGTGCTCCGCAACAAGAGAAGCCACCGCAGTGAGAAGCCTGCACACCACAATGAAGAGTAGTCCCCACTCGCCGCAACTAGAGAAAGCCCCCGTGCAGCAATGATGACCCAACACAGCCAAAAATAAATTAATTAAATAAATAATTAAAAAAAAAAAAAGTCAATCCTGTCATTAGAAAACTACTATTTGGTTTTTAATGAGCACACACAGTATGAAGAAAACCTAATAAGGTAATTCCTTGACAATCAGAGTAGAAAAAAGTCTGAAGCACTGTTTCTTATCCATCTCTAACAGTATCTACAGTAGGAAGATAGTGGTCAAGGTTTTGTTGTGGTGGAATATCCTAAGAAGGGGAATAACATAAGCAGAAGGTGTACTCTACTAGTAATTTGACTTGATCCCTTTTCACTTGTACAAATGGTTTACCGATGGTAAATTTGCTATGAAACGACTGCCTAAGAGTACTACAGGACATTTGGAAAAGAATAAGAATAATATTCCTTATGTAAGGAATATTAATTAGATCAAATACATACACAGAATTGTCAAAAATAACAATGACTAAGAGGCACTATCTCCCCTCCATTTCTCTGGCAAAGCTGTGCTCTCTCTCCAAGCCAAAATCCTACCAAGGCAAGGACTCTCCCCCTCTCTGAACTGAAGGAGCCACTAAAACGGAACAAGCCACTGTGTTCTTAGTGACACTGATCTTCCATTCCTAAAACCCCACTCCAAGGCCAAAGAGCTCACCTAGAATCCCTTGGAGACTGAAGTGAAAAGGGTCCCTCTTCCTAGTAAGGAGGCTGAAGAGCAATTCCATTCTAAAGTTTAACTCATGAAATCCATGGGTCAAGGTTTAATGTGATAAGTCATCAACATAACATGGCACACCTAATCACCCAAAAGAATGACTGACAGGCCAGACTCAAGTTCTAACACACTCAGAATTAATTTCTCTTCAAACAGCATGTACAATTTCTCTCTAGTAGTTTAGGACTAAAAATAACATAGGGGATCTAAATTCTTAGTCTCTTTAAACAAATTGAATCACTACTAATATACATTCTAGGGGGTGTTCAAGGTAACTATGTGTGTGTAAAATTGAGATTTTTATGAGCTTTCACTATTTACTTACACGGAATTACCACCCACAACTCTTTTTTAAAATTAATTAATTAATTAATTAATTAATTTTTGGCTGTGTTGGGTCTTGTTGCTGCACGTGGGCTTTCTCTAGTTGCGGTGTGCGGGCTTCTCATTGTGGTGGCTTCTCTTGTTGTGGAGCACTGGCTCTAGACACACAGGCTTCAGTAGTTGTGGCACGTGGGCTCAGTAGTTGTGACTCGCAGGCTCTAGAGCGCAGGCTCAGTAGTTGTGGCACACGGGCTTAGTTGCGCCGCGGCATGTGGGATCTTCCCGGACCAGGGGTCCAACCAGTGTCCCCTGCATTGGCAGGCAGATTCTTAACCACTGCGCCACCAGGGAAGCCCAACCCCACAACTCTTAAAAGTCTTTCCTTTGACTGTGAGCTCCCCCCTCCCTGTCTCCTAGGGCTTACAGTCTGTTTGCAAGAGATGTCCTAAAGTAGTATGTGACATTGTGCTTAAAATAAATAGCACAGACAATACATTTCCTAAATGCTTTGACCAAGGAGATTCTAACTGCTGTGGGGTAGGGTGGAAACTGGTTTTAAAGAGGAAGATGAGATGGACCTGAAGGATGTCAGGATTCTGAAAGGTGATGGGGGAGGGTCCTGCAGGCAGCCTTTCCATTTATGAAATATTTTTCACATCGACACTCATTTCTTTTAAGTCTTATAAAAATCCTAGAGGAAACCAAACACATCCTCAGTTTACAGACAAGAAAAGTGAGGATGAGAAGACTTGACTATGTAAGACTTTATAACAATAAGCAATGAGATGTCCAGCAGCCCAAGCTAGGGTGGGAGAGAATAAGGAAAATAATTCAACCAGAGGACAGAACTGTGACAGACCTAGCATTTAAAGGGTGAAAGAGACCGAACACCTTAAGACTAACTAGGGAAGAGTACTGCAACAGCCCAGGTGAGACCTTAACAAAGGCATGAATTTAAAAACACACAAATTAAACTGGTAACATGTGTTCTAAACTTTAAATTACCAAGAAAACAACAGCAAGGAACCTTATAATCAGTCTCAAGAAGGAAAACCTCTAACCAACAAATTTCCCAAATATCTACTGAGAACCCAAAGGGCATAACAATTTACCAACAAACTCTAATGTCATCAGAGGTTTTAAACAGGCTTATAATGAACACGGGCTTTGTCAACAGTATTGCTGGAATCGCAAATTCACAAATTTCAGGGTTGCCTAAATAAAGAATACCTTTGTACACCTCAATGAGCAGTACGTCTTTACTAAGATTTCCAAAGATTCTTGATTTTCCATGCAGAACAGTTTGGTCAACTAAAGGCCGTTTTATTTCCATATTTAAGCCCTGACCCTGCAAAGAGCAAGGACCCAATGAACGTTTGCGGAATAAATGAAGCCACTATTACAGGCAACTTTAATGCCAGTCTGTTCCTTCTCAAAATTTCGGAATCCAGTCTGGAAGAAAAACCTTTCACCGACAGTTCGCCAGCCTTCCCACCCGGGACCTTAATGTAAGGTCCTTAGGGTCATGTTTTCCCAAAGTAACGCCACAGTGCCATTTCCCGCAGATGACAACCCCTCAGTCCCTGCCGTGTTAGCCTCCCCCGAGCCAGACCAGAGAAGTTGCGGGCACTGGGGAAGTCTCAAAGGGCCCTGGGTGGCGTCAGGGGCAGCATCTCCCGGGAAAGGGCTGCTCCCCGAGCCCTACTCACCGCGACCGGGAGGCCGTGCTCTGGGCCATCGGCGGCGTCGAGGCGGGGGGCCGGGGCGGGCGCCGGGGCCGGGGCCTGAGCTGGGGCCGGGGCGGGCGGCTGCCGGTGCTTGCCGGCGCGCTTGGCCTTGGCCTGGATGCAGCGCTGGTGGAGGGCGAAGGTGTGCTGGCGCTCGAGCTCCAGGCGCTCGGGCGATACGGCCTCATAGCGGGCCTCGCAGGTGCTGTGGTGGCGCCGGCACAGCTCGATGCGCCGGCGGAGGCGCTCCATGACCGCGCTGTGTCGCGGCAGCGCGAACTCCGCCATGGGGCAGGTGGGCAGCACCATGGGCCGCGGGCTGCACGGGCCGGGCCCGAGGAGGGCCTCTCGGGGCCGGCTGGCACGGCAGGCTCCGCTCCCCGCCGGCTGCCCGGCTGCCTCACGGCCACGCCATGGCCCCGCGAGCTGCGGAGCGGGCTCGCGCGCGGCAGGGGTCTTCCTCTGGCCCCGCTCGGCCCAACCCAGGCAGTCGCTCGCTGCCCACCTCAGGCCTCGGCCTGTCCCCGCCGCCCCGGCCCCATTGTTTTCCGCGCCGCCACCGCCGCCGCCATCTTGAAATTGTTTTCAGGGCTCTCGGAAAAGGGCGGGGCTCCGGCAGGCGAAAGCGGCGTCACAGCTGATGAACAGGGGCTGCGGCCAATCAGAGAAGGAAGAGCGGGCCGCCCGAGGGGCGGGGCCTAGCACGCAAGAGGCGCGCTGGGGCTGCTCCCGTGCGCAGTTTAAAAGGAACTCTCAAGTGAGGCGGAGGGAAGCAGGTGGGCGGGCTTCAGTACTCCTCACCCATGTAAGTGACCGACAAGAGCCGGCTCTAAACGCCGCCTCACGCGGACAGGCCCTTCCGGGTCCGCCGCAGAAAGACGGGCAGTCGGCGCGGCGTAACCCGCCAGATCCAGACGCTCCTGGCACCATAGCGCTTCATCATTTTATTCCTCCTGTAGCTTCTTAAATGCGGCTTTGATAAGCTAAAAAGTATCCACGGTTTTTCAGTGTCAGCTGTTTTCGTTCGACCTCAGGGCTCACATTCAGCCTCACAATTGGTAAGAATTGTACACGGGTGAGGTGAAGGAAGAGGTTTCTTGCGCTGTTCTGAATCATCGAGACTATATAATCTTCCCTTATATAAAAGTTTGAAAAAATTTCAAAAGTTCAATTACTACAACAAAAGCCCTAGCAGACAGGAAGAAGAGGATGTGAAGGAGTCTAGCTCCTTTTCTGGGGCGGGGTGGGGGGTAGAACTGCAAAGGATGATGCTTCAGTAAAAAAACAGGGAGCCTGGCCTCCAAGCTTTACATTTAAAAGATGGTCTGTTAGGTAAAACTGAGTCTCAACAAAATACAACTAAAGACAATTACAGTCTAGTATTATACCTAGTAGGCAAAGGGAGTGGGAGACTGTAGGGGAAAAAAACAGGAGCAATGAAACTACAGACTGTCTCTGTTGGGCCAAGACAAACTAGAGACAGGTATTGGCACCCTAACTGCTAAAACGTTAAACAGGAGGTGCCAAAAGGCTGCACAATGAGAGACACCATAAACAGCTCAAACTTTGGTACAGTAACTTATTACTAGGCCAATGAAAATGTTTTATTTTAAAATCAGAAGAAAAAATTGAGTCCTTATTCAAATAGTACTTGTTTTTATACAAATGCAGTAAAAAATACAAGTGGCCCGCCAAGGCAAAAGTGCTTAGGGCTCATGAACACCATAACATAGTCTTGCTTTTATCATTCTTCAAACATAAATTTTACACCAGAATTAAATTTCTTTTCTAGTGGGAAAGATAATCGTAACTAGGAGCAGTACATTTTGTGTACTCTTCAGTAAGCAATTCAAAAGCCTAATAATACTGCATAAAAAAGTTATGGCCTAATGTTCAAAAATATCCCTGAAATATGTAGGAATATATAAAAGATGGAGTCTGATTCTGAACAAAGATTTATTTTCTAGTAAATGTCGAATGGTTCCCATAAATCTCAAAGAATAATCTACAAATTACCATTCCCTTTCTGAGCTGCTATACCTATTATAGAACTGAAACTACTGAACCCCAATCCAGCAGGAAAAGGATGCAAAGCCTACTCTGAATTATATTCAAATCCACGTGGTGAGATGTAGTAATTATTTCACCGTCCATGACAGTTTCTGCATATTAGAAAATTTCATGTAGTAGTCAATTAAAGGAAGATCAACCCTCTATTGAACCAGTAAAACACACAAATTGAAGGTTATTATGAAAGAAGGTCAGTCAAAAGCAGATGCTTAACACAGGGCTTTAATGTAATACCATTTAGTAACGCAACAATTTGAGAAAAGTGAAGAGTATTTTATAGATGAGAGAAACTGAGCAACACATCTGATGGAGTGGGCATTTTACAACAATGGGACAAATAACCAGCATGTAAAATCATAATGTAAGTGCCTTTTAAAGAGCTGAATACTGCTGCTGGTCATTCATTAATGTGTCAGACTTCTAATCAGAAGGCTGCACCTTCAACAAAGAGTGGAAAGAAAACCAAGAAATGACTTTTTGTTTTCTCTTTCTTTTTTTGGACAAACGTTGCTCAATTACCCTTGGAAAGGCAAATGAACAGTCTACTGATTTATACTTGTTATTCCACAGCTCAGCTGGAAGAAACCGTAATGTCAATGGAGGGTGAAGAAGGCAGATTTCTGGAAATGCAATGATCCCACACACTTGCTTCAAGGAGAAACCTGCAGACATGTTTTCAGGTCTTGCTAAGTAACTGTTTATTTGCACTCAATACATTTGGGAAAGTCTGCTACATAGCTAAGGTCACTGTGACCACAGAACAACAGATGAAAAGGATAAAGCACTGAACAGTAAGAAAAATGCATCCCACCCTCATAAGAATTTAAGTGAACCAGTAAAAAACTGAAGATAAACAAAATAAACAGATACAGCCTTCATCTTTTATGAATATACTTCCTCCCCAATATCTCCCCAATATAAACACTCTGGAGTGTTTATATATTCAGTGCAAGGAACAGTATCATCGGTACATTTGAAACACCTCTGAAGAAACAATAAAGCTAAAAAAAAAATCTAATTCTGAACGCATTTCAGTGTGGTGTAAGGATGACGTTAGTCCACTGTAGTGATGGGGGAGAGGCTCTGATAGCACCCATCTGCATTCCACATGAAAAAACAAGCCTAACATCATTTCTTAAAAATTATACAAGCCACATACTTAAAAAAAAATTTGAACAGGACTACTTTATCATGTAATTTAAGACAGAACTGTTACATGAACTGCAAATAAAGACTTAAAAGATTTAGCAGCTACAAAAATCAGAAAACTCATGCTAAAAGTCACTCCTCCATAAATACTTTTAGCCTGTGTTCAATTACAGTCAATTCTGAATTGGCTCACCTCTGGATTAGACTTCTAAAGTCTTTACACGGAGTAAAAGAAATGGTAAAGATGAAGGACACTATTCTATCGTGTACTTTGACCCTGGAAAGGTGTGGGTCTGCTTAATAAAGGAAGAAGAAACATACACATAATCACAGTAAAGCTTAACACTAGGCAGAGCTCATAAGCATTTTCAGCAACGGACTGCAAGCTGCGCTGTGAAGACAATGCATAGCAGAGAAGAAAGCTGGGAATTTGGGGAAATTGAGAAGGTAAAACAGTGTCAACACAGTGGAAGATGTGATGAAAACATCTGCATCTACTCTGGTAGCGTTCCTTAAGAAGCCACCTGCTTGAGAAGGCTGGAGCCCAGACACTCCCAGGGTGTGAAGAATGAATGCCCGAGCGCCACATTATGCCGCCTCCTCCACTAACTGCAAAGCTGTCTGGGAACTGAGCTGTTCCAAAGGCAAAAGAACACACATACTTCATGGCCTAACCAACATCAAGTGAAAAGTTATTTTCTTTTTGTATGTCTATTTTTAATACAATTTTAACAGAACCTTTATATAAATTTGGGCTTCCATCCAATCACTCTCCTCAATTTCCTCAGGAGGAATTGAATAATGGAAGCAAGCAAAACAAGATTATAACCACAAATGACTGCACTTTAAACATTATTATCAATTTTAAGGGACAAAGACACGTGAACGTTTTATAATACCAAACTTAAAAAACAAAATCAGTTACTTCAAATTCAGCCCCCTAGCATTTTTAAAGGTTGGTGTTATTTCTGCATGGACAGATTAATATATTAAATTAAGCCAAGATTTTTAAAGACTGACAAAGTTCTATCACTCTATTTTAAAAACAAAGATGTTTAAAAACAAAAAAATACAAGTTAGTTGCTTCATGTTACATTTCACAACCATTATGTTAAATGCTTTCTTTCTACAGAAACAGGGTCCTTTATGTCACAACTGCAATTTACTGCTAGATGTTTAAAATTACACGGGCTAGTGTTCAGCTGGAACCTGTTGATGGTGACTCTGAAGGTTTTCTGAGTTTCAACCTAAGATGTGCCAGGTCCTCTCCTAGGACCCACACTTTGCAGGGGAAGGGCAGGGAGAGGAAATCACAGATCAAGTTCTTAAGATTGTTTCACTCTCTTCGCGGCTTTCTGTTTCTTGGTGATCTGTTCAAAATTTCATCCTCCTGTTGGTTGAAAAAACAAGAAATTCACTATAATTAGCATATTTTTTTAAAAAGTAAAAGTTCACCAAGTTTTCAAATGAGCCAGGCTGAGTATAACCCATCTGAGGAAAAACAGGAAAAGAAAAATGATTAGAAGAAAATGCATCAAAAACAATGTTGGCTCAAAGGTGGTGGGATTGTATGTGTTCTAATTCAGTCTTTGTTTTCTAAATCTAACCTATAAGCATTTTCTTTAAAGAGGACCAGACACCAGGCTTTCACATGTTATCCTGCTTAATCCTGAATAATCCACTAGCCTGTGGACACATTAGTCCCACTTTGAGGCTGAGAAAGCAAAGATTCATCAGAACTGAAGGCTATCGAAGCTGAGTCCCTTATAAAACTCAAGACTACAAACCCGGTGCTCTTTCTGCTCTACACACACTTATTGTGTGAGGAAGTTTGGGGAATATAAAAACAGACTAGGGCCTCCCTGGTGGCGCAAGTGGTTGAGAGTCCGCCTGCCGATGCAGGGGATGCGGGTTCGTGCCCCGGTCTGGGAGGATCCCATGTGCCGCGGAGCGGCTGGGCCCGTGAGCCATGGCCGCGGAGCCTGCGCGTCCGGAGCCTGTGCTCCGCGACGGGGGAGGCCACGGCAGTGAGGGGCCCGCATACCGCAAAAAAAAAAAAAAAAAAAAAAAAAAAACAGACTGGCCCCTACCTGAAAGAGCTCTGCATTCTAGTTGAGACAGAATACGTCCACTGAAAACATAAACAGCATTGACCTTTATCAATAGAAGGGCAGAGTTGTGGTAGCTGTAAATGGAAACTGGGTAGTTTCCAGAAAGGATCAGAATGAAACGGCAGTGCTTAGAAAAGGGACCTTGGTAAGAAAGGTGTGGACTATTCTCTTTCCCTCATACCTCATAGCCAATCCACCAGAAAATCCAGATCAGAAGCTCACATCCTTCTCTCCTATCACCCTGCTCTGAGCCACCATATCTTGCCTGGATTATTAAAGTAATCTCCTAACTAGGCTCCTTGATTCTCCCTGGTCTGTGAAAAACATAGCAGCCAGAGTAATCAGATCTGATCACTCCTTTGCCCCAAAGCCTAGAATGGCTGCCCATTTCACTAGGAGGAAAAGCCAAGCCCCTACAACAGCCTAGGAGGCCTCACCTAATCTGGAGCCTCCCCATGTTCCTTTTCTCCACCCTCTTAATCTACTGACCGTATTGGCCACCTAGACTACCACTTCAGGCCCTTGTACCGGCTGTTCTCTCTGCAAGGAATGCTCTTCCCATGGACATCTCCATGGCAAAGTCCTTTACCTCTTTCAAGTCTTTGCTCAAATGTCACCTCTCCACTGAGGCCTACCCACCATCTTTAACATTACATACAACCCACCCCGCCTCCAGCATTTCCAATACCTTTTCCTGTACAACTCTTATTTTTCATAGCCCATTGCTTTTTAACATACTGTTCATTTACTTCCTTATAACATCTACTGCTTACTGTCTGTTTCCTTCCACTAGAATTTAAGTTCCCCAGACGTAGCGTATCTTTGTCTATCTTGTTCACTAACAATGCCTGGCACACAATGGGTACTCCACAAATATTTACTGAATGAACGAAAGAATGACTCCATCAGCAAGAGGGACAAAAATTTTAGAATACAGTGATTTGTCCAATAAATAAGGGCACAGTGAGGAGAGGTAGATGATGAGACATAAATAATAAAATTTTTATTTTATTTTATTTTATTTATTTATTTATGTAAAATAATAATCTGAAGTTGCCACCCTAGAAAGCATTTTGTTAGTCTTTCCTTACCTTCTGTTTATTACAGAAAACCATTTTCAGCACAGAAAATACTTTTGAGATTCAGATGTAATTTGCAATTTAAAAATTTAATTTTTTAGTGCTAAGAATTCCACTTTTACAAAATTGGCTGTAATGGAATTTTTACTGCCACAGCCATTGAAAATTATTACCCTATGAAAATACTCTCTACTTAAATGTACCTTCACTGAGTTGCTTGAAACATTAAGATATACTCTCCCCCTTTCTATTACCTCTGCTTTAGGTTTCCTATCTTCCTCCTCTTGACTGACAGTGCCACCATCTTCTTCAACATCACTTTTTTGCTTCTCTTCTAAGACAGAAGACAAAGTAAAACTGAGCAAAATCTTATACTTGTTTTTGGTAACTAGAAAATCAGCATTAGAACACACCTCTAGAGTCTGAAACAATCTTGACAGTAACTTGCTTATAAGGGTTTGAAACGTCTTCTTAGGATGTTGGTTTAAAGCAGATATTCTGGGGACTACTTCTTACCAAGTTTCTCTTCACCTTCCTCCTCCTCATCTCCCTTTTCCTTTTCCTCTTCCTTTTCTTCTTCGTCCTCCTTCACATCTGGTTGAGGAGCATCAGTCTTCTTGTACTCCACAGGACTGGCCTGTTTCTGAAATATTCCCCCAAAGCATGAGAGTTTTGTTCACATTTTATGTATTACGTTACCATATAATTACTGAAGGCCTATGAGCAAAGTTCTGTACAAAGGCTACACGCTGGGGTAGATACAAAGAAGTGAGTAAGATGGAATTCCTGCTTGAGAGCTTCCTCTTCAGTGAGCATGTGTATGGTTCAAAGTAGAAGGAACAGTAAAAGCAAAGGGGTCAGGCAGGAATGTGCAAGTCTAACTAGTCAAAGGTGACTGAGGTACAGATATGCAGAATAGTGGTGGGGGATAAGGCTGGAAAGGAAGATTGGGGATCAGGTTACAAGACATCTTGAATGCAAGGTGAAGCATAATCCTCATTTAGTAGAAGTAGAGGGTCTAAACAAAATTTTCTTTTTTTTGATTGCATATAACAAAGGCTAAAGAATAAGGCTGTATCAGCCCTACATGTGTTTTGTGGGGGAAGGGAGGGTAGGGGTGCTGAGGGAGAAATGGATAATGAGAAATCAAAGACTGAATTATAAAGTATATGAATAGAAACAGCTATGCCAGAAGGAAAAGCTAGTTTGTGCCCAGATGGCTCAGTTTTATATCTCTAAGTTGTTTTTTTCTTTTCTTTCAGAAAGCTTCTGCCAAAGGTGAAGGAGAGTAATATAGTAGGCTAATACTATTAGAAACCGAGGGGCTAACAATCCTACTTCCATCTGGGCACAATAAATGGCCACTGAAAGTAGTGAACAGGGTTTAAGAAATCCACACCAAATGTGGCCCAGTCACTACTGAGCTGCTACAAAGAAAAACCTCAGGCAACGTATCTTAGTTATTTTTAACAATATAAGAGTGAATCAAAATAAAAAAACAAAACAAAAACAAAAACGACTCATACCTTTCCAGAACAGCAGAAGAGGATGACAAGAAATACGGGCAGAGCTACGGTCAAAATGTAGACCACCCAGAGCCATGGGCGCTCCTCGGCTGCCTCAATCATCTGCCCCACTACACCTGGCTAAAAAACAAGACAGGACTCATTTCAAGTTTTGGCTTTTGACACTAAGTATAGGCTGTACTGTCCCACTGTTCAATTACTGCGTGGCACTACCCAGGCACCTTTTTCAGAGGATTCAAGCCTAGATGTTCACACAATGTAAAAAGGAAATAAGAGAAAAATTTCGATTTTCCTGCTCTCTTTATCATCAAGGGGATTTCCCCTTCCTAGGTGTGAAAGCTGGCTTCTTAATCACCTACAAAGGTTTCCTTAACCTCAGGGACCGGTGAATGAAGAATTTCTTGATCTCAATGTCTCTCCAATTCCCATCTTGGCCTTATGACCAATTATTTGAAAATTCCATTTATTGGGTGAACCAAGATTCAGTATTTAAGACTGTATTAACATATACCCTAAATGGCAAATTTTGTTACATATCTTTAAAAAAATGCTTTTAAATTGGAGTATAGTTGACTTACAATGTTGTGTTAGTTTCTGCTGTACAGCAAAGTGAGTTAATTATACATATATCCACTCTTTTTAGAGTCTATTCCCATACAGGTCATTACAGAATAGAATTGAATAGAGTTCCCTGTGCAATACAGTAGGTTCTTATTAGTTATCTCTTTTATACATAGTAGTGTGTGTATGTCAATCCCTGTTAAATGTATCTTAACACAATTAAAAAAAAAATACCCTACACGTACCACAAATACAGACTCTAAAGCCATTGTATTAGCCTAATGAAATCATGTCCAAAGCCCCAGTATTTTGTCTTTAGCAGACAAAGGTCACACTTTCTATGCCAACATCCCCAAAAAAGGGAAAAGACAAATCTTAGAAGATAGCTTTTCACAACAGAAGCAATTAGTTACCTGTAATAAAAGACACAAATGCACAAGAAACAAGCAAGCACAAACCTCAGCAGCCCCGTCCGCAGCTTTCTTCAGACCCCATCCATCATTGGCCCAATCATCAACTACTCTTCGATCACCAGAAATAATAAAGTTGTCAAAAAAAATGTCTGAGGTCATAGACCACAGTTCTAAACCAATAGCACTAAAAGGAGTCATCTTGAAAGGCTCCAGATCTTCAAAGAAATCTGGATTTGGTATTTTCCGGGGTTTCCAGATTCCCTAGAGAAAAATATTTAAAAAAATCATTTCAGATAATGATCATCACAAATTTATGGTGAACCTAAATAAGAATTAAGATGAATTCTGCATTACCTGAGAGTTAAGTGCTGACTTTGTAAAACTTAAGTAAGAGGAAGAAAACAATAAATGCTACTGATGCCTCTAAGACATCTGGACTCCAACTACTTTCAATTTCATCCATGACCTTGATCCAAACACCTTGCTCTACCTGGCACATTCCAACAGCCTCCACTCTTATCAACTAACTGCTTGTAGGAGTGGGAGCATAAATCAGTACAGACTCCTTCAGTAGTGATGTAAAATGTACACAATCTTCAACCAGATATTTCACCTCAGATAACTACCTAGAGAAATAGTTACCACATATACTCAGACATTTTCAAGGAAAATTACTGCAGCAAGGACTCTAAAAGCAAAAATGGCAATTCACCTAAATGGCCATTAACAAAACAGCTAAAGGGCAATTTTTAACTTATCTTATTGATTGCACAAGTATATTTAAAAACAGAAAAGTATATACATAGTGGATACATAGAGATACAGACCTACACTTTACATTTTGAAGTGTGACAGAGTAGAAATTAATGATTTTAAATAATTTGACTAGAACATAAACAGAAGTGAGACCAGGGTCTGAGGTGTTACATTTCCATAGTAAACTTGAAGCTTTAAAATATCACCACCTGTATTACCATCTCATTTGAACCTCACAGTCTTTTAATACTTGAAGATACTGAGGTCAAGCAATGAGCTGACTTGTGTTCCCTGACTTGTGGTCAGGGAACCAACTCCCATCACAATCCTCTATCCACCCTACCACAGAGGTTGCCAAGTTGGATCCACATGGCAGCAGGGTGCCCAAACCACAAGTTTTCCATTTTTTGTTTGCTTTTAAACACAAGTTACAAAGCAATGAAAGTTCTTTCTAGTTTCTAGGTTTACCTTTTCAACACTTAACACATAAGTTCTCTCTCAATTTTGAAGTTTACTTTGTTTTCAGTTCAATAGTTTGAATACAGGGGATCAACCTGGCAGCCTCACTACAGACAAAACTTCTATCTGAACACAAAGAGATCTATGAAACCACAGAGAGGTACAAACCTGGTAGTTAGGATTGTCAATCATGGGCGGCTTCCATTTGCCCTTATAATTAGGGTTGTCAATCATAGGTCGCTGCCAGACACCACACCCAGGAGCCGACTCACACTTAGGGTTGGCAATCTGAGGAGCCTCCCATTCTCCATCCATATCTTCATCCCTGTGGAGATAAAAACAAACTACAAATGGGTTCTGTGATGCAGGACTGTGAAAAGCTACCCCAGAGCTTCCCTGAAATCCTGCAGAAATTCTTTCACAATGTTGTACTACAGAGCATCATCTTGTTTCCACATATCCAGTAGTAAAGGTTTTTCATGACAGATGTGTTTAAAAAAAGAGATGAGGGCCTCCCTGGTGGCGCAGTGGTTAAGAGTCCGCCTGCCGATGCAGGGGATACGGGTTCGTGCCCCGGTCTGGGAGGATCCCACATGCCGCGGAGCGGCTGGGCCCGTGAGCCATGGCCGCTGGGCCTGCGCATCCGGAGCCTGTGCTCCGCAACGGGAGAGGCCACAACAGTGAGAGGCCCGCATACCGCAAAAAGAAAAAAAAAGAGATGAAAATGTAATCAGTTTAGTTTGTTGAGCTCTACACTTAAGTTTGAGCAGTTAGCTGTATTTAAGTACTAACTTCTACTTCAATAAAAAAGCAGGCAATTTCGAAAGTTAATTAAAGCTCATACCAATCCTCTGGCTTCTCTGCATCTGGATCAGGTACATATTCAGGCTCATCATCTAACCAGCCTTCAGGCTTTGTGGCTTCTTCATCTGGAATCTTAGCAGGGGCATCTTCATCCCTTAAACACAAAAGAAAAAGCCAATTACTGACAACATTGGCCAGAGAATCACAATGTGGTCCCACTTTGTGAATCTTAAACAGGGCAATCTAAAAATATGTAGGCCTTACTTAATCAAAAAACTTAAAATAGTTCCTCCTAGAAATATCTAAAATCATATACAAGGGCCTAGTATGCAGAATTTATAAAGAACTCTTACAACCTAATAATAAAAAGACAACTCAATTTAAAAACCAGCAAAGGATCTGAATAGACATTTCTTCAGACATAGAAATGCCCAATAAGCACATGAAAATATGTTCAACATCATTAGCCATCAGGGAAATGCAAACCAAAACCACAATAAGATACCACTTCATACCCAGTAGGATGGCTATAATAAAAAAAACTGATAAAACTAAGTATTGGCAAGGATGTGGAGAAAATGAAACCCTCATACATTGATTGTGAGCAAGCAAAATGGTACAGCCACTTTGGAAAACAGTTTGGTAGTCCCTCAAAAAGTTAAACATCATTACCATATGACCCAACAATTCCACTCCTAGGAATATACCCAAGAGAAATGAAAATGTATATTCACCCAAAAACCTATACATGAATGTTCATAGCAGCATTATTCATAACCATAGCCAAAAAGGGGAAACACCCTAAATGTCAATCAAATGAGGAATGGATAAATAAAATGTGGTATTATCCACACAATGGAACAGTCTTCAGTCATAAAAAGGAATGAAGTACTAATCCATGCTTCAACATGGATGAGTCTTAAAAACATTATGCTGAGCAAAAGAAGCTAGACACAAAGGACCACATATTATATTATTCTATATCCAGAATGGGCAAATCCACAGAGACAGAAGGCAGATTAGTGGTTGCCAGGGGCTGGTGGAAGGGAGAAATAGGGAGTAACTACTTCATGGGTATGGGCTTCTTTTTGGGTGATAAAAATGTTCTGGAATTAGACAGTGGTGATGGTTGCACAACACTGCGAACATACTGTAAAACCACTGAACTGTATACTTTAAAGGGTGGATTTTAGCATGTGAATTATGACTCAAACAGTTACCCTTAAAAGTTCATCAAGAAGTACCTAATTTCAAAGCTTTATGCAGTTATTGTTAGAGCCACTTTAGCTGGTAAGCAGAGACATCTTCTATTCTTGGTCAGGATTATGCTTGTTTTTGAACTTTGCTAGTTTAAAATTGTGTGAGAACTTAAACTTGTATATCATTCACTTCTCCACCCCCAAAATAAAACAGCTAGTTAAGGAATACAATACTGAACAAGGCTGAGTCAAAATCTAATGTTCACCAAATATACAAATAAACTCACCCACTACACCAGTGCAGCATAAAAGTATCAACTAGAATTTAACTGTGAAGCCTAAGAGGATACTTACAAGTGGAAGATCAGTTTTATCACTTCTCTTTGTTCACTTCCTGACATTTCCAAAAGTCACCACACCAGAGTTCAAAGATGGTCACATACAAGAGTACAACCCACCTGTTTTCTTTTCTTACCACTCTCCAATTTGCACCTTATGTAAAAGGCTACTCAATTTCCCTCACACGTGTTAAGCTCACTCCTATTCCTCTACTTTTGCACATGATATTCTCCTTCAACCAGGGAATACCATTTCCCATCTTCACCAGTTAGTTAACTCTTGCCCACTTTCAGTTCTCAATTTGATTTGCCCAACTCCAAGAAACTATGGAAGTTAGGTATACCTGGTGCTCTGGTCACAAGTAACACATGTTAGACCATTCACCCCATGCATGCCAACTTCAAGTGCCTGTCTCACAACTAGACTGGGAGTTGTGTATGCAGCTGGTGTGGTTTTGTATTCCAGTGCCCAACACAGAGCAGAGATCTCCTGAGTATTGTTTAAATAGGAAAAAGGTTATTTTTCAAATTAAAATTTAAAATTTTAGGACTCCAGCTTTAAATGTGAATTCATAGAAGCATTGGAAAGGCCAGGCCAAAAGACCCGAGGTTCTGCCACAAACCAAGCGTGTCACCACAGGCAAACTCTATCATCAGTTTCAGCATTTGGTGGCTTGTAAAATGGTATGAGGCAGCCCAGATGATCACGATGGCCCTAGTGATCACTAGGTGGTCACTACTATTTTCAGCTATAGTAGTCTATATTTTTCCTAACATTTAGACTGCATCACAGATTATCCAAATTATCAGATTTCAACCACCATTCAACTGTTCAAGCCAAATGGAATGTATGAAATGCTCCACTGCATTCAAAGACAGGTCCCAAAGACTCACCAGTCATCTGGCTTGACAGCATCAGGATCTGGTATTTTTGGTCTTTCATCCCAATCTTCAGGCTTCCGGTCTTCTGGGTCCTCAATTTCACGTGAAGGATTTACAGGAGGAGTCATGTCATTTAACAGATTCCCACTGTTTACAACAGACTGGTCCACTAATATTTCAAAACTATTATCTGGATTCAAGACTGAAAAAATTAAATGCAATTTTAAAAAGTTCATTAGCCACTCATTCCCAAGCTCTCTTTACCACAACACAAACAATCATATTTCTAACAGAAGGTAGAAGCACGGCGTAAAGACCTTGGGCATTAGAACATGGTCATGGAGCCTTAGGCAAGTTAGCACGCTTTTTCCTTATCTGTAAGTCGTAAATGTTAGTTCTTCAGGTTTTTAGGAATTAAAACAAATGACAGGTAAAATTTTTACACACCAAAAGATTCCATGTATGAACATTAAAAACATCAAAAAACCCCAAAGGTACATAAACTAATGCAATATTGGTTTGACACAAACGGTTACACACCAGTCAACAGGGAAATAAGTTTATTTATTATAACTGTCCCCCAACAGAAAAGGCCCACTTCCTCATTTTTTGAGTTGGTATTACCACTATGTTGCCCAAATTTCAAATTACACAAAATTTCAATTACATGTGGTTTATTAAACCACGTGTCTACTCAGGTTGTACTTTTGGAATCCAGTGAAGAATGCAAACATAATTTTAAATCCATAAAGGTATCTTAAGTGTGAATTATGCTAAAGCCTGGATCCTACATATAAATGCCTAATAGGCAACTGACTAGGTCACAGCACATCCAGAGTACTATGGAAAATGACAGAGTACTATGCTGCTATCCTCAATGACAATGAAGGTTATCAATGTTATCAGTGTTATCTACTCTCACAGAAAGATGCTCATGCTTTTGTGAAGAGAAAAAGTGAAATATAGCACATTTAACTTTTAATAAAAATTACATGTGTCTATACATATATACATGTTTATTCACATATAGCCAAATACATATCACAGTGTTGATATTTCAGATAATTTTAAATGTCTTCTTTTTGCTTTCTTTTTCCTTTTAAATTCCTATGCTGAATATATATTACTTTTGTTATAAAGAAGAAAGGTTATTGCATTCTTTAGGAAAAGAGGCATGTCTATATGTGATCTCAAAGCAGCAGGAAAAACTTCATTAAATAAAAAGACCCATTCCAATGTCCAAATGATTAACCTCAACTGTCTAGGTGTTGGAGCGTCCAAACAAGTTCAACTAGAAGATACTTTGAAAAAAACTGTACACATATTTCTATTGTATGTCCTATAACTTAACATCTCATCAACAAGAAAATAAACAAAGGGAGGAAATGATAGGTGAGGATCAAGCAAAGAAGCTCTTTATGGGACATACAAGCTTATTCTTAAAATTGTTTCAAACCCTAGCTCTCAATTCAACCTAAGGAAGAGACGTTTTAGTGCTGAGAAATTAAGTTCTTCTCACTACTAAGATATTAAGTCAACAGAGATTCTTATTTGCAGGCTTACAATCTTTAAATTAAATGGATGATAAATGTGTAGTGCCATAAAACCCAAAATTTATTAATAGTTTTTCTTACTTAATGTATAAAGATGTGTTTTCTTATCAGTAAAATAGGTCTTCAGATCTGCATCTGGCCTCTTAGCATGCTTTTCTTCATATACACCCGTTTTGGGGTTTTTGTGGCGAAAGATGAAGTGCAATTTATAGTCCTCTCCACATTTATCTGGACCAAACATAATCGTGTAAGGGGTCTTGTCGTGGAACTGATCCTTCAGAAACAAAAATGGATTAAGTAACTCAAAGTGTTGAAAGGCAACCTTTCAAGTGTGATATGTCCTCTTATAAAATTCCAAATAGTGTCCTATTAAAGGAAAAGTTTATTCATTTATGAGGTTTGTATAGATACCAGTGAAAAGGAATAACCAGAAATTACCGGGAAATTTTACACGAGAATGTATGAAAGTGCTTAAAAACAAAAAATAATGTATATACCTAGATAGTTACTGCTTCTTTCATAAAACAAAGAAATAAGTTTGCTAAAACTAAAAATTACACAGGACAGAAACCAAGGATAAAACAAAACAGCTTTGAAATTTACATTTCAAATAAAAAGCACAGAAATGTCAAAGTCAGTATTTCAAACCTCCAAAATATTTCAACAGCAGGAGAAATGGCCTTATTTTCACAGGTCTTAGAAAATTTTCTTTCTTTTTCTCTGAGATTCTTAAAAGGTAACTGCGGGTGGCCACATAAAGAAATAGGAAGTACCTACCAGGTTGAGCTCTGGGGTTTTGGAAAGTAGCTTCACATAGGCACCACCACATTCTATTCCATTTTGGAAATTAACCTCATACCTAATTTCAGAGAGAAAGGCAGAGACCATATGGCATTTAGAAAGATCAAATTTCTTAATTTATTTCCCTTTCCCCCACTTTGGTCACATGTTTTATCACAGGTCAAATGTGAAGATTCCATCTTCTATTGTTATACTTACCCAATCCCCCAAAATTAAATTAAGTAAAAGAAAATTAAATCTTAATGCAGATTCCCAGTAAATACTGTTTGCAAAATCCAGAAGTTCATTTGCTATCAGTAGGAAAAACAGCTGATTTATTTCAAAATAATTTACTGGGCATGAAAAAAATGTTACATTACAGGATGCTTAAATACATCCTAAAATTCCTACTGTAGCATTTAATTATTCTCATAATTTCTTTTTACATAGAGTAATAGTTTTATAATATAATGTCTTCACTCTTCCTAGAAAGGGTCTCTCAAGCAAGTGTTTCACTCACTGAATAATGAGAGGCTTGGTATCAAAGATGAAGGGCTTGTTCAGTTTAGCAGAGATAGCATGATGCTTGGCTCGAGACATCAATACAAGTCCTTTATCGCCTGGAAGTTTTGTTTCCTTCATTTCATCTACCTCCCATTTTCCTGCAAGACAACAAAAAAGGTCCCACTCCCTAATTACACCTCTGAAGATCCTGAAATCGTAACAAACAAAACTCCAAGCTGTGCAAATCCATCATACTGACAAATGTTTAACATGTTCCATTTACCTCTGAGAGCTGGTCTATTAATATTAAACACACATAATTGACAAATATTAGGATATGGTTTTTAAAAACCTATAGCACATTCATTCTACCAATGCCTAGAAAAGACCTTCCATTTCCAAAATACAGCACCATGGGTAATAAATTATCTTTCCATTTTATGGTGTAAAAATAAACATTAAATAGGTCTAACCCTATAAAATATAATGGAACACACAAAGAAAGCAAACTTCCAATGAAAAATCTTAAAATGTATACATACTCCTTTTAAACTAGTCTTGAGAGATACTATGGAAATACATCAAACATCAATCTGCTATTATATCTAAATCAAATGCAACTCTCACCATCATATTTGGCAATTTCGTCATCAGTGTCATCTTTCTTGGCTTTGGATAAAATCCACCTGTAATTAAGACATACCCCTAAATTAAGATTCAAATTACAGTTGGCCTGTAAAAAGAAACAATGTAAAGAATAATAAAAACAGGAACTATACAGCTCTTCTTAGCCTACCTAACCACTCTACTTTCAACTTTTAAATGTGTCATTCAAGTAGTGATAATATATTGTACTCAACTCAAAAACCTGTAAGAAAAAGTACCAAACCCATGAAATAATTTCACCTTTTAAGACTCAAGAGAAAACAACTTTCTCAAAGAACAAAATACAGGGTGAAGGGAAAAGAAATGAAAGCAAGAACCACATGTTCTAAAACACTATTTTCCTAAAAGGGACGAAAGATATAAAATAGTTAGACATTTCACTATATAAAATAATATCCAAAAAGGAATACACTATTCCATCTTATTTATATGATGTCTGCCTCTAAGATTTTTTTCCCCTAAGAAACACTTACCCTGACAGAGTTCCTCTGTCAAAGCAATCAGCAAAATACACTTCCCCTGTTGGAACTGGAGCTTTGTAGGTGACCTGTGTTAAATATAAAAATGAATTAAGAATTGTAATATTCAGCAACACTCCTTTCTCAGTAGGATCTATTCTCTTGGTTTGCTTTCAAACTTTCATAGCTGGCCCTCGAATTCAATCCATATAACTTATCTCTGGGACAATATAACAAAGGCTGACAGAGATATCAATAAAAATTTTAGCAAATGTTGCTTTCCCTGTGATAAGGATCCAAAATTTACCTTCATCCTTTGATTATCTCAAGAGGCAAAATGAATAGAGTCAAAGACCACTTCAAACCTTTGGAGATGGAGGAGTGCTGGCATCTGCTTTTGGTTTGGAGTCTTCCACCTCTTCAATGACATCGTCAAGGTCATCCTCAATGTCAATCACATCATCTTCAGGTCCATCATGAGCCTGAACCAGAGCAGTTCCAAGGACCAGTAACACACACAGCAACCGCTTCCCTTCCATGATCTAAATATAAAAAAGGGTACAGGTAAATGTATCACCTCCTTTTAAAAATTGTATAAGACCACTAACCCCTCTCTTATCTAAAATTAAGGCTTTCAAATCAGAACTTCATTATATTTCAGTTTAGAGATAAAGAAAGTGAACCCAGAATGATAAAGCAGTTTTCCTAAAACCAGTTAGTTAAAAGATTCAATTTCAATACAAATTTCAAAGTAAAACTCAAACATAAACAGGTGTCCCCATATAGAATATCATGTTGGCTACACAAATTTAGGGTGTTCAGATACAATTTCAAACTAACTTCCTGCATTTGTAAAGAGCTCTACAATGGACAAAGCCCCTTTTACAGGTTAGTTTAAATGAGTTAAAACATTACAATGAAGTAACAGAAGAGCTAACTAGCCTCAAATAAAACACTTAATTTAGATGCTGCTGCTCTTGTCCAAAGACCATCAAGTGTAGGTATGGTTTTAAATTAGGGTCTTAAGACTCAACAAAAAAATATATTAAACCACAGACCAGCTATCTTTACCTCTTATTTTCTAAGCCTGTAAGTGCCTTACGTATTGTATTAGACTGTCACGGATGGTAGTCGGTCCCTTTCCCAAAACCGCAGACCTAAAGATATAAAAACTGAGCCACATGGATGCACAAAAAGATTTGGTAGTAGGTAGTATAGAGTTTCAATTCTCCAAGACGAAAAGAGTTCTCTCTGGAGATGGATGGAGGTGAAAGCTGCACAACAATGAGAATGTACTTAATGCCACTGAACTTAATAATGGTTAATATGGTAAGTCTTATGATAAGCGTTTTTACTACAATAAAAAAGATTTTAGGGGCTTCCCTGGTAGCGCAGTGGTTAAGAATCCACCTGCCGGGGGTGGGGTAGTGGGAGTGGTTGTGGTGGGATGAATTGGGAGACTGGGATTGACATATATACACTAATATGTATAAAATGGATAACTAATAAGAACCTGCTACATAAAAAAATAAATTAAATAAAATTCAAAAAAAGAAATCCGCCTGCCAATGCAGGGGACATGGGTTTGAGCCTTGGTCCAGGAAGATCCTACATGCCGTGGAGCAACTAAGCCCGTGTGCCACAACTACTGAGCCTATGCTCTAGAGCCCACGAGCCACAACTACTGAGCCCGCATACCACAACTACTGAAGCTTGCGCGCCTAGAGCCCTTGCTCCGCAACAAGAGAAGCCACCGCCTTCCCTGGTGGCGCAGTGGTTGAGAATCTGCCTGCCAATGCAGGGAACAAGGGTTCGAGCCCTGGTCTGGGAAGATCCCACATGCCGCGGAGCAACTAAGCCCGTGAGCCACAACTGCTGAGCCTGCGCATCTGGAGCTTGTGCTCCGCAACAAGAGAGGCCGCGACAGTGAGAGGCCCGCGCACTGAGATGAAGAGTGGCCCCCGCCTGCCACACCTAGAGAAAGCCCTCGCACAGAAACGAAGACCCAACACAGACAAAAATAAATAAATAAAAATTTTAAAAAAGAGAGAAGCCACCGCAATGAGAAGCCCGTGCACCGCAACAAAAAGTAGCCCCCACTCGCTACAACTAGAGAAAGCCTGCGTGCAGCGACAAAGACCCAACACCACCAAAAATAAATAAATTTACTTTAAAAATTAAAAATAAAATTGAAAAACTGCTGATTCAGTAGACGTGGGCTGGGCCCAGTGGGCTAGGACTTCACATTTCTAACGAGTTCCAGGGGATGCAAAGGCTGCTAGTTCAGGAATCACACTTTGCGAACCACTGATTAGGGTTTATGAATAATGAGTTTGTGCTTTGTTTTCCAGTTAATAAAAGCACTGTCACATAGGCACACTGTTTTGCATAAACCTCCCTTGACGTATTACTCTAATTTTACTTTACATATTAATAACAAAGACTTAGTAAAATGAAAATAACCCAATCATTTACTCATTATCACAACCAATAAGTCAAAGAATTCATATCCCATATTTCTATTACGCTAGACAAAATGTAGTTGAATACTGAGGAGGTGTGATAGAGACAGGACAGGAAGACTAGTCAGCAAGGGTACTAAAGGGAGTGGTCTGGAATAGGGGATTCAGGTAGGGTTTAGTGAGGGAAAGTGCAACTACAGAACAGCTAGCCCTGGTTGGTGGACCAAAGATCCTGAGAAATGAGGCATCAAGCAACTAAGCCCATGCGCCACAACTACTGAGCCTGTGCTCTAGAGCCCTTGAGCCACAGCTACTGAGCCCACGTGCCACAACTACTGAAGCCCGCGAGCCTAGAGCCCGTGCTCTGCAACAAGAGAAGCCACCGCAATGAGAAGCCCGCACACCGCAACGAAGAATAACCCCCACTCGCCGCAACTAGAGAAAGCCCACACGCAACAATAAAGACCAAACACAGCCAAAGATAAATAAATTTTAAAAAATAAATAAAATAAAACAAAACAATGAGATACTATACACCTATTACCATGGCTAAGATAAAAAAAAAACTGGCAAGGATGTGAAGTAACGGGAACTCTCATTTCACTGCTGGTGAAAATCCAAAATAGTACAGCCACTCTGGAACATAGTTTGGCAATTTCTTACAAAGCTAACTATAGACTTACCACAGGATTCAGCAATCATGCTCACAGGTACTTGCCCAACTGATCTGAAAGCTTACGAATGCACAAAAACTCGCATACAAATGTTTATAGCAGCTTTATCCATAAGCACGCAAAACGTGAAGAAACCAAAATGTTCTTCAGTAGGGGAATGAATAAACAAACTGTAGTACACCCATACGATGGAATATTGTTCAGAAATTAAAAGATGAGCTATCTAAAATGAATCACTTTGCCATACAGCAGAAATTAACGCAACATTGTAAATAAACTATAAACTATACTTCAATTAAAAAAAAATGAGCGGGCTTCCCTGGTGGCGCAGTGGTTGAGAGTCCGCCTGCCGATGCAGGGGACGCGGGTTCGTGCCCCGGTCCGGGAGGATCCCACGTGCCGCGGAGCGGCTGGGCCCATGAGCCATGGCCGCTGAGCCTGCGCGTCCGGAGCCTGTGCTCCGCGGCGGGAGAGGCCACAGCAGTGAGGGACCCGCGTACAGCAGAAAAAAAAAAAAAAAAAAAAAAAAAAAAGCTATCAAGCCAAAAAAAGACTTGGATGAATCTTTAATGCCTACTGCTAACTGAAAGAAGCCAGTCTGAAAAGGCGACATGTTATAGAATTCCAATTAGATCGCATTCTGAAAAAGGCAAAACTCTAGATACCAAAAAAAAAAAAGTCAGTGGTTGTCAGAGGTTTAGGGGAGGGGGTCAGGTTGAATAGGTAAGCACAGGGGACTTTCTTAGGCAGTGAAACCATTCTGTATGATGCTATAATTATGGATACATGACACTATCCATCTTTCAAATCCCATAAAACTTTATAGCACAAAGAATGAATCTTTATGTATGAAAAAAAATTTTTTTAATATATTTTTTAAAACTTATTTTATTTATTTATTTTTGGCTACATTGGGTCTTCGTTGCTGCATGAAGGCTTTCTCTAGTTGCGGCGAGGGAGGTTACTCTTTGTTGCGGTGCACAGTCTCCTCATTGTGGTGGCTTCTCTTGTGTGGAGCATGGGACCTAGGTGTGCAGGTTTCAGTAGTTGTTGCACGCAGGCTCAGTAGTTGTGGCTCGTGGGCTCTAGAGCACAGGCTCAGCAGTTGTGGCACACAGGCTTAGTTGCTCCATGGCATGTGGGATCTTCCCGGACCAGGGCTCGAACCTGTGTCCCCTGCATTGGCAGGTGGATCCTTAACCACTGCACCACCAGCGAAGCCCCATGTGTGAAAAATTTTAAAAAATCATTGAAGAGGTTGAGTGATCCAAGGATGGCACACAGGATGTGACAAAACAATCTAACTGTATTACGAATATACAAAACAACCTCACTGAACGGGGTGGAGGGGAAAGATGTTAACCTAAGTAACTCTGGAAATGAGTGGAGTCTGTAAAACCAGACTGTACAAAAGCACTGTTCAAAAAAAAAAAAAAAAGCACTGTTCAAGTTGAGTAAGTTGTTTCACATGAATATACAGGTTAACAATTCGGATACTGCTATATATGTATATCAAAATTTAACAACTAAATAAATGGATTGTGGGAGCCACTTTCAGTGTTGGGTGTGTGAATTTTACAGATAAGCAAGGGAAAGAGGCTAAAATAATCCTCATGGTAATGGGTGAGAGAGACTATAGTATGAATTCATGTTTATCTTAATATACAGAGGGTTACACAGAGAAGTATTTATAGATATGTGTATATATACCAGTTAGTATACACACATATATTTCCTTGCTCTGTCAGCTAAGAGGGCATACAAGAAACTGCTACACCCCAGTAGCAATAAATACACCTAGTAGCAAGGATCTTGGTTTCCAATATCGTCTCCAATAAAAGGAAACAGTGTTCCTTGGCTGACTCTAGGATTAGGGCAGGAAATATACAAGACGAGCCTGGAGCATCTTGTAGTGCCACAAAGGGAAGTGTTCAAAACAAAAACAAAACACCCACAGTGATGGGGGCTATGTCAAAGGAACATAAGAAAAAGCAATGGCCAAAGCTGGAACAATACAAGCAACAAAATAAGTGGTACTGGATTATACCTCCAAGTATAAAATAAATGTCCATGAATCTATACAAATATATTACTGAGTAAATAAATAAATGAGGAAGAGACAAATTTCCCATGAAGAAACATTCCAAGTAACGGATGTATATACTCCACTGTCAAGGAGGTGGAACATAACCCCCCACTCCTTACGTGTGGGCTACACATAGTGATATTGATATCCTTCCAAAGAGCACAGTATGGAAAGGGGGAAAAACAAGAACTTTACAGTGGAGAAACCTAGCAAACACTACCTCAGCCAGGTGATCAAGGTCAACATCCAAAGTAATAGGTCATGTTGATAGTATGTACCCTTGATACAATGTGATGAAAACAGTACTTTAACCTCTGTGGTCTTCTTCCCAAAAATCCATATTCCCTCTCATCATGAGAAAAACATCAAAGAAATCCCAATAGAGGGACATGCTACAAAATAATCTGACCAGTAGTCCTCAAAATATGTCAAGGTCATCAAAAAACAAAGAAAATCTTAAAAACTGTCACAGCCAAGAGGAGCTTAAGGAGACATGATGACTAAATGTAATGTGGTATCATGGAACAGAAAAAGGGCAGCAAGTAAAAACAAAGGAAATCTGAATTAAATATGGGCTTTAGTTGGTAATTATTCATCAATATTGGTTCATTAATTATAATAAATGTACTATACTAATGTTGTTAGTAATAGCAGAAACTGGGTATGGGTTATATGGGAATACTCTGTACTATCTTTAAAATCTTTTTGTAGATCCAAAACTATTCTGTAAAAATTAGTTCATTGTTTTTTTAAAAAGATGTTCCATTATTATGCACCAAATGTGACTGATTTGCCAAAAACCAGTTATTGGCAGAATCAGGATCAGAGGCCAAGTCTCCTGTCTCCCAATACCTTACTTGGTAGTTCTATACTGGTTTTGTCTTAGAAACACAAAATGATTTTTCACATTTTAGTGTCTAAAAAGATTTCAGAAGCTTTTTTCTCCCTTTAAAACCCTTCATTTGGGGACTTCCTTGGTGTCACACTGGTTAAGACTCCATGCTCCCAATGCAGGGGGGCCCAGGTTCAATCCCTGGTCAGGGAACTAGATCCCACACGCATGCTACAACTAAGAGTTTGCATGCCACAACTAAGGAGCCCACCTGCTGCACATAAGACCCAGCACAACCAAATAAAAATAAATAAATACTAAAAAAAGAAAACCTCTTCATTTGTCTTAACATTTACAGACTCCTAAGCAGAGAGTGTATTTCTCTGTTGTCACCCACTATTTCTAAGATTATCAATAGGAAATACGTAACAAGTAGCTCAACAACAAAGCAATAATGCTTTTAAAAAACAAATAGCACATCTCCCCCACCCCCAACTTGCCCAAAGCCACAGAGCAAGTGATTCCTAGATCCAGAATGCTCAGGAATAAAAGTGAATGAAGAAATTAGGTACCTTTAAACCGAGTAACTTTCCAGCAGTAAATAAACATTTACCACATTTTCTAAGTTTCTTCTACTTCACAGTTCATGCTCACTAAGCTACATTAGCTCCTCTAGTACAAGATTTCTCATATTCCTGAATGCCATTATAGCAGTTTCTCCCATACTTTTACTTTCTGCTTGAAAGCCATCATTTTCGTGGAGCACTTCATTTCCTGGTTTTCTTCCAAGAGCCATTTTCTCGCTCTAATTTTTTTATCACTGCAAGACTGTTACTCTACAGCAGTGCCCCTTTGAGCTAGGGTGCAAATGCTGGGTGGATGTCTAACTCATGACTAAGCTACTTAATGCCACAAACTGTCTCACAGTAGGCCCATTTAAATTCCTGTCTTGGCCAAATTACAAATTACTTACAGGCATAGACTTCCAGGAGAGCCAGCAATTAAAAATCAAAACCACGAACAAGAAAATCTTTTAATATTTATGAGTCTACTAAAGTGAACTTTTCTTAAAAATACCTCGTTATATGTAAATTTGAGTTTTGTGTGGCTTTATCTTACGATATTCCTTAACTAGAGCAAAGGCTAAGTCAATAAGACCAATACTATGAGGGCCAACACTATATAGTCCAAGTTCTGATTTCTGTTGATCCAGAACTTGATCTACAAATAAAACTTACAATTTCTAGGTTCTAGAGAAGTGAACAGACTGCACTTCCTTCAAATACTCATCAATAAATCTCTCAGCTGGACTTTTTTTTTTTTTTTTTTTTTGGCCGCACAGCACAGCGTGCAGGACCTTTGTTCACCCACCAGGGATCGAACCCAGGCCCTAGCAGTGAAAGCACCAAGTCCTAACCAACGGACCACCAGTGAATTCTCTCAACTGGACTTTTAATAAATGCTGGGTGGCAGAGTTCAAGACTGTTTTCTGGCAGTCACAAGACTGAACTGTCGGAATTCTGTGTTACAAAGTGTTAAAGGAGAATATATCTGATGCCCATCAGAAAACCCAGCACATGTTAGAAACTAAATGAATGTTTGCTGATGATAGTGGTCAATTCCACGAGTGTCAACTAGTTACCAAGGATTTAAAAAAAAAAAAGTCTGACTTTCAGGATCAATCTATATAGGGTGTCCTTAAAGTCTGGAAACATAAAAAGTATTTGCCCATGTTTTCAGAGTTTATGAATATTCTGTAGTATTAGTTCTATTAATCAAATGTTGGGGGTTTTGGGGGGATAATATCAAAATAAACTCATAACCTTTTAACTAACTAGGAAAAAATGAGCATAGGTATGTTAGTACTACTTAACGCTCTAGCTTGAGTATTTTCCTTCTATTAAAAAAAAGTCAAAAAAGTAAAAATTTCAAAAATGAATTAGTGTCATGATAAAATTGCACATAACTATGTACACACAAGGGCATATAAAACCTGGAGAAATCTGAATAAGGTCTGTAGACTGTACCAGTGCAATTTTTACCTAGTTTTGATATTTTACAATAGTTATCTATCTATACTACCATTGGGGGAAGCTGGGTGATGGGTACAAGAGACCTCTCTGTACTATTTTGCAACTTTCTGCGGGTCTATAATTATTTCAAAATTAAAAGCTTCTTTTAAAAAATTTATTACTGGATCAGTATAGAAGGTTCTTTAGACTTGATCAAAGTTGTCTAGAAAACACCTTTAAATTCTAAAGCATAGAAGTACAGAGGAAGACTCAGAAATGAGTTGGATTAGAAATACAAACCTCTTACTCCCTTCCTTCCAGTTAATAAGTGTTTTGTTTTTAATAATAAAATATAATTATCAACCTATATCCAAGTCAGAGAAGCTCTACCCCCTGGGATCGCATAGACAAATGTACACAAAGCCAAGAAAACAGGAGCTAAACATATGCACATTTGTAATATACATTTATAAATAATATAAATGATTTCTGACTTGCTTCTCAGTTTCCCAAGGACAGAGCAAAAAGCCCAGTTCTCAAAATCTGAGTCAGAAGGATTCTTCAAGAGAAACTAATCTACTCACTTTTAATGTTTCAGTTCACTCTTTTAACTTTTCAAAGAGTGAATTTATCTTGAATTCTAGAGATGGAAGTTTTCTATTTTAAAAACTGATGATTCAGAAAATGAACTCCTTATACAAAAGGCAGTATGGTGTATGTGATGGTGTAAACTGTCAAGTCAGAGAAAGCTGGGTTCTAGACTTTCCTGATCCTCTTTGTGGCCTTGGTCAGCTTATTGAATTTCCATGCGTCTTTTTTCCCTATTTTATAATGTAGCTAGTAGTATTAGTGGCTCGAAGGCTTGCTGTGAAAATATAAAAAGATAATACAAAGTCTATCAGAGTCCAGTACTTCATAGGAGTTCCCAAATGGTTTATTCTTTGATACCCAATTAGTACAACCACAGTGAATACATTTTCAATTCCCAGAATGGGCCAAAAGGTAACTGTGTCCGTACACCTCCTATATTTCAACAAAGCTGAATGATTTTATGTAACAGGAAACACTAGCTTTCCTCTGATTATAGTCTATGATTTCGTCTTTAACTCTTCCTTGCAACGGTGTATATACAATTATAGCATTTGGACAGGGAAATATCCCTATTTATCTGTGATTTTCTTTTTTCCTGCTCTGCCACCAATTTTCTTTATGAATTCTCCCAAATTTAACTTATTTTTGGTTAAGGATAATTCTGTTCTCAGCACACATTCTAAAAAAAGTCCATATTATTTTCCTATACACATTTAATAAGGTACATGAGACTTCAACTGAACACAAAATATTCTACTTAACGGAAACAGACACATTCTGCATTGAATGTTAACAAATCCAAAACTGATCAACTTTACGAATGGGCAAGCGCTAAAGAAATATTATATTTGTCACCTCTCATTGGCAGACTCTTTATGCTCAGTAAGGGTCCATTCAGAAAAAAAATCTTTAAAACAAAGGGAGGCTCAAATTAGTTTTAAATTAAAATTAAACTTTAATATTTTCAAGTTAGTCTCGTTTTGCATCTATTTTCTTAAAAGATATTGGTCTACGGTTTTCTTATGAAGTCTTTGTCTGGTTTTGGTATCAGGGTAATACTGGCCTCATAGAATGAGTTGGAAAGTGCTCTCTTGTATTTTTGGAAGCGTTTGTGAAGGACTAGTGTTAATTCTTCCCTAAGTATTTGGTAGAATTCACCAGTGAAGCCATTTGGTTCTGGGCTTTTCTTTGTAAGACTTGGCTTCTTAAAAGTAGTTAGGAAATTTCACCTCTAATTCCTTTAATCCATGAGTAATTAGAAAGAGGAACAGAAGGAATCCCACAGAAGGGATTATTTGTCTCTTAAGAGGGCTGAGGAAGTTCCTTTCTATTCCTAGTTTGTTGAGTGCTTCTATCATGAAAGGGTGTTGCACTTTATCAACTGCAATGATCATGTGGTTTTTGTCCTTTATTAATGCAGTATATTACATTCTTTGTTATAGTTTGGTGAACCAACCTTACATTTCTGGGACAAAGCCCACTTGGTTGTGGTGTATAATTCTTTTTTTTTTTTATAATTTTTAAATTTTATTTATTTACCTTTGGCTGCATTGGGTCTTCGTTGCTGCACACGGGCTTTCTCTAGCTGCAGCAAGTGGAGGCTACTCTTTGGTGCAGTGTGCAGGCTTCTCACTGCAGTGGCTTCTCACTGCAGAGCACAGGCTCTAGGTGCTCGGGCTTCAGCAGTTGTGGCCCTCAGGCTCAGTAGTTGCGGCGCACAGGATTAGTTGTTCCGCGGCATGTGGGATCCCTCCAGACCAGGGCTCAAACCCGTGTCTCCTGCATTGGCAGGCAGATTCTTAACCACTGTGCCACCAGGGAAGCCCTATAATTCTATATGTTGCTGGATCCCATTTGCTAGCATTTTGAGGATTTTTGCACCTGTTTTCTTAAGGGATACTGTTCTATGTTTTTCTTTTCCTGTGAAGTCTGTCTGGTTTTGGTATCATGGTAATATTGGCTTCACAGAATGAGTTGGGAAGTGTTCCCTCTTCTATTTTTTGGAAGAGTTTGTGAAGGATTGGTGTTAAAACCATTTGGTTTGAGGCTTTCCTTTGTGGAATTTTACCTCTTAAAAGTAGTTAGGAAATTTCACCTCTAATTCCTTTGATCCATGAGAAATTAGAAAGAACAGGAGAAGTGGCCTAGCTGGTGTTCTAGGTTTCCGGGGTTGGGGGGGGGGGAAGATTTTTACTTTTTGGCCACGCCGCACGGTTTGTGGGATCTTAGTTCCCCAACCAGGGATTGAACCCCGGCCCCCTGCAGTGGAAGCGCCAAGTCCTAACCACTGGACTGTCAGGGAATTCCCAAAAGTGATTTTTTTAAAAAGGCAGTGTGTAATAAAAAATGAGAGGCAGTCTTTCTTTCACGTAGGCTATCCATTCATCTATTAATATACACTTTTATTTTTTTTAATATTTATTTATTTTGGCTGCAGCAGGTCTTAGTTGCAGCATGCAGAATCTTCACTGCGGCATGCAGGATCTTTTAGTTGCGGCATGCATGTGGGATCTAGTTCCCTGACCAGGGCTCAAACCCGGGCTCCCTGCATTGGGAGCACGGAGTCTTAACCAATGGACCACCATGGAAGTCCCAATATACTCTTTAAAAATGTTAAGTCTTACCTTAGGTTGTCTAATTTAACCCTCAGAAGAACCCCAGGAAGTTCTATCATCCCCATGTGACACACGACAAAACTAAGGCTAAGAGAAGTTACATAAGCTGTCCAAGGTCACAGTTAGACATAGAATATAGAATAGTGTTATGAGCAGGAACTCTGAAGTCACAATCCCTAATCGGCTACTTAATAACTTCAGGGCCTCAGTTTCTTCATCTCTAAAATGAGAATAACAACACTATGTACTTCTTAGGATTGTTATATAAACAAAATGCATGTTAAGTGTTTATGTCAGTACTTGGCTTACAGTAAGTGCAACATTAGCAGTGATTTCTACTATTACTAGGTATTGCCCAGTGACACCATTTAAGTTTTGATGGTTCTAAAACTCTGAGTTTTAAGGCAATAAGAAATTTGAAGTCTTAGATTGAAAAGGAACCACTTAAAAGGAATTTGATTCCAGTCACAGATAACCATTTTAATACTACTACTTTCTGTCCCTCTGACATTACTACATGTGCATCTAGTCAAAATATAGAAGCACTTAAAGGGCGAAAAAAGTACATAAAATTCAAAGTGGTCTTTATTGTAAATGATCATCCACTTAAAAACAGATATATACTACTGCCTAGTTTACAGTTTTGAATTTTGCTGTTCACTGACAGGAACATTAAAATCTATTTTTCCATAGCACTTTCTTTTCTCCTATAAACTAAGTAGGTTTAAGATGTGGATACTCAAAACATTGCTGAAGATTCTAAATTATTTAAAAAACAAAATTCTCCAAATAATTTTCACAGCTCACAGTTAAGCTTAATTTAAAGGCACATCTGTTTTAGTTAACAAAGCATTCAACCTGCACTTTACTGACAAAGTTCTACGGTAAGCTATATAGGTTATAACCATGTTCAGGCACTTTTATTATTTCCTAGGAGTTGTTATGAGCTGCCAATTCTTCTATTTGCACCGTTCATTATGCCATTCAAAGTAATTCCATGTTCACCATCTTATTTGTCCTCCTGGTAAGGTATCCAGGGCACTCTTCATTCCCATTTTAAAGAGGTGGAAACCAATGTAGTTCATTAAGCTAGTTACCATGTTAGGCCTGGAATTCAAGTCTCTTGAGCCTGCGTTTATGCTTACCAACTGTCACTTCATCCCCTTAAGCTATCTCTCAGGGCAAAGTGAACTCTGTAACTGAAAGGATGCAAGAGCATGACTGCCAAAACTGCAGCAACAACTTCCCTCAAAACGTTTACCCCTCGAGGTCCTTGAAAGATAATGTGCTAGTTGAAACTGCTGAGTTAAGATAGTAAGGTAGGGAGGGATGCTAACACCCATTATCAGATAGGTCAGAAAATTTGCTTGTTGTGCGACACATTTACTCCAATACAAAGTTCATTCTGGCCGTCTCATAATCCAGTTCCCCCCGGCTTATTTGCTTGTGTACCCTGGGTGGCCCAGAACTCCCCACACCATCCTTTACCTCTGCTCTAACTATAGCAAATGTACAATTCAGCAGTGATTTTATTCATGGCCCTTAAACAGCACTGTCAAGACTGAGATACAGAATGATTTTAAGATCAATACAGTTCCTCCTTTAAAAAAAACTAAACCAAAACAAATCAAATCCTCCCCCCAACCCACCAACTCTACTTATTAAAAAATTAAGCAAAATGTTCCATTTCCTAAATTAGAGGAAAAGAGCCTAACTGTGGCTCACCTTTGTCCTCCCAACCTTTTAATATTCAGCTCAGTTTAACTTCCTTCAGCCAGCATTCACTTGTGTCATGCCCAGCAGTTAATCCACTACATCAGTTTCTTCCTCCTATCTCCATAAATGTGACTTTAGGTCCCAGGACTTAACCAACTCAAAAAGTAGGATGCTGGTGTAGTGGACCAACATCATTCAGACCATAACAATTTATTTCAATCGTTTATCAAGCAGTTAAAGTCCTTTTTTATACACAATTTAATTCTAACAACTCCACCAGGTATTATATCCATTATTTGGAGAGAACTGGGGCACAAAGGGGAAGTAAAATGTCCAAGTTCACATAGCAACAAACTGCTGATGAAGGACTTGAATCAGAGCTTAGCCTTAACAACTACACCAAATCTGCCTCAACAGTAATTCCAACGTGATCATAAAATTAATCGCATGACCTTGAGCCAATCATTCAGAGCTCTGGGCCTCAGTTTCCTCCACTATAAAACCACCTGCCCACAGAGAGCTTTTGGGAGCTTTCCTGCTTTAAAAATCCTGTGAATTTACTAGCTTACTTATTCCCCATCCCCGAATAGATGTAAATGTTAGGACTGAAATTTTTCAACCACTGCGTGTTCTAGCACATTCTCCATACTCGTCGGGCTACCAGAGTCCAGTCTTCACTTTGTGGTTTTAATTTTCAAATACTGAACCTGTAATGCTAATCCTGAACACTCTCTCTCGGCCCACTATCACCCTTCCCCACTACTAGGGATACCGACTAGGCCCGGTCCTATTCCAGACCTTTACCCGGTTACACCAGAACACCTCGCAGCTTCACAAGCAGCCAACAACACGCTTAAGAAAGCCCTAGAAGCAAAGCCAGAAGGAGAAGTTAGCTTTCCCAGAGGTCAAGAGAGGCTCTAGGGCACCTGCCACGCCTCCCGACCCCGCCGGCGCGGCTTGGGCCCGGCTCCCCAACTCAGGCGGCCCAGGTTCGGGCCTCGCCCTTCACGGCCCGAGCGTCCGCCTGGGCCTGAGCTCTCGAAACCCGGCCGGACCCCTCGGCCCCGGCCACGCCCGGCTCCTCGGGCCCTCGGCCGCGGCGCCGCGTACCCAGGCCCCCAGGGGTCCTCACAGGCCCGAGAACACGATCAGGCCTCCCGTCTCACCTCGAGCCTCAGGGGGACCGCCGGCGGCGCCCGCGTCTCCTCCCGCCCGCACACCCGGCCCCGCGCTGCAGTAAAGACAGCGGCTGAGGCAGCACAACCGTCACGTGCTGCAGAACCAAAAGGCCTTGACTGCCGCGACCGCCGCGCGAGCGAGCCCCACTGCACGAAGCCCGGCCCTGCGTCCGCCCCTCGCTCCTGACTAGCTGCGGCCAGCGCTAAATCCCGCCCCCCCGCGCAAGCTCCGGGATTCGGTTGGTCGATGAGACCATCGCTCTCTGCACTTTCCCATACGCCCCCTAGGGCTATTCTTCGTGGAGAGTGGGGATTGGCTGGGAGTGAGGCAGGAAGTGGCCGTTGGTTGGGCGGGAGGGAAGGGGTCGGGCTGCGGCGGAATGGAGTACCGCCCAGGGCGCGCGCCCTGAGGCGGGGCCGGCCGGGCCGGCGTTCTCGCGCCCTGTTGCCCTCGTTCTTTATTGGGCCCGCTGCCCGGCGTTGCATCCCAGTCTCTGTGGTTCCGACCCTTCCTGGGCCTGGACCTGGGTCTCGGGGTCTGGCATCCCGTTTCCTTCTCTGGAGGGGCAAATGGCAGCTGGCAAGAAGGGGTGGGAAGTCGGTGAGATATCGGGAAGGGCCTGGTCCCCAATGCAGCGAGTGCGCGGCGCTGACGGAACCCGTCACGGCTCCTTAAGTCTGGCCTGAGGTCGGCTGCACCACGCTGTGTAACCAGGCGCCACCGTTCCTGCAGAGTCACTGCTCTGGGCCCAGCAGCCTGAGGCCACCCTGTTACCCAACATCAAATACAGTCCAGAACACTACCCTCCAAGGTTATTTCAACTTTCAATTTGTGATGTTTCCTTAAGTAACATTAGACAAAGAGGGCACAGAGACACACTGACAACAGGATTGAAAGAAAAGGATGGTGCAATGGAAAAATTTCAAACACACCAGAATTTTTGTAACTCACTTTTAGCACATCTTCAGTTTTCAGTATACTGAGAACCTCAGAAAATGGAAGTGGTCTATGGTTTTTCTAGACCTTTATAGGTCCTGGTCTCTGTCTTCCATTTGTTTGGATACCCAAAGGCTGAATGCTAGGCTGGGAAAAACTAGACTCAGTAGGCGTATCAACTACCCCAGGAGCCAGCTTTATTCCCTCCCATCTGGAAGGGAAAATGAGAAGTCAAGAGTTTGGTATTCTCCAACTCTCATCCCCCAAATTTGTGTTAAAAGCATTTGCTTCCTTTTTACGTGGGGAAGTGGACATTCGAGGCAAAATGATGTTCTGGATGTCACAGTTTCCAAACAATGAGCTTAAAGTGTAGTTACAGGAACTGTATGTGAGCAAAAGAGCTACTGTAGCAAAGGTAACTGCTACAAGATGGTGGTACTAAAGAGAATTTAATGGGATTTTGAGTTGGGAGGAACTGCTTTCATCTAGAATGGACAGGGAAATAGGTAAGACTTGAGCTGGGCCTGGTAGGATATGCAGGATTTCTATAGGTGGAGACGTGGAGAAAGGCTTCTTTGGATGAGGGAATGGCATATGCAAAGGCAGGAAAATGGGTATTGTGTCTGGGGACACCATGTATGAGAGTATTTTGGCTGGAGAAAGGTGTTCAAGAAAGTAATAGGAGATCGGTCAGCTCCAGAGTTGGGTTAGGACCTAGCCAAGCAGTCTGTAGGGAGATAGTTTAAATTCTAGGTTTGGGTTATGGTTTAGATATTTAGGGAAGCTTTTTTTTTTTTTTTTTTTTTTTTGGCCACACCACGTGGTATGCAGGATCCTAGTTCCCCAACCAGGGATCAAACCGGCCCGGCAGTGAAAAAGCGGAGTCCTAACCACTGGACCGCCAGGGAATTCCCTAGGGAAGCATTATTTTAATATTATTCCAGGGCAGTGGATAAGAATCTGCCTGCCAATGCAGGGGACACAGGTTTGATCCCTGGCCCGGGAAGATCCCATATGCCAAGGAGCAACTAGGCCTGCGCACCACAACTACTGAAGCCCGCGTGCCTACAGCCCATGCTCTGCAACAAGAGGAGCCACCGCATGGAGAAGCCCGCGTGCCACCACTATGAGGCTGGTTAGGAAGCCACTTCTTGAAGTTGATTAAAGAGCAGAATTAGGGAATGACAGGGTGTATAGAAACAAAAGCATTGAATGTTGATGCTGAAGAACGCTCCACTGGATTCAGGAGGCTAGGGAAAGAGAAGAACCAAAGGCAATGATGAGAGTATGAGCCGGAGTGACTGGTGGTAAAGTATAGAGCCCCTAAAAAAAAGGAAATTCAGGTTTAGCTGATCCTGGGAATCCTGGGTCTGGGCCCAAGACAGAGCAGGACTGTAGGTCCTGCCAAGAATCTTGGAATTCTAGGGGTTTTTCTGCTATAGCATAATGTTCTTAAGAAGTTGAGGACAAATTCCTGCAGAACGAGTTTTTTATTCTTTTATAGTCTGAAATCAGTCACTGTTTATTAACTGACCAGATTACAAAAATAATCATGGTAGACACACCTCAGTTCATCCATCTAACAAGCCTGTTAGATCTGTTGATCTGGGCTCCTGGAGAAGATAATTTGAAGGGCCACAGGAAGCTGTATTTTCCAACAGTATGGATCTCATCAATAAGATCCTCCATGTAGATGATGCCATATTTACCAAGGGATGGAGCAAAGTGTTATCTGTCAGGGCAATTCTCTTCTTGTTGGTTTTGCCATAACAATAATTGTAGATGCATTCATTTTCTGACTTCAGGTTCTGGTACCCCCATGAAATATGGTTCCACAATCCTCAAGTGTTAACTGAAGCCTTGCTGAGCTTAACAAAGGTGCCGTTGAAGATGCAGCGAAAACGAAGAAGCTGTAACACCTTTCAGATCTCTGGGCTCACACCATTGATACCTGTGATCCTGATGAGGAATGCCCATGTGGGTCCAGCAGGTACACCAAACTTGCCCACTTTTCTTGTCATCCTTGCCATCTGAATCTCAGTTCTATCTGCCTACATTCCTTGTGACAGTGATTAGCTTTTTCATAGATAAGCTTCTTCCTTGCCTTTTGAAGCATCTTTTGGGCAAACTTCTTTCTCAGGCACTCGATCTCAGGCTCTGTAAAATCCCTCCACTTGTTTCTTAAGGCTTTTCCTTCTCTTCTACACCCACCATGGTTCCAGCTGGAAAAAGGCATAAGATCTTTTCTTGCTAATGCAAAAGGTACTTTGAGGTATTGGAGTATGTCTTTAAGAGAAATAATCATTTTATAATTCTTAGATGTCGAACGTGTGGGAGATTGGGTTGAATGTGTTTTGACCTTAAAATCTGCAAGATGATTTTCAAAATAAATTATTTATATTCATTTAAAAATGCACATATGGGGCCTCCCTGGTGGCGCAGTGGTTAAGAGTCCGCCTGCCGATGCAGGGGATACGGGTTCGTGCCCCGGTCTGGGAGGATCCCATATGCCGCGGAGCGGCTGGGCCCGTGAGCTATGGCCGCTGGGCCTGCGCATCCGGAGCCTGTGCTCCGCAACGGGAGAGGCCACAACAGTGAGAGGCCCACATACCGCAAAAAGAAAAAAAAAAAAAAATGCACATATGGGGACTTCCCTGGTGGTCCAGTGAGTAAGACTCTGCGCTCCCAATGCAGAGGACCTGGGTTCGATCCCTGGCTGGGGAACTAGATCCCGCGTGCATGCGTGCCGCAACTAAGAGTTTGTGTGCTACAACTAAGAGTTCAAATGCTTCAACTAAGAAGCCCGCATGCTGCAACTAAAGATCCTGCATGCTGCAACGAAGATCCTGCGTGCTGCAACTAAGACCCAGAGCAACCAAAATGAATAAATTTTAAAAAAACTTAAAAAAAATAAAAATAAAATAAAAATGCACATATGCTTTGGCCCAGCAATTCTACTCCTGGGAATATATCTGTATCTATATCTAGGTTTGATAGAATATTCACATGATGTACTTGTGTTTAAAAATATACACAGTGATGTGCATTGCAGCACTGTGTGTAGTATCCAAATCCTAGAAACAACCTAACCACCATCATAGAGAACTGGTTAAATAAAATATAGCTCATCCATATAATGGTTCTGCATTGGAAAGCATTCAGTGAACACATATGTGTATAGATATGATTGCCAAGATTTCGTGTTATGTGAAAAAGCACTGAGAAAAGTATGTTTCCTTTCATGTTGCCAAGGGAGCTATATTCTCATGGATATAAGCTTGGACAAACAAGCTTTCTGGAAAGATGCATGAGAAACTGCTAAGAGTGGTTGATGCCCAAGAGGTGGCTAAGACTTTGGAAATGGAAAGGAGATATTTTTATAATGTGTATGTTATTTTTTCAATAAGTAGTCAAATTTCTGCTTTTGTGCTTAGATTTTCAAAAAAGATAGAATATATATTAAAAACCCACCATAGGGCTTCCACCGCAAGCCTAGAGCCCATTCTCCGCAACAAGAGAAGCCACCGCAGTGAGAAGCCTGAGCACTGCAATGAGGAGTAGCCCCCACTCACTGTGACTAGAGAAAGCTCGTGCGCAGCAATGAAGACCCAACACAGCCAAAAATAAATAAATAAAATAAATTTTTTTAAAAAGTAATCTTTTGATGTTCCGACTACCTGGTTTTTGTTGCAAAACCCCCTATATATCTTGATTCCTACCTTACCTCTTTGGAGCAGTCCCTCTGAGCTATATGAGAGGCTATCCCCTGGGCTTAAGTCCTCAGCAAGCCCACCAAATAAAACATAATTCTCAACTTTTAGGTTGTGCAATTTTTTTTTTTTTTCAGTTAACAGACTGCTCTTCAGCCACTGTTGCTGGACCTCCTTGTACCACCTCCTGGGTTCAGATCTCCTGTTTCCTCAACTCCTAGACCCCACATTTTAAAAATTCAACTTTATTGTACAGTTCCATGATTTTGGTAATGTACAGCACATACCATGTAACCACTACATAATGAAGATATAGAACATTTCCATTACCCCATAAGTTTCCTCTGAAGTTCTTTCTTTTCCCCCGACACCAAATATGTGTTCTCTTCTGACACCACTTCTGTCAGTTCAATTCAGTTTTGACACTAACTACCCGGTTAGTCTCAGACACCACAGGTTTAGAGGCTAAGACTGCCCCCACATCAGATGCCCAGCTGCAAATGAGGTGCACAGGCTACCCACATGTCTGCTTGACCAGCTACAAATTTGGTGGTTCCCATGACCCCTCCCTTCAGGTTCAGTAATTCAAGAGAATAACTCACAGAACTCAGGAGAGTGCTTTACTTGCTATCACAGGTTTACTAAAAAAGCTACAACTCAGGAACAAATGGAAAAATGCATAGGGCAAGGTATGGGTGTGTATGTGTGTGAATGTGCAGACCTTCAGTACTCTCGCTGGGCATGCAACCTCCCAGCACCTGCATGTGTTGACCAAGCTGCAAGCTTTCTGAACACCATTATTTAGGAGTTTTTTATGGAGGTTCCATTAGTAGGCACGATTGATAAATCGTTGACCATTGGTGATTGTACTCAATCTCCAGTCCCTCTCCCCTTCCTAAAGGTCAGAAGTGGAGCTGAAAATCCTACTCCTCTAAATCACTTGTTTTGGTTTCTCTAGCACCCTTATCCTGAATTGATCAAGGGGCCCAGCAATAATCACCTGATTAGCATAAACTCAGGTGTTGTTGGAAGGGGACATCATCATAATGATATGATGATATGATATTCATAATGATATGAAAAACAAAAGGCACTCATCACTCAGGAAATGCCAAGGGTTTTAGAAGCTCTGTGCCAGGAACCCAGAATAAAGACCAAATGTATATTTTATTATACCACAGTTTCCTCATATCCATTCCCATTCCGTCCCCACCACCAGCATCAGGCAAAAAATTGATCTGCTTTCTGTTACTGTAGAAAAGACTGGTCATTTCTAGAGCTTAATATAAATGCAATTATATAGTATATAGTGTTTTGTATCTGGCTTATTTCACTCATATTGTTTTGAGATCCTCATCTGTGTTGTAAAATGTATCAGTAATTTGTTGCTTTTAATTGCTGAGTAGTAGTCTATTGTACAACTATGCCACAGTTTATTTATCCATTAACCAGGTAATAAGACAACTGGGCTGTTCTCAATTTTTGGCTATATGATATACAACTGCTATGGACATGGTGTACCACTCTTTGTATAGACATATATTTTATTTTTCCCTTAAAACCCAACATTTTCACTTTTTCTTGGTTTACTACCTCAATTAATAGTTACATCTATCCCAAGAAAGACTGTGTAGTAATTTTTTTTGAAATCTTGCACATCTAAAAGTGTCTTTCTTCTACCCTCACATAGTTTTTTTAACTTTATTGAAATATAATTTACATCCCATAAAGTTTTCCCACTGTAAGTGAATGATTCGTTGATTTTTAGTAAATTTATAGAATTGTGCAACCATTACCACAATCCAATTTTAGAATAACTCCACCACCGAACTTCCCTGGTGGTGCAGTGGTTGAGAATCTGCCCGCCAATGCAGGGGACATGGGTTCGAGCCCTGGTCCGGGAAGATCCCACATGCCGCGAAGCAACTAAGCCCATGCGCCACAACTACTGAGCCTGTGCTCTAGAGCCCGTGAGCCACAACTACTGAGCCCGTGTGCCACAACTACTGAAGCCCACGCACCTAGAGCCCGTGCTCCACAACAAGAGAAGCCACTGCAATGAGAAGCCCGTGCACCGCAACGAAAAGTAGCCCCGGCTTGCTGCAACTAGAGAAAGCCTGCGCACAGCAATGAATACCCTATGCAGCCTAATTAATTAATTTTTTTTTAAAAGTATAACTCCACCACCAAAAAGTTCCTTTGTGCCTATTTGTAGTCAATTCCCAACCAACCCAAGGCAACCATAGAACTGCTTTCTCCCGCTATTGATCTCCCTTTTCTAGATATTTCACATAAATGGAATCATTATCTGACTTCTTTCACTTAGCATAATGTTTTTGCACTTCATTCATGTTGTAGCATGTATCAAGAATTGATTCTTTTTCCATTATTGAATAATATTACATTGCATAGGTATACATTTTGTTTATCCATGGCCACGCCGTGCAGCTTCCAGGGATTGAACCCAGGCCAGGGCAGTGAAAGCGCCAAATCCTAACTACTGGACCACCAGGGAACTCCCTGTATACAAGTCTTCATATGGACATGTTTCCATTTGAGTAGTACATAGGAATAGAATTGCTGACTTGTATGCTAAGTTTATGTTTAACTGTTTGACACTACTAAATTGTCTTCCAAATTGGCTGCTGATTTTACATTTCCCATGTAGGAGGATTTCAGTTTCTCCACATCATCGCCAATAGCCATTTTAGTAGATATAGAGTAGTATCTCACTGTGGTTTGCTTCAGATTCAGTGAGCCCCCTCTGGCAGTGAAGCTGTTGGTTTGTGCAGCCTCCCCAGGTCTGGGACAGCTAGCTTGCTGACCAAGCTGGGGGAATGTTAGCAGCCTCAGACAAGAATGCCACAGACTGTCACTGTTCTAACCAGAGTTCAGAAGTTTTTCATGGATAAATGCTTCTCAATTTCTCATTTACTTTTGGTCAATTTCCAGAGCCCTGAATCTTTAAAAAAATCTTTTTTTCCAGTTTCATAATTGTTTTCTGGGGAGAAAATTTGCTGACTACTTTTGGTTGAAGATTTTTTTCTCTGTATGTTTTCGCTGTTTCCTGTTTGCTTGCCTTGGTCTCTATGTTTTACATTGCAAGGGTTTTTTTGTTTTGTTTTTGTTGTTTTTGTTTTTTGCCTTGTCTGCACATTGGAATTACCTGGAAGGCTTTTAAAATCCTAGTGCCCAAGCTGTACCCCCAGAACATTACATCAGAATCTCTGGGGGAGGGCCCAGCCATCTGAGAATCAAAATAATTAAATGAACTATAAACCACTGAAAAAGAGAACTGTAAACAAATTTTAAAAAGGAGAAGAAAAATAGAATTAATAAGTCTATACCTGTAAAGAAAAAACTTACACTCCTCTTGTGTTTCTTTTTTTAAAATAAATTTATTTATTTTTTATTTATTTATTTTTGGCTGTGTTGGGTCTTCATCGCTGCACGTGGGCTTTTCTTTAGTTGCAGCGAGTAGGGGCTACTCGTGGTTGTGGTGCGCAGGCTTCTCATTGCGGTGGCTTCTCTTGTTGCAGAGCACAGGCTCTAGGCACGTGGGCTTCAGTAGTTGTGGCTCACAGGCTCTAGAGCGCAGGCTCAATAGTTGTGGCGCACGGGCTTAGTTGCTCCGCGGCATGTGGGCTCTTCCCGGACTAGGGCTCGAACCTGTGTGACCTGTATTGACAGGCAGATTCTTAACCACTGCACCACCAGGGAAGTCCCCCTCCTGTGTTTCTTCTTTACTGTCACACTACTACCACATTCACATCACTTCGTACACCAGATGTGTGGGAGTTTTCCCCATGCCAAGCAATTCTGTGACACCAGCTGGGTGTCCTACAACTTAATTCTGACACTAGCTACCTGGAGATAGCTAGTGTCAGATCCCACAGGTTAAGGGCTTAGTTGTGTAAGACTGACCCCACTTCAGATGCTAATCGCAAGAATTGGATCCTCAGCTTACCCGCAATTTCTGTCCAACTTGGCTATAAATCAGAGGTTTCCATGACTTCCTCCCCCTTGGCTTCGATTATTTGCTAGAACAGCTCACAGAATTCAGAGAAACACTTACATGTATCAGTTTATTAAAGGATATGATAAAGGATACTGATGAGCAGCGAGATGAAGAGATACACAAGGCGAGGTCCGGGAGGGTCCCAAGCACGAACTTCTGTCCCCGTGGAGCTGGATGTGTCGCCCTCCCAGTACATGGCTGTGTTCACCAATCTGGAAACTTTTTGAAACCAGTACTTAGGGGATTTTTATGGAAGCAGGATCAATCATTAACTCCATTTCCAACCCCTCTCCCCTTTGGAGAATGGGGGAGGGGAGGAGGGCCTGAAAGTCCCAAGTGTCCAATCATGGCTCTGTCTTTCTGGTGAACAGCTCCTGTCCAGGAGCCCACCATGAGTCACTTCATTAGACCAAAAGACACTGCTATAACGCAGGAAATTGAGGGATTTAGAAACTGTCAGGAACCGGGGTCAAAGACCAAATATTAGAACAAAAGATGTGCCTAGTGCTCTTAACACCTAGGAAATTACAAGGGTTTTAGGAACTCTGTGCCAGGAACTGGGGGCGGAGATATATATATATATATATATTTTTTTTTTTCTCTCTCTCTCTCTCTCTCTATTATCTCACCATACCAGCAGAGGAGAAAGAAGATCTCTTGCTTAGAGTAGACTGCTGAGGGCCAACTGATACGTATGTGCTAGTGTTGGAAAAGCATGATTTGGCAATCATAAAGATTGGATCAGGCAAGAGTCACCAGTGGATGCTAACTTTAGTGGGAATTTTGAGGAACAGGACATTTAAATGGTCTTAAAAGTGTCTTCCCACAGTAGGGAAGGTTCCTTTGCAACACTTAAATGCAATACCTATCCCTAGATGGGATTCTGTACTAGAGGGAAAAAATGCTATAAAGGACATTCTTAGTAAACTGACAAAATTGAAATATGGATGTTGTATTATATCAACGTAAATTCATAAGGTTGATAACTGTACCTGTGGTTACATAAGAGAATACACATTGAAGTATTTAGGGCAAAGGACTATGATGTATGTAAAAGGTTCATAAATGATCAAGGAAATAGGGTAAAATGCTGAGTGTAGGGGAATCTAGATAAAGGGTATAATGGTGTTCCTTGAACAATTTTTATTAAAAAAAAATTTTTTTTCCTTGCACAATTTTTAAATTTACAACTTAAAAAAGAAAAAAAAAAGTTCCCTGGTGGTCTAGTAGTTAGGATTCGGCGCTTTCACTGCGGTGGCCAGGGTTCAATCTCTGGTCGGGGGACTGAACTGAGATCCTGCAAGCCATGCAGCGAGCGTGGCAAAAAAAAAAAAAAAAAGGTCAGGCTCTCACAATTCAAGACAATTGTTCAGAGTTGTTCAGATCCTATAGAGCCTATTTTGGAAGTTAGAAGCCCCCAAATAATTCTGTTTTCTGCAGAAAGCCTCAGATTTTCATTTAAATGATAACAGGTACCTGTATAAAAAGGAATATTCAGGACAACTATATATGGGCTAATCAAAATATTAACCCACCACACATTCTTGTTTAAATGTCTATAAACATAAGCCAACCTATTTACAGCTGTTATACAAATATAAAACCACAGTAAATTTATAAATTACCTATAAAGCATTTAAATTAACATTTCAATAGGACAACAAAAAATGTTTTTCTGCTGAAAATAAGTGCTATTTGACCTGTGATCTGCTCCCAGTGCCCTGAAGCAGATGTTTCCAAATTCAGCTGGCACACACTCTGTACTGTGCCATGACGCACATTCCAAGTCCACTTTTCACTCTTCAGAAGACTGAAATCTTCCATTCTCAGGGGAACTCGGTGCTCTCATGCCTGTCTGCTTACCTTCCCTTCTGGTTAGCCACCACCACTCAAACCCAAGTGCGGACTCTCAGGTTCCAGGGCGCTTCCTGGTGGTTATCTAGAGCAGATAGAACATCATCAACACTTTTTTTCAGTTATTTTTTAAAACAAAATTTAAACATTTTCTATAGAGTATTGCAGATTCCAAAGAACATGCATGTAACTAATTTTAAGGCAAAATGGCTTGGGAACAGCATGGGTATGAGAGAGGAAGCAATAGCAACCCTTAGACCACCACTGTGGTTACCCCTCATGCTGCATCCCACCCCTGCTGAAACCACCAAGCCCAAGAGGAAGGCTGAAGGAGAGCTAAAGAAGAAAAAGCCCAAGGGAAGGATGAACCACATAGGGGATGGGCATCCTTTCATGCATCCTAAAAAGGCACTGTGCAGAAAATGGAAGTACCGGGTGAAGCGTGTGCATTTTGTATAACTATGTTCTTCTTGTGTTCCGTGCTACTTGAATTACTGTTTTTATCAGGTCTTATACAAATGCAAATATCTGTTTTTTTTAAAAAAACTATGTTAGCACAGAGAACCCCTCATTGTTTCAAGGAAGGTTAAATATCACTAACAGATTACCTTACAAGCTGGATTGAAATGGTCATGAGGGTAAACAAGATTTTGCTTCCTTGGTTTTGGAACTATTCCTCTTGGTTGCCAAGAGAAGGGATCCACTGACATTTACAGCCACTATGGCTGTAAAGAAATGAAAATTCTTTTTAAAGTCCTCTCTCCTTTCCTCTGTGCCATCAGAATGAGCTCTACATCCTTAAACTCAGACCTGTTGGGACCTGGCGCTCCTTTCCTCACAGGCTCCAAATCTGGTCTTTTCAGTGACATTTAGATGGAGTCCCTCAAAGGAGCCAGGAACCATTGTTATTGACTGTGCATTTTTAAATTCTACAGTTTTCAGGACTTCCCTGGCAGTCCAGTGGTTGGGACTCCGCGCTTCCACTTCAGGGGTCATGGGTTTGATCACTGTTAGGGGAACTGGGATCCCGCATGCTGCACCGTGCAGCAAAAAAAACAAACAAAACTAGTTTTCATTAAATTTCTTCAAAATCAAGGTCCGTTTGTGAAAGGAGTTAACATGTTAAGTGGGAGTTATTCCTCCTTAAACTTTCCCTTTTCAAATCATCAGAAAAGACTTCCTCGGGTTTTGTATCTTTTCCTCTTTTGTAGACCATGGAAATAGGGAAATTGAAAGTTGCTGAATACCATTCCTGATGATCACTCAGGACCTTCCTGAAATATCATGAGTGTTAATGAAAAGTAGATTTAATAACATAGACACAATTGGGGGGGGTGGAAGAGGGAGTGAGGGAGAGAAGGAGAATGTGTGATTGGCTGGGTTAAAATATTCCTGGGCTCTGATTCCATGTCCATTAGACAACCTGCTGAGGGCTGATTCAAGCTTATCCTGATGATAAGAGAGAGCTTTGAACAGTGAGCATAAAGGTTTATTTGCGAAAACTGACATTCTAATTCTAAAATTAGGATAGAAATTCAATTACATGGAATTGAAATTATATGAAAATTCCAAGGACCTAGAAAACCAAAGCAGTCTTAAAAAAATTGTTTGAAGATTTACATTACCAGATAAAGACTTACTGTAAGCTACAATAATTAAGAAAATATGGTATTGGTACAAGAATAAAAACAATAAAGAGAATAGAGAGCCCAGAAACAGTCATACATACACAGTCACATGATGAACAATAAAGACATAACGGCAAATAGTGGGGAAAGGCTAGTCTTTATAAATTGACAACCATATGAAAAGAACACTATCAACAAAAATTAACTCAAAATGGAACACAAAATGTAAAGCTAAAATGGTGAAACTTTTAGTTTGGCAAAGTGTTCTTTAATATGACATGAAAAGCATGACCTTTTGAGGGTCAAAGTAAAAATTGATAAATTGGACTTTATTAAAAACTTTTGCTTTAATAGGCAAGCCATAGACTGGGAAAAAAATATTTGCAAAACATATCTGACAAAGGACTTTTATCTAGCATTAAAGAACTTACACTCAACAAGACTAACAATCCAGTTTAAAAAAGGTCAAAAGACAAGAACAACTTCAGCAACAAGGGTAACAAATAAGCACATGAAAAGACACTCAACATTATTAGCCAACAGAGAAATGAAATCAAAATCACAATTTAGACACACCCACTAGAATAACTACACTTTTTTAAATAAACTTATTTATTTATTGGCTGCGTTGGGTCTTCGTTGCTGTGCGCAGGCCTCCTCTAGTTGCAGGGAGTGGGGGCTACTCTTCGTTGCGTTGTGCGCAGTCTTCTCGTTGCGGTGACTTCGTTTGTTGCAGAGCACAGGCTCTAGGCGCGCGGGCTTCAGTAGTTGTGGTGCACGGGCTTAGTAGTTGTGGCTCGCGGGCTCTAGAGCACAGGCTCAGTAGTTGTGGCGCACGGGCTTAGTTGCTCCGCGGCATGTGGGATCTTCCCGGACCAGGGCTCGAACCTGTGTCCCCTGCATTGGCAGGTGGATTCTTAACCACTGCGCCATCAGGGAAGCCCATAGAATAACTAAAATTAAAAGGGTTTACCATACTAAGTGTTGGCAAGTATGTGGAGGAACAGGAACAGAAACTCTTTCAATGATGGTAGGGATATGGTACAACCATTTTGGAAAAACCTTGGTAACTTCATAAAAAGGTAAATACACCTACCATATTACCCAGCCATTCTACTCCTAGGTATTTATTCAAGAGAAATTAAAGCACGTGGCCACACAACGAGTAGTACACAGATGTTTATAGCAGCTGTATTTGTAATAGCCCCCCAAATGGAAACAACCCAAATTTCCATCAACAGGTGGATGGAAAAACAAATTGTGGTATTTCCATATAATGGACTACTACTCACCAAAAAAGGAATGAATTGTTAATAAATGCGACAACATGAATGAATTTCAACTTAAAATAATTATGCTGCAAGAAGCCAGTGCAGGGACTTCCCTGGTGGCGCAGTGGTTAAGAATCTGCCTGCCAATGCAGGGAACACGGGTCCGAGCCTCGGTCCGAGAAGATCCCACATGCTGCGGAGCAACTAAGCCCGTGAGCCACAACTACTGAGCCTGTGCTCTAGAGCCCACGAACCGCAACTACTGAGGCCGCGTGCCACAACTACCGAAGCCCACGTGCCTAGAGCCCGTGCTCCGCAACGAGAAGCCACCACAATGGGAAGCCCACGCACCGCAACAAATAGTAGCCCCCGCTCACCACAACTAGAGAAAAGAGCCCACGTGCAGCAACGAAGACCCAACGCAGCCAAAAATAAATATATTTTTTAAAAAAGCCAGTGCAAAAATAAAAGTACATACTAAATAATTCTATTTATATAAAATTCAAACTAATCTATATAGTGATGGGAGCAGAGGAAACTTCTGAAGGTAATGTGTATCTTCATTATCTTGATTTTGGTTATGATTTCTTACATCAAATTATCCAAACATATCAAAGTGTACATTATAAATATTGAATATATGTAGTTTATTGTGTCAATTATACCTCAATAAAACTGTTACAGAAAAAGGTTTCCCAGAAGGTGGCACTACCACTTGGCTCTGCCCTATGTTGTGAGCTCCCTGGAGCTGGGTGACCCCTTCTAGAGCCATCAGGATGCTGGACTAACTGGGAGGCCCCTGCAAGAGACCCTTGCGGTCAGGAAAGCCAAGTAAACGTGATGGCAATTGATTGGGTGTGGCTGGCGAGTAGGGCTGACTTCATTTCCTTCCACAGCTCAACACAGCACTTGTCCTTCCAACAAGCCCAACTCCTTTGTACCTCTAGCCCCTGTCTTCATGTAGCTAGTCTCTCATCATTCAGGTCTTAGTATGAATATCAAGTGCCTTCATCGAGTTCCAGGTCTAAATTGGTTCGTACACCTCATTTTGTCCTAAAGTCACTTTCTGTATTTCTCTATTTTCTTCATGGCATGTATCACAATCATATATTCTTATTCATTTAGTTATTTCCTTTCATTTAAAAAATTATTTATTTTTATTTCTGGCTGATTTGGGTCTTCGTTGCCGCGCGTGGGCTTTCTCTAGTTGCGGTGAGCGGAGGTTACTCTTCGTTGTGGTGCGCAGGCTTCTCATTGTGGTGGCTTCTCTTGTTACGGAGCACAGGCTCTAGGCACGCGGGCTCACCAGTTGTGGCTTGCGGGCTCTAGAGCACAGGTACAGTAGTTGTGGCACACGGGCTTAGTTGCTCTGCGGCATGTGGGATCTTCCCGGACCAGGGCTCCAACCCGTGTCCCCTGAATTGGCAGGCGGATTCTTAACCACTGTGCCACCAGGGAAGCCCCATTTCCTTTCATTTTTATTATCTATTCTCTTCCTCCCCCTTTTATGCTGCTGACATCCTACAAATCCCTTTACTGGGGGTGCACCCACCCCATAGGTGCCTTAAGTGTTGGCTGACAACTCACAGTTGCCCCTGACAATGACTGACTGAGGGCTGGGTAGGGGAGAAGAAAGGCACAGAAGATTGGCTCCCTTGCAGTAAGGAGACCTAACTCTGTGGCACAATTTCTACAGTTCCCCGTGGGATCTGGCTAGAGCTAGTCTCCACTTGAGGCCACATTCCTGCCTAGCTTTAGCTCTTTTCCCTGCCCTGTCCTGCTTCCCTTACTCTCTTCTCCCAAGAACACTCCCCCAGTAAATCCCTCAATAATTGTCATCTGAGGCTCTGCTTCTAGGAAACCTGACCCATGACACCCTTGGTTAGCTTCATGAGGGACTATTTTGTTCAATCCCCTAGAACAAATTCCTATCTTAGGCTCTGCTTATGACCTTCTCCCCCTTAAGAATGATAGCTTGATGACGGAAGATCTTCCTCACGTTGGAAGAACAGTGTCTGGAATACAGAAGGCACTCAATAAGTGTGCTGAATGAATACAGGGGAGAGCCCAGGGGTCTGTTTTATAGCTTAGCTGATCTGGCCTAGAGGCATTGTTGAGTCATAGCCGGTAGACAGCAACTGAGTGGTTCAGGGATGCGGCCAGGCCTGGGACAGCAGCTTGGCACCTCCAAAACATCCTCCAGGTGAGGTACAACATGTGAGGATTATCGGGGAAGGATCCTCTGGAAAGATGCAACCTCAAGGGTGGGTTGGGTTCTAGCCTTGGGCTTCCAAGAGACATGTCCCTGAGCCAGGTCTAGGGGGTAGTACTGCCCAGCTATGTGTGAGGAGTAAGTGTGTGTTGAATTAATGAGGGCATGACAGAGGGAACCCTGCCCCAGGGTTCCTTCTCTTTTCACTTTCCATTGGGAGGAGAGGAATTCAAAAGAAAGCATACAGTCTTCTTTCTCACACAACAGAATCAGCACGTACAGGAATGGGGGGAGAAGGAGTATGGGACATGTCTGTTATCTAGACTTTAGTTTCCTTGAGCATGTAGTCTGCTTGGGATAAAAGTCACATCCAGTCTGCGCAACGCCTGTTGGCTCAAGCCCTAAGCATAGGTCCTAGCCCATGGCACATGCCCCTACTGGACTGACCACACCAGACTGTGATCTACACGCACACATCTGGCTTCCCAGCTGGACCAGGAGCATCTTGAGGGCAGGGACAGGCTGTGCTGGCACCGTCTACCCAGACCAGAGCCTGGCACAAAGCAGATGCCAGTCAGTTCAAGGTTGTAAAATAACCGAATGACGAAGGCAGTAATGCTGTTGGGTATGCTAGACATCCACCAGATACTTTTCAGAATGTAGATCCAGCCCTGGCTTCGCAATGCTTCAGCAGCGCCCTCTAACCCACAGAAGGAAGTCTAAACTTTTAAGCCGGCCTGTACAGCACCCTCATATAGTGCCCTGGTCCCCCTTTCCAGCTTCCTCTTCTGCTATTTCCAGCTCAATACCCTACACCAATTCTACCCCAAGCTCTTTCTCACATGTGCAACATTCGAGCCTTGCCTAGTTCTTCACTCTGCCTAGAGGCTCTCCCTTATCCACCCCCAATCTACTGTCCAATTCCTGTGCATCTTTTAAGTACCTACTTGTTTCTGCTATCATTCCTTCCTCCCTTAAGGGCCTATTAACCCCTTCCAGCAGCCACCCAGCACTCAGAGAGCAGGGTTCTGGTCCTTCACCTGCCTATCTATCACCAAAGCCTGACAGAGTAACCTTCGGGGAAGGGGGTTTCGGGGAGACTTCTGCTAGTGCGAGTGTGCAGGGATGGACTCCTCAGTGGCCAGCAGCTGGCTAACCCTGAGCGCCAGCTGCGGGCCTGAGCCCTGCCCACCAGGCCTCGCGGTTTGAGGGGGCAGCTCGTCCAAGCCGGTTGCTCACCCAGACTCTTGCTCCCCAGCAGTGCCCCTGGCTCGCCTTTTCATTCTGGACATCGAGGCTTGCGAGGCAAGGGAGCAGCTTGGGTCGCCCGCGTCCTCAAGGCTCTGCTCCGGGTATCCGTACGCCCAACGAGGCCCACACGGCCCTTGCCCTGGAGGCCTTCGGGTGCCCGGCCTCGTGCCACACGAGCCGCCTGTGGGAGCAGCTGCGGCAGTTCTGGGCCCACCATTTCTCGCGGCGCTTCTCGCCGCGTCGCCCTCCGCTGCGCCGCATCTCCTCCATGTCCACCTTCTACCTGCTGGACCACCCGACGCGCCAGGCAGAGCTAGGCCTCAGCTACGGCACGCCGCGCACGCGCCTCAGCGACAAGACCTTCGTGTTCCGCGGCGGCCGGTGGACCGCAGAGCGCCAGCCGGTGCGGTCGCGGCCGCAACTGCCCTCGCCAACCACCTCTGGCTGGAAGGCGCAGGTGCAGCGGATCAAGACCCAGGTGCTGCTGGAGGAGAACAACTTCCTGAAGCTACAGCAGGAACTGCTCATGGACATGCTGACGGAGACCACAGAACGCATGCACCTGTTGGAAAAAAAGATAGACGAGGCAAGCACTGCCGCTGCGGCGCGCGCATGAGAGAGGAAGATGCGCAAGCGCGAAGGCGCGTGCGGCGTGCTCCTGATCGAGCCGCTTGCCCCAGAGTCGCAGTGACGCAATAAAACCCGTGCGGCGCATGCGCACCTCGCTCCTCACCTTCGGCCCCGGCGCGTTCCTGTGGCCCCTCGAGTTCCCGGCCAGGAGAGGGCTCCGGGTGCGCGGGGGGTCCGCTGCGCGCCTTCAGGGACCATCACTCCGGGCCTGGTGTGGAGACTCAGCCAGCAGCCCGTCTCGGGAGGGTGCGATAGGGCGGTGGAGGAAGATGTTTGCAGCCCGTTGGGAACGCGGAGTGGGAGCCAGGCTTGCAACAGTGCAGCAGGGGGCGGGGATGTCAGGCGATGAGAGGTAGTGGCAGCAATGGCTTTCTTGGCCCAAGAGACGGAGGGCAAAGTCCGGGAGGCAGGGAAACCTGGGCTCAGGGATGGAGGGTGCGGTTGGGCGGGCGGGTGGGGTCGGTGACCTTACAGTTGGCCTTTCCCTCCCTGAGGCGCTCCCGGGAGGGGTTTCAGCCTGAGTCCAGGATAAAAGTGTATTTTACGACCTGGAAACTGTTTCCCGAAAGAATCCCTCGAAACTTTGAGCTCTGCCTCCCCCTCCTGGCTGTGTGGCTTTTGGCGAGTCGCTTCTTCGTTGCGGCTTTCCTTTTCCTCTCTCTAGAATTATGGGTCGGGGATACAAACAAGCACTGTCCAGAGCTAGTCCAGCGCACAGATAGGAGTTGCTCGACCCACTTTATTTTACAATTTTGCATGAGTTGCCAACATTTAAGAGTTTGGAGATTTCACATTAAAAATCCAGATTTCCCGTGTTCTCCTGAAAACCCGGAAGACTCAGCTATGCTGGACCTTGGTTTTGCCCAGCAGCAGTTGCCTGAATTGTGGCTGTCAGCTCCTGCTCAGCTTCACTCCTTTCCTCCTATAGGTGTCTGATTTTGGATCTCCTTCTATATCCGTTCTAGATCGATGCTCTCTCCTGGGGCATAGGGAGCCCTGTGCCCAAGGTATCATATAAAGTGCTTTTGGTGAGGGTGTTGTGAGTGATGTGGCTGCACAACAAAGGTGATGACACTGGTCCTTGCAATCTGTAACCATTCCTTTCCTTGGAATGTAGACAGACCCTTTCAGCACCCAGTGAAACTTAAGTCCGGTAGGATTCCAACACATTTTCCTAGAGCCATGTGAAAACTTGGAGAGAAGTGGGTGTCCTTCTTCAGCCTAACTTGCTTTCAGGAGAAAGACTAGGGATTACTAAACCACTACTTAAAATGTGGCCTGATTAAATCAGCAAAACAACACAAAACGTCATTAGGCACTATGCTTAAAAACATTTCTTTTGAGCAGTGCTCTTTTGTATTTTAATAATTCTATATTTATATTAACATGGATTAAAATATTTTTAAATAGTTGTAAAATATAATTTCCTTTTAGAATAACTTAGAAAATAAAAAATGTATAGATAAGGAAATGAGAAGGGAATCAAAACAATACCTAGAAAAAAACACAAAATAAGGCACTGATGGAGACATTATACTAAGTGAAAGAAGCCAGATGCAAAGGACCACATATTGTATGATTTTGTTTATATAAAATATCCAGAATAGACAAATCCACAGCCAGGGAATGTGGGGAGGAAGGAGTGACTACTTAACAGGAGCAGGGTTTCCTTTTGGGTTGATGAAAAATGTTTCGGAGCTATAGTGGTAATGGTCGTACAACATTGTGAATGTTCTAAAAGCCACTGAATAGCACACTTTAAAATAGTGAGTTTTATGTGAATTTTACCACAATAAAAAAGATTTTTTTAAATGAGGAAAGTGCTTTACATTAAAACATGAGATAAAAACTATGTGGTATGGGGAAATAGCAAAAATCATAAAGGTGATCCAAGAGTACCTAAAGTTTAGGGAATATTGCTTTGGCCAGAGCACCTGCAAACAAATAATTTATTTTCTAGAACAGAGAAAAGTATCTGCTCTGACAGGTCAGCAGCAGATGGGGAGCCCCATGTTTAGGGAGGGGTATCCAAGTGGATAAAGGACCCAGATCAAATGGGGCAGAATGATATTTTAAGATATCTGACTTTGTTCTCTCTGCTCTGGAACTTCACCCCCTGACTGAGGCAGCAAGCTCATTGCCCCGGGGGTGGGGGTGGGGCTGTGTGTGTGCGACAGAGCAGAAAGCAGGAGCAAAGAACTCTGTGTGGCTTTTACCTTCTACAGCTCAGAACCCTCTGGGGAACAGAGCTTTGAAAACATATTTTTTGGGCTTGAGGAAGGAGGTCAAAAAGGCTGTAGATTTGTCTCCAGCAAGAGGAAAGATGAAGGGAAATGGAAGTAGAGATCCTGGTAGGTCTTCCATCTTGGAGAGAAGTCCTTTCTTGACCCTACATTACTTTCCAGCTACTGCCCCATTTCTCTGCTTCCCTGTATAACTAAGCTCCAAAAAGTTGCTTATATTCACTGTCTTCAATTCCTCCCCTCCCTCTTTGCTCTTAGTTCCCCTCAGCTTTGGATTTCTCACCTCCAAGCCTCCCCAGTCTGCTCTTGTCAAGGATGACATTGACTCCAGTGTTAAGTCCTTTGGCTAATTCTCCATCCTCATCTTGGCCCATCAGCAGCATTTCATGCAGTTGACGCCTCCTCATCTTCACTTGTCTCCTAGGACACTACACTCTTCTGATTTCTCTCCTACCTCACAGTTGCTCCTTCTCAGTGTCTTGCTGATTTTACTTCCTTCAGGTGTCTACTTAAATGTCACCTTTTCAGTGAAGTTTTCCCTGATGATTTTATTTAAAAGAGCATGCATTCTCCCCACACCCAACCAAACCAGCACAACTTCTCCTCCTTTCCTGCTTTGTTTTCTAGCATCTGTCACCATCTGACATGCTATGTATTTTGCCAGTCTCCCTCCACCCCCTCTGCCCCAACTAGAGTGTAAGTTCCATAGGGGTTTTTTTCTGTTTTTATTTTTTTCTGTATCTTAGTTAGAAAAGTGCTTAACACTTACTAGGCTCTCTCCAGAGATTTCTAGAATGAACAAAGGCCTATAAGAGACAGGCACCTGAATCCCAGGAGCAGATGGTGTTAGGCCTTTGGTATTGTCATAGGTATCTAATCCTCTAGGAGGCAGGGAAGGTGTATCAGATGCCTTTGGAACTTTTGGTTGCGTCTGATAAGCCCACCTCTGATTTTAGCCGCAACTATGGTGGACGGCTCTGCGTATACCGTCAGTGCCCCATTTCAAGTGTCTACTGTGGGTTTCTCGGCCTTTCTGCTTCAGGGCTTTCTCCTAAGCCTCAGGAGCTCTCTCAACCCACAGACATAGCCTGGGAGTGCAGGAGAGTCAATGCCTTCTGGGGCAACCTCCAGTAGAGGACAGAAACCCAAACACACTTTGTTGAATTTTCCTTCTACCATTTTCCTCACTCCCCCTCTCTCAGTTCGAGGAATCATCTACCAGATAAACTGCACCCAAGTTCTAAGCTCAGGCTCTGATTTTATGGGGATTCAAGCTAAGGCAGTTAGTAGGAAGTAGCACTAGAAGGCAGGCCATAGGGAAAGGAATCTAGAACTAGATCACCCCCCGTTCAGAAGGCAACAAAGACCTCTCACCACTGTTGGTGAGAAGGATGGTAGTAACCCCTAGTGTCCTGAAGCATAAGACCCTTACCTTTGGTGGATTGGAATGAGATAGAAATTGAAGGGGAAGTTTGGCTCATGTAGTAGCTTTGGCACTCCACAGATATGGAGGCGGCTGTAATGACAAGGATTATGGAGGTGGTTAACTTTTCTAAACTGTCTTAGAAGCTTTGAGGAAGAATGAAAGGCTCTTCTTAGCCCACTCAACTGGGGGCATGATGTGAAAGCTGGAAAGTCTCCCAAGGCAACATGTAAAGAACTGCTCACTTCTGCTGCCAGGAAGCAGAGTGTGCTGAAAATAAGGCTCAAGATTCAATCTAGGGCAGTAGAGCTGCAGATTAGACCCGTGCATCCTTAACAATTTTCCTGTACTAAAGTCAAGCGTTTTAAGGGGAAGGAACGGGACCCTAAGGCCTGGCATGGGGATGTTTGGGTGGATACACCTAAGAACCTTGAGCCCCCAGAGCCCCTGAACCCTTCTGGCCAGTAGCAGCTGCTCCTTCCCTTGATAGAGAAGAACAGCTTTATTTTTCCTGGAGACAATGCAGCGATCTCACCTGAGGTAGATGTCATAAAATGATGCTAATCCTTCTGAAGCTCCACCTCTCATTGCCTCTAGACCAATAACTAGGATCGAGTCTCAGCATAGCCCAAGCCTTGAAGCACAGTCCCTACTCTAGAAGGAAATAGATTGATCATCCAAAAGGTTGCAGGACATGTCTAACCGCAGGACCTCTGGGGGAACAGACATGGGAGTGGATCTAGAGGGTGGGGGTGTATATAAGACTGGGTAGGAAGTTGATTGCAATGGAACATTTCCCATGACTCAAGACTAGAGTTCTGCCAAGGACACGTGGAGCTTGTCCTAATGTGCTACTAGATGACTCTGGAAAACTGGACACGATGGTGGCCTAAGGTCAATGAGGTGGAGACGACAGAATTGCCTTGGCTGAGTTTAAAGAAGGTTCTGAAGGCTACAGGGAAGTGGGAATATTAGAATGGGTTTATTACATGAGACCAGAAGATTCACCATTTGATTCTGTTCTCTGGGAGATGCCCAGAGGATGCTCCTTTGGCTAAAGCAGTAGGGAATATGACAGTGAGGGGGGGCATTGCATCATTGAGAAGGTGTTCATGGCTGTCCCCGGTATGCCAGGGTTGACAGCAGGACATGCTGCCATGGAACTGGGCTCCCTAGTGTCATTGGGGATGATGGGATTCGGGAATGGCATTTAACCATTCTGGATGGTGACATTTACAGATCAGAAGCCAGGAGGGCATTCTTATCGTACTTTGCAGCAAGAGTGGAATGGCAACTTGGGGGGCCTTGCTTCTCAGAGACCTGTGGTAGTGATGATAATAGGCCACAGTGTTGTTAGGGGCAAAATAAATGGGCAGCCAATGGAGGCAGAGAATAAGTGATAGAAAAGGTTGGGGAACAAGGATGAGAGACATGCCAGCAAAGACAATCTTGCTATTAAAATGCCTTACTTAGTATTAGGTTAGCATTTAGATACATCCTAGGAAAGGTAGGTGAGGAATGCTCCAAATAGACTGAAGTTAAGTTTCCACCACTGCAGCAGAGTGGCAGGTTTGACATACAAATTGAGTTATTGAAAAGCAGTTAAAAACCATGTTTCTTGAACACCCAAGAACATGGAGCAAGATCTGTACCAGCCACAAATACCAACAAGGAGACAAGGCAGTGTGAGATGCTGTTGTACGGCATGCAGAGAAGTGAATGTGACAGTGACTAACCAAATTCAGACCTTTTGTGGATGTCTTAGTTCAGGCTACTGTAACAAAACATCATAGACTGGAGGACTTATAAACAACCGAAATTAGTTCCTCACAGTTTTAGAGGGTGGAAATCTTAGGTCAGGATGCCAGCATGGTCAAGTGAGGGCCCTCCTGCCGATGGCTAACTTCTTGTGTCCTCACATGGCAGAGAGCAGAGGTGGGAAGCCAGCTCTCTGTGACTCTTATAAAGGCACTAATCCCATCATGAGGTCTCCACGTCATGATCTATTCTAATCCTAATAATCTCCCAAGGCCCCACCTCCTAATACCATCACACTGCAGGGTAGGGTTTTGACATATGTTGTGGACACATTCAGTCCATAACAGGAGGCAAATCCCAGAACTGGAATCAAGCTCAGCAGGTAGCAGGGATGAGACCAGGACCTCTACCTGCAGCCACAGGGCTCTGCACTTAACTCACCCCACCAGTCCAGGTGATAAATGGCAGCAGGGACAGTAACATGGGCCAGTAAAAATGGTCAGTGGTTTCACTTTTGCAAGATGAAGAGAGTTATGGGGATGGATGATGGTGATGATTGTACAACAATGTGAATGTGTTTAATACCACTAAACAGTACACTGAAAAATGATTAAGATAGCAAATGTTATGTCATGTATATTTTACCATAATAAAAAAAAAGAAAAAAATGATTAGTGGTGACTGTGTAGAGATTGGGGTCTAGAATAGAATATTAGCCAGAGGAGCATAAGAAGCAGCACAACTCTTAAGAGGAAAAACAGACTGTATCTGAAAAACAGTATGTGTCCACAAAACAACCTGCAAATCCCAGGACAGAAGTGCTTTCGAAAATACATGTAGGATAAAAGGGGAGAGGAACAGGATGTGACTGCCGAGCGGGTGTAGACAATGGTCATGTGTCCAGGAGAGCCAATGCATTGGCCTTGCGTTGGTTAGGTTGGGGCTGTGCCCTCTTGCCTTTTGTAGGGGACCCAGCCGTCTGGTGGTAGCTCATCTGGGGTATCTCCCAGAAAATCACCTGCTTCCCCTGTGTCTGGCCAGGAAGACAGTGCTCACAGCTCCGCCCCATTTCTCTACTTTCCTGTCTCCATCTAGCTTAGCTCTGAACAGCTTCCTGCTGACACTTACCGTTGCTCCTGCCTCACCTGCCAGTTCCAACACATGTGTGTCTCCTCCCTCGTACTCCTGGGGCCACTCCTACCAGGACCGACCTCCTCACCTGGTCAGTCTGGGAGGCTGTCTGTGCATGGCCTTGCCTGCTTTGATTCTCAGACATGTCTAGCACAGGGACCAGATCACTCGGAAGCCTGTGCCCATGGTGTTCCGTGTGCATCTGCACACACGTGGGATGGGATCACCACAGAAGTCCGTGGCGACCAGAGAGGATGGGCAAGGACCAAAGGCCCACAGAGCCTGCTTGGTCACCAAGAACAGTGCTGACAGGGGAGGAAGGGGGCCTTGCATGGGATCCTGGGAGCAGGAGTGGCCTAGGGCTGGACCAGCACCAGCTGCCTCTGGAGCACAGTTCGGGAGCTCTGGCTCCTGCCCCCTTGGGAGCCAGCGCCAGTGGTGTGTCTGCTGCTTTCTGTCCTCTCCTTATATATTGCACCTACAAAAGTTTAATAAAACTGTAGTACCGATATCTTCAAATACTCAGTCTGTTTTCCACTGGTCTATGTCCAACCTAGCTCTAATCAGCCAGGGCTGACATGATGTAAGGGAAGCAGGGTCATGGGGCTTCTGTGCGTTCAACAGGGTCTGGGGATGGGTTTGGACTCTTGAGATCCATGTCCTGGGGTCATACCAGTGGTCCCACAGCTCTCCAGAGAGAAAGCACAAGGCCAGTCAATGGCTTGGGGTGTGGCCTGTGTGTAAGCCTAAGAAGTAAAAGGCAGGTGGGAGAGTGGAGCCTAACCCTCGAGCCGTGTGCAGACCTATTAAGAGACTTAAGAGATATATAGGCTAGTTACAATGCATGGACATTATATGGCCCCTGATTTTCAAGCAAACAAACTACAAACAAAACAACAATAGGACTTTCCTGGTGGTGCAGTGGCTAAGAATCCACCTGCCAATGCAGGGGGCACGGGTTCGAGCCCTGGTCCAGGAAGATCCCACACGCCGTGGGACAACTAAGCCTGTGTGCCACAACTACTGAAGCCCGCACTCCTAAAAGCCTGTGCTCCAAGACAAGAGAGGCCACTGCAGTGAGAAGCCCGCGCACCGCAGCCAAGAGTAGCCCCCGCTCACCGCAACTTAGAGAAAGCCTGTTGCGCAGCAATGAAGACCCAATGCAGCCAAAAATAAATAAAATAAATAAATAAATTTTAAAAAAGAAAGAAATTTCTAATTAGATAGATGTCCTCCAAACACAACATCCATTGTTTTTAGGTATTGTTTATTATCTCATCCATTTTTTGTAAACAATTAACTGCACATATTTAAAGTGTATAATTGGATGAGTTTTGACTTATGTATATACCCATGAAACCAACAACACAATCAAGTAATGAACATACTCATCACCCCCAAAAGTTCCTTGTGTTCCTTAGTAATTCTTCCCTCCTACCCCTGCCCCAGGACAACACTGATCTACTTTTTGTCATTATAGATTAGTTTTCATTTTTTAGAAATTTCTACAAAATGAATTATTCAGTATGTACTAAAAAACAAAAACAAAACCCTAGTTTCTTTTGCTCTGCATTATTATTTTGAGATTCATCTATGTTGTTGTATACATCATTTCCATTGTATGGAAACACCACAATTTGTTTATCTACTCGCCTTTCGGTAGAAATTTGGGTTGTTCCTAGTTTTTGGCTATTATAAATAAAGCTGCTATGAACATTTGTGTACAAGCCTTTGTGTGGATGTGTGTTTTCATTTCTCTTGGATATGCTAATTCTGTGTTTACATTTTTGACGAAGTCAGGCTATTTTCCAAAGCAGTCATTTTACATTCCCACCAGTAGTGTATGAGTTCCAATTTCTCCACGTTCTCATCAATACTTGTTATTTTCTGTGTTTTTTTTTATACCCACCCTAGTGGAAGAAATCTCAAAAATTACCATCCATACCCCTCTCATGTTATGCTTACTAAGACTGCAGAGAAATCAATTCAACTAACTCTATATTGATTAAATTAAAAAAAATTGTGCACACTTTTACATGTTTCCAGAGAAAAAACCATGAAGCAAGGTGTATACAGATATGTCTAGCTACACCCCTGTGCCTTCTACCTTGATCATTCCTCCCCATCTAGGTAAATGTTTATATTAAATTTTTAAATTTAAATTGTTTCTATTGAAAAATATAAAGCACATATATTTGCATTTCAAGGCCAGTTGCATTGACAAGTCCAGTCAATGGCTTGGAGTGCGGCCCGTGTATAGCCTAAGAGGTTCTGTGTGCAGTAACCTTTCTTGGTTACTGCAGCATACAGTAAAACCTGTAAACCCTTTTGTATGGTCAGGCCACTCAAGATGGCTGTTCTCTTGCTCTCTGTACATTCCCTCCTCGACCAGTCCCTGCTTCACATACATCCTACTCACATGACTATCCAATCCTCTTAATCATAGGGCTTAATTAATAACCGCCTAGTGTTTGCCCCTTGCCCCATCCACTGGTTTCCCTGGTAACTGATGTGCCAACCTAATGTCAACTCCCCCTTATAAATGGTATCCTCCTCCCCCCGCCCAGGAGTGAAGATTGCTGCCCTGCCTTGCCTGCCATCTGCCACCCACAGTGGGGTGCCACTCCAGGACTCTGCTTCAGACTTGTAAGATTCCCTATCCAATAAATTGTTGATGTCTCTGGGCTCTTTCTTTAGTCTCACAGCTGGGCAATTACAAGGCTTGGAGTCCTGTGGGTTACAGTCAAACACCCTTACTTTCTTCACTGAGTGACATATCCTGCAGGTCGCACCTCAGCAGGACATAGAGATACTCCTTATTCCTTTTTATAGCTGCAATGTATCCCACTGGGTGAGTGTAGCACAATCTATTTCACTATGTATTCAGTGTTTGGATTGTTTCTTGTCCCTTTTAAAATTGTGATGAAATACATGTAAAATTTATCATCTTAACCAATTTTAAGTGTACAGTTCAGTGGCATGAAGTACATTCACCTTCCTGTGCAACCGTAACCACCATCCATTCCCAGAACTCTTTTCATCTTGCAAAACTGAAATTCTGTACCCATTAGATGACTTTCCATTTCTCCCTCCCCCCGATCCCCAGCCCTTGGTACTTCTACTTTCTGTTTCTATGAATTTCACTAAGTACTTCATATATAGTATTTGTCCTTTCATGACTGGCTGATTTCACGCAGCACGATATCCTCAAGATTCATCTATGTTGTAGCATGTGTAAGAATTTCCTTGCTTTTTAAGGTTGAATAATATTCCATTGTATGGCTGCACCACATTTTGTTTATCCATTCATCTGTCAGTGGATATGTGGGTTGCTTCCACCTTTCGGCTATTGTGGATAATGCTGCTGTGAACATGGGTGTGCAAATATCTCTTTGAAACTCTGCTTCTAATTCTTTAGGGTGCGTTCCCAGTGGAACTGCTGGATTATATGGTAATCCCATGCTAAATTTTTAAAGGAACCACCATACTGTTTTCCACAGTGGTTGTATGATTTTACATGCCCACCAACACTGTACAAGGGCTCCAACTTCTCCACATCCTCACCAATACTTGCTATTTTCTGTTTTTGCTCCGTTTAATAGTCATTATCCTAATGGGTGTGAGGTGATCTCTCATTGTGGTTTTGTATTTCCTGTAATTAGCTAATGTAATTAATATTGCAGTGAAGAGCCTAGTGCCATGAATATCCTTTTGCATAAGCTGGGTGCTCAATCTTGCTCATAATAACAGAAATACAAAATGAAAGTGTACTAAGATGTCATTTCTCACCTGTCAGATCAGCAAAAACCCAAGTTTTTCCAACATATTTCATTGGCAAGGCTGTGGGGAATCTGGCACTCACATGAATTGTTGGGGAAAATGCAAAAATGGTACAACCTGCTGGGTTTGAAGATTTGACATGTGCCTTTACCCTTTAGCCAGGCAATCCCACTTCCCGGAATCTACTCCAAACTCACACCAACTTCCCCCTAGTATAAAGGGCCCTGAGATGAAGGGCTTGGTAGTTATTGTGAGTGGTTCCCTTAGGGGAACCTTGCTTCCTTTAGGTCCCTTTCTCAGGCGGGGTTCTGAGCGCATGTGCACCTCTTCAGACTCTCTTACCCTCGCTCACCTTTATTCCAGGCCCCACTGGGAAAACTTCCTGGGCAGGCTTTACACAGGTACAACTGGACAGAAGCTCCCTTTAGACCTGTGCTGGAAGAGGGGGTCAGGAGCCAATGGATAAATTCCTTTTCTCCTTCCCAGCAGGATGGTTTAGAGACATTTCATGATGTGCCCTAGAATGTCCTGGGGGACTGAGTAATGAGGGGCTATTTTGGTGCTCACATTCCTTATGGTCACCTGCTAAATCAATACCCCATAGGCTCTGCTTTCAGGGGCACCCAGGCCAGTCAGATAAAGAACATACACTCTATCAAAATGATACAAGCTTATAAATGTGTCAAACAGTATGTTTAGTATTTAAGGAGCAGGGGTCCTTATCCTAACCCAGTGCAATTCCACAATGGTAACAAGGGATAATAGTTTCCAACCACTTTCAATGCACTAACAGGGAAAGGACTTCCCTGGGCTGAATCAAGTCCCCAGGCCCAACCTAGCTTCAGGCTTCGGGTGGGAGCGTGGGGATGGGGCACCCCCTGCTGGTTACATGGAGTCTGGAGTGGCTTTGCCTCCTAGAGGGGCGGCACCTTTCTGGCTCTGGGTAGGGCTCTGGATTGGTTTGCACGTTGCTGCTCCTGAAACTTCTTTGAGATTCTGGGCGACTCCTCCTCCTGGGGTCCACCAGAGGCCTGAGGCTTCTCTCTCACAGCAGTCCTGGAGTGTAGTCGCACCTTCTTCTCAGGAGCTCGCAGCTCCTCAAGTGTTCCTTTTGGCCAGGTGCCCTTGGCTCTCCCACTGCTTGGAGTGGAGGAAGTGGCACAGGCTTTGGACGTGTCCTGGAGTCTAGTTCCACTCCGCCCACTCACTGGATCTCTGACTGCACATCTCTGAGCCTGTTTCTTGAAGACTTGGGATTGTAGAGAGGCCCCAGGGAGACAGAGATAGTGAAGTACCCAGCAATGAGGTCTGGCCCTGAAATAGTCATTGAACCCAATGGCCTGAACTTTCATAACCTCCCTCTAGTCTTTCCCAACCCTGGCCCCCCAGCTTGTGACCAGCCCTCAAACATTGGTTCCTCTGCTCAACTGGAAACGCCCGACCCACTCCCTGTCATACCACTCCAAGTGACTTTGCGTAGCCCTTGGGCCTGACCATGGGCTTCGCTTTTCTTTTATAGTAGCCCAGGGTCGTAGGGAAGTCTTACATTTCTCAGACTCATGTGACTCAGAAGTAACTCAACACTAAAATAATGATTTATCAAATTCTAGGCCAAAACACTAGAGTCTTATCAGTTGGGAGACTTAGCCCTGAATGGGGAAAACCCAGTGGGGAGGGTATGGAAAGTGAGAAACACAAGGGCTTTAGTGTAAGTGGCTGTTATTGACAAGGCCATGCTCTCTGGGGATGCTGCCCTGTCTCCTGACTGATTGATTGATTGGGACAGGGTATTCACTGAGGTGAATGGTTCAAAGGCTAAATGAAGCTTAGCAATGCCACAAAGCACATGCTCTGTTTTTACTGCAAGAGGCATTTCCTCTTCCATGCGTGTTTATAAACACTCACCTAGGGTGGTCATACTAATTGTTCACTGATACTTCTGGTTCTTCTCTTTCCAGGCTCATAAGATTTCATTCCTGGTGTCAACTGGGAAAAAAAAAACCCACCATACAAAAACAGTGAGTTTCAGTTTTATTTAGGGACCCTTACTGAGGACTATAGCCTGGGAGATAGCCTCTCAGACAGCTCTGAGGAACTTCTCAGAAGAGGTAGGGGAGGAACTAGTATATATGTGAAATTTTTGACTGGGAAATATAGTCATGCATACATCTTTTTAAAAAAAACTTATTTATTTATTTATTTGGCTGCACCAGGTCTTAGTTGTGGCATGCGGGATATTTAGTTGCATCATGTGGGCTCTTAGCTGTGGCATTTGAACTCTTAGTTGTGGCATGCATGTGGGATCTAGTTCCTTGACCAGGGATTGAACCCGGGCCCCCTGCATTGGGAGTGGGGGAGTCTTAACTACTGGACAACCAGGGAAGTTCTCAAGTTAAAAATTTTAGTGCTTTTCTATGTATGGGAAGATGCAAGAATCCGGGGTCATTGAAATTCTTCCTTAGATCTGCATCTTAACTGTCTAGGAGCCATATATCCAAGACACAGAATTCTTCACCCTGTTTTTCTCCATACTGAATTCTCCTCAGTGCACACTGTTGGTGGGCGACTGCAGTGGGTTGTGACTTAACCCTTTTTTTTATAAGTGGATGTTGGGCAAGATTCTTTGTTCTTTTATGTTTACATTGGCCTCCTGAGGAAAGGTTTGTCCATGTGACTTATTTGGTTAATGAACTGTTGGTAGAAGTATACGTGTCATTTCTGGGCAGAAGACTCTAAGGGCCAGAGTGGTGGTTCTGGATGGTGGAGGATTCCCTCAGCCTAAGTCCTTGAAAGAGGCAAAATGGAGCAGACCCCCGATCTAAGATGGACATGTAGTATGAGCAATGAGAAATCAACTTTTCTGTGTTGAGCCACTGATATTTTGGGTTGTTATTGCAGGATAACCTAGCACATCTTGACTAATGCATTCTAAATCCTTTCTGAAACAGAACAGTACAAACTAGAAAGCCAGGAGATTATTTCCCTTGAGATTGTGAGCCCTGAGAATACAGAATTTATTCTTGAACAATGGATGGCAGGTCAAAGTATCCTCAAATCCAAGCACATCTTTTTCTGAGCCCCATTCCTACTAAAGGGAAGCCGAGCAAACTTGCTCTTTAATGGTGACAGTCTCTCTGGATTTAATTTAGTCTTTGGGGTAATTCCTCAGTCTTTCAATTTTTCTTCCTTTCCCCCTTCTTATTCTGTAGCAGACACTGGGTTGCCTGCATTATCTCTATTCCCTGATTCTTTGCCTACAGAATTGTGACGGTTTGGGTTCCACCCTTGGAGAAGGTACCTGTTATCGTGGTTCAGGGATAAATCCTGACTTGTCTAAGCCAATTATGGCAGCGCCATCTTCCCGCCCTTGGTGGGTTGGGGCTGAGAATGTGACCAAGTTCTGACTATGGAGAGAGACAGGGGAGGTATTTGCCTTGGGGCTTGTTTTTTTTGTTTGTTTGTTTTTTTTGCGGTATGCGGGCCTCTCACTGCCGTGGCCTCAGGCTCCGGACGCGCAGGCTCATCGGCCATGGCTCACTGGGCCCAGCCACTCCGTGGCACGTGGGATCCTCCTGGACCGGGGCACGAACCCACGTCCCCTGCATCGGCAGGCGGACTCCCAACCACTGCGCCACCAAGGAAGCCTGGGGCTTGTTTTTAAAAAGAGACACAGGTTAAGAAACTGATTTTGTTATCCAAACATTCTCCCAAAGGAAAATCCAGGCTCAGATGATTTCACTGGTCAATTTTATTAAAGTAGAAATAAACCCCAATCTCATACAAACACTTGCAGAAAATAGAGTAGTGAGGAACACTGAAGAAACTCTTTTTCTGAGGCCAGTATTACCTAGGACAGAAACCTATGAAGTCATTACAAAAAGAAAATTGCAGACCAATAGCCCTCATGAATACAGACTTAAATATCCTTATAAAATATTAGCAAATCAAATCCAACATTATATAAAAATATAACACATTATGACCAAGTAGGATTTATCTCAGGGATGCAGGGTTGTTTTAATATTTGAAAATCAGTCAGTTCATGCTTCTCTCACTCTGCATCCTTGCCAGCCCTGGAGATTACAGATCTATAAGCTCTTATTCAAAATCCTCACATATGTTTCAGAATGCAGAATTTTTTGGATTTTAGGAAATTCTATGACACTCCCAGCAGGCTCTGAATCAGTATTTCCTAATCAAACTCATTAATGGTTTTGTAGCAGAATATAAGAAATATTCTCACCAAGCAAGATGAGTCAATGCTGCAAAGAGCCTCATATTAGCTCAGGTTAAGTCTTGCTGCTAAATGAACTGGCCTCAAACTTACCATCTTTCTGGTTTCCAGGACTTTATGAATTTTGGATTGGGGATAAGGGATTGTGGACACAAATCGTTCTTTAATTTTAGCCCATCCTGCTGCTGCTTTACTTTGCATTTATCTGACCACTTGTTAGGTTGAACCCCTATTCGTAAGCTTTAGACCATTTACATATCCTGTTTTCTTATTGGTCTGTTAGAAATTGTAGGTACTTTTGACTTAGGGCTTTTGAATTTTTGTCTTTCACGTATTTTATAAATATTTCCTCGGCCTATCATTTGTTTATATATTTTATCTTCTACTAGGAAAACTAAAAATTTGCGTGCAGTCAAATGTATCTTTTTTTTTTTTTTTTTTTGGCTTTTTGGTTTCCAGACTTAGGGAGGATTTTCCACGCCAAAGTATTATAAATATGCTTGTTTTTTTCTTCTGCTATCTGGTTTTATATTTAAATATTTAGTATGAAATCTTTAACGCGTCAGAAAAGTATTTTGGTGTTTTGTGTTATTTCAGAGCAAGGTTTCTAAACCAGGGCACTACTGACATTTGGAGTCAGTTCTTTGGTGTGGGGGACTATCCTGTGCATTGTAGGATGCTTAGCAGCATCTCTGGCCTCTACTCACTACATGCAATAGCACCCCCCAGTTGTGACAACCAAAATGTCACCAGACATTGCCAAATGTCTGTTGGGGGTAAAGTCCCCCCTAGTTGAGAAAGACTGGATTGGAGCCCAGCTTTTGTTTCTTTTCCCCATAATCATGGCCAATAATATCAGCACCAGTCATCAAATTAATCACCCCTTTTTCCATCCAACATGTATCTGCAGCTATTTCTGAATTCTTCTTGTCCTTTTCTTGGCCAGTTCCACTCCACTACCATTCTTCTATTCACAGTATTCTGGGATCTACTCAGGCATTTGTTCTTCCAATTGAACTTTAAAATTATTTAAACCAGCTCTAATCACACGGTATAGCTAGACTCTCTTAACACAGTCTTAAGAAGTAGTGGGCATACTTGTCTTGATCTGGATTTTAGTGGAAACGACTTTGATATTTCCTTTTAGTTTGCTTTATATTTTTGGTTTTTGATAAATAGTATTTTCATATTTAAGTATTTTACTTCTATTCCTATTTGACTTATGATTTTATTAGGGATAGAGATCTATCCATCAATTCTATCTAGTGAGTGTTTATGGATTTTGGTAATCATATGATTTTTCTTCTTAATTTGCAAGAAAATGAACGATCCTTTTTATTTCCTGGACTAAACCCTGTATTAGTTTCCTGATACTGCTATAAAAAATGACCACAAATTTAGTGGCTTAAATCGACACACGTTTATTATATTAGTTTCTAAGAAGTGTAGGCTGGTATTGCATTTGCCCTCAATCTTCTCTGCATTTCTAGTCTTGTTTCCACCCTTTCTGCTCAACCTAAACTGCTCTTGCTAAAGGCACCAGAGACTTAAATTCTGGGGCCTCCGTTCCTCTATCTTCTGAGTCCTCTCACCATAATTTGATGCTGTTGACCACACTGTTTCACCTGAAACCCTGTCCTTTTTTCCCTTTGTTACCCTAATGATTCCCAGGTTTGCCCATCTTTCTGGCCACCCCCTTTCAGCCTCCTTTGTTGTTTTCTCCCATTCATTCACTCATTCTTTCATTGTCACAAACTCCCAATCTGTCATGTGTGTGATACCTTGTGTTGGAATCTCTAAGATCCTCTTCTCAAAGGTCAGCCCCTTTATTCATTCCTAAGGTTTTCAATATCATCTGTATCCTGTGACATCCAGATTTTACATCCAGCTTAGATTACTCTTTTTAGCTCTAAACTCATAAAAACGCCAGCTGCTTATATGACATCTCCACTTGGATATCTTGGAGGCATTTCAAATTTAACATGTTTAAAACGGATCTGACATGCCCCTTCCTTTCTGCCTGCCTGCAGCTCTCCCCATCCTCACCCACTCCAGTGCACTGACCTTCACATGTCCTTCTACCTCCTCTCCCTAACCCATCTCTCATCCAACACTTACTTGTTCATGCCTACTACAGGCCAGGCACTCCATCCAGTGTTAGCAATATAACCAACATTCTAGTGTGGGGAACAGGCAACAAAAAGTAATTACATAGGGCTTCCCTGGTGGCGCAGTGGTTGGGAGTCCGCCTGCTGGTGCAGGGGAGGTGGGTTCGTGCCGCGGTCCGGGAGAATCCCGCGTGCCGCGGAGCGGCTGGGTCCGTGAGCCATGGCCGCTGGGCCTGCGCGTCCGGAGCCTGTGCTCCGCAACTGGAGAGGCCACAACAGTGAGAGGCCCGCGTACCGCAAAAAAACCCCCCAAAACCCAAGTAATTACATAAATAAATAAGTTAATCACAGAGTGCAGAAACACTGTGAAGGAAATGAATAGAGGAATTTGATAGAGAAAGACCTGAAGAAGGAGCTAGTGAGGATGAGCATTTGGGGAGAGAGCTCCAGGCAGAGGAGACACCATCTGCAAAGGCCTACAGGTGGAAAAGAGCAGAAAGGAGGTCAGTGTGGCTGGGGAGTAAAAAAGGGGGAGGAAAAGTAATGAGGTGCTGGAGAGGTACACAGCATCACATCATGCAGGACCCTGAAGACCACAGCAAAGAAAGGACTTAACTTGAAGTGCAGTGAGAGCCACCGAGGATTTAAAGCAGGGGAGTTACATGATATGATTTGCAGTTTTGAAAGATGACTCTGGATAATGGTTATGGGGTTTCTTTATGGGGTGATGAAAATGTTCTAAACTTAGAATGTGATGGTTGGACAACTCTGTGAATATACTAAAAAAAAATTGTATGGTATGTGAATTATATCTCAGAAAAGCTGTTGGCAGGGAAAAAAAATCATTCTGACTGTGGTGAGGGTGACCAGACAAATGCCAAGAGTATAGCCAGGGAGATCAAATGCATTCATCAGATGACAGAGGGATGATGGCCATGGGTACAAGGCAGGGTGTGGTGAATGTCATATGGGGTGGGGGGAGGAAGGAGGATTCCTTATGAAACTATTCCCAGCACAGAAGCAAGAATAATCTTTGAAGGATATAAATTGGATCGTGCCACTGTGCACCTTGACCATTCAGTGGTTTCCTTCTGCAGGTAGAAGCAACCCCTCCCTGCCCATCTGGCCTTGGGGCTGCCACTCCTGCCTTGGAGTCTCCCAGCCTCAAAGCCTCCCCTCTGCCAAATCATTCTCTTCTAACCAGGCCCTGTCACCTGTCAAATCCCAGTTTAAGTGCCACTTTCCAGAAACTTTCTCATCCCCCAAATTACATTAGGGGCTCCTGCACAGCACTTGCCAAAATCTGTAGTCATGGACTGAATTGCATATTTCTTAATTTTTTGTTCATCTCCCCCTCTAGATTGGAAGTTCCTAGGGTAGGGATATTTTCTCCTGTGATCATGCCTCTAGGGCTCATCCCAGAGCATGGCGTAGGAATTCTACTGGAACATTTGTTGGGTGAGTGAATTCATGAATAGAATGCATATGTGAAAGTTAGTAAGCAGTGGGTGAAGGAAGCTTCCGAAAGGAGAATGAAATTAAAGACTCAAAAATGTAAGGGGCAACCCACAGTGAGAAAAAATATTTGTAAATCATATATCTGATAGGGGATTAATATCCAGAGTATATAAAGAACCCCTAAAACTCAACAACAAAAAAAACAAACAACCCAATTCAAATATAGACAAAGGACATGAATAGACATTCTCCAAATGAGATATGCAAATGGCCAATAAGCACATGAAAAAAAATGCTCAGTGTCTCTAATCATTAGGGAAATGCAAATCAAAACCACAGTGAGATACTGTTTCACACTTTTTAGGACAGCTACTGTCAAAAAACAAAAACAAAGCCAGAAAATAGCAAGTGTTGGTGAGGATGAGGAAAGACTTGGAAGCAGCGTGAATTGCTGGGAGGAATGTAAAATAGTTAAGGTACATATCTAGGAATGGAATTGCTGAATCATATGGTAATTCTATGTTTAACTTTTTGAAGAACTGCCAAAATGTTTTCCTTACAGGCTGAAAGAATGGAAAGCAGGAAATCAAACAGATAGTTGCACACCAAAGTTCAAAGCAGCACTATTTACAATAGCTAAAAGGTGGAACCAACCCATTAATGAATTAATGGGTAAGCAAAATGTATTATATACATACAACAGAATGTTATTCAGCTTTAAAAGGAAGGAAACTGAGGACATGGATAGACCTTGAAAACATTATGTTACGTTAAATAAACCATACACAAAAGGATAATTATTGTATGATTCCACTTATATCAGGTACTAGAATAGGCAAATTCCTAGAGACAGATAGTAGAATAGAGGTTACCAGGGTCTGGGGGAGCAGGACTGGGGAGTTAAGTGTTTAAATGGTACAGAGTTTCAGTTGGAGAAGATGAAAAAGTTCTAGAGATGGAGAGTGGAAATATTCACGCAACATTGTAAATGTACTTAATACCACTGAACTGTACGCTTAAAAATGGTTAAAATGGGGCTTCCCTGGTGGCGCAGTGGTTAAGAATCTGCCTGCCAATGCAGGGGACACGGGTTCGATCCCTACTCTGGGAAGATCCCACATGCCGCGGAGCAACTAAGCCCGTGTGCCACAACTACTGAGGCCCACGCGCCTAGAGCCCATGCTCCTCAACAAGAAAAGCCACTGCAATGAGAAGCCCGCTGCACCTCAACAGAGTAGGCCCTGCTCAACGCAACTAGAGAAAGCCCACGCACAGCAACGAAGACCCAACAGATCCAAAAATAAATAAAACATTTTAAAAGGTAAGTAATGACACTAGTCATCAGTACATTTTGAACACATGGTCGAAGGATTCAACCACAGTGAGTGTCCCAGCTGAAGCTTTGGGAAATCAGGGCCAATACCCTGAAGGTTGAAAACCAATGGTTGTCACATTCTGCCTAAAGGAGATGCGCTGAGAGAACCGAAGAGGGCGTGTTAGGATCCCCTTTCCAGGTCACCCCAGCAGCTGACCTCACTCCATCAGGAGCGCCAGCCCCTCCCCTCAGCCGCGTCGCCGGGCTGGCTGTGGGGACGCCTTTGTTTTTCTATCTCACTTCGGAAAAGTACGTATCAGAATTCACACTGAGCGGTTTAAATGGTTTCGGAGCCCTCACCAGGTGTTAGAGGAGCTCTTATTTAAGACAACCATGATTATGCAGCTGAAAGGGCCGAGCCATGCTGCACCGGGTTGGGATGGGCTTGGGACTCTGTACCCAGGTTCTAACCACTGAGCCACCGTCGCTGTGCTTCCAGTCTCCAGCTTCAAAGTGGGGTTCCTCGGTCCTCAGCACGATCTGGAGGCAGCTGATGCCGCGGTGCTAGGAGGTTGGGAGGAAACCCACATTCAAACGTTCTCAATCCTTACTACTCGGAAAATTTTAAAGTTTTATAGCTACAAGTAATGTGTTCAGCATTAAAACAATTTAAAATACAGGGGAGAGTGAGTTCCCTGGCAGTCCAGGGCTTAAGAACCCACACTTACACTGCAGGGCACAGGGGCCCAATCCCTGGATGGGGAACTAAGATCCCGAGAGTGGTGTGTGGCCAAAAAAAAAAAAAAAAAAAAGAAAGAAAGAAAGAAAAAGAAGAGAAAATAGAGAAGAAAAAAAATTTTTTATATATGTATAAGATTATACATATATCTTTTCCATATATGTATAATTTTTCTTTATGTATGTGTGTAATTATATTATATTTCCAGGAGGTTGAACCATACCGTATTATTGCTTCATAATAATGCATAATAATTATTGTTTCATTTTTTTTCCTCAATGAATATTGTAAACATCTTTCCAAAAATATAATTCTAGTCACCATTTTTAAAAACTGCAAAGTATTGTATTATATAGATCAGTTTTTCTCAACTTTTTTTTCCTATGATTGTCACCCAAAGGAACCTTTTTAGACAATTTGTTTCCTAATTCCCACGTGAAATGTTAATAGCATAGATATACTGTATATCTTTTTAGGTACCATGGCCAAAAACCAATGTAATAGCCTAGATGTATTCATTCTTCTCCCCACAATCAAGAACCAATTTTGCCCCCTTGGGAGGCTATATTGACCCCGGTGACAATGTATGATAAAGTTGTACTATAATTTATTCAATACACCATTAGACATTTAAGTTGCTTTTAAAATTTACCTATTTCACGCTGTGATGAACATTCTTACAAATTTAAATCTGTGCAAAAGTAGATGTGGAATGTATGGGTCCAAGGTAATGCATATTTTTAAGACCTTGAATATACATTGCAAGTAGCCCTCTAGTGTACCGATTTACAGTCCAATGGGCATGGCACTTCCCTGCATTCTTTCCAGCTCTATTATGACTCTTTTTAGTGGTCATTACTTTTTTTGTGTCAGAGCCACGTGGCTTGTTGGATCTTTGTTCCCTAGTTGTGGTGTGCAGGCTTAGCTGCCCCGTGGCTTGGGGGATCTTAGTTCCCTGACCAGGGATCAAACCCGCGTCCCCTGCATTGGAAGGTGGATTCTTTACCACTGGACCACGAGGGATGTCCCGAGGTCATCAATTTTAAGACACACCATGTTTTCTGTACCACTTATAAAAAAATTCCGCCAATTAAACTAGGACGCGCCACTGGTTCTTAAGGCACATCTCTATTTTGAGAGGTTAAACTGAAAAAAATGTGCTTCAGAATTGGTGAAAAAGATAATGAATAAATGTGCTTCATCTCTGTATAGGAAAGGGCTTGCTAAGCTTAAAGACAAACTCAAAGTATCCATGGCTTTGACTTCACCAAAATGAAATCCTCTGTATGTCTAAACATTAAAAACAACAATTAAAAGGTAATCAAACAGAAAAATGTTTGGGGCAATTATGGCCAAGGCAATAGTCTTAATAAAGACCAAAAGAGCACTGGAGAAAGAAGATGAACTGACAATTTATATGAGGGAATCAGCATTAATTGTATATAATTTATTCTATTTTACTAATAATCAAACATGCAAATTAGAGATATGGTTTTTCTCAGTATTAAATTAGCAAAGATTAGAGGAAAGGAAAATTTCAACGCCAGCAAAACAAAGGGATACGGAACCCTCACGTGCTGCTGAGAGTGTTGTCAAGTGCGATAACCTTTTACTCTAAGTAGCCCTAAAAATATTCAGATTCTTTCGTTGAATAATTTTACTCCTAGAAATCTATCCTGAGGAAATTATCTAATATTTCTATGATGATTATACATTATATCTACTTATTATGGAAGAAAATCCTAGAAAACTTTAGGAAAAATAAACATCTTAGGGACCTCCCTGGCGGTCTGGTGGTTAGGACTCTGCGCTTTCACTGCTGAGGGCACGGGTTCGATCCCTGGTCGGGGAACTAAGATCCCGCAAGCCAGGCTGCCAAAAAACAAACAAATCTTAGAAGTGTAGCCGTGTTGTTAAAGGGCGAAAACATGATATACTGTGTATCTTTTTAGGGTTTTTTTGGCCACGCAGCTTGCGGGATCTCAGTTCCAGGACCAGGGATTCAACCCAGGCCACGGCAGCGAAAGCGCCAAGTCCTAACCGCTGGACCACAAGGGAATTCCCGAAAACATGATTTTATAATGCACTACCAAGGGGATCAGGGTTTTTCCCTCATCTAATCAGAAACTAGTGTTCTTAGGTCATTTATTTTTTTTTGCCCTCGCCCTGCAGTTTCCGGAATCCTAGTTCCCTGAACAGGGATGGAACTCAGGCCCTCGGCGTGGTGTCCCAACCACTGGACCTCCAGGGAACTCCCTTCTTAGGTCATTTAATTAGACCAGAGCTCTCAAATGCTGTAACCTATTAAGAAACCTTGAGAGATATCTTTGTGATGTCCTGGAGAGATAGCACCCAAGAGCAAAAACTGTTTTTGCTTTTGAATCACTCAGAGATAGACCTTCAATCTGGAAGACTTGGGAATTCCCACATCTTGGTGACTTCAGCCAAAATGCCCTCTATTTCCTCTAGCTCTTTTTGCAATTGAGGGCAAGGAGCATCATTCACCATGCTTGTCCCGTCTGAGTCCCCTTCACACCCAGCAACAGAGTTTTCCTTTTCAAACAGGTCCTATTGCGCCCTGCTGAAGACCTGCCAAAGCCTTCTCGTGTGCTTTGAATTATCACACTTGCCAAGGCCTAAATGGCCTTTCAGGATCGGGCCTCGCCTACCTCTGGGACCTTATCTTGGATCATCTTCTCCCTGTTCCATTGATGTCCTCTCCAGTTTTCTCAAACCTGTTAAAACCGGATACGACTTCCAAACAATTGTAGGGGCGAAAACGTGCTTTACTTGCATCTTCCCGTGGTGGCACTCAGAGAGGCCTTCGCTGTGGTACCCCTGTGTTTATTGCATGTGTCCACCAGGCCGAGGTGGGGAGGACAGCCGGCATCAGACAAGGGGAGGACTGGAAGGCTATGGGAATGGTCCCAGTTTCCGCAGTGCTGCCGGAAATCACGAACATCACTAGTCTCGGGCCATATGCATACGTGGGGTGACCCTGGAGTCTTGCCGAACTGAACGCCTCCACCTGGGGAATGGACATAACGGTATCTACTTAGCTTTGGGAGAATTAAGGGGGAACCTGCTTGGGAGAGCGAAGTCCGGCGTGCACCGGCGGCTCACCCTGCGCTCACGAGGCGCGACGGGACGCGCATCCGGCGCCCCCGTCTCGTGCGAGCGCCCAGCCGGCCGACCCCGGGGCGAGGCAGCGGGGGTCGCAGGGTGGGAGTTCGTTAGGGCAAAAGCGGGGTACGGGACTGGGGTCCGGGCCCCAGGCCCAACGGCGTTAGGTAAGGGGCAGTGGCAGCACGAAGGACTTGGACATGCTCACGGCGCCGCGGGGGGTGGCTTCGGGTGCAGGAAGTATGCAGTCCCGCAGCCCCCAGTTTGTCACGGGATGGCTCTAGGGAGAAAAGGAGTATAGGCGGCGCGAGGGAGGGGAGCGCTTGTACTTTCAGGTCTGCTAGGACTGCGGATAATAGGCTAGGGACACCTCATCACAACCCAGAGCCCGGTACGGTTCCTGTATGGAACTAATTGCCGCCATACCCTTCCCCCTTCTGGCGGGTAAGTCGAGCGAACGGTTTGAAGGAAGACGCATGCGCGTGAAACTCAAACCGCTAAGGCTCGCATAATCGCGGTAAGGCGCAGGCGCAAAAAAGCCCGGCGGGTTTAAGGAGGGGGCGGGACTGACCCAAATACGCATGCGTATAATAATTTACTGGCGGGAGGTGGGCCGCCTCACGATATTACGCATGCGCCCGAGCTCCGTGTGACGCAAGGGGGCGGTGCGGGAACCTAGCTGCGCGTGCGCAGAGCTTGTTCAAAGGGCCTTATTTAGGTTGCGCAGGCGCCCGCTAGCCATTTCTTTTCAGCCGCGCCGAAGTTGTGTGTGCGGGTGAGTGTTTGGTGTTCCGTATTTACCACCTAGCGGCCCCCGACGATGCCAGTTTTGCGAGGATTGCTTGTCCCAAGGTCTCTGTAGAGGCTGCGGGGGCTTTAGCAAGGTGCGGGCTGCCGTTAGACACCAGGAGTGGTTCGCCGAGTCGTGGCAGGGCCGCTGAGGCCTGCAGGCCGCGCCGACTCTATTGTGTGAGATGTCGGAGGAGGCGGAGCGGAAGCGGTCGCCGCCATTTCCTTGCCTCCACGCTGGCGCTAGGCCGGGTGCCCCCTCGGCTTGGGGCACTGGTACCTGGTGCGCAGAGCGGCTTCGGGGACCCGGCCGGTGGCCAACTGGGCGTTCGGTGTTGGAGTCGCCTGGGTCGGAACGTCCGCACGGGCTCGACCTTTACGGAGGCGCCGCCGGCCGGCAGGGCGTTTCGAGATCGGAGGGCTGTTTAATTTTAACATTTCTCAGTTCTGACCCTCATCCCCGTCTTGCAGGCTGTTTCGACGCCAGGACCCCCTAAGACGATGATGTTGGGCACCGAAGGCGGCGAGGGATTCGTGGTGAAGGTCCGGGGCTTGCCTTGGTCTTGCTCGGCCGACGAAGTGCAGCGGTTTTTTTCTGGTGAGTCTGAAGCGGAGGCGGGAGTTCAGCCCGGGCTGCAGGGCGGGCGGGGAGGCGGCGGCGGCTGGGTGGGGGGTGGGGGTGGGCCGAGCCCAGGGCGCCCCCTGGTGGGGCGCGGGCGGCAGCGGTTCCCGCTGTCCCGCTCGCGCCTGGCCGGCCGCTGTTACGCAATGGAAATTGCGAAAGCCCCGCCCGCCCGGCCCTCTTCGGGGAATGCGGCCTCTCTGGCGGATTTTTTTTTTCTTTACTTTAAGTAAGTACTAGTCATTCTGTGGATGGCTTTTAGAAAGGATAAATGGGGTTAGATGGGATTTCCCCTTCAATCTTGAGAACTTTGCCCAGCAGCTGAACAAATACAACACCTTTCCAGTTTTGGCGTTTATTTGAAAAGGGGCATTCTGCTTTGGAAAGATAAAATGTCATTTCTTAATTTCAGAGAATTTTCCTAATCAAGATTTTGTAACTGAAGAGCTCTTTCTCATAGTTCTTGATCTGGCTCACTTTACAGTTGAGGACACTGAAGCCCAGGAAAGTTTTCTTGCCTGTGTAGTTTTTTACCCAGTGTGTAGGTTTCCTGAATGACGTCTGCCAAATGTCGTTGTTCTCATTATTAGTGTAAGATTAGATTGAAAGACATATTTGGGAGAAATTTACAGGTTTTGGAAGGATATTTGTAGTATTGACTTACTATCTGAATTTAGCGTGTGTAACGGAAAACGACCTGTAAAACAAGAACCAAGTACACTGGAAGCCACCTTGCAGTGGGCAAGACTGGGTTTGGCTTCAGCTGTGCAACTTGGAGCATTTTAGCTTGGTAACATTGATCCCCTTTGAGGTGAGTATTGGCCCTGCAATTCGGATTCGAGCAAGAAATTGTAATGTTGCTGCTAGTAAGGTAAAACTGTCAAATACCCCAAATCAAAACTCCAAACCACGTTTATTCAGAAAATGTCATAAAATCACAAGGTCCAGACTTAAAAGTTTACTGAGGAGTTATAAAAAGGATGTTTAATGGACACTTGAGTAGTGAGGACTTGGAGATAACTTCATTAAGAAAGTGCTTTGAATATTGGATTTTCTTGATGGATTGGGAATATATTTAGGGAATAAGAAAGTTTGGTCATGAGAAGAAAACTGCTTAATTACTGAAAGAGACACCCTAGGAGTTAGTAATACCTTGCTTATTTTAGGCTTTGCAAATGCTCTGCTTTGTAGTGGGGGTGTGTATAGGCATTTCATCACCCAGAGGTGGTTTTTAGTTTTAAATTCTGTATTAACGGTTGTTTTCTTTCCAGACTGCAAAATTCAAAATGGGGCTCAAGGTATTCGTTTCATCTACACCAGAGAAGGCAGACCGAGTGGCGAGGCTTTTGTTGAACTTGAATCAGAAGATGAAGTCAAATTGGCCCTGAAAAAAGACAGAGAAACTATGGGACACAGATATGTTGAAGGTTTGATTTACATTGCCCTAGTAACAGTAAATAAAACATTAAACAAATAGAAATCTATCTTACCCCTTCTGAATTTTAGGTATTTGACCGCATGGAAATGGTCATCTAAGAGTTTATGGCAGCTCTACCTAGATTATCTAAAGACCCAGGAAGTCTGAACTTGGTTTTCTAACTTTCCAAAGTTGACTAATTCTAAGCACCTCTTTCAGTATTCAAGTCAAACAACGTTGAAATGGATTGGGTGTTGAAGCATACTGGTCCAAATAGTCCTGACACGGCCAATGATGGCTTTGTGCGGCTTAGAGGACTCCCCTTTGGATGTAGCAAGGAAGAAATTGTTCAGTTCTTCTCAGGTATGTAGTCCTGTTTGTTGCTGAGCAGTGAGTTCTGGCTAGCCTCTGGCAACGTGATTGAATAGACCTTAAGTTGAGTAGCTTAGATATTTAAACAGGTTGTGAGTATATGAAGATGAATTAATGTTTTCTTTTTCCTGGAGACCTTCAAATAATTTAAGCCCATCTTAAAGGTGGATTGATTAAGTACTTCCAAAATGCTAACTGCCTATATTTAGTATTGTAGTTCAGAGTAGATCTTTGAGGATTGTCCTCAACAACTTAACTACTTTTCTCACATTGCTGTACAGCTAAGTACTTCAAGTTAAAGGTAAGATCCCTTAACATTAGATTAGTATGTTAGGTTGTTGTAATTTATGGCAAGTGTCTATATTGTAAGAGACACTGGGTCATGGGACCAGAAATTCTCTAATGATCTCATTCTGTTTATACAAAAAAAACTTACGGAAACAATTGGTTTAGCTAGGGAATTAAACTTACTGAAAGTCAATCTAATACAAGTGTAGGTTGAATGTAGTCTTAGTATCTGAAGTACAGAAAGTGTTTTGAAATTGTTTTGGGCCTAAAGTATTTGAATGTTTAGCAGAATGTTAGAGCATATGTTTTAAATATTGTTGCTTAATATTCATGTTGTGATAAACTGGAATTAAGAACAAGAAATCCTTTCATGGTTTAGTGTAGTATGTGTTAAAATCTTGACTTAACTAGATACATATCAAGTCCTAATATTTTGCCAGAATTTTTGCAATCAAGTCTGTTTTTATTGTTTTTGTCTAAATTGGTGAGAATTGAATGCTATCTGTCAACATCGTTAAATATGAACATAATTTCATATCTTCTAGGAAAGTGCTTTAAGTCCTTTTTGTAAGCTTGGGAATGTTTCCACGGAAAGGATTTTTCATAGACGGAATTTCCAGAAGTGAATCTTACTACTGTTAGAGCATAAGAGTGCATGATTGTGCTGTGTTAGATCAGTTGTTTGTTGAAAGCTTTAGATTGTATGTTTGTCAATTATATGACTAAACTATGTTTCAATTTGTATATTAAATGTTTAAATATGTAATTTCTTAAAACTGAAGTTCCACTAACTTTAAAACATTGCAATATGAAATGAGGTAAAAGGTGTATCTTGAATTTAGTAAAACTGTTGTCTTTAATGCTTGAAAATTTGTTAAATTCTTGTATAATTTTCAACATTAAGTTGCATAGATAAATAAGTGTTCTTAATTGTTGAATTCTTAATGCATCCTGTGTTCAGCAAGTTTTTTCTTACATACCATGTCATGGGGTGTGTTAAGAATTGAGTTAATAGTTTGTTATAATGGAACTTCATATTACTGCAATGAATTTTTAAAGAGTACTTGTTGAAAGCATACCGTTCACCTAAAGTTAAAATTCTGGTGTATTTAAAGCTATAAGAAGAATCATTTCTGGGCTTGTGATGTTAATATTGCCCCCCTACTGGGGTTATTTGTCCTTGGGTTGAAGGGTTGGAAATCGTGCCAAATGGGATAACATTGCCGGTGGACTTCCAGGGGAGGAGTACGGGGGAGGCCTTCGTGCAGTTTGCTTCACAGGAAATAGCTGAAAAGGCTCTAAAGAAACACAAGGAAAGAATAGGGCACAGGTGGGGATGGATGGTTGGTTGGATTTGTCACTTTTCTTATGGTAAACAATTAAATCCATATTCTCTCTGCTTAGAATCAAGGAAGAAAATCTGATTCCTAGTCCCAATTACTTGATATTTTGCTATAATTTTCAAAGTTCTCCTATGTCAAAGTCCCATAGTGCTTTCAGATTAAATTATAGGTTTGAAATTGTCCCCAGTTAATTTGGTCTACTTTACAATTTTGTAGGATTCCTAATTAACCCCAGTCACTGGAGTTGAGAGACTATGGTTTTAAAAATGTTAATGCAAACCTGGCTTTAGCTGTAATAACTCCACCTAGTAAATTAATATTACCATAAGAAAATGTGATACTTTCTGATCTTGTTTTTAAAGTTGAAATGCAACAAACTTTTCTTGCTGTATAAATGTTTTCTGCATATGTATTAATAAGCATAGCTTTCAAGAAATTGTCACAAAAGGTTTTATTCTCTTTGCTTGTGACTATTTTTCATTGAAGCATGCGCTTACCTATGCTGATTCCTACTAAAAGCATAGGCTGGGGTATTTATTGGCAGAAGGAAATGTGCAGTGTGGGCTAGACTGTTGGTGGAGGCTGGCTTTTTAGCTCACTTGCTATACATGATGCCAATGGATTTAAGACATGAAATGTTGAAAGTTGAGTGGAATTCTTTCCCTCCTAAGACATTTATTTACAGTACTCCTCTCTACCCCTAAGGTTGGGCTTTCTGCCTCAGAGGAGTGAATTTTTTTTTTCTATAAAGTTTACATTAAATCTTAAAATTGAGTGAATTTCTGGTCATTGCCTATACAAATATAAGAAATCTGGCTTTAAATATTAGTCAGTTTCATGGCTATGACTACATTGTTTTCTTGTGTAACTGAATACCTGTATGAAATGAACTAATGTTTTCTCTCCCTTCCCCACTCCCTTTCCTCTTGAACAATGCTTTAGGTATATCGAAATCTTTAAGAGCAGTCGAGCTGAAGTTAGAACTCACTATGATCCACCACGAAAACTTATGGCCATGCAGCGGCCAGGTCCCTATGACAGACCTGGGGCTGGCAGAGGGTATAACAGCATTGGAAGAGGAGCTGGCTTTGAAAGGATGAGGCGTGGTGCTTATGGTGGAGGTATGTGTATTGCGCAGGTGTCACGAGGTCTGTTCTTTATGTGGCTTATCATTTAGTGATTGTACTTCTTGCCTTTCAGGTTATGGAGGCTATGATGATTATAATGGCTATAATGATGGCTATGGATTTGGGTCAGATAGATTTGGAAGAGGTAAGGTAAGAATTGAATTTCTCATCTGAGGGATACTTAACTCTTGTTCATCTAGACCTCAATTATTGTTTTTCAGGAATGTCAGATCACAGATACGGGGATGGTGGCTCTACTTTCCAGAGCACAACAGGACACTGTGTACACATGCGGGGATTACCTTACAGAGCTACTGAGAACGACATTTATAATGTAAGTGTAGGATAAATTCATAAGTTGTATGTCTCAGTATAACAGTAAAAACATGGTTCTTATTCTACTTAAGTGAAGCAGCATGTTAAAGTTTTGCTTCCTGTAACAGTATTTGACGTGATTCATTCTCTGAAATACCTTATATTTAGTTTTTTTCACCACTCAACCCTGTGAGAGTACATATTGAAATTGGTCCCGATGGCAGAGTAACTGGTGAAGCAGATGTCGAGTTTGCAACTCATGAAGATGCTGTGGCAGCTATGTCAAAAGACAAAGCAAATATGCGTAAGTGTGATTTAAGGATCTTCAGGTTTCTTATAGGTAGCTGTGTGACTAATGATTACGATAAAGGAATAGTAAGGATGAGAAAAGTTTGTAATCCAATAATAGGGTTCTATGGGATGTTTAAAAAGTGCGTGGGTTTTTAAAGTTAGTATGATTAAAAATTTTGTGATAACACTAAGGTATATGCTTAATTGACAAACTTAAAGCAATTTAGGTGAATGTTTAAGACTGCTTTTTGAAACTTGCATAAAGTAAATCACCTGAGAGAAGCAGCTAGAATTTTTTTTTTTACTGAAAGTATTTATAGTTCACAGATCTACTTAAAAGAACTAAAAGTGCTTATCTTTTTCTTTCACCAACAAACATTTTCAACTTTTTTTTTCTCATTTCAGAACACAGATATGTAGAACTCTTCTTGAATTCTACAGCAGGAGCAAGCGGTGGTGCTTACGGTAGCCAAATGCTAGGAGGCATGGGTTTGTGTAAATATCACTTTAGTGTCCTTTTTTTAAAGCTAATCTTGTATGCCTTTTCTCTCATTTCAGAACACAGATATGTAGAACTCTTCTTGAATTCTACAGCAGGAGCAAGCGGTGGTGCTTATGGTAGCCAAATGATGGGAGGCATGGGCTTGTGTAAATATCGTTAGTTTTTTTAAAAACCAAAACCTTTATATCTGTATAAGTTAATTGTATAAGTTAAGTTAATTTATATATAAGGAGTTTAGCATAATTTAGGCAAAGAAAAGTTTTGATGTGAATAGTATGTGTGCCTTAAATCGTTTACATAAAACTGTTAGATAACAAATTAGTTTGAAGTACTTTGGGGGAGGGAACTACAGAAAGAAACTAGTTGAATTGTCTATAAGTATGAAGTATAAATCTAAAAGTAATATTTAGCAAAAAGCACAGGATCAAAATTTTGGGGCATAATCAGGTGTTTAGTGATACCTGTGTATTGACCTACCCTTAATATATCGAATTATGGGGGAAATCCCACTAAATCCAATTAAGCATTTTCATAAGGTCTTGTCAAAATGCCTCTGCTTACGGAAACGTGGATTCAGTCCTGCTGATGTGTATTCTGTTGGCCTTGTGGTTTATAAGTGTTTGACTAGCTCAAATGATGGATAGAAAGGTAGTCTGGTCATAGACAATAGGCAGAAGGAGGGCACAGAGGGTTATATATAGTGATGTAAGATCAAGACTGGAAAATAATAGATTTAGAATTACAAGCCCGGTACCACCAGGTACCACATTACACAAGGAACAAGGTTCTAACGTTCTCTTAACTTAACAGCAAACCAGTCCAGTTATGGCGGCCCAGCCAGCCAGCAGCTGAGTGGTGGTTATGGAGGCGGCTATGGTGGCCAGAGCAGCATGAGTGGATATGGTAAGTGTGTTTTTTCATATACTTGAGTAAGTTTCAGGCAGGTTTCTTTAGTTGGGAATATTCAGGCTCCTTTTTGGAGAAATGGGGTTATTAAATGTATGCTCTTGATCCTAATTGTTCAAATAGCTTAACTTTCAGAATCATTGGGAGGGGGAAGTATTCTATGAATGCAAAATAGTCATTATTGCAACTTTGAATAATGTCGAGCCAGAAAACATCTGCCTCCATTTGTTAAAACATTAAGTAAAATTGTTCACTTTTTCTATCTTTTTGTTAGCAATAAATCCATTTTAGATGGAGGGAGAATTTTAAATAATAGAATGGTGGTTGGGTTTAGGACCGTATTTACTAGTCAGTTAACCTAGGATTGGTTTTATTAACTAATTTTTTCAATTGGTCTAAAGAATGGTGATTTTGGTATTATAGTCTTACCCTACAAAATCCTTTTGCAGACCAAGTTTTACAGGAAAACTCCAGTGATTTTCAATCAAACATTGCATAGGTAAATATTTTCTCAAAAAGTATAATTTAAATTCCCAATAGCAAATACTGATATGTTGTAGTAACACTTTCTATAGCAGTCAATGGCTCTGATTTAACTACATGGAGGCTGCCATTTTGGGCACAGTGAGTTGCCTTTAGTCCAACTTCCGTCGTCTCACTTCCTGCCCGCCATGAATAGGAAAAGCAAGAGATTGCCCCTGTGCTCCCTATTCATATATGCCATTCGATGGACACATTGTGAATGTTTATGGTAAATTTTTTTTAAATGCTTTGTTTAGCTTTAAAAACAACATGAAGTAATTTTGCAATTTTTGAAAAACACTAGTTTTCCTTTAAACTTAATTTTCCACGTTGATCCTGAAGCATCCAATTAAATGGTAGCACAAGAGTCTGGCAAGTTGGTACTGCAGAGAAAAGGGGTTAATTGAGATTTGTTTGGAGTCGGGAGTCCCTTTTCCCAAACATGCTTCTCGCCACTTGGACAGCAGCCATTTGTACTCGTATACTTTTTAAACTTTTTCTTGGAATGCTATATTTTAGTTGACTGATAATCTGATACTTATCCTGACTTGTCAAATTGATCTCTTTGCAGGCAGCCAAGGAGCAGTGAACAGCAGCTACTACAGTAGTGGAAGCCGAGCATCTATGGGAGTGAACGGAATGGGAGGGATGTCTAGCATGTCCAGTATGAGTGGTGGATGGGGAATGTAATTGATCCTGATCACTGACTCTTGGTCAACATTTTTTAAAAGAAAAACAAAACTTAAGTTTTAACAGTTTTGCAATACAAACTTGTGATTTATGCTTACTCTAAGTGGAAACCAGGATTGTTTTAAAGACTTAAGGTTCAGTATTTTTGAACACAAACATTCATTTAGGATGTAACTAGGTTGAGTAATCTGTTACTGTTAATTTTCAGCTTTTCTCAAGTTAGTTATATTGTAGGATGTACTTAAGCAGTAGGTGTATTTAGGTTAAAGCAGTTGAATTATGTTAAATGTTGCTTACACCACATTACATTGAACACTGCTTGGATGCGTTGTTGAAAGACATGCTTTTTTGTAAAACTCTATAGGAGCTGTGTCTACAATTAAAAGTGAAACATTTGGCATGTTTGTTAATTCTAGTTTCATTTAATAATCTCTATGGCACGTAAGTTTAAGCTTTTTTTAAGTTAATGGGGAAAATTTGAGACGCAATACCAATACTTTAGGATTTTGGTCTTGGTGTTTGTATGAAATTCTGAGGCCTTGATTTAAATCTCTTCATTGTATTGTGATTTTCCTTTTAGGTGTATTGCGCTAAGTGAAACTTGTTGAATAAATCTTCCTTTTAAAAACTGCACTTTGTCTTATTTGTGCTTCAGTGTCATGTGGACTGTTTCTTGGTGATCTATTCCTGCCTGGGGCGTAGGTGAACAGTGGCCCACGTCTCTGGCTGTGGCAGACAGGCTCGGCAGTTGTGGCCGTTTTGTAGATGTCTTCAGACCTCTCTTCCCTCCAGTGCAACTGAAGGTAAACGTAGCTCTGGGGCCCTGTGGAAGAGCTTGTATGTCTGGCCTGGCTGCACAGGATCTGATCTGAATTGCCTTTGACTTGCTAAGCACTTGCACAAAGCCAAGGGGGAGGCAGAAGTCTCCTCACTGCATGCGATGCATGTCCATGGAAGCCTTTGAGCATGGCTGAGGGAAGTGCCGGGGGCAGGGGGTGGCTGACTAGAGCCGCCCCTTCCTAGTCTGATGGCACCTTTTGAATTTTGCTTAGATGTGGTATCTTCTAGAAGGAGCTATATCATAGAGAACTTCCACATTGAGGTTTCAACCTTTATTTTTGCCTCATTCCTCAAGATCAAAACTACTTAAGTGTGACATTATTCCATTTATTTACAAAGCTTCTGAAGTAGAATACCAAGTTGTACTTCAGGAGAACAAATGATTCGTTTATATCAGTAATTGAAACTATTATTGTAGGTAAGAACTCAATGACATTTGCTAGGAAAGTAGTAAGCAGTTCTTAAAAGTGTAGTTTTAGGATTCCCTTCAGATACTTAACACTGGTTTGGGAATTGCCACTCGTTCATCATCCCTCTAATAGAAGAAGTTCGCTGTACTGAGGTTAGAATTAAGAATCGGAGCTGTGAATGTAGGCTTGTGCCGTTTGAAGCCACATGTGTACATTTTTACTTGCTGTGACTGCTGAAGGTTTCCTCTTGGATGAGGTGAGTATGGGGAGTGCACTCTGAAAAATGGCTTGGAATGACAGTCGTTATTTACAGACTGTAGCTGGCAGCACTGCGCGAAGGGCCCTGCAGTCTGCCCTGCCACAGGCTCTCGGAAGGCTGGGTGCGTACCTTCGGTTGGGCTGGGGGTACAGGAGTGTTGGACTTGGTAATTTTCTGGGGAGGCGCTGTTGAGCATTGGTGTTCAGCTACTGCCCCCGAGATCTTTACTGAGTTACTCCATGTCTGGGGAATTGGACACGGGAGGGTTCCTTCCCCTGGTCCTCTCGTTTTTCGCGAGGAACATCTTTGTTGAAAAACATGCCTTATTGGAGGAGGAAAAGGGACTAGAATTAGAAACTTGAAAGAACCTAGAAACATTGTGGTTCTTTGGAACCTTGTGAAAATCTGTAGTTTGAAATGAATGCAGCTTTGGAGCTGGGCACACAGTTTTGGAGGCTGGCCATACAGATTCGTGTTTTTCTGTAAGATGTTAGGAAAAACTCGAGCAAACTTTTTGGCCAGCCCAAATATATAAGGGAACAACTTTTGGGCTTTGGTGACAGGTACTTTCTCTGTGCGTGTTGGACTTAATGGCCCAACTTGTCCTTGGCTCAACTGGGCAGAGCAGTCTGCACCCCAGAACACAACAGGCTCAGGTCTTCACCTCGAATGCAGCCGCCCTCACCAAGGGCCTCTAGTCCTGAAATGGGGGTTGCTCTGGGTATCCTGTGAAGCTGACACAGCTCCTTCATTTTCTGCACCAGCATGAAAAATAAATGATTTTATTGCAGGGCTAATGATGGGTATTCACGAGTGTGAAACAGCAAATTTCTTGACTCTATGAAAAATGATTTTACTACAGGGCTAATGATGGATATTCATTCACAAGAGTGTGAAACAGCAAATTTCTTGACTATGAAAAATAAATGATTTTATTGCAGGGCTAATGATGGATATTCACAAGGGTGTGAAATCGATTTCTTGACTCTGAAGCAGGGAAGGCATGCTGGGGCAGCGGGAGGGAAAGGAATTGATGACTCACTACACTAGTGGGTCTGCTACAAAATAGGTTAATTCTTTGGAAACTGAAAAATGACAATAGCAAAATCATGAAGTTCTATCTGAACCAAAGCCAGTGGTGTCAAAGGAGAAGAATTTCAATCCAGAGGAGCTGAATCCATACAATTTGGAAAGCAGAGGCGTGCAGCTTCTAGTCCCGCGTGTGGTGTTCCAGAGTGCCCGCAGCCTAGGCGAGGCTCTTGTTCTCTTGGGAAACTAACCTCCCAAGCCCCTGGCCACCTCGAGACCCAGAGAGTTTGGCACTGCTCTGAGGCTGCCCATGCCCATGGAGACAGGCTGGCAACTGGTCCACCTTAGGAGCCGGTGGAGGAGGAGCAGCGCTGGAGGAGCAGCGTGTGGCAGCCGTCGCACACACGCACTGGCTTGGGGTAGGAGGGCAGGGCCAGCTCATTACTGGAGCATGTGTTGCAGAAGATGTGGCCACAGTTTCGGCAGTGGTGCTAGAGGATGGAAAAGAACTCACGCTCAGAACATGCTGAGCTGCCTGGGTCTGCCCACCCGCTCGAGTTCATCGACGTTTAAAAAAGTTTAATGCTTTAAAACCCCTCCCTCGTGTATCAGTGAGGCTTGTACCAATTCGGAATGGGTTCTTGTAGACCTCTTGTTTCTACATTTATGTTCCTGTAAAATCCACGGAGTTGTGGAGGGGTGAGTTAAGGCTCTTTTCCTTTGTGTTTTATTGGACTTGACAGCTCTTAACTCACTGAGCTGGTAGTCCGTGGTACTTAAAAAAGAGCCCAGGTTCATTCTCTGCAATTGCTACATTCCATGGTGGTGACCCAAGGTTTCTTTAGCCAGCCCCTCATGAGAAGGGCATCTTGCTTTTGTAAACAGGGCTGCTATTTGAACCTTGGGCACATGGCAGACGCCAAGACAAGGACCTGTGTGTCCCTCTATAGATCACTTCTGCCAGCTGCCCCCCACTCCCCCAGTCAGGCTAGACAATGGACCTTGAACTGGGCCATTCAGTGTGGGGAGCCTTAGTAAAGGCTCTATTTTGTGTGAGATCTATATCCTACCCCTGTCCTGCCCAACTGGTCAATAAAGGCCCTGTCAACCCTGGACCAAAGACTCTGGGCCCCAAAGACCTAGACCTTCTGTTCCCGGAACCTGAAGGCAGGCTACACAGGCATTCACTGGGGGCAAGTGCCCTGCCCAGATTGCCAGTTACCTTTTGGTGCCACCTGGATGCCTGTCCTGAGACTTAAATTGCCCATAGGTTCCCCATAGATTCTGTTTTTGCCTAACTTAGATTTTGGTCCTATTGCTTCCAGAGAATTTTCAGTTGATATACACACGTAGACCATTTCTGCAAACAAGCAGCCCCACCTCCCAAACGATTGAGAGGACTGTGATGGAGACAAGGCCTGTAACTTACCGGCTGGGGTCCCTGAAAGGGGGCAGGCTGGAAGGTCGTCTGCATGGGCCAGCAGACCAGTGAGCATGAACACAATGCAGTGGGCCTAGTCCCACAGGCCAGAACCAGAGGAAGGAGAGCCCAGGCAGGGCACGAACTCAGCCCCTGGGTGAGTGAGTGGAGGGCTACCCCACATACCTTTCTCCGGGAAATGGAAAACTCCTTTTCACACTGCTTACAGTGCGTGGCTTCATCGTCTTTCAGCCAAGTATGGCCCTGAGGAGGAAAGAACACCACAGAATCCCACTTCACGGCCTGGTTCCTGATGAACCTTTAGCCGTGTTCATCCTTCAGCCCAGCATCTGCTGTCCCTTCCTAAGAGCACCTGGTCTGCTTTTGCGGGACTGCCTCTTCTCCACTAGAAGGGGCCTCACAGGACTGTCCCCCACCCTGACCACAGCTGGAGCTCATGTCCTGCAGCCTGCCTGCCCTCTGGCTTCCTCGTCTCCACAGGTTGCCCCCAGTCCTCAAGCCAGATTCTCCAGCTTTCCGTTAACCTGAGGCTCACCCACCCCCTTTCCATAAACGCCCTGTGGCTGAGGTAACCAGAATCAGGATCTGGTTAACTCCAACCCTGGCTGAGACATTATCCAAGGTGCCTCCTGAACTGGCAGGAGGAGGAAGGGCCAACCCTGTCAGCCAGACTAGAAAATCTGTGACAACGGTCCCCACCGTGAGACAGGAGGCAACGTGCTGTGGAGACAGGAAGCCCTTCTCCACACACACTGACCCCCAGTCCTCAGGGCATCGTGGGAGGCAGATGTCTGCATTCTGCCCAGGAGCCAACTGAGGCTTAGAGAGATGCCTTTTTGGAGGTCTTCTAAGGGAAAGCTAGGATACGCGATTTATTCCGCCTCAGGGACTGAGGTGGCCAGGGGTCAAGGGCCCTGTGTACTTTCATGGCTCCTTGGCTTTTGTTGGCCATCACTTTCCTGATGACACGATCTTATGGTTGGGAGCTGCAGCACCGCACCCAGGGCTTTCAGCCTTGCGTTCACTAGTCCATGCAGCTCGAGTCCCATTTTATGATTTTTATCCTCCCTCTGGCACTGTCAGCTGACGTTTTGTGCACACTTTTGTGCAGTGCAGGGGATACAAAGATAAACAGCTCACAGCAATGACATCCAAGGAACTTTCAGTCTACAAGGGAGGGTACAGTAAACCGATGTGAACTGCAAGTCCAGGCTGCTGTCAGTTGCTGTGACAATTTGCTGCTTCTGACCCGAGGTGCCCTGGTAGAGACATTAGGATCTCGGCTCTAGCATCCGCTGGAGGGTGCCTTGTGAAGAGGGTGTTTGTGCTCTGCTGCCACAGCAGAGCTGAGGCTGAAGGCTAGGAGCTCCTGCACCCTCCTCTCCACTCTCTCAGCCCCAGCAGGCCAGCTTGGTACTGCACGGGGTCACCGGGACCACATGTTCCTGCTCTCCTTAAGCTGTGTGTGCCACTCTGCCCTCCCCAAAATGGTCCAGAAACTTGGCCCAGCTCAGGGCTCAGGTGGTTCCCAGAAATGGCACAGGGCACCTTAGTGGGCCAGTGTGGCCTCTGGCCCCTCACTTGGAGGGAAAGGTCTTACTCTCACTACTTAAAAAAAAAAATACCTGTATCTCTTTCTGCCACTTTTCATTTCCTTCATTAGGGTACCTATGATCTAGGTCTAATGTCAAACTATAGCTGACAGCAGAGAAACCAGAACCAGAGAACCTTGGTTCCAGCTTGGGCCCTGCCACTTGCAGCATCGTCATCTCAGCCAAGTTACAAGGCTCTGAGCAGCATTTTCTTATCTATAAATAAGTGACAATAACCACCAATCAACCACACATTCTCACCTGATTTTTGTGAGAAAACCTAAGAGCACGCTAGGATATTAGCACGAGCTGACTAATAGCTACGAGTAGTGATTCTTATGTTAATAACATTAATAATCCAGTACCTTCAGTGCCTTATTTACTTCTTTGATGTCTTCCATCTTCAGCTTTGACCTTAAAAAAAAAAGAGAGCAAGAAAGAGAGAGATTCATTGCCTCACTAGAGGGGCTTTCAAACTCGAAGTAAACCCACAAAACCTTTTTGGCTTTGTGAAGTCAACAAGACTTGTAAGAGAGGAGTGTGATAACGCGAGTTCTTGTAAAATTATTTCTTTCCACCTTTTTATAATCCCAGAGTCATCTCACTATTGGCTCAAGTCTGGCGCAGTCTGCAGCTGAGCCTGTGGACTGAATCTGGCCTAAGAACAAACTGTTGAATTGGCAAGGATTTAAAAAGACTTTGAAACAGCTGCAAGCATTTAAAAATTGAGAATTATCTCATAAAAGCCCATGTTTCTGGCTTCTCTGGGCAACTATTCCTGAGTGTGACACGTGCTTTAAGTTGGGGTGGGGGAGGGGGGGGCGCCCGTATCAGGCGTGGGCTCCCCCATGGCAGGAACCTGAATCTGTAGGCCTCTCACCAGCCCCTTTCCCGCTGCCTGCTCTGTCTAGAAAGGCCAGGCTCAGGGGGCATGATTGTTTGTTCTTGTTCCATTCTTTTAAAAAATATTTATTTATTTATTTGGTTGCAGTGGATCTTAGTTGCGGCATGTGGGCTCCTTAGTTGCAGCTTGCAGGGTCCTTAGTTGTGGCATGCGAACTCTTAGTTGTGGCATGCATACCGGATCTAGTTCCCTGACCAGGGATTGAACCCAGGCTCCCGGCATTGCGAGTCCTAACAACTGTGCCACCAGGGAAGTCCCCTTGTTCCATTCTTGTTAGTGCAAGAATAATTCCTTAGTTCTCCACATAAAAGACAGGACTGAACATTGTCTAAACTGGAAGAATTAAACCAGATAAAACGAAACATATGTATTTGTCAAAGCCTTTTTAAAAAAGCTGAGATTAGCCTAAACTGTCACTGGATTAGCCTAATCTAAGTGCCAGAGAGGCAGGCCTCGGAGACACAGGCTAGACTTCTAGGGAAGGATTAGGAAACCAAACATCAAGGCCTTTTAAAGAAAAAACCCTGTGGCCTTCAGGAATGCTTGGAGGTGCTCCTTCCGTCCCCTGACTGGCTGCAGAAATAGGCCAGTGGGCTGACAGGGCCAGAGGCTGTCTGGGATGGACAAGGTCAAGATGGCAGCCTCAACATATAAGAACTTGCCTGGGAAATACAATTCGAAAAGAATCCAGATGTTCCTGAGATAAACTGGGCAGCTGTGCCTGTAGTTGGTGGAGGCATGTGAGAACAGGCTTCTCTGTCATCTGGTGTTGGCTTTGCCAAAAGAAGGGAGGAGGGGAGAAAGCCGCAGCCTTGCCGTGGTATGTACCCCTGACACGGCAACACTACACAACCGGCTGTGAAGGACGTTCTGAGGCTGGGTCAGGCAGCAGTGCTGGGAGGCTGCCAAGTGCAGGGGTGCGTGTTCAAGACCAGGCCTGTGGCCTACTAGGAGTGTGTCTCTGACTCTGTTTGCTGCCTGTCCAACATGAAGAGGACAGGCAGGAGAAAAAGTGGGGCTAGCCACCCGAGAAGGGGGGAGGGCACCCCGAGGACACCTCCCTCTCCATCTGTCTAAACGCCACTGCAAATCCAAGAAGCCAGCACCACGCCAGCCTCCGTATCTGGTTCTCATTAGTCTCAGGGACGCCCTCAGACCTGGCCTGTGCCCTGAGTGTGGGGTTGACACCTGGCCTTGCCCACTCGCCGGGAGCTCTCCCCACGGTGCGGGTAGCAGCGGCCCAGGGCACTCGGCCTGAGAGGTGGCAGGCAGCCCCCAGGGCACAAGGGACCAGCAGCCCTGAGCTGACCCAGAAAGATATGGTGAGTGGGAGAGGATGGCGGATGGGCAGCATCGTCATGTCAAACTACTGAAAAGACCACATTCCCACCAGAGTCATAACATTGTCCTTTCTTGTTCTTCTTCATACTTTTGTGGGCCAGCTCAGAGCACTGCTTGAAACCTTCCAACTTCCCAGACAGAAAAATCCTAAGGTTGTGCGCATGTGTGGACTACTTTAGTGTGTTTCTGGCTTATCCTCACGTTAGTTCCTATCTCTGGACCTTTTCTGGTCACAGTGTCTTCTGCACTGGGCCTGAGCCCGGGCTGTGCTGCTCACTGTGCCTGCATCAGGACTCAGGTGGGAGCAGTGAGTCAACCTGGGGTCTCTGTGTGAGTGATGGGGAAAGAGGAACTTTCGTTTCTCTGATGGACAGCTCTGCTGGGTGCCACACTGCCCCCGTGGGGGCCAGACCCACCTGTGAGGTAAGTGACAGACAGAGCTGGGAGGTAGAGACTGATTCCTGATGACTTTTTTTTTGCTTAAGCAAGCCAGTGTGAGTTGGGTATCTGTCACTGGCAACCAAGAGTCCTGACTCGAAGAGAAAAAGCTACACACTGGGTTTAAAAATGCAATCATCACACCAACGGGCAAGTTCCACAATCTGCAGTGTGACCTACCAGACTGTCCAGAGCAACCTGGCAGGACTGGCACACCAGGGAGGACAGCTGTCCAGTCGAAGGGGAGACAGAACCAGCAGGGTCTGCACTCCTTCAGCATCACCCATTGGAGACAGACAGACTCTGCTAGATGTGAGTATCCAGTCTCAAGAGAGGTTCAGTGGTCACCATACTTGCACTGTGGCAGGCTTACATTCTCAAGCCATAGTCCTCCCTCTGGAGCTAAACACATAACCCTCTCATCACCCATCTTGTTCCCTTGGGACACAGATACTAAGTTTGTGAACATGAGGGTTCCAAGTCACTAGCAAAGGATATTCTTGATGAATCAATTAACCCAAACCAGTGCTGTGTCCCTGGGGCCTGACTTCCTGGGTTTGGTGGGGGTGGGGGTGGGGGGTGTCACCCTTGAATAGCTGGCAGGCCTCCTTGACTGGCCTTCCCTCCTCTGACAAGAGGACACAGGTTTGGGACTTGAGTGATGCAGTGGGCAGGCTGGTGTGACTCTCCAGGGGGAGGGAGGCCTAGTGGCCCTAATGGAGGCGGCAGACAAGGGGAGTGGGGTTCTTACTGGCTGAGATGCAGACCCATTTCCTGGAGGGCTTGTTCCTGCTCGTCACAAACCTTCTGTAACTCTGTCTTCTCATCCTGGAGCTCCCGCAGCTCCTAAAGTGAACAAACCAGGTGCTTGACACAGACTTGAAAGTCTTTTTTTTTTTTTTTTTTTTTAAGGTTTAGTAATCATAGTGACAAGCAGGTTGGAATGTTTTTCTTTTTTTTTTTCTGTTGTGTTTTTTCTTTTCTGGCCACTCCGCGAGGCATGGAGGATCTTCATTCCCTGACCAGGGATCGAACCTGTGGCCCCTGCAGTGGAAGTGCCAAGTCTTAATCACTGGACCGCTAGGGAAGTCCCTGGAATGATTTTCAAGAGCAAGAAACAGTTTTGTTGTATTAACCTTCTTCAAGACAGGGTTATTTCATAGGTTCCCTCATGTTTCACCAGAATGGGCAACTGGAAGGTGAGCGCTTCAGGAGTGGCTCTGCAGTGCAGACAGTGACGCGGGGCGAGAAACGTTCAAAACAGACCCTCACAGTGCAAAAAAGGCTTTGTCTATCTGAGTTTCTATGAAAAGACAGATTTGCATCAGGGCAAGCTAGTTTAGGAATAAACTTTTTCGGAAAGGGCTGGTCAAAATTTCCTGAGAATGAATGAGCAAGGCTGATGAAGGCCAAGATCTGGGATCTCTTTCATGGCCCCGAGAGTGGCAAGCCCTTCTGGAGGCCCCGAGCCATGGAGTGAAACTCGCTGGGGATGATGCTGATGACTGTTTGTAATCTGGGGCCAGCACACCTTGAGGACACAGGCTGGCAAGGGCAGAGACAAAGACCCAGAAAAGTAACTTGGGTTTTCAGGGCTGACCCCGGGGCAGCAGCAGGGCTTAGGCCTGAGGGGTGGCAGTTCCCCCTTAGCCGGTCCTGGGCCCTGTGCTCCAGAGCCTATTAACACAGGCTCACAAGGGCATGCTGAGGCTTCCCAGTGATGTTAGACACATTGTTTTGTTTCTTTTGCAGGGGTGTGTAATTCAAATCTTAGATCAAAGTATTTTGAAGTAAAGGGAGCATGTTCCATCATGCGGCAGAACTTTCTAGAAGTCCTCTCCTCCCACCTCTGAGCCGGAGTGGCTCTTGAGGAAGCTCTCCCCTCCCTAGCAATCCCCACACTGGGCCTAGCAGGCTCTCTCATGAGGGGCTCTAGGTACTTTCCAATGGAAATCAAAGGGCATTTCTCTCAAATTGCAGTGGTACACATTACCGTGCTCAACAAGACAAAATCTAGGTCTGGAACGGCCCCTGCTGCAGGGATCTTCCTCCAGGGATGGTGTGGTGCCGGACGGCCGCCTGAGGCCTCTGCTCAAGCCCTCCTTCCTCTGCTATCACACCTCAGCCACACAGCCCTTCTTTCTGCTCCTTTGCTGCGACAGACCCTCACACGTCCTGGTGGCTCTGCATGGCTGGCCCTTGTTCAGCATTCAGTTGTCTGCTTAACTGTCACTCTCTTCCCAGGCCACCCGCCACGCCAGTGTGGGGACATTTTCCTGTTTTACTCTCTTCACTGTCCTCATTACCGAGTCTCTCTGGTTTGCTCACTGGATTATGATGCATCTTTGCCTTTTCCTCCTAGAGCCGATGTGGGAACAGTCTCCCAGGCCTGGAGCAGGCTGGCACACAGCGGGGACCGGCCCTGCAGCTGCGGAGTCACGAGTCACGCGTGTGGCTCACTTGCCCACTGGGAAACTCTGAAGCAGGAGTTTCTGCAGACGCTAGAAGCTCTTTTTCTCCCCAAGACAGTCTGCCTTACCTTTTTTTTTTTTTTTTTTGCGGTACGCGGGCCTCTCACTGTTGTGGCCTCTCCCGTTGCGGAGCACAGGCTCTGGACGCGCAGGCTCAGCGGCCATGGCTCACGGGCCCAGCCGCTCCGCGGCACGCGGGATCCTCCCGGACCGGGGCATGAACCCGTGTCCCCTGCATCGGCAGGCGGACTCCCAACAACCGCGCCACCAGGGAAGCCCTGCCTTACCTTTTTTAATCCTTCTACTTGCTGTAGCTCTGCTCGGAGGAGAGAGGAAGTGTCTTTCTCATGCTGTAATTCTCGCTGAAGAGCCTGTCTTTGCTCTTTTTCCGATTTCAACTCTTTCTCTAGACTTGAGCTGTTTTCGCAAAATGAACTTGAGTTAGTCTCACTGAGAGATTTTCATGGAGGTCCACAATCCACAACTCAGGTCACCACTCAAGAAACGGGGGATTCACAGGAATCTGAATTGCCACGTGAGCATCTAGACCTTTCAACGAAGCATGGAAATAAGGCTCCCTCTCCCACAGGGCCATCTGCACCGCCATAGGAAAGACCAGGAACATGTCGTGGAAAGCAGGCACAGGCACACACTTGACAGTTATGCGAATGGAGAGGGAGGAAAAGAGCTCTAACACTTGGGGTCACACACACAGAACCCTCTACTGAGATGGAGACCTGAGGAAAAGAGACGTTTATTCTGCAACACGTATCCTGCTTTTTCCAACCCAGAGCCAGCTGACAATGGAGGATATTGGGGGGTTGGGGGCAAAGAGAAAGCTACAGAGGGGTAGGAAGTGAACCGCAGCTAAATCCTGACACCCTTCTCACCAGCTGAGTAGCCCTGGGGACTATACTGAACCCCCTGCAATCGTTTTTCTCATCCGTGAAACAGGGAATAGACATCTCTTCTCTCATCTGAATCCTAGCCTTGCAGGGACCGCCTCTGAAGTGGACACGGGGAGACTGTCTGCCCCAGTTGGGAGATGGCCTTCCCAGTCCTTCCCGCACCGCTCAGCCACCTGCTGCCTCCAGGGCTCCTACCACTGCTCGAGCAGCTGGGAGAGCTGCTGCTGCAGAGCGCTGCTCCTCCCGCCGAGCTCCTGCTGCAGCTCGTGGCTCCGCTCCTCGGCCCCCTGCCTCGCCCGCTCTGAGTGCTGTAACCTAGACCAAATGAACCAAGTCTTTGTCAGGAAAGGATCATTCCTCACATTTACCATATAATTTTTGCATATTCTTGCTGGCTTTCTTTTACATTTAAAAATTAATATACGGTAAAATTGACTCCTTTTTGTGAATAGTTCCTGGAGTTTCAGCATAGGCATAAGTTCATGTAACCATGACCACAATCCATCCTACCAGGTGATACAGAATAGTTCCATCACTCCACAAAACACCTTGGCACTGGCCCTCTGAGTCACACCTTCTCTCCACCCCTAATGTCATATACATGAAATTATACTTCATATAACCTTTTGAGACTGGCTTCTTTTTAGCATATCTTTGCAATCAATCCAAGTTTTTGTGTGTATCAGTGGTCATTCCTTTTTATGGCTGAGTAGAATTTCATTGCATTGATGTATCAGTTTATCCATTCATTTGATGAAAGATATCTGAGCTGCTTTTAGTTTTTGGCAATTATGAACAGAGCTGCAATAAGCATTTGTGTACAGGTTTTTGGGTGAACATGAGTTTTCATTTCTTTTGGGCAAACAGCCAGGAGTGGGATTATTGGGTCATATGGTAAGAGTATGTTTGGCTTTTTAAGAAACTGTTTTCCAAAGTGGTTGTACCATTCTGCATTCCCACTGGTAATGTATGACTGTTCCAGTTGCTTTGTAGCCTCTCCAGCACCTGGTACTGTCATTATAAAAATATGTAGCTGTTCTAATAGGTGTGCAGTGGCATCTCATTGTGATTTTAACATGCACTGCCCTAATGGCTAATGATGCTGAACATCTTTTTTTTTTTTTAAACTCAAGTATTGTTGATTTACAATATTGTGTTAGTTTCAGGTGTACAGTAATTTGGTTATACAATACATATGTATGTATACATCTATATTCTTTTTTTTCCAATTCTTTTCCATTATAGGTTATTACAAGATATTGAATATAGTTGCCTGTGCTACACAGTAAATCTCTGTTGTTTATCTAGTTTATATATAGTGGCGTATATCTGTTAATCCCATACTCCCAATTTATTCCTCCTCCCCTTCCCCTTTGGTAACCATAAGTCTGTTTTCTAAGTCTGTGAGTCTCTTTCTGTGCTGTAAATAAGTTCATTTGTATCATTTTTAGATTCCACATGTAAGTGATATCATGTATTTGTCTTTCTCTGCCTGACTCACTTACACTTAGTATGATAATCTCTAGGTTCATCCATGTTGCTGCAAATGGCATTATTTCATTCTTTTTTATTGCTGAGTAATATTCCATTGTGTGTGTGTGTGTGTGTGTGTGTGTGTGTGTGTGTGTGTGTATGTATCTCACATCTTCTTTATCCATTCATTTACTGATGGACATTTAGGTTGCTTCCATGTCTCGGCTACTGTAAATAGTAGTATTGATTTCAACATTGGGGTGCACATATCTTTTGAAATTAGAGCTTTCATCTTTTCTGGATATATGTCCAGAAGTGGGACTGCTGGGTCATATGGCAACTCTATTTTTAGTTTTTTAAGGAACCATCATATTGTTTTCCATAATGGCTGCACCAAGTTATATTCCCACCAACAGTGTACGAGGGTTCCCATTTCTTCACACCCGCTCCTGCATTTATTTGTAGACTTTTGATGATGGCCATTCTGACCGGTGTGAGGTAATACTTCATTGTAGTTTCAATTTGCATTTCTCTAATAACTAGTCATGTTGAGCATCTTTACATGTGTCTATTGGCCAACTGTATGTCTTCTTTGGGGACATGCTTATTTAGGTGTTCTGCCCATTTTTTTTAGTATTGTATTGTATTTATTTATTTATGGCTGTGTTGGGTATTTGTAGCTGCACACGGGCTTTCTCTAGTTGCGGTGAGTGGGGGCTACTCTTTGTTGCGGTGTGCGGGCTTCTCATCATGGTGGCTTCTCTTGTTGCGGAGCATGGGCTCTAGGTGCGTGGGCTTCAGTAGTTGTGGCTCCCAGGCTCTAGAGTGCAGGCTCAGCAGTTGTGGCGCACAGGCTTAGTTGCTCTGCAGCATGTGGGATCTTCCTGGACCAGGGATCAAACCCATGTCCCTTGTATTGGCAGGCAGATTCTTAACTACCAGGGAAGTCCCTTCTGCCCATTTTTTGATTGTGTTGTTTCTCTGTTATTGAGTCATTTGAGGTGTTAGTATGTTTTGGAAATTAAGCCCTTGTCAGTTGCATCATTTTGCAAATATTTTCTCCCAGTCTGTAGGTTGTCTTTTCATTTTTTTATGGTTTCCTTTGCTGTGCAAAAGTTTGTAAGTTTGATTAGGTCCCATTTGTTAATTTTTGCTTTTATTTCTTTTGCCTTGGGAGACTGACCTAAGAAACCATTGCTACAATTTATGTCAGAGAATGTTTTGCCTATGTTCTAAGAGTTTTATGATGTCACGTCTTATATTTAAATCTTTAAGCCACTTTGAGTTATTTCTGTGTATGATGTGAGGGAGTGTTCTAACTTCAATGATTTACATGAGGCTGTCCAGCTTTCCCAACACCACTTGCTGAAGAGACTTTGTTTTCTCCATTGTACATCCTTGCCTCCTCTGTCAAAGATTAATTGATGTAGGTGTGTGGATTTATTTCTGGGCTCTCTATTCCAATGATCCATATGTCTGTTTTTGTGCCAATACCATGTTGTTTTGACTACTATAGCTTTGTAGTATCATTTGAAGTCTGGAAGGGTTATGCGTCCAGCTTTGTTCTTTTTCCTCAGGATTGCTTTGGCAATTCAGGGTCTTCTGTGGTTCCACATAAATTTTAGGATTATATGTTGAAGTTTTGTGAAAAATGTCATGGGTAATTTGATAGTGATCACATTAAATCTGTAGATTGCTTTGGGTAGTATGGTCATTTTAACTATATAAATTCTTCCAATCCAAGAGCACAGGATATCTTTATATTTCGTTGAATCATCTTCGATTTTCAATTTCTTTTATCAATGTTTTGTAGTTCTCTGCATATAAGTTTTTCACCTCCTTGGTTAGGTTTATTCCTAGGTTTTTTGGTTTTTTTTTTGCAGTATGTGGGCCTCCCACTGCTGTGGCCCCTCCCGTTGCAGAGCACAGGCTCCAGACGTGCAGGCTCAGTGGCCATGGCTCACGGGCCCAGCCACTCCACGGCACGTGGGATCCTCCCGGACTGGGGTGCGAACACGTGTTCCCTGCATTGGCAGGCGGACCCCCAACCACCGCGCCACCAGGGAAGCCCTTTTTTTTTTTTTTTTGATGCAATTTTCAACAGCATTTTTTTTTTTTTACTTTCTCTTTCTGACATTTCTGAAATACAACAGGTTTCTGTATATTAATCTTGTATCCTGCTACCTTGACAATCTTTTCATGTGCTTATTTGCCATCCATATGTCCTGTTTGGTGAAGGGTCTGTTTAAGTCTTTGGTCCATTTAAAATTTTTATTTATTTATTTATTTAAGGCTGCACTGAATTTTAGTTGTGGCATGCAGGATCTTTTAGCTGCGGAATGCGGGCTCATAGTTGTGGCATGCAGGCTTCTTAGTTGCGGCATGCATGTGGGATCTAGTTGCCCAATCGATCCCTGGATCCCCAGTTCAATTCCTGGATTGAAACCAGGCCCCCTGCATTGGGATCGTGGAGTCTCACCCACTGGACCACCAGGGAAGTCCTTCGTCCATTTTAGATTGGATTGTTTGTGGAGTTCTGAGAGTTCTTTATATATTCTGGGTATAAGTCCTTTGTCAGATATGTGATTCTCAAATTTTCTCCAAATCTATAACTTGTCTTTTTATTCTCTTAAGTGTGTCTTCCACAGAACAAAGTTTTAAATTTTGATAAAGTCCAATTTATCAAGTTTTCTCTTATGGATTGTGCTTTTATGTCATGTCTAAGAGCTCTCTGTCTAACCCAAGGCCACAAAGATTTTCTCCTATTTTTTCTTCTAAAAGTTTACAGTTTTAAGTTTTACATGTAGATTTATGATCCATTTTGAGTTCACTTTTGTATAAAGGTGTGAGGTCTAAATTGAGGTTCATCTTTTGGTGTATGGATATCCAATTGTTCCAATATCATTCATTGAAAAGATTATCCTTTCTCCATTGAACTACCTTGGCACCTTTGTAAAAAAATCAGCCACCTGTATTTGTGTGAGTCTATTTTTTTTTTTTTTTTTTTTTTTGTAGTACACGGGCCTCTCACTGTTGTGGCCTCTCCCATTGCAGAGCACAGGCTCCGGACGCACAGGCTCAGCGGCCACGGCCCAAGGGCCCAGCCACTCCGCGGCATGTGGGATCCTCCAGGACCGGGGCACGAACCCGTGTCCCCTGCATCGGCAGGCAGACTCTCAACCACTGCGCCACCAGGGAAGCCCTGTGCGAGTCTATTTTTTGACCCTATTCTGATCCCCTACTGACCTGACATTTACTTATTTATTTTTAAAATTTTTATTTTTTGGTGCGGCATGCGGGATCTTACTTCCTCAACCAGGGATTGAACCTGTACCCACTGCAGTGGAAGCACAGAGTCTTAACCACTGGACCACCAGGGAAGTCTCTGACCTGATATTTGTTTATCTATTTAAATTTATTTATTTATTTTTTAAAAACTTATTTATTTATTTATTCTTTTGGCTGTGTTTGGTCTTCATTGCTGTGTGCAGGCTTTCTCTAGTTGTGGGGAGCAGGGGCTATTCTCTGTTGCAGTGAGCAGGCTTCTCATTGTTGTGGCTACTCACGTTGCGGAGCACAGGCTCTAGGCGCACAGGCTCAGTAGTTGTGGCTTGCGGGCTCTAGAGTGCAGGCTCAGTAGTTGTGGCACATGGGCTTAGTTGCTCCACGGCATGTGGGATCTTCCTGGGCCAGGGCTCGAACCTGTGTCCCCTGCATTGGCAGGCGGATTCTTAACCACTGCGCCACCAGGGAAGTCCTAACCTGATATTTAAATCTGAGCTCACTGGATAGTTCTAATCCCCTGAGAGGACAATGTGATGTAGCCCTAAGGTTGATTAAATGAATACATGCTTAGGCAAAGCTGGGGAATCCAGTCCCCTTGCTGGGCAAGACTACAGACCTGAAGGACAGTCATCCTAACTTGTCTGTACTTTTGAGAGACTCTGAGTAAGTCCCCAGGCCCAGATAATACCCAGCACCTTCTAGGGAATATCTGCCGAGGGAAGTGTTTACCTTTCTTCCATTTGTTTCATGCTGGACATAACTTGATTGGTTTTTTCTTCAAAAGATGTGATGGCTTCATTCTTCTGTTGTAAACTGCTCTCCGCATTCTATAAAAGCAAGGAAAGAGGGTTATTTTCTCCTTCTCCCTCACCCCACTGCCTGCTCTGGATTACAAGTGGGTTCAACTATTCTTGTACTTTTTTTATAATACTTTCAAGAGCGTTTCATTAATTGCTGCTCCTCCCCAGAGCCCTGGAAGACAAACTGGGCCAAGGCTCCCATGTCATCAACATAAAGAAAGGCAGAGGGGGAATTTCCTGGAGTTCCAGTGGTTAGGATTCAGTGTTTTCACTGCTGTGGTGAAGGTTCAATCCCTGGTTGGGGAATTAAGATTCTGCAAGCCAGCCGGCCAAAAAAAGAAAAAAAGAAAAAAAAAAAAGGCAGAGAGGGAGATACTGAAGCCTTCTGTTTGAACAGTCCAGGCCCCTTTTTGAAGAGGAACTTCAGAGTCAGATCTGATTCAATGTTACTGAGTCTTCTCATGTGTCAGGCACATCCATGAGTTCACCTGACTCTTGCAGAGTTCTCATGGTGGGCGTTGTTAGCCCCCACTTCTCTGAGCAAGAGAGGGAGGCTCAGAAAAAGAAAGCACCTGGGAAAAGGTTAGAGCACAAATATGGTGCAGCTGGGTTCTTACAACCATGTGACTTTATGAGTCCAGGCTTTTAACCATGGCAGATGCTGAGTGACTAGAAGGCAGCAAAAGAGCAACATGTTTCTGTGTGCCTACAAGAGACACTCTTAAAATACAAGGATACAGAAAGGCTGAAGACAGAAAGAAGTCCTGATAAATTCTTAAGAATATATAGACTTTAGTGTCTGGCTTTAAAGTAAAAAAACTAGACATAAGGAACAAAAGAATAGCTAAACACCTCATAACTGGAAATGGAATAGCATATTACTAAAAACTATTGAGGTAAAAAAAAAAAAGAATTAAAAAAACCAGAAGAGAGATTATGAAATACTTAGAGCTGAAAGACAATGAAAACACTCTGCAATATTTTACTATATTGAAGATGCACCCTAATTTTATATACCACTATGAAGGAAAAGACTGCTACTTGAAACATGTCATGCCATTGACTATAAGATGCATCTTGATTTCAGAGATGACAAATGTGAAAAACATGCTTTTTAGGTGAAATACTTCTGTCAAAATTTGAGGGCCATAGCTAAAGCAGTACTTTAAATAAAATGTTTAATGAAATTAAAAAAGATAAAACAGATGAGCTAAGCATGTATTTCAGAAGTTGAAAATGAGCCACAGAGCAAACCCAAAGAATTAAGAAAGAAAATAATAAAAGTGAGGGTAGAAATCAATGAAAAAGAAATCATAACAATACATAATAAAGAATATTAGAAAAAAAAGCTGGTTCTCTGAAAAGATTATGAGAACAGACACACCTCTGGCAAGACCGGATAAGGAAGAAAGACAGAAAATGCAAAAAGAAAATGCTGAATAAAAGAGATTTAAAAATTCTGCAAAAGAATGTTATAAACAACTATGAACTAAAACATTTGAAAACCTAAACAAAATAAGATACATTTTGGAAAAAAATATAAAAATGTACCAAAATTGGTCTGAGAAGAAATGGAAAATATGAATAAGCCAGTAAACATTCAATAAAGAGAAATGGTAGTCATAGTCTCCCTGCCCAAAAAGCCCAGCCCAGATGAATCCTACAACATGGGTGGGTTCTCAAAACTTTTGGAGAATAGACACTTTCTATCTTATAAGCGTTATTTCAGAGAAAGAGAACAGGAAACCTTATTTTATAGTACCAGTCCAACCATGATTCTGAAGCCAAATAAGGCTAGTAAAAGGAAAGAAAGAGGTCTGTCTCATATATAAACACACAGATTATATATAACATATTAGCTAACTGAGTCAAGAGTATATTTAAATATATCACAATCAAGCAGGAATCCAGGAACGTAAATGTATAAGTTGCCACATAAATAAGGGAGAAAAAGAACAGGACTATCACAACAGATGAAATGCAAAGAAGCCCAAAACATTTAATAAGGTTCAATATTTATTTACGAGAAAAACTCTGAGCAAACAATAGAAAAGAACTTCCTTAACTAAGTAAAGATTATACATCAACCATCTATTATTATTATTATTTATTTATTTTTTGGGGGGGCAATACGCGGGCCTCTCACTGCCGTGGCCTCTCCCATTGCGGAGCACAGGCTCCGGACGCGCAGGCTCAGCGGCCATGGCTCACGGGCCTAGCTGCTTTGCGGCATGTGGGATCTTCCCGGACCGGGGCACGAACCTGCGTCCCCTGCATCGGCAGGTGGACTCTCAACCACTGCGCCACCAGGGAAGCCCCCGTAAGCATTATTCTTGATGAAGAAATTTTTACACGCTTTACTTTTAAGATCAGGACCACAAGTCTGCTTACTATTCCTACTACTGTTTAATGTAGTCATGGAGGTCCTGGCCAATACTAAAAGAAACAAAAAAGAATGAGGAGTACAAAACCTGAGAGTGAAGAAATTAAACTGTCTTTATTTGCCTATGATATGATCAATTACATCTAAAACCAACAGGATTAATAGACAAACTATTAGAACTAGGTGGTGAACAAGGCTGTCAAACACAAGATCAACCTATAAAGCACAAAAGCACTTCTCTACATCAGCAAGACCTCACTAGGGGATGCAGCCAAAATATGGCACCCAGCACACTAGCAACAAGAACTAGACAGAATTGAGTTCACCTAGAGAAAATGCAACTCTTAGGGAATAAAAAGGACAAAAAGAGAGTAAACTATAAATTCAATGCAATTTCCATTTAAGAAATTCAGCTGGATTTTTTAAAAAGGAAATGTATACCTTATTCTAAAATTTTTATCAAGAATCAGACTATACTGGGCTTCCCTGGTGGCGCAGTGGTTGGGAGTCCGCCTGCCAATGCAGGGGACACGGGTTCGTGCCCCGGTCTGGGAGGATCCCACATGCCGCGGAGCGGCTGGGCCCGTGAGCCATGGCCGCTGAGCCTGCGCGTCCGGAGCCTGTGCTCCGCAATGGGAGAGGCCACGACGGTGAGAGGCCCGCGTACTGCAAAAAAAAAAAAAAAAAAAAAAAAAAAAGAATCAGACTATACTACAAAGCTACAGTAACCAAAACAGCATGATACTGGCACAAAAACAGCACATAGATCAATGGAACAGGATAGAAAGCCCAGAAATAAACCCAAGCACTTATGGTCAATTAACCTACAGCAAAGGAGGAAAGAATATACAATGGAGAAAAGACAGTCTCTCCAGTAAGTGGTGCTGGGAAAAGTGCACAGCTACATGTAAAAGAATGAAATTAGAACATTTTCTAACACCATATACAGAAATAAACTTGAAATGGATTAAAGACCTAAATGTAATACTGGATACTATATGACTCCTAGAGGAAAACATAGGCAGAGCGCTCTTTGACATAAATCAGAGCAATATTTTTTTGGATCTGTCTCCTAGAGAAATGGAAACAAAAGGAAAAATAAACAAATGGGACCTAATTAAACTTATAAGCTTTTGCACAGTAAAGGAAACCATAAACAAAATGAAAAGACAACCTATGTAATGGGAGAAAACATTTGCAAATGATGTGACTGACAAGGGATTAATTTTGAAAATATACAAACAGCTTATACAGCTCAATATAAAAAAAAACCAAACAACCCGGGCTTCCCTGGTGGCGCAGTGGTTGAGAGTCCGCCTGCCGATGCAGGGGACACGGGTTCGTGCCCTGGTCTGGGAGGATCCCACATGCCGTGGAGCAACTAGGCCCGTGAGCCATGGCCACTGAGCCTGCGCGTCCGGAGCCTGTGCTCCGCAGCGGGAGAGGCCACAGCAGTGAGAGGCCCACGTACCGCAAAAAAAACCCAAACAAACGACCCAATCAAAAAAGGGGCAGAAGACCTAAACAGACATTTCTCCAAAGAAAACATACAGATGGCCAAGAGGCACATGACAAGATGCTCAATTTGCCTAATTAGTAGAGAAATGCAAATGAAAACTACAATGAGGTGTCACCTCACACCAGTCAGAATGGTAATCATCAAAAAGTCTGCAAATAATAAATCCTACACTGTTGGTGGGAATGTAAATTGGTGCAGCCACTGTGGAAGACAGTATGGAGGTTCCTTAAAAAACTAAAAATGGAATTACCATATGATCCAGCAGTCCCACTCCTGGGCATATATCCGGAAAAGACGAAAGCTCTAATTCAAAAAGATACATGCACCTCAATGTTCACAGCAATACTATTTACAATAACCGAGACATGGAAGCAACCTAAATGTCCATCAACAGATGAATGCATAGGGGCTTCCCTGGTGGCACAGTGGTTAAGAATCTGCCTGCCAATGCAGGGGACATGGGTTCGAGTCCTGGTCCAGGAAGATCCCACATGCTGCGGAGCAACTAAGCCCATTCGCCACAAATACTGAGCCTGAGCTCTAGAGCTTGCGTGCCACAACTACTGAGCCCGTGTGCCACAACTACTGAAGCCCGCGTGCCTACAGCCCATGCTCCGCAACAAGAGAAGCCACTGCAATGGGAAGCCTGTGCACCTCAACGAAGAGTAGCCCCCACTCGCCTCAAACAGAGAAAGCCCACGCACGGCAACAAAGACCCAACACGGCCAAAAATAAAAATAAAAAATAAATAAATTTATATAAAAAAACAGATGAAGGATAAAGAAAATATGGTATTATATACATTGGAATATTATTCAGCCATAAGAAAGGAAATAATGCCATTTGCAGCAATATGGATGGACCTAGAGATTATCATACTAAAGTGAAGTCAGACAGACAAAGACAAATATCATATATCACACACAGAATCTAAAAAAATGATAAAATGAACTTATTTACAACACAGAAACAGACTCACAGACTTAGAAAAGAAACTTATGGTTACCAAAGGGGAAAGGGGTGAGGAGAGATAAATCAGAAATTTGGGATTAACAGATACACACCACTATATATAAAATAGATAAATAAGGACCTACTGTATAGCACAGGGAACTATATTCAGTATTTTGTAATAACCTATAATAGAAAAGAATCTGAAAAAGAATCACTTTGCTGTACACCTGAAACTAACACAACACTGTAAATTAATTATACTTCAATTAAAAAAAAGAAAAAAGGATAAACGTTTACAAATAGATAAGTCAATCAAAAAAAGAAGAGGGAAAAAAGGGGGAAAGGTGGGCAGGCTTGACCTACGTTATGGGTCGAGTGTGTCCGTCCCAAATCCATTATGTTTAAGTCCTAACCCCCAGTACCACCCAGGATCTTATTTGGAAAACGGGTCACTCACTGCAGACATAATTAGTTAAGATGAGGTCACACTGGAGTAGGGTGGGCTCCTAATCCAATATGACTGGTGTCCTTATACAAAGGGGAAATGTGGACACAGGCATGCACACACAGGGAGAAAGCTGTGAAGATGAGGGCAGAGATGGAGGTGATAACTTCTCCAAGTGAAGGAAACCCAAATATTGCCAGCAACCACCAGAATCTAGGAGAGACGGATGGGACTGACTTCCTCACAGAAATGAGGCCTAGAGGCCTAGAGGCAAGAGGATGGGAGTAGGGGTGGGGGATAAAAGGAAATAAGAAAACAGGAAGGGTGTCTTATTTTAGTGCCCCAAACAGAGGGATATGACTGACTCAACCTTCTGCATCTGAAGCCCAGAGGGAGAAAAGGGTATGAAGCCAGAATTCCAGCAGCACCAGAGACGGACTTGTGTGTGGTGCTTCCCCAGGGAACCCAACGTATGCTGTGCTGACTCAGCAGCCAGGGGTTTGGCGCTGTCAAAGCAGATGTTGTGACCCGTTAGTTACGGCAAACATTTAGTCAAACTGTCGCTTGCCCAAACTTGGAAGATGGAATCCACGCAACTGTGCCAGGGCTCCAGAATGCTAGGATGTGCAGTGGGGCTTGCCATGTGAACAGGTGCTATAAGCAAGGGGTTTGCAGGGAGAGATGGACAGGGATACAGAGGCCAAAGGTAGGGGCCTCACAGGTTAGAAAAGTCAACTGCTTCTGGACTCAGAAGGAAGAGAGAGGACTGAAGAGTGAGCCATATGGCCCTGTGACATCCTGCAGCGAAGATCGGAGTAGGCTGCTTTCCTCATGCCTCAAGCTGTTGTTCCAGATGACTGGTCACTGACATGAGAAAGACTGACAGAGCAAAGAAACGGAGCAGGTGTGGGAACTGTGTTTACTCATAACAAACTACGGTCACTGACACACGGATCAAGTGGATGCAAGCAGACCAGAGGCTGTGACAGAGGGAACTGGATTGTCCAAGAAGCCACCAGTCTGGTCTGAAAAATATCTGACTGTTGGATCCCTTATACAACCTCCAGGCCAGTAGACTGACACTGGCAAGAAGCTGGCCGTCAAAGCTGTGTAGCCCACTCCACGAGAGCCCACTTCCCATCAGCCATTGAAGATGGTGGCCTCAGGGGCCACGGAGGTCAGCAGACATGCTCTCTAGAAGGCAGAAGCGGTAGCCAGACATGCTAAGAAATGGAGTCCTCAGTCCCCCGGGCAGCCTTCACGGTTCCTGCCCATAGGACACAATGACCACCAAGGGCCAGGGACTGCCAGGTGTGTCCCTTGTTTCCTCTTTCCCAATAGGCATTTCATCATGGTTATCCTGTTTCTGCTCTACCAGTTCGTCCTGGGCAGGACAGGCTAACGTGACTGACAGATAGTCTTCTAGTTGGAACACAGGCCCTGTGGGCTTGAGGGAGAGTGCTGCCCATCACCCAGGCTTGTGGACTCTGAGGAAGCAGGGCTTGTCGGTAGCTCTGTGGGGTCGACTGTGGTAGTGACGACTACATCTCCCCACACCTGCTTTCCCCTTCACCTGGCCTGCAGTCCAGAAACAACAGCCCCGGGCTCCCCCTGCAGCCAAGCCTGGCCGTGCTGACTAGCCCTTTCCTATGTGATCGGAAGAAATGGTGGGTGCAGCTGCTCTCTCGCTGTTTGAGGACGAATGCCTGGCCCTGGACTTTGGCTCTTCTCCCCACTTCTGCTGGCAAGAATGGTGACAACTCAGGTGGCTTGGAGAGCTGGAGCTGCTACTAGTCTGAATCCCTGAAGGACCGTGGGGAGCAAAACTGCTGGTCTGCAACGCTTTAAGCTGTTATAGTAGTTTGGTTTCCCCTAACGTGTATTAACAATATGTCTATATGCCGACCAAAACCAGAAGAAAACATGAAAAAATTAAAACAGATAATTTGTTGGGAGGGTAAAACTATTTTCTTCCTTTTCTCTTTTTGCTTCAATTTTCATTGTTGCAAAAATATGAATTACGTAATAATTTAAAAAAGACGGACAAAATAGCACCGTTTATTTGTACCGTCTGCTCTCACATGACCTTTGCCATAGATGTTACTACTAGTGAGACTGAAACCACTCTATGGAAAAGGAAGTGGGGCTCTTCCGGCAATAAAATAGGAAAGAGAACTTCAAAAAAGGAAAAGTTTTGAGGACACAGAATGGTATCCTTCTGGGTAGCTTCTGGGCAACAAAGTGTTGCAGTGTTTAGATGCTGTCTTTCAACCTCTGGCGTGACCAGTGCTTTCTGGGCTAGCTCCCCTTGACCACTCTGAAATGACGAGGGAGGTGATCTTGGAGACTCAGCAAGATTAACTTATTGGCAAAGCCTGAAAAGGCAATACTAACTAATATCCTAAATCCACTTCTCCATTTCTTGGGGCAAACAATTAGTACCTGAAGTAGACAGAAACAGACAGCAGGGGGACAGTGAATGTATGACAGGCAAAGTTCAGGTTTAGATTCAAGAGACACAGTTCAGTTTTCAGCTCTATTTATTAGCTGTGCCACCAGGGACATGTGACTCAGACATTTGACTTTGCCTTGTCACTTATATTTCCCCCCATTTCATAAACTTTTGTCAGGGATTGCCGGGAGACTCAAATAAAATAAATGCAATAACATGTAAGATGGCCTAGGACCAGATTTGCAAATACTAGGCCCTCACAGATGTGTCTATTCTCTCCTTCTGCGGAAAGAATGACCCAAGACTGGAAAGGCAGCACGTGACAAGCTCTACCACTGTAGACAAGCAGCAGGAAACCGGGTTGTGATGTGGACATAAAGCCAAGTCCCACCTGAACTTTGTGAAACATCTGTAAGTTAATTGCTTTGACTTCCTCCAGCTGCTGGCGCAGGGCAACCAGAGTGTCCTGCTTCTCGTGGGTGTCCTTTTCTAGTAACTTCATTGCGATTTCCATCTCGGTTTTCATTCCAATTTGCAGCTCCAGTTCTTTTTCTAGTTCCTTAAAAGGATATTAATAAGGAAAATATTATTAAAGTAGATCACAGAAATGAACTTAACTGATGTTGTATCTTGGGCAGTGCTGAAAATACACGGAAGGTCAGAATAGGTTAGGGAGATGTAGACAAGTCTGTCTGGAGCGTAACTAGATTAAGTTTTTCCCCTTTCCTCATTTTACAACGAACACTGGCTCTGCATCAAGTCAACAGAAAGCGGGTAGGTGGCAATGAGGAATACTGCACGAGTGTTTTTTTTCACACGTTAACAACTTCACTTGCATAAAAACTCACTTGTTTTTAAAAGCAGGTTGAAGCATGTGTGTGCAAAGTGCTGACGGAAGTAACACAGAGGGAATAAACTGAGGAATCTTTCTGGTAACTCTCAGGCTCGCAAACTCACCAAACGGGCTCTCTTCTCCTCCTTCAGCTGCTTCCACACATCATTGTACATTTCATCCAGACCTTGCCGAGTCTGCTTGTAAGTCTCCAGCTCAACTTTTGTATCCTGTTTTGTTATCTGTGATCAAACAAGAGCACCAGAGGAATGGTTTGCTTACAGAAGCAAGCTAACTACAAAGTATTTAAAAATATAACATATATTTTTTTAAACAGTAGCATAATTTCTATTTTTTTAAGCATAATAGAGAAAGGCTAAAATTTTAAAGGTATTTTGAAATATCTTTGAACATGAAGGATGAGAGCAAGCCAATAGATTTTTGAAAAGGTAGGTGCAGAAAACAATTTAACTTTCTTTAAAATAGAATAGTCGTTCTGAGTGGGAAAGGTCCCCATTCAGTACTTATCTAGCACATTTTTAGCACTGGGTGAATTTCGAGCTGAATCAGATATGGTCTCTACTCTCAAGTCATCAGGTGAGACGCCAGCAATTCTACACAACAGTAAGAGGATGCTATAATGGAGGGAGGTGCAAAGAGCTATGGAAACACAGGAGAAGAAGGGTCCAGGCCTACCGATGGGTGCCAGGGGCAGCATCCCAGGGGACCGGGCTCATAAGAGAAGCTGAAGAGGGAACAGGGACTGTCACTCGCAAAGGTCCAGAGGCAAGGGACCAGTGCACTTGGGAAACCCAAGTGGTCCAGGTGGCCTGAGAGTGACACGGAAGGGCCCTGCGGCAGGATGTTCTGGTGTCAAACAGGGCATCTTTGCACGTTCTGAGCTTGAGGTCTCTGATGGACATGTCTGAGTGAGGAACGTGCCGCCCAGCTGCAAGGGCTACTTCTCACCTCTACGCTTTTTTCGCTTTTCTCACGAATTAATTCATTTTGTTCTCTTAATTGTTGCTGTTCTTCTTGAAGTGAACAAATTCGGTCTGTTGCAGCTGAAAGCTGATTAAGAAAGATTTTTAGATTTCTTAACATCAAAATGAATCTTACTGTTCAAATTAAAAGCTAACATGTGGCATCTTCACAATTGACAGTGTATTTTCACGTATGTGATATTTTATTTTTTATCCTTGTTTTGAATAGGTAATACATTCACATGGTTCAAAATTCCAAAGATATAAAAACATAAACAGTAAAATCTCTCTTACCCCTGCCCCTAGCCATCTCTGCCCTCCCTATTCTTCTTTTACAAAAATGATAGCACACTACTTCATGTGGGCAAAGATTTATGGACACAAAATATTACAAACAGCTTAATGTCCAATACTAGAAATGGTCGAACAAATCACAGTAAAAGCATAAAACAGAAATATGTAGTTATTAAATACTTAAAAAAGCTTTTAATGACTTGAGAACATACTTATGATATAATAAAAATAAAAAAGCAGGTTATACAGTATGTTCTCACGTCCAGTTTAAAGAAAAAGACTTAACTATGTTAAAAATCCTTAAGAAGAAAAACAAAAGCAAACAAACAAAAAAAGCTTAAGAAAAGATGGGGACTCTATATACAGCTGTCACTTAGCCAAGGGATTATGGGCTTTTTCCCCCGATTCTTCATTCTTTTTAGTTTTTCTAGCCAATGAGCAAAAGGATATCTTATCACTAGAGAGAGAATTAAAGAATCTGGGAGAGGAATCACAACCAAACCATTAAGATGTGCCTGAGGAAAACATCTTCCTTGCCCTGAACGAGTTAACGTAGTTTAGGGAAAAGTGTATAGGAGCAGGTGCCTTCATGTACCTGCTGAGGAGAGGCTAGCAGGAGAGATGAGTTAATACCCCAACCAACCTGTCCTTTCCCAGCCTCTGAGCCAGCCTGGAGAGAGAAGGTGAGGCTGGAGAAGGAGAAAGAAGCCAGACATTTGCCCTCGATACTTGGCTGTGCTCTTTAGCATCATTCACTAACAGGGGGCCCTGAAGCACTGAACTCCTCACCTCCTCTTGATCAACAGCATCTAGGTCCACCCAGACTCAGAACCCAGAACTGGGCTTTCTAAACATAACTGCTGTGCCCAAGTAAGAAACTTTAAGGCTTGAAAAGAGGTGCTAGTTGCTGCAACGGAAGAAGCAGGCAAAAACCATAAGCTAATTCCCATCCTACTTTCTGAAGACATAGAGAGCACACCCTGAAGTGAGAGATATACTTTTCTCTGAAGTGCATTTTCTATTACATCTGTTTGCCTTTGAAGGAAAAATAAGCCAGTTGTTCAGTTTCAAAAGCTAAACTAGACTTTCATTCAAAGCATGCCACCTCCCCTCAGAATGGGAGAAAATATTTACAGATGAAGCAACTGACCAGGGATTAATCTCCAAAATATACAAACAGCTCATGCAGCTCAATAGCAAAAACATAACCCAGTTGAAAAATGGGCAGAAGATCTAAATAGACATTTCTCCAAAGAAGACATACAGATGGCCAAAAAGCACATGAAAAGATGGTCAACATCACTAATTATTAGAGAAATGCAAAACTACAATGAGGTATCACCTTACACCGGTCAGAATGGCCATCATGAAAAAATCTACAAACAGGGCTTCCCTGGTGGCGCAGTGGTGGAGAGTCCGCCTGCCGATGCAGGGGACGCGGGTTCCTGACCTGGTTCGGGAAGATCCCACATGCCACGGAGCGGCTGGGCCCGTGAGCCATGGCCGCTGAGCCTGCGCGTCCGGAGCCTGTGCTCCACAGTGGGAGAGGCCACAACAGTGAGAGGCCCACGTAATGCAAAAAAAAAAAAAAAAAAAAAAAAAAAAATCTACAAACAATAATTGCTGGAGAGGGTGTGGAGAAAAGGCAACCCTCCTATACTGCTTGTGGGAATGTAAATTGGTACAGCCACTATGGAGAACAGTATGGAGGGTCCTTAAAAAAGTAAAAATAGAGCTATCATATGATCCAGTAATCCCACTCCTGGACATATATCCAGAGAAAACCATAATTCTAAAAGATATATGTACCCCAATGTTCATTGCAGCATTACTTACAGTAGCCAGGACATGGAAGCAACCTAAATGTCCATCAACAGAGGAATGGATAAAGAAGATGTAGTACATATACACAGTGGAATATTACTCAGCCATAAAAAGAATGAAATAATGCCATGGATTGACCTAGAGATTGTCACACTGAGTGAAGTAAGTCAGACAGAGAAAGACAAATATCATACAATATTGCTTATACGTGGAACCTAAAAAAGGGTATAAATAAACTTATCTACAAAACAGAAATAGAGTTACAGATGTAGAAAACAAACTTATGGTTACCAGGGGGTAAAGGGCGGGGAGGGATAAATTGGAAGATTGGGATTGACATATACAAACTACTATATATAAAACAGATAACTAGTAAGGACCTTCTGTATAGCACAGGGAACTCTACTCATTACTATGTAATGGCCTATATGGGAAAAGAATCTAAAAAAGAGTGGAGATATGTATATGTTTAACTGATTCGCTTTGTTGTACACCTGAAACTAACACAACATTATAAATCAACTATACTCCAATAAGAATTATAAAAACAACAACAACAACAAAGCATGCCACCTCATCTGGGAGAACAAAGAGTGAATCCGCTTGTTCTAAAATCAACTAAGGGGACTTCCCTGGTGGTGCAGTGCTTAAGAATCCGCCTGTCAATGCAGGGGACACAGGTTCGAGCCCTGGTCCAGGAAGATCCCACATGCTGCGGAGCAACTAAGCCCATGCGCCACACCTACTGAGCCCGCGCACCACAACTACTGGAGCCCACACGCCTAGAGCCCGTGCTCCACAACAAGAGAAGCCACTGCAATGAGAAGCCCCTGCATCACAACGAAGAGTAGCCCCCGCTCGCCGCAACTAGAGAAAGCCCGTGTGCAGCAACGATGACCCAACACAGCTAAAAATAAATAAATTAAATAAAATAAATAAATTTAAAAAAAATAAAATAAAATCAATTAAGGTCTCCTTGAGTGCCTCCACATGCTAAGTGTCGGGCAAGGCACATTTATGTGGTATTAACCTAATTTAATCTTTACAATACTATTGTAAGTGTGTTGAATTATCACCCAATTCAGAGATGAGGAAAGTGAGGCCCAAAGGCCCTCTCCACCCCCCAGGTGAATTCGAGTCCTTCAGCTCTAAGTGCGATGAAGTCTCTCCCACGATGCCCATCTTTGAGTTTCTTTGTCCTGTTACAAATCTGAGCTCCTCTCCTGAAAGCTGTTCAGGCCTGGCCCCTCAGGAGGGTGCAGGAAGTGTAAAGTGAGCCTTGCACTGGGTCTTCCATTACCAAGGGGTGCTCTGCGACTCTCCTTTCGGCTGTAACCTGCCTCCACACCGTGGGGGGGGTCACTCTCTGGCCGCCCTCACAGCCCTCTTCCTTCCCAGTGAGACTTGGTGGGGAGGGTCGAGCAGCCAGGGACCGCTACCTGTGGAAAGCCTCAGAAAGGCTGAGCAACCCCCCTCCTGCTAACAGGAGACAAGATGGGTCCACCAAGGAGACTGCCGGGCAGCTGGCAGCAAGCTTTCTTCCTCGGCCTCAGCCCTCCTTCTTCCTGTCCTTTCATCCTCTCTCTTCCTAGTGAGAAAGCAGAGAAAGACCACACTGTGGGGAGACTGGTTCCAAGCTCCTGAGAGGCCGAGACACGGAAGGAGGGGGCAAGGGTACTTTTACCCCATAAAAGAGCCTGTGCCTTCTGGGCAGCCGGGAGACACACGACATCATAGGAAAGGTGGGAAAAGAGGAAGAGGATAGCACGTTCACAAAAGGGGTGGGGCTTTTCCAACTAGGACTTGTCTTCTACTGGACCACTGTGAGGTGATAAAACCTAAGTCACTTAGAACTGGCTCATGATCCATTGCACTGGCTCATGGGAGCCCCGGCCAGGGCAGAACACGGACATTCTGAGGATGTGAAATTCTGAGAATGTCTGTCCCGTGTGCAGCTCAACCCAAGGTTAGCACTTCCCATTCCTACCAGTGAGAAGCTCTGGTCAGATATACCAACCATACCATTTCTCTTCTTGGGTCATTCTGCTTTAAGAATTTCAATAAGTTACAAACCTCTTCTTGAAGCTTTGAATTAGTCTTTTCCAACCCTTCTATCTTGGTTTGAAGATCCCCAACTGTGCAGCTGTATAAAAGAAAATATTAAGTAAATGTGAACTTATAAAAGCTGACTGTTTTCCCAATCTGTAAACAATGAGAATAGAGATTCCTAGATTTCCTATATGAAATGGAGAGTCAAAGGGTCTCCAATTAACTCATAGATGAGAATTCTAAATATATATGTATGCAGTGTGTGTGTGTGTATTTTTTTTACTGAAAAGTTTTTAATGTTTTCTCCAAATATGCTACCCATTTCTTGTTTAGCCAACTGGAAAGAAAACACCATTTCCCCCAACTCAATATATGGGAACCAAAACGCACTGGCAGTCATATATCTAAAGTAATATTCATAACAAGATATTGGTACTTTTGGGTAGTAGGATCAAAGGTGATTTTTAAATCTTTTTTATACTTTGTCCCATTTTTCACAATTCTTTAAGTATATGCACGACTTTCATACCGAAAAATACATAAAAAGCTAATGTAGACTTGACACACAACAATAATAACCACAACAATAATAGTAGTAGTTTTCTTTTTGGACAATGTGTCAGGCCCTGTTTGTTCTAAGCACTTTAAATGCATCAACTCCCCACAATTCTGTGATGCAAATCTTATTGTTAATCTGTTTTACAGATGAGGAAACCATAACTTTATATTGAGAAACTCACTTAACTTCATACCCCTATGAACCCAGGTGGTCTGGCTCCAGAGCCTGCACTTTCAGGCAACAGACCCTACTGCCAAAAACTGGGGCTTTTTGCCGGTGGGGGGGGGTGGTACCAAGAAACAAACCTGACAAGGCTAATGAGCCAAGGTTCAAGAATTGGGTGGGAGGGCTTCCCTGGTGGCGCAATGGTTGACAGTCCGCCTGCCGATGCAGGGGACACGGGTTTGTGCCCCGGTCCGGGAAGATCCCACATGCCTCAGGGCGGCTGGGCCCGTGAGCCATGGCCGCTGAGCCTGCGCGTCCGGAGCCTGTGCTCCGCAACGGGAGAGGCCACAACGGTGAGAAGCCCGCATACCGCAAAAAAAAAAAAAAAAAAAAAAAGAATTGGGTGGGAGAAAAATAAAAACACAAATTGACACAAAATGAAAAAGTCAACAAAACAAAACATATGGAAGGAATTACAAGTTTTAAGAGTATGCCATTTTCAATTCTGTACCAACTACATAACTCAGAAAATATCAATAAAATTTCTATTTTTCCTTAGAAAACATAAATTACCAAAAAAGATATATCCTCATGAGGAGAAAAGCTAGATGAATTAACAGTTAAGGAAAAACTGAAAAGCTGGCAAAGTACTGCCTCCATACAGACTTTGAGCTTCAAATTTTCAAGGAGCAAATAATGCTCACGAACTAGAAGGTGTTCTCAGGCACAGAAACAAGGCAAAGCTTCCTGATTCATTTTGTGAAGCTGCATAACCCTGATACCATGCCAGAGGGGAAACTATGGAACAACTATGTTAGGTTACATGTTAAGAGAATGACTAAATTATTAAAGCTATGATCAAGTAGAGTTTATCCTTACGAAGAAATCCATTAATAAACTATATTACATCAATAGATTAAGGGATAAAAGTCATGATTAACTTAATGGATGCTAAAAGGCATTTGATAAAATTCAACATCTATTCCTTATAATGGCTCTCAATAAACTAAGCATGGATTAAGAATCTCACTCTCAAAATAATAGCCAGCGTCACAGCTCAGGAAAGCTCAGAGCAGCACTACCCTAGGTATGTTCTTCAAACACACTAGCTCCTTTGCCTGTTTCCTTGGCTTTGGGGGCCAGAGAGGCTGCTCCCGCAGAGAACTGCTAATGTGCACAGTGTACTCTCTAAAGAGGGTTCAGAGAGAGAATTATATTTCCCAAACACGTCAGGCTGAGAATCTCCATCCATTCTCCATCAACACCCATAACGACTAGTGTTTCATGAAACACAGGAGCAGCTTTCCAATTAAAATGAAAATTCAAGATAAAGATACCTGCTATCACTATTGAATTGCTCTCAAAGGTCTAGCCCAGTGGTTTTCAACCCCTTTCTCCTGCCCAGAACGTTGGAGGGATGTGTGTTGATTCCCAGCAGCAATAATGCTTCCCATGCAGTGATTTCCAACTAAGTTGCGGTGGGCTAAGGGGTGGAGAGGTTTCATTTATTACTCTCTAATTTGCATAACTACACAGAACAAAAGATCAAAGGATTCCCCAAAGCTCTTTATCAAGAAATCATACTTCTACAGTCTGTACACATGAGCACTGAACCTTTTTTCTTGGTTTGGAAAAAAGTTAGATATAAATATATGGCAACTCAAAACGGTTCCATGAAGCAGTTATCGGGCACTGAGAATGAACTGCAACACTGGAAAAAGGAGGGAGTCCTACCTTAAGTGCCGGTTAAGTTCTTCCACATAATTTTTTTGATCAAGGACATCAGTAATTCTTTCATGCCTTTTAAAAAGAACATAAAAAGAGAGAAATTCTTTTTACTCAGGGTTAATACTTTGTAATTGTCCCCCAACCTTCCAGTCACCTTGTAGGAGTACCAATGTCATCAGGAAACCAAGAGATGGTCAGAGCTTAGTAATGTCTGCACGGTCCTAAGTGAACTAGCAAGGCGGGCTAGGAAGACATGGGACACACTGGAAACAGGCTGCCTGGAGAGGAGCCTCCCTGCAGACGCTCCTCCCACCTCTCCCCTAGCATTTGAGAAAGCCACTGGCATGCAAGGTAGAAACACCAAAAGCCAGATGTAAATGGCTCTCCAGTTAGGAGATGAAGCAGCCCTTGTTATACTGAAGGAAAAGAAGCTGCCTCAGAAAAGAAGACCACAAGACTCTTCAAAACACAAAGCTGATCAGTCTAGGTTTAAAAAAAGACTCTGGGAACTCTTTGGCGGTCCAGTGGGTAGGACTCCGCGCTTTCACTGCCAGCGGGGTAGGTTCAATCCCTGGCCAGGGAACTAAGATCCTGCAAGCTGTGCAGCATGGCCAAAAAAAAAAAAAAAAAAAAAAAAAAGCAAAAACACAACACAACAAAACAAAACTTCATACATCTTTATGCAAAAAAGACTATCATTTTAAAGTTAGGCTCCCCCCACCAATTTCTTTACGTACATATGTACATAAATGGGATCATGTGACCCAGGTTCATGCCACAGGTGCTGGATTTGCTGGTCAGTGCAGTCATTTTTTTTCTTTTACCTTTCTGCCCTTTACATAGCTCTCCCAGGTAACACGTACTGATAGCTTGTTGAGTATCCTATGTGTATCTAATCATAATATCTATCTATATTTTTACATATAGTATATGCAATTAAAATATAAAATATATATTAGAGAATTTGGAGGCTTTAAAAAATGGGATATATATACTTCTCAGTATTATACTTTTCTCACTCAATAATACCTGGGGAAATTCCTCTGAATCTACTATACAGTAGGTCAAATTTGTTTTTCTTTCATGTCTGTATAATACACAGTGTGGAATACTTCAGATGTTCTGCAATTCATTCAATTGCAGATGTCCCTAGGTATCCACGGGGGACTAGTTCCAGAACCTCTGTGGATACCAAAATCTGCAGATGCTCAAGTCCCTTATACAAATGGCATAGCACAGCTGACCCTCTATATCTGTGGGTTCCACATCTGCAGGTTGAAAGACTGACTGTATTCCCTTAATAGTGGATAATCAGTTTATTTCCAGTTCTTTTTGACATTAAGAATGTATTTTAAATTTCAAGTGAGTAAATCCTGGTACTGTGGGTGCATGAAGCATTAATGGGATTCCCGCTGGTCCCTTCCTTGGTAAGGTGCACTGCCAAGGCACTGAGAAGGAAGAGTTCTCATTACAAAGACGTGTGAAAGACAGGTAACAGATGTACGTGGTAAAATATTCAAACACAGCGCCAGGGTTTACAGTGAAACTCCCTCCCATGCCTGTCTCCTGACCTCTTCTCCACAGGCGGCTGTGTTTTCAGGTCGATGTGCCTCTCTAGAAATGATCCATGTATATGGAAGTACAACATATAAATATGGGTGTATGGCTTTTTTGTTACAGCATAAATGGTAGCATGTTATATATATTGTTTGCTTTTTTTTCTTTTCTTTTTTTTTTCCAGGATAACTTCTTTCAATGCTCTTGTTAACAAGGATGAGGTAGAACTACAATGTGGCATGAAAAGACACCCAAGACACAGTAGGATCAACGAATAAGTCTAGTGGCAACTTAACTATATAATAGTACCTTTCCATTTACATCCAAACCATAAAGCAAATTACACTACCAACAAACATATACCTGCAAGGCAGTAAAGAAAGGCTTGGAAGGAGTCATGCATGAGTAGCTTCCTCTGAAGAAGCAGGGGGAGTGGGACTGAGATGGAGACGAGGGGATAGTGTTAATGGGGAAATCTGCCTTGTACTCTCTATTCTTCCACAGATCCTACTTCCTTAAACAATGGGAATAGGAATGTATTACCACTGTAATTAAAAATAGCTAAATAAAAAATAAAAATTCAAACAACACAAAAACAAAAGTAGCATTCTTTGTCAACAGTTACATGAAAAGATGCAACATCACTAATCATCAGGGGAATGCAAATCAAAAACCACAATATGCTGTCAGGTCATACCCGTTAGAATGGCTATCACCGAAAAGACAAGAAGTAATAAGTGTAGGCCAGGATGCAGAGAAAAGGGAACACTTGTGCACTATTGGTGGGAATGTAAATTGGTGCAGCCACTATGGAAAACAGTAGGGCAATTCCTCAAAAAATTAAAAAATAGAATTACTAAATGATCCAGCAATTCCACTTCTGGGTATTTATCCAAAGAAAATGAAAACTAACTTGAAAATGTATATGCACCCCCATGTTCACTGCAGCATTATTTTTAACAGCCAAGATAAGGAAACAACCCAACTGTCCATCAATGGATGTGGTATATTCATATAATAAAATACTATTCATCCATAAAAAAGAAGGAAATCCTACCATTTCTGACAACATGAGTAGACTTTGAGGGCATTATGCTAAGTGAAGTAAGTAAAACAGTGAAAGACAAATACCTTATGATCTTACTTATATGTGGAATCTAAAATAAACACAAAACTAAACCCACAGATACAAGGACTGGTGGTTGCCAGAGTTGGGGGGGTGGGGGAGTGGGTGAATGGGGCCATAAGGCACAAACTTCCAGTTATAAAATAAGTAAGTCCCGGGGATGTAATGTACAGCACGGTGACTTTAGTTAATAATACTGTATTGCATATTTGAAAGTTGCTAAGAGAGTGGATCCTAGAAATTCTTATCACAAGAAAAGAAATTTTTTGTAACTATGTATGGTGATGGATGTTAACTAGACTTATTGTGGTGATCATTTTGCAATATACACAAATATCAGATCATTACGTTGTATACTTGAAACTAATATAATGTTATATGTCATTATACCTCAATTTTAAAAAAGGAGCATTCTTTGCCAGAATTTCATTAAAAACGTGAAGAACAGCATACAATACAGAACTTACTCTTTGCCACCATCAAGATCCTGCACATCCTTAATGTAGAGAGAAAAATCGATCACTCCAACCTGATCGAAATAAAATGTACCAGTTTAAGTGAAAAATAACTTTTCGCACTTTCCACAAACCTTAGTCTTTAAAATTCAGGGTATTTACCTTCCTATCTCAGGATAAAACAATAGGATTGTTAGGATAACCTGATAATCAGTTAGGTTAACCAGCTTAAAGCAGCAATCAGTCAAACAAACAAACCAAAAGAAAAATAACCCCATTACCTTCTAGAAGAAAAACTTACAAAAAATCAGAATTTAAGGGAACAGTCTGAAGTTTTACCACCTAGTTATGATTGTTTCTTGCATTTATTCAACAATCAAATTGTTGACAAAGATCAACAAAGTTCTTTGGGTACAAAGTAATAAAAAAAAAAAAGAGACCTGGATCTCTAAAGTGGTGACCTTAACTGATAACTCTGACTTCTTCCCCCAAACTGGGGTGAAAAGGTCCAGTCAGTATTTCAGGGAAAATTCTCTGCTGCTGTGGGGAACTAGGGGCTCCAAGACCCCTCAAAATCTCAAAGTCAGGGGCTTTGTCCAGAAATAAAGCACTTCAGAGAGAGTGAATGAGAGCCCTAGTCTGCCACCATCTACTCTAGTGTTAAGTGCAGCCATTCCTTTGAAATATAGGAAAATTGGGTCCATCAATAGAGAAATATTTAAATCAGTCACGTTATAGCCATATTGCAGAACCCTATGCAACCATAACAAAGAATGCAGAGAATGAATATGTAATGAAATGAAGAAAGCTCCAGGATAAAATTTTAACTCAAAGAATACTATGTACGGCATTGACTCCTTATAGTAACCTCCCTTATGTTAAAACCAAAGCTATACATGATGTTTTCTGCAACTCCTCTGTTGCGCCTCCCACCAATCTATATTCCTGACACTTGAACCTGGGTGGCCAGTAAGGCCTGTCTTTATGAGCAGAAAGCAGCAGAAAGGATGCTGTGACTTCTGCAGCTAGGTTCACAAAGGCAGTACTAGCTTCCTCCTGGCTCTTTCCCTTGGGCATATACCTTTGAAGTTCTGAGCTTCCATGGGAGAAGTCTGGCTAACCTTGAGGCACCACGCTGGAGACCATGTGGAGAGAGCACGTGTAGACAGAGATGCCCAAGAAGCCCCTGCTGCTCCAGCCTCAGTTCCCTGAGCCTTCTCAGCCCAGAGGACAGACAGTGAGAGTGCATATGCCTTCAGCCACTCCAGCCCCAGCCACCAACTACCCGTGATCACAGGCGTGCTTAAGAGTCACCTCAAATATGAGGGACTGCAATCATTTATGTGACTGCTAATTTGTTACACTGCAACAGAAAACCAGAAAAGATTTAATTAAAAACAAAACCTATGTATACGTAAATGCATAGGAAAAGTAGAAACAGTCCCTCAAATTTTTACCATTGTCTGTGGGGACAAGACTGGGACTGAATGGGGAGAGGAGAAGGGGAGTTTGAATTTCACTTTTCACTTTACATTCTTCTGTAATTGCTTAACTTTTTTACAACAAGCATGCATTTCTTTTGTGATACAAAAATAATTTAAAAAGAAAGATATATTTGACTGGAAAAAAAGCAACAACAGAAGGAATGAGAAAGAATACCCAAAGTAGAAATTAATGGACTAGGAAACAAAGCTCTCCTCTCAAAGCAGAAGTGATGTGTAAAAGCAAGGCCTGGTTCTTCGAGCTCAACACAGTAGACAAATCTCTACCAAGTATTACAATTTAGAAAAGTGAGATTTTAAAAAGCTGTAAGAAAATACTCTCATGCAACTAATAGGTCTGAATGAAACAAATGATTTCTGGAAAACTATAAATGACTAAAAATTTTTCTAAGACTTAGGAAACCAATAAATTGACCAAAGCTATGCAAAAAATTAAAGTGGTCAAAGCATGAGGACCATAAAGCTTTTGCATAAAGCTGAAACTGTCATACCAGCAAGTTTTAACAAACCTTTAAAGAAAAATAATTCCTGCTCTAATACACTGTTGTGGAAAACAAGAAAGAAAAGAATATCATCCAGTTTATTTTATGAGGTTATACAATCCTGACACTGAAAAGTGACAAAGACAGTAGAGAAAAGGAAAATTCAGACCAGTGTCACTTTTAAGGAGAAATACAAAATTTCCAAATAAACCACAGACATATTAAATCTAGGAGTATACTAAAAGAATAACGCACGATGACCAAGTAAGGTTTATTTTATGATATCACAATAGGAAACCTAAGAATCAATTCAATTATAATTATGGGTTAAAAATGGATATGACATCTCAATAGATGCCAAAAAAGGTATTTGACAGCATTCAATATTCATTTTTAAATAAAAAATATAAAGTAAGTTAGAATAGAACAGTGCTTTCTAAACATGAGAAAGAGGATCCCTCAGGGTGCAATAGCAAATACTCATACTTTATGGTGACATACAAGAGGTATTAAAGATAAGAATAGGCCAGGGGGCTCAATCACATCTATTATTTAATAAAAGTTCTAATTAAATTTTTATTTTGGAATCTGACAAAATGATGTTCAAGGTCACCTGGCAGAATGGACAGCCTCAACTATATCTGAGAAAGAAGTACAACAAAGTAGGCAGGAGGTGAACTGCCAGAGCATAAAACACACTATGTGGCTTTGGTAATTAAAAGACTACGTTAGGGCTTCCCTGGTGGCACAGTGGTTGAGAGTCTGCCTGCCAATGCAGGGGACACGGGTTCGCGCCCCGGTCCGGGAAGATCCCACATGTCGTGGAGCGGCTGGGCCCGTGAGCCATGGCCGCTGAGCCTGTGCTCTGCAACGGGAGAGGCCACAACAGTGAGAGGCCCGCGTACCGGAAAAAAAAAAAAAAAAAAGACTACGTTACTGGCATAGAAATAAAAAGATCCAGAGACTAAATAGAGAGTCCAGAAATAAGCCTCAGAGCATAATGGATATTTCAACACATGATAAAGGTGGAATTTCAAATTAGTAGGGAAATAATATTTGATACATGATATTGAGAAAACGTTACTAGTACTGTCGTAGTAGTTTACTACTGTACTTATATAAGAAACCTAGACTTCTACTTCACACTATGTCAAAACGAATAACAGGCAGATCGTTTAAATGTAAAAAATATACATGTGATTTAAAAAATTAGGTTAATTTTTAGACGTTGAAGGACCTTCTAAGCACAATACCTTAGAAGGTATAAAGGAAAAGTCCATTAAATATGACTGCCAAAAAAAAAAAAAAAAAAAAAAGTCTACAGGGAAAACAAGCCCCAAGACAGCAGAAAAAAAAATTTATAACAAATATTCTGACAAATGGTAAATATCCTTAATCAATAATAAAGGAGTGGAAAAAGGTGGAAAACTCAAAAAAATAGGCAAAGAATATGAACAGGTGAACCACCAATGGCAAATAAAACATGAAAAAAATACTTTATCTTCCTAGTTCTCAAAAATATAAATTTGAGATGAAGAGTTATTTTTCTCTCAGATTAAAAAAGACCAAGAATGCTCACATGTCATCACAACACTCATGCAGAATGTGTACACTCTGACACAGCAATCTCAAAACTTATCCTAAGAAAATAAACAGACAAGAGTAAAAAGAAGTATGAGGATGTTTATAACACTATTGTTATAACATGGAAACAACTTACATTAATAAGTATTGGTTAAATAAATTATGGTACATTCACAAAATGGATTACTATGCAGTTGTTTAAAATGGTTTATATCTCTTGACATCAAGAGCTATGTGGAACATATTATTAAATAAAAAAATTGCAAAATGGTGTGCTTGGAATAATCATATTTTGGTTTAATGAAAAAAGAGAACTCCAAACATCTGTCTCTGAAATATAAATACACACATACACCTTTCTTCATGTGCTTCAAGGATGTATCCTGAAATGTAACACTGAATTAGCTCTTTCTGTGTAATGGGATTATAAGTGATATTTCAAAAAAACTTCTTTGTATGTTTTGAAAAATATTTAACAGGCAAAAACAAGAAAACTACTAGGAAAAAAAAGAAAAAAAAAAGAGAGAAAGGAGAGGTTACAATGAAAAAAGCTGACCTGGTCACGGAGGGATTGGGGAAGCTTTAGATTCATGTCCAAACATGTAGTGGGAAGAAGCCTGGGCCACTGCCCAGTTACAGATGCCCTGAAGAGGTGGAGGTGAGGGTGGGGCAGGGTGTCCTGATTTACAGTCCCTGCCACCACGAGTTTAGGCCTCAGCCCTGGTCAAGAGGGCTGTCCCACCCCATGGGGCACTCTGCATCTTACTGCCTACTTTCATTTGTGCTCCATTTTACCATCTGACTCCCCAAATCTCTCCTGAGTCTATTTTCCCACTCCCCATGCAGCCTGGGGCTTCCAGACTTGTCTGCTCAATGTTTTTGCTTTCCCTCTTCTTGGCTGCTTCTAACTCATGAACTGGATGGTAGCTAGCTTGATCTTTTTCAATCCCAGGCCTGATCATTTCAGTGTACTGCTTAAATACCTCCAAAGGTTTTTAAGTTCCAAAGTTTCAGGGACAAAAACTAAAGCCTCTAACATGGCACTGATGGCCTAACAACTGGGCCAGCCTCCACCTTCACTCCACTCATCGAGCATCCTGTGTCCTAGCCATGGAGAACTGTTTCCCGTTCCCAAACACGCCATGCCCTCTGTGTGTGCCTCTGTGCCTTTGCCCAAGCTATTTTTCACCCTACCCCAAGACCTTCGCCAGCTGCTCTCCACTCCGGTCCAGCACAGCACCTTGCACAGCCCTGTGCCAGATGCCCCTTCCTTAGGTTCAGCATGTGTCTGCAGATCCTGTGTAAAATCTCTGGCCCAAACAAGGCATTCGATCTGGAGTCAAAATTCCCATTTTACCTGAGAATCCAAGTCTTCTCCTTTTAAACAGAGGTTGGCATCAAGCACATTGAGTCCCACCAGCAGACCAACAATCACCATCCCTTCTTCCTCCATCATTAATGCCTCAGGCTCATAGAACTCACTGAAAGAGATTGATACAACAGGAACACCTTCACCACCCTTCTCTGGGACCTACTCTGCCTTCTCACCTCTTAGCTCATGGCCTGGCTGCCAACGTCATCAGGAGCCAGAGGCTCCCTTGTGTGAATTCCCTTCTTCCTTCTATTTCTTCTCTCACTTTAAGTGCTGCTATCTCTTCTCTGGCCTCTCCTCTCTTCCTGTGGATTAAAATGGACTCCTCCTACCTCTGGTCTAGGGTTAACTCCTCTGTTTGGACCCTGGAGCCCAGTCCTCCTCATCTCTTGGCTCCTGTGTTCCTGAACATAACTCTGCCCCTCTTGGCCACCCTGGCTCCTTCTTTCGTGTTGCTTTGAACTACTTCTACACTTACATTCATGTCAACATAAAGTGGAATCCCAAAGCCTCCCCCACCACCCATCCAAGGATAAAACTCTTCCCTCTTCCCTGTGTCCCATGGAACAACACCGGCTGGTTTTACTTCCTTACCTCCAAGTCACCTCAGCCATCACAGTGAGGCTCCATCCATTACTGCTCTGGTCACCAGCGATTAGCTAATTTACCATCGTGTGTGTGAGTACATGAGAACTTATTATCCTAAGAATTAGTTGTTTAGAACAAAATCTGTACCTCAGAGTTACTCAGAATAACGGTACTCAAAGAAGAGCACAAAGTACATGAACTATTTGAAACCAGTATTTATCATGAAAAGACATGTTCAATAATAAGCCATGACTTGAAAACAATGGAAAATTTTGGGAGACTGTAAAAGACATTTTTATTTCAGTTAGATAAGAGAATTATCTCTGGAGAGATTTGTTCCTTGTAAATGATCATATCCTGGAGAAAATTCCTCTTATAATGGTTACTTTTGTTTATAGAGTTATAAATATAAAAAATGAACCCAGTCATAAATTTCAGAGATAGACAGTTCGTCTTTACTGATGCCAAGAGATATAAAAGTTTACAAACTGAATGTGGAATCCTAGAACAGGTAATCTAGATATGTTCCCTTACAAAAAGCAGGGTTTTATACTTTAAAATTGCCCACTGAATCTAGTTCAAGCCATTTTTCCCCTATTATCATCCAGTTAAATACCATTTTGTTGAAACTTAATGGAGTACGCTGTCAGGGTGCCTAATCTTAGGTATTTTTGAAGAACTATCTTCGAAATGACTTCTCAAAATGAAAATATACATCTTCATTCATAGAGACTTTCAGAAATCAGTGCTCAAATAGTAAAACACTGCTATTTTAAAACTAAGCCACAGAATAGTTACACTTAATAATTTGAATAAAAACTGTACATTATACATTCTTGTTTTAATTCCGAATGATCTACAGAACTGTGTTCTAATTACGAAGCAAAAGCTAAGCAAAGATAGGTGATGAAATACCTTAAGAGATGTTTATTGTCTATAAGCACTTTCAGATAATCTGCCAGTTTCTTCTGCATGAGTGCAAGATAAAGCCAAGCTCGGCCCCTTCCCACAGCTGTCCTGGAATTCAAACAGAGAATCAAACTATTATGACATAACAATAATAACAACAAAAAACAAAGGGAAAAGAACCAACTTAGCCAAGGAGAAACACATGTTCACGCACACACATGCTTGTGAATGCAGAGAACGCTGTAATAGAGCTGCCCTGGGGGCTGGGGGAGCGCACTGTCTGGTAAGGCTGAGGAAATGGCTCACTGCATTCTTTTGGGTACTGTTTGAAGTCTGTATCATGGGCATGTATTCTGCATCCCCCCCCAAAAAAAATAGGAAAAAAAATTTAAGCCACAAACATCTGATTTCTGGAACAAATACAATTAGACAAAACTTTGCATGTATTCATAAAATTTCACAGGGAGTCAGGAAATACCAGGTTAGATTGTATAATGGATAAATTTTCTTTCAGAAGACGAATATAGAACGTAGTTATTAAAGGGTTGAAGTCTCACAAGATTTCTAGGGCATTAGCTCAAAGGTACAATTTTATTTCTCATGTGGTAAAATACACATAACATAAAGTTTACCACCTTACCCATTTTTAACTGTACTGTTCAGTACTGTTAGGTACATTCACGTTGCTGTGCAACCAATCTCAAAGGTGTGATTTTGAAAAGATCTGTTTTAAACATTATAAGAAAAAGAAAGGCCTCCCAATTGTGGACCTAACATTATTTAAGGAAAAAAAGATCCTGTTCTAAGCAGAGTAACTGCATTTGTAACACCCAAGAGAGTACTAGAGGTACTGCTGTAATCAATATCAGCCTCAAAGGGTCAGAGGGCGCCCAACTTAATCAATACAAAAGACTGGATTCCCCCCTTCTCCCTTCAGTAAATGATGTAAAGCCAGAGTAAAAAAGAAAGAAAATAAAGTAGGAAAAAAAAAGATATCTGATGTTGGCATGATAGGAAAAATGGACACCAACATGTACTGCTTGGTGGGAGTGCAAACTGGTACAATTTTTCTAGCTGGCAATTTAATGACAGCAGGTTATCAAAATTCTACATCTAGTAACATAAGGAAATAATTTAGGAGGTACACAAAGACGTATGTTTGGGGGTGGTCACCACTGCACTGTTTGGAAAATGAGAATTTGAAGACAAGCACAAAGAGCAAAGTGGGAGGAGCTATACAAAAATGATGTGGATGACTATTATGGCAAAAGGTTTAAAATATAATATTAAATGGGAAAAAAAGCCACAAAACAGTATGTACAGTTTAGTACTTGATTTTTTTTCCCAGTTCCCCACCTCTGTACAATATACTGCTCTTAGTTTAGGTTCACTTCCAAAACATTTTTATGCATATGAAAATAAATATAAGTTCTATTTTTCTCTCCTTTTTACAAAAAAATTAGTATGCTATGTATGCCATTCTGCAACTTGCTTATTTCACTGAATATCTGTCATTTTGAAATTCTTTCCAGACACAGGGAATTTTTCGTTCATTTTTTCATAGCTTTAGAGCATTTCAGTATTGGACTGCCCTATAATTTATTTAGCTGGTTTTTATCTAGGCTGTTTCTAATCTTCCGCTGTTACAAATAATGCTGCAACAGGTATTTCTGTACATGTGTCATTTTCATGTACGAGATAAAACTCCTAGAAGTGGAATTGCTAGGTCAAAGGGTAGATGTATTGGTGGTTTTTGTGGATAGTGCCAAACTGTCTTCCATGAGAAACCGTGCAATAATGAAGCCACTGGGGGAGGTGGAGGGGAATAAAATCTTATTTATTTGTCTGTCCGACTATGCACTGAAAGGATCTAGAAGGATACTGACCACGATATTAATTGTAGTCTTTTTTCTGAGTAGTAAGCTAACAGAAGCGCCTTTTTTGTTTCTTAATTAAAAGTTGTCATAAGAAAAAAGGGTTGTTTTTTTGGTTATTTTGTTTTTTTAGAATTTATTTATTTAATTTATTTATTTTGGGCTGTGTTGGGTCCTTGTTGCTGCACGCGGGCTTTCTCTAGTTGCGGTGAAGGGGGGTTACTCTTGGTTGCGGTGCGCGTGCTTCTCATTGAGGTGGCTTCTCTTGTTGCAGAGCACAGGCTCTAGGCATGTGCGCTTCAGTAGTTGTGGCGCATGGGCTCTAGAGCACAGGCTCAGTAGTTGTAGCGCACAGGCTTCGTTGCTCCGCGGCAGGTGGGATCTTCCCAGACCAGGGATCGAACCCGTGTCCCCTGCATTGGCAGGCAGATTCTTAACCACTGTGCCACAACTGCTGAGCCTGCGCTCTAGAACCCGCGAGCCACAATTACTGAAGCCTACGTGCCTAGAGCCCGTGCTCTGCAACAAGAGAAGCCACTGCAGTGAGAAGCGCGCACACTGCAATGAAGACCCAATGCCGCCAAAAACAAACAAACAAACAAATAAACAAACAAACAAATCAAAAAGAAGAACGGAAGAAACAAGGCAGAAGACGTAGGAGGCTCATGAGGGGGTCACCAAATAAATATATGAAAGGTTGTCGCCTGCTAAAGGTTTTCACCTTAGGTGGTATAGGCCCAGAGGGATGAACCAGGGACAGAGACAGAAGGCTTAAGTCCGATGAATGCACAGGGCTCAGCAACGATGGAGTTTAGTGGGATTTAGAGGGTTTCAGAGACCAGCACACCTGTGTTTTCTTCCTGGTTCCACCACTCCCTTGTCGAGGGACATTGAGCAAGTTACTTAACTACTCTGAGTCTCAGTTTCTGCACTTGTAGTTGGGGACACCAACAGCTTAGTCCCTAGGGATTTGTGGAGGATAAAACGAGCTAATGAAATGTCCTTAGCACAGTGCCTGGCACACGGCAGGCCCTTAGTTAATGGTGGTGGCTATTATTATTATCTAAAAATGGAATCAGCTGGCTCTGCAGGAGAAGGTCAAACAGAGGCTAGACAGTTGAGTCCCCTGTGAAAGACTCTGCCGGGAGAACTTTTGCATTGGCCTAAGGATCTCCAGGGCCCCTTCTCAATGCAGACTCCACGATACACCTTTTCATGTTCCATTCAGTTTTTGATTTTGAGCCTATACGTAGGGATCCCAAGGGCAAACCCAGATAAGGCAAATGATTCATTAGTGCCAGCCTTTCCAGAAATGTGTCTTGTCCTGGAATCTAAAATCTGTTCCAAACTGTATTATTCAGAAAACTGCCCAGGTGCAACTGTGAGTCTTTTTTTTTTTTTTTTTTTAAAACATCTTTATTGGAGTATAGTTGCTTTTTAATGGTGTGTTATTTTCTGCCTTGTAACAGAGTGAATCAGCTATACATATACATATATCCCCATATCTCCTCCCTCTTGCGTCTCCCTCCCACCCTCCCTATCCCACCCCTCTAGGTGGTCACAAAGCACCCAGGTGCATCTGAAGCAGCAATTCCAGGAGTGTAACGACTCTTTTTCCTCCTGTAACTGCTCTTTGGGTGACAACACCTTTTCACTATTTGACCTTGTACGACACGCAGAAATCACCGTCCCCATTTTAGAGAAAAGGAAACTGAGGCTCAGAGAGGGGCAAATTTTCTCAAGCTTATGTGGAGAATGAGCAGCAGAGCTGGGACTAAAGTCTAAGTAGAGTGTAGCTTTTGCTACAATTTGTTCTAAATTAGAAAACGCTTTATCAGCAAGGAATAGAGAAATTGATAAATACAAGGAAGTTTTCTTAAAACATCACATTGATGTAACTACTTCTCACTCACTTTAATTCTGGCAGATTTCTGACACTAGTGGCTATATCTGATGCTTCTGGACAAAGTTTCTCCACCAGCTCCAAAGGACCAAAGAAAGATTTATTTTGGCCAATAAAACTCTTCTTAACTAAAAGGGAAAACAGAAGTGTTATTCATAAGAACAGGTTGCAAAATGTCTTCAGGGTCCCACAGTCTCTCTCCCAAAAGCCAACTGAATGCTGTGGAGCTGCACTGCTTACTCCTTCTGATTCAGTCTTGGGGACTGGGAGAGGCCGGGTACCAAATGAGGTCTCCCTTCCTCTAATGAAAGGGTTTCTCTGATATACCCACTAGGCTCTTTCTTTCAAGTATTTATTGACCATGAAATAAAACAAATGCTCAAATGATCACCTGTGAAATCCTTGCCCTTTCTCCCTCCTATGCCAAAGTCAATTCTTGATTTCAAATCATCACCACCATCCCTCATCTGAACTGCTGCAATAATCTCCTAATGGGTTTCCCTGCTCCTAATACTGTCACCTCCCCACCTTTCTAATCTGTCCTCCACATAGCTGGAAGTTCTTTTACAAATGTAAGTTAGATCTTGTTGTTCCCTTGCTGAAAATCTTCTGAATACTCTTAAGAATAAAATCCAGCTCCTCACTTGACCTATAAAGGCCTACGTGATCCAGCCCATCCCAACTGCCCTGACCTCACCTCCTCTTTCCCAGCATGCCTCAGTTACTTGGTGTCTTCCTGAAACCAAGGTTGGTCCCACTCAAGACTTCGCACCTGTTTTGTTCTGTCTTTCTGGGAAGGCTCTTGCCCCAAACATTTGCAAGGTTGACTCCTTCTTCTCTTTTAGGTCTCAGCTCACATTTCACCTCCCCAGAAAGACCTTTGCCTCTCACCCTAGTTGAAAGGTTTTTCCCTTGATTCTCTATCATTTAACCTATTTTGCATCCCTGAATTTGTAGCATTTTGTAATTATGTTTGCTTCTGAGTTTGTTGTCTGTCTCCTCTTCTAGAACTGTGCTGTCCAAGGTAGTCACTAGCCACAAGTGCTACTGAAATGTAGCCAGTGCAATTGAGATGTGCTGTAAGTATAAAACACACGGTGGATCTTTAAGCCTCAGTGTAAAAAAGAATGCAAAATATCTCATTAGTAAGGTTTATACTGATTATATGTGTCAAAATGATAATATTTTGGCTATATTGGGATAAATTACTACAAGTAATTTCATCTGTTTCTTTTCCGTTTTTTTAAACGTGTCTACTAGAACATTAGAAATACACATGTGGCTTGCACGGCATTTCTATTGGACAGCGCTGCTCTAGAATGTCGCGTCTTATGCGTAGGGACCTTGTTTCTCTTGTGCACTGTTTGTCCTGTGTGCACAAGAACAACACCAGCACCCAGAACAACGTTTGGCATTGATGATGCTGGGAAACAGCTAGCCCGAATTTTTCAAGCCCCCGAACCCCCCCTCAGGCTCACCTTTCAGCCCATGTTTGAGGCAGTGCTCCATCACTACAAAGAACTGCTGCAAGGGGGCATGGTCTGCATCCAGACTGCGGCCCAGGCTCAGGGCGGACTGGAGCAAGACCTTGATGCTGAGTTTCATCATGTGCATCAGGTTGACACGCTCCTCCATCATCTGGCACTTGGAAACTGGAGGACAGAAGCGGGGACAGCTTCGTTAGTGGACTGAGTGTAGCCCAGGGTGAGGAGGCTGGACGCGGAACAATGGAGGGAAGACCGGCCAGGCGGTCTGCTCGGAACGCGGACGTGCGGGTTAACCGGAGATCGCAGCCAGCCGGGCCCTGACCCCGGGAGGTCACAGCCGCATGTGGGCGGCGGGGGACGTGGGTCAGACTCTAGAGGACTCTCCCAGGTAGCTCAGCGCGTTGCTACGGCGACGAACCTACTAAGACTCACCGCGAATGGTTTCTCCCACAGCCCCATTCCATTTTTGACTAATGAAAGGGCGCAAACTCCAGGAAGCCCTGCCCCAAGCAAGAAGGCTTGCTGGGAAAGTGCTCCTCCCCCTCTCGTTCCTATTGGAGGAGTCCAGCTCGAGGCCACGCCCATGGAGCTCACGGGCGCCATTTTGACTTTTCAGCCGTCCGGACGGAGGTAGTGGCTTCCGGGGTTGATTGTGTTGGTCCGCACACCCGCCACAGGGCTTTCTGAGCCGGTTGTTTTGCCTGATAGTGCCAGCCGGAGCCTTCGGGGAAGCATCAGTTCCTCAGTAATGGACTCAAATTTTCGTTGTTACCCATCTTTCGTCCACAATTAGTGGACAATTACGAGTTTTACACTTCTTTTGTAAATAAAACCGTTAGAATAAAATGAACTCAGCTGCTTTTCAACTCCATTAACCTTGTCACTTTGAGAGTAAAAGTTTGTAGTCAATATCAGATATCCATGACAAATTCTTACCAGGTGTCATCGCAAGCCCAGGAAACTGTCACTCGAGAAATTAATAATATAGACCCCAAACTATAACCTACTCCCGGAAGGAAAAATATCCCGGGCCAACGCGCCCCTCCCTCCGCACCTGCGCCATCGTTCGGTCTTTTAAATGGATTGGGCGTGGGGTGGGGTGGGGATCTTATTGTTTTAGTTTGCAGTTGTTCATTACAGATGTTAAGCAGCTTTTCATGTTTGTCTCCTATTATTCCTTCTATGAATTGCCTGTTAAATCTTTTAACTTTCTTTATTTGTTTGCCTTTGTTTTATTGGTCCGTATATTCTGGATATTAATCCTTTGTCTACCTGCTTTATTTCATGGGCAGTAAATAATATGGACATATAAATAGTTAAAAGAGCATATATATGTGTAGGTAAATCGAAAAGAATGATATTATGACTGTGAATTTATAATACAGGTATTAAGTAAATATGGTTGAGACTAGAGACAGCCTGGGACTGAAAATTCTAAATTCTCATCAAAACCCAAGAGGACAGCTGCTGGGAAAGAAAAATCGGTCTAAACCTTTCATCATGGTGTGGAAAAAGAAAAGTGGACTTTAAGTAAAGCATCTGGGTGGGAGTGGTATAATTATTTTTAAATTTTGAGAGAATCTTATGTATTACATTTATAAATTTGAAAAGTTTAATGAAATGGATGACAGGCAAAGGGAATAGAAATTGTAAAACCCCAACAAGAAGAGGGAGAAGTCCTGAATAGACCAATAACCACAGAAGCAATTTGTAAAGATCTATTCGTAAAGAAGATACCAATCCCCGGTCTAAAAAGGAAGTCTAGTGTTGTTCGAATGGGAATACGTACGCAGGAAGTCCTACGGAGGGCTAGGCAGGCCCAGATATTTTAAGGAAGTCGATTTCTAGATCCTCAAGTTTCACAGGCACTCTTTCTTCTTCCACTCTACAGAAGAACCACAATTCACTCCTTGTCCCATATCTTCCTCTTTTTAAAAAAAATAAAAGTATTTATTTATTCATTTATTTAATTTTTGGCTGCATTGGGTCTTCGCTGCTGCACGCGGGTTTTCTCTAGCTGCTGAGAGTGGGGGCTACTCTTTGTTGCGGTGCGCAGGCTTCTCATTGCAGTGGCTTCTCTTGTTGCAGAGCACGGGCTCTAGGCACGCGGGCTTCAGTAGTTGTGGCTCATGGGCTCTAGAGCACAGGCTCAGTAGTTGTGGCGCATGGGCTTAGTTGCTTCACGGCATGTGGGATCTTCCCGGACCAGGGCGCAAACCCGTGTCCCCTGCAGTGGCAGGCGGATTCTTAACCACTGCACCACCAGGGAAGCCCCCATATCTTCCTCTTGATGCACTGACCTGGGGTGCAGAAAGTCTCACACCAAATGGAGGTGAAACCTCCTTTGATGATTAATCAAGTCACCCAAAACATGAAGAGCTTCCAGTCTCTCATTGCTTTGTTGAACTTAAACTTGGTCTTGGGAGAGAGGGTTGGTCTCCAGCCCTCTGCTGGGTATCCTGAATTTAGAGAGTTAAAAAAAAAATTTCCCCCACAAATATGAATATATATAATTGTTTTCAGTCAGTCTCAATACTCATCGCTTGGATGTGCCATTAACTTGATGGACACGTTCAATAAATTAAATGAGCCAAACTGCAGCTCCAAGTTTTTGATGAAAATGGATTTCAAGTACATGTAAACTAACTTTTAATTAATTAATTAATTAATTAATTTTGGCCATATGGGACTTAGTTCCCTGACTAGGGATCAAACCCGTGTCCCCTGCAGTGGAAGTATGCAGTCCCAACCACTGGACAGCCAGGGAATTCCCTAAACTAACTCTTTTTGTCAAAAAATATTGTATTGGCAAGGTGTAATGAAATAAGCAATGTTTAGATATCCCCAACCATTTTGAGTGTTCTGAGTTAAACAAAGTGAAAGAATTATAAGGCATAATTATCATCTGATAAGTCTTGATAAAGCCTTTTTTGGGAACTTCCCAGAGGTAGAGAAATTTCTTTAATGTGACTAGGTTGCATCCTTTTGCAAGTAAGGTGATTTTCATTTGAACAAAATGAATATTTCAACAAAAATGAACAAAATTTTGACATTAGATCAATGTGAGTTGGGGCATATAACTTAGAAGGAGTTCAAAGATTGAACAACATTACTATAACAAAACTGTCCATTTCACACCTGAGTCACTTTGCTGTACAGCAGAAATTAACACAACATCGTAAATCAACTATACTTCAATAAAACTTAAAAAAATGTTTGGTAGAATTTACCAATGGGGAAAAAAAACCCTGTCCATTTCTATTTCTTATTTATATGAGCCAGATTTCTCAAGGATCACATCTATAAAAAATCAAAATATAGGAATAAAATTGATTCCGAGTCCTATCACATTTTATCAGTAAATATATATTTATTCATCTACAAGTACATGCTAATGAAAAAACCAACACCAGCTCATGAAGAGAAGTAATTCCAAGAAAAATTTATGTATAATTACTTATAAAATTATATTTATATTCCTTTAATTAACTTAGCATTACTAATAATTCTAATGGTAATTTGTTCCAGAAGAAAAAGAAATTTTTAAAAATTAATTAATTTTATTTATTTATTTTTGGCTGCATTGGGTCTTTGTTGCTGAGCACAGGCTTTCTCTAGTTGTGCCGAGAGGGGGCTACTCTTCGTTGCGATGTGTGAGCTTCTCATTGTGGTGGCTTCTCTTGTTGCAGAGCATGGGGTCTAGGCGCGTGGGCTTCAGTAGTTGTGGCTCGCGGGCTCTAGAGTGCAGGCTCAGTAGTTGTGGTGCATGGGCTTAGTTGCTCGTGGCACGTGGGATATTCCCGGACCAGGGCTTGAACTCGTGTCCCCTGCATTGGCAGGCGGAGTCTTAACCATTGCACCACCAGGGAAGCCCAAGAAAAAAATATTTTATACACTCAGCTTTAGTCACAAGAAAAGTTTATTACATCTTAATTAATTTACATATTTTTTTCTGAGATGTATGATAGGATGACCAATAAAAAAATTTTAAACATATGTAAGTGGATTGGAAATTCAAGTCCAAGGAATAAAGGGGAAAAATGTAAAAATTTCAAATATTAATTAACTTGTTATTTATTTTTAAGATGGATGGTAGTGTTATCAAATCATTAAGGTATTTATATACCACTTGATACACTTAAAAGAATGATATCATGGTTTTATTTTAAAAAGTCAATTTTACAATAAACCAGAAAATGTATTCTAAACTTTAAAATTATGATGAAGAATTTTATGTATCAACTTTAAAAGCCGAAGATTTTTTTTAAGGGGTCATGTGAACAAAAAACGTGAAGACTAGTGCTTAAGGCAGTGGCTCCTACCATCGTTCCTGGGAACACAGCAGTGTTCTGCAGTCATCTTATCCATCCCCTGGTTGGGTTGGTCACCTATTCCCATTTGAGCTCAATTTAGGGTCATGGAAAATTGGAGCTGGAAGGATCTTTAAGCTGTTTCATCTCTCAATTTTATTAGCTTTGTGACCTTGGCTAAGCTGTTCACATCTCTAAGCTTTGTTAATAATAGTTCAACACAACACACAGTATGTCACAAAATTCTACACTTATTGAATTGCCAAGTAAATGGTCTGATCAGGGATCTCGACCTTGACTGTTGTAGAGGGGCTGGGCCTGTAACATAAAAGAGTGACCCAGTGAGAGGACAAGCTGGAGAGAACGTGCAGCCACCTTCTTGCTGGAGGAATGCTGATTGATCATATGTGCTAGATGGGAGTTTTCAGGAGAAGCTGGTGATCTGGATTTTTATGGAAAACCTGGTAATTGGCTAAAAAAATTTTAAATGCTTATAAAAGCATTTAAGTATAAACTATGCAGGATAGAAAAAAATGCAACTACCAGCCACAAACATCTCAAAGGGCTGCTCTATACCTTTGGTGTAGAGAATAAGTATTCACTTCAGGGAGTGGATTCTACAGATGTTTTTTTTTTGTTTTTTGATCGGGTTCTGAATTATAGAGAATTAACTAGATTCTTTATAAATCTGAGTTTTAGTTTTGATTAGCCCTTTGGTGTCTTGAAAGATCTTATAATACAGTATGGTGTTACCCTGTACTGACAATGAAGAAAACCACTTTACAGTTTCCTAATTTTCCAGAATTTTCACTTATCTCAATGGCTAACTTAAGGAGTTCAGCAATGTGAAATGAAACAGTCATTGTACTTCATTTCGGAAGGAGCAATATCACTTGTGCAGAAGTGCTCTGACGCATGGAAAAAAAATGTGCCATGGAAGACAACAGAGAAAGGTATAACACATATCACCTACCTAATGCCAAATATATATCTAAATACTTTTAAAATTAAAGAATGACTTCTTCAGTGCATTTTGTTATTCATCCTTTAGGACAGGGGTCCCTATCCACCGGGCCACGGACCGGTACTGGTCTGTGGCCTGTTAGGAAGTGGGCCACACAGCAGGAGGTGAGTGGCGGGTGAGTGAGCGAAGTTTCACCTGTATTTACAGCTGCTCCCCATCACTCGCGTTACCACCTGTGTCCTGCCTCCTGTCAGATCAGCGGCGGCATTGGATTCTCATAGGAGCACGAACCCTACTGTGAACTGTGTATGCGAGGGATCTAGGTTGCATGCTCCTTATGAGAATCTAATGCCTGATGATCTGAGGCAGTGATGCTAGTGCTGGGAAGCAGCTGCAAATACAGATCATCATTAGCAGAGAGGTTTGACTGCACAGAGACCATAATAAATCAATTGTTTGCAGACTCATATCAAAACCCTATCAGTGAGTGGCAAGTGAAGACAAGCTCAGGGCTCCCACTGATTCTGCATTATCGTGAATTGTATAATTATTTCACTGTATACTACAATGTAATAATAATAGAAATAAAGTGCCCAATAAATGTAATGTGCTTGAATCATCTGGAAACCATTCCCCCCACCAAGTCTGTGGAAAAATTGTCTTCCATGAAACTGGTCCCTGGTGCCAAAAAGGTTGGGGACCACTGCTTTAGGAGGAGGCATTACTTTAAAAAGCATGATGTAGAACCCTGTGTGTGTATACTGTGGTTTGTGTGAAAACTGTGTGTATAGAGATGAAAGCACATGTTACATGCACAGACACTCTGAAATACAGTAGGATTGGGGACAGTTTCTGGGAAGGAGGACTTATTCTACACTGAGTGTCCTTTAGTACAGTTTGATTTTTGTTTTTGTTTTACCATGTGTATTACCTTTAGAAAAAATACCAAAAAACCAAACAAGATAACTACAGAGAATGCAATCATTGTGGCAAGTTGTGCTACCAGACCCCACGTGGGATAAGATTTTAAAACAAGTATTCAAGGCGTTCCACATTCCATGACATTCCACAGCTTTTTCCTTAAACCTGTATCACCAAAAAAATTTTATCTGGCAAGAGTGCTGCTCACATTCAGTCTCCGCTCCTTCACCACTCCCTCTGAATAATCTCTGTTCTCACTGCTTTTGTAAGCAGATAAGCAGATCAATGGAAAAGAGATGAAATGAGCCAGCCCTGACTGGAGTGGTGGCCGCCATCTTCTCCTGACCTGCTTTTCTGAGGCCTCTGCAGTGCATGCTACCTTTTCCCCATCCCCACTCCTGTCCTACCTGATGGCTTCAAATCTGTGTTACTCTCGGAGACCAGCCACATAGCTCATCCCAGGTGTTCCCCACACTTCTGCCCTCAGTAAGCCATGTTTACAATTTTCGCCAGATTTGAGTGGCAGTTATTTACTTAATATTTTCTTTAAATTGACTAATTAAAAATCCATATGTATATATTACAGCATTTTACTTATAAAATTATTTAAAGGCATCAAGGCATTGAGGTGATGTGACTAAGAGCACAGGCTTGAGAGGCAGCCTGGCTTGGTTCAAGTCCTGGCTCTGCCATTTCTAAGTAACTCTGTCAAATTACTTCTCTTTAATGCAGTTTCCCTCTTTATAAATAGGGGATAATAACGGTACCTACCACGTGGGGCAGGCTATGTGGGAGGAGGCATGAAGTCAACCTCTCCCTCCCATGGCCTTAAGTGACAGCAATTTCCTGCAGGGTTAGTCCCTATCTGGTTGGGTGGGTGAGAGGCTGCTGCCCAGTGCCTGCCTAATGTGCTGTGGCGCTGGCAGCCCGGGGCAGGCCAGTGCATACCTGGCCCCACCCTGAAAGTCAGACAGCATAACTCCAACCCTCCCTGCGGCAGCACTGATCGTGCGGTGTGGTCAGGGAGGGGTGGGGAGAAGCCCCAGGGCAGTTCAAATGGACCAGCGCAGCCGAGAAGCTGTCCCAGGAAGACAGTGGAAGATGGGACCACACAAAAGCCCGGCTCCAAGGCCCCCACACATGCTCCTTTGTCCCATCAGACTTCACTTAATACAAATTCAAAGATAACATTCGTAAGAATTTCTATCATGGGGCACTTCTGAGTACCTGGCCCTGCACAATCACACTGATTAAAGCCTGCATTGATTGCACATCATGAAGCCAGTTCAGCGATCACCTAGGATTATTGTGAAGATTAAATGAACTAATGTATGTACAGACCTAAGACTAATATCTGGCACCTAGGAAGCACAATATAAGTGCTAGGTATTATTTATAGCATTACCATAAATAGAAAACAAATATGTTTCAAATATGCATTTGTTCAACAAATATTTATTATTCTGTGCTAGGCACAGTTCTAGGCACTGGCACATTTTACTTATCACCAAACAGTTAACATGTATTATTTGCTTACTAAGAAGCCTCCAGAAGACCCCATGCCTTGACTCTCAGGACTGACCACCAATGGTGGGTATACAGTCAAACACCCATTGATGTGTGTAAAGGTAGCGAGCTAGTGGCAACTAGATTCCTGAGTCAAACAGGCTCCTTCGTTACCTCCTAGTCCTACTTTCTATCGCCAAAGAAATATTGTTTTCTATCTCAAGTCAGATTTTAAACTTTACTCATTAATCTTTCTTAACCAATGAAACTGTCACAATTCACTATCCTGGTGCCAGTGCTGACTTCTACATCAAATATACATTGGACAGGATGGAATGAAGAAACCTCAAAGGCAGGGACTTCCCTGGTGGTCCAGTGGTAAAGAATCCGCCTTCCAATGCAGGGGACGCTGGTTGGATCCCTGGCTGGGGAACTAAGATCCCACATGCTGCGGGGCAACTAAGCCCGCACGCTTCAATGAGAGAGCCCTCATACAGCAAACCACAAAGCCCAGGCGCCCTGGAGCCTGCGCGCCACAACTAGAGAGAATCGTGTGCGCCTCAATGAAGATCCCAAGTGCTGCAACTAAGACCTGACGCAGCCAAAAAAATAAAATAAAATAAATATTAAAAAAGAGTACTTGTGAAAAAAAAAAGGAACCTCAAAGGCACACTATAATGCTTCTTAGAGAGCACGCCACAGTCTTTACTGAACTCTGCCCCACAGCACTTCGTGTGATGAAAATCTTCTCACTGCACAATCCAATACAGTAGCCACTAGCCACGTGTAGACTACTGAGCACTTCAAATGTGGCTGTTGTGACTGAGGAACTGAATTTTTAACATTTAAACATCACATGTGGGTAGTGGCTACTGTATTGGTTGGCACAGCTCTAAATATTTGGCTTTACAGGGCTAAGTCACACTCTAAATATCATAATCATTTAATGTTTCCATTCTTACTCATTTGCTGAAACTCTGTTATAGATGACAAAGGCTTAAAAGGACTATAAGAGATCATTGGGTGAACCACAAAATTCCTATTTAACAGGCTGGGATATGTGATGACTTTTCTGCATGACACAGCTAGTTGGCTGTAGAGCTCACCTGGAACCCTCAACCCCTTAATTCCGCCTTGGTGCTTTGACTCCCCGGTGAGTCGGGATGCGCCGTCAACAACTGGAGGTGTGAGCCAGGATGGCATTTTGAGATTTAAAGCAGAGAACAGTACTGTTTCATTTCTTAAGTAAGTCCTTTAAAAATTAATAAGGACTACCTAAGTTTAAACTCGTACATTTTAAAGTGTAAAGTTCACCAGTGAGAATAAGAATGCTGCCTGGGGAACACAACTAGAAGTGAAGTCGCCCCAATCTCAGGCCACCCACGCCCACGTATTTATCTCGGCATGGACACACTGTATAAAGAAAACAGACGAGTAGTTAGGAGAGTTAACAGGATGCTTTTTTAACAACCTGTCTAACAGGATGAGTCGGTTAAGCAGCCTTGCCAGCCTCGGTCCCACCAACAGTCCCACAGAAAGCTCGTGGATCGCGCCCAGCCGGAGCCTACCTGCGCGCGCCGCGCCGTCCGCGCCGCCGTCCGCGCCGCCCAGCCCAGCGGCCGCGCGCAGCGCGCTTCCGCAGCTCGCCGACAGGTTGCCAGTGGCCTTCCGCGCCAGGGTCAGGATGGGCGCCGACCAGCCTTCCGCCGCCGCACGCGGCTTCGCCACCCTCCGCAGTTCGCCTGGGCCCGGCAGCTGGCTCCGGTCCACGATCTCAAACTCTTCTCCCGGCTCCGGCCCCGGCTCCTGCCCCGCCCGGCACCGGTCTTCCCCGTCGGCCATCTTGGTCTTGTCACGTGGCCCCGTCAGGCAGCGGACTCGGCGCGGGCGGGCGCTTTGCCCTTGCTGCTAGTTTTTCGTGTTCGCGACGGGCCTTCCTCTTTATCGCCCTCCTTTCTTTTCTATCATTTTAAAAAAGCTCGGGAAAGTGCAAATCATAAGAAGCACCCACGTTCTCATCACCTGGGAGGACTTGTTTTCGTGGATGTTATTCTTGGGCTTTCTCCTTTTGTTGTGGTGCATCCAACCTGGCTTGGGCACAGCCCACATGGCCGTAGTTTTTTTTGTGACACTATTTCCTCTTTTTCATTTTCATTTCATACTTTACTTTTACTTAGTGATTTTTCTGCAGCAGTTTTCAGAACAAGCCCTAAAAGAGCGGGTAAGGAAACTGTGGGACAGGTGAGGAAGGAAAACAGGACTTTTTTTTTTTAATAGCTAAAATCTACAACTTGGCAGGAAAGAGCACCCTGTGGTGGACTGGGAATCAGAAGATCCGGACTCTGCTATTAATTAGTTAAATGGTGATAATAATAATAAAACCAATTAAATAAGGAGCACATGGCAGACGAGAGTAATTGTGATGACTATCTGTTACTCAACTATATGGCTTGGGCCAGACGCTCGCAGCAACTAGAGAAAGCCTGCGTGCAGCAGTGAGGACCCAACACAGCCAAAAAAAAAAAAAAAAAAAATTTAAGTTGCAGATTTTAGAAATCAAAAAATTTTTACATTAAAATTTGGATATTGGCCTTCTCTTGAGACATGAGTCTTTTGCAACTCAGTATATTCTCTGATGGCAACAAACTGGTGGATTGGATGTTGGCTGCCCTTTTTTAAAATTTTTTTAATTAAAAAAATTTTTTATCAGAGTGTAGTTGATTTACAATGTGTTAGTTTTAAGTGGACAACAAAGTGATTTCGTTATACATATATGTATTCTTTTTCAGATTCTTTTCCAATTTAGGTTATTACAGAGTATTGAGTAGACTTCCCGGTGCTATACAGTAGGTGCTTATTGATTATCTATTTTATATATAGCATTGTGTATATATGTTAATCCCAACCTACTAACTTATTCCCCCCCCCCCTTACCCTTTGGTAACCATACTTTTTTTTTTGTTTGTTTTTTTAAATTTATTTTGGCTGCGTTGTGTCTTTGTTGCTGCATGTGGGCTTTCTCTAGCTGCAGCGAGTGGAGGATACTCTTCGTTGTGGTGTGTGGGCTTCACATTGCGGTGGCTTCTCTTGTTGCGGAGCACCTCTCGGCACGCAGGGCTTCAGTGGTCACAGCACGCCGGCTCAGTAGTTGTGGCTCATGGGCTTAGTTGCTCCGTGGCATATGGGATCTTCCTGGCCCAGGGGTCGAACCTGTGTCCCCTGCATTGGCAGGCAGAGTCTTAACCATTGCGCCACCAGGGAAGTCCCCATAAGTTTGTTTTCTGAGTCTGTGAGTCTGTTTCTATTTCGTAAATAAGTTCATTTGTATCACTTTTTTAGATTTCACATATAAGTGATATCATACGATATTTGTCTTTGTCTTACTTCAATTAGTATGATAATCTCTAGGTCCATCCATGTTGCTGCAAATGGCATTATTTTATTTTTATGGCTGAGTAATATTCCATTGTATATATGTACCACATCTTCTTTATCCATTCATCTGTTGATGGACATTTAGGTTGCTTCTATGTCTTGGCTGTTGTAAGTAGTGCTGCAATGAACATTGGGGTACATGTATCTTTTTGAAGTATGGTTTTCTCCAGGTATATGCCCAGGAGTGTGATTGCTGGATAATATGGTATTGGGTTGGCCAAAAAGTGCCTTCGGTTTTTAAGTAAAAATAAAAGACACTTTTTCATTTTCACCAAGAACTTTATTGAACAACATACTCACCCGTTTGTTCCACTACCCTCTGCCATTTTTCAGGCAACTTTGTAATTCCATCTTCCCAAAACTTTTATCTTTTTGAGCAAAGAACTGTTCCAGGTACCGTTTACAGTCTTCCAGGGAATTGAAATTTTTTCCATTAAGAGAATTTTGTAAAGACCGAAATAAATGTAAATCCGAAGGTGCAATTTCTGGTGAATACAGCAGAGGAATCAGAACTTCCCAGCCAAAATGTGACAGTTTTTGCCTGGTCATCAAAGAAACGTGTGGTCTTCCGTTATCCTGATGGAAGATTATGAGTTTTCTGTTGACTGATCCTGGATGCTTTTCGTCGAGTGCTGCTTTCCGTTGGTCTAATTGGGAGCAGTACTTGTTGGAATTAATCGTTTGGTTTTCCAGAAGGAGCTTATAATAGAGGACTCCCTTCCAATCCCACCATATAAAAAACATCACTGGGCTTCCCTGGTGGCGCAGTGGTTGAGAGTCCACCTGCCGATGCAGGGGACACGGGTTCGTGCCCTGGTCCGGGAAGATCCCACATGCCGCGGAGCGGCTGGGCCCGTGAGCCATGGCCGCTGAGCCTGCGCGTCCGGAGCCTGTGCTCCGAAACGGGAGAAGCCACAACAGTGAGAGGCCCGTGTACCGCAAAAAAAACCCCAAAAAACCACACACAAAAAACACGTCACCTTCTTTGGATGAAGACCGGCCTTTGGTGTGGTTGGTGGTAGTTTATTTCACTTGCCCCACGATCTCTTCCAATCCACATTATTGTACAGTATCCACTTTTCATCGCCCTTCACAATTTGTTTTAAAAAACAGAACTTTTCCATTATGTTTAAGTAGAGAATCGCATGCGGAAATATGGTCAAGAAGGTTTTTTTCACTTAACTTCTGTGGAACCTAAACATCAAAGCGATTAACATAACCAAGCTGGTGCAAATGATTTTCAATGCTTGATTTGGATATTTTGAGTAGGTAGGCTATCTCCTGCATGGTATAATGTTGATCTCAATTAATGTCTCGATTTGATCGCTATCAACTTCAACTGGTCTACCTGACCGTGGAGCATCGTCCAGTGAGAAATCTCCATCATGAAACTTCGCAAACCACTTTTGACATGTTCGATTGTTTGGAATGAAGTTAAAGACAACTAAGTGCTACTAGAGCCATCTTATAGGAAAAACCGAAAGAACATTTTGGCCAACCCAATAGCTCTACTTCTAGTTTTTTAAGGAACCTCCATACTGTTCTCCGTAGTGGCTGTACCAATTTACATTCCCACCAACAGTGTAGGAGGGGGTTCCCTTTTCTCCACACTCTCTCCAGCATTTACTGTTTGTAGATGGCTGCCCTTTTAGAAGCCAGGTTCTTCTGGCATCTTGGTCTAGCTCCTTTAACTAGTTTTTATGATCTGTCTGGTCCCTGGAGGCCAGTTATTTTCTGTGGGGAGAGTGGGGTGGGGAGTGACTGAGGAATTTGTGGGCTTGCTGTTTGAATTTTCACAATGTTTGAGGGGATGCTACTAGTCTTTACTGGAATAGGGTAGACGGGGTATTAGGTAGTCTGGAAGAACTGTCTGGATCCTTCATTACTTTCCAGTGTCAATCATGTAGGTGAAAAGCTTGTTTATAATGATCAGAGGCTGGAACCTAATTCCATTTTGCATAAAAACGTAAACTTTTTCGGGGGAGTAGTTTTAATATTCTGTCGGGCTAGGTTATGCTGCAGTAACAAATAACCCCCAAATCTTCGTGGTTTAACATAACAGAAGTCTTTTTCTTACCGAGATATTGAATATAGTTTGCTGTGCTATACAGTAAATCATTGTTATTTATCTGTTTTATACATAGCAGTGTGTATCTGTTAATCCCATACTCCTAATTTATCCCTCCTCCCCTGCTTCTCCTGTGGTAACCATAAGTTTGTTTTATATGTCTGTGAGTCTGTATTTGTTTGTACATAAGTTCATTTGTACTATTTTTTAGATCCCACATATAAGTGGTATCATATAATATTTGTCTTTGTCTGACTTACTTCACTTAGTATGATAATCTCTGGGTCCATCCATGTTGCTGCAAATGGCAATATTTCACTCATTTTTATGACTGCAAATGGCAATATTTCACTCATTTTTATGGCTGAGTAATATTCTATCTCATATATATATATATATAGATATAGATATAGATATAGATATAGATATCACATCTTCTTTACCCATTCATCTGTTGATGGACACTTAGGTTGCTTCCATGACTTGCCTATTGTAAACAGTCCTGCTATGAATATGGGGTACACGTATCTTGTCAAATTAGAGTTTTTGTCTGTTCTGGATATATGCCCAGAAGAGCACTTTAACAAATGTCTTCTGTGTGGTTGGACCTAGTCCTTTTCTCCTCTCTTCTCAGACTTGTTTCTCGTGTCTTGGATTTCATTGTTCTGCTGCCTCCTGCTGAGTGTGATTCCTTCTTCTGCCCATTGCCATCACTCTCACTTAAAAAAAAGTCTTTTGGAGGATTCTCAGACTCCATCTCTCAAATCAGGCCCTGCCCGTCTATGCCCAGTACCACTGCCTGAATGGATTCTTGCCTGGTTTGTAGTCACTCTCCAGGACACCTCCTTGTGCCTTGCAGCTTTACTTCCTCCATCTGTTCTAGACCCCTCAGCCAAGCACTTCCAAGACCCAGGGCTGATCCTTTCACCTTCCTGCTTTCAAATCTCCCTTTGCTTCCCTGTGGCAGGAGGCTTTGTCTTATCTATGTGCTGCAGTTGCAGATTGCTCATTTTCTCCTTGGTGTGGACTAGAGATTGAGTTTTGCAGCATCCCAGGATGTTTGGGTGACTTGATTGAGACCAAAGTGGTAGCCAAAGAGATGGATCCTTGTGGCTTCATTGGGATTGTGAGTTGGCCTATCAGTAGGGAGCACTTTACTAATTTTGTCTCATATATATATATATATTTTGTACACTTTGATTTGCATTTCATAATCTAGGAGAGTTTCACTATCTGGACATAATTGGTACCCTGGAGCCAAGAATGGCCAATTAAGGTCAAATCATTTTTCTGAACAATGCAATATGAAGCACACACCATTGGCTATGGTCTTCTGCCATAAGTGTTTACCTACAAACAAAACAAGCTTTTAGAACAGCACTGTCTGATAGAACCCTTGGATGTAAATGTTCTAGATCTGTGCTGTTCTGTACGGTGGCCAGGAGCCACAGGTGGCCACTGAGCACTTGCAGTGAAGCTCGTGTGACGGGGTTTTAGGAAACCTAGGGGAGAGAGGAAGAAGGGAGACAGCATCTGTAGTAAACAGTGAGACACTCGTAGAAGGCGCAGCATCCCCTGGACCAGGTGGAACGGGCAACCCTGCTGAGACTGGAACTGCCTGCTGGAAAGACTTCGTTTTGTCAGTTGGGAACATCTGAATATGGATTGCATATTAGATATTATGGAATTCTTGTTCATTTTGTTCAGTGTGATAATGGGTTGTGGGTATGCCTGAAAACGCCTTTATTTTTTAGAACTGATTTAGAGTATCAAGTGGTAACACCTCATGACGTCTGTAATTAACGTTAAAATACTTCAGCACAAGAAAATATGTGGTGCAAACATGGCAAGATCTTGACAGTTTTGAAATCTACGTAATGAGTATAGGAGAGTTATTATGTATTCTACTTTTCTGAATGTCTGACGTTTCATAATAAAAAGTAAAAAGATATATAAAAAAGTGAATCCATATGAAATAGAAGCCAGTGTTTCATCCAGACTGAAAAATCCTAGGGAGTTCCCTGGTGGTCCAGTGGTTAGGACTCAGCGCTTTCACTGCCGTGGAGCCGGGTTCAATCCCTGGTCGGGGAACTAAGATCCCGCAAGCTGCACAGTGTGGCCACAAAACAAAAGGACTGAAAAATCCTCACAAAAGCCTTGATTGAGGTTTTATTTTGAATAATGAAAACAAAAATAAGTTACCTTTATCATATATTTATCAAAATTTAGAATGTGTTTGCAACCATGTGCTATTTTTATAATGAGTAAAGAATGAATAAGTGCTAATTTTTTTTTGCACAATTTTTCTGAAGAAAATCACATTATATAGCTTTATTCATTTCACATCTGACTCACAGTGGAGTCAGAAAGAGGGTCCAAAAATATTTAGGCTTCATATTTTTTCTCAAGGCCTCTTTAATCCTGTGATAGATAAACCATACCTTATTTTGGCTACCTTTTCATTTTATTTGTATCTCTTTTCATGTAGCTAGTACTCAAGCTAGTTGGCCCAAAGTGGAAAAGTAATTATCCCATTCACCATGCTATCGTCCTTCTAGATATTTTTGTGGGATGTCTCATATGAAAAAACAAGCTATTTTGCAATATTATTACTCTATGTTTGAGCCCATCTAAGCTCACTCTTCCCTTTTAATATGTTCTAAATTTACTATTTTTTTCAACCATTCTGTTTTGAAGCTCCTGTTGGATCAGCAGCATTGGTTTTCTTTTCTGCCGATCTTATGTGTCAGTGGCTTTCTGTGGGATTGGGTGGGACTTGAGCATCACTTTTGTTTACTCTGTGAAATCTTGCGTCGTGTGCAGATTTACAGCTTCACTGTACAATTGATTTGCATTGTAGACATCTGACACTCAGCTAGAGGCTGGCTAGCCATTGGCCCACTACATGAGGTATGATGCTTTGGGGTTCAGCAGGAAATGAGCTTTGAGTAGGGATGGATTTTATAAGTGATAATATTAATATACTCATTAGTGAATATTTTAACATTATCAAGACTTATGCTTCTCTGAATGGCCTTGTAACTGCAGGGACTTGGGTAAAATATCCTCAGGTGATGAGTTTAGAACTGTAGAACTTGTTGCGATGGTTGGTTATAACTGAATGAGATGTAGGTGCTGTTGCTGAGATGGCATCAAAGTATGGCAGTTGAATGGGTAACCAGCTGAAAGGAAAACTCAGTATTCCTACGCACAGTACTTCTGACACTAACTGCCCAGAGTTAATGCAGATCCCACAGGGTAAGGGCTCAGTCCTACAGGACTGTTCCCTCAATTCAGATGCCAATCTAGGCCTCCGGTGAACTGAGTCCCCCTAAGACTGATATCATCATTAATGTACAAACTCAGGTTGTCTCTCCAGGGCAAGATAAGCTAACAGACCCCCAAGCCATGGACCACCTGGCTAGAGAATTTCCAACTGGAGACATCCTGACCCCTGAAATTACGATTAAGAAATGTCACAAGACGATGATTAATCCCAGCTTCTTTGTCTTCCCCTTCAAAAACACCCCCAACTCAAAGATCAGGTTGGAGTGGATCTGAGGCTTGTCTCCCACTCCCTTGCTTGATGCCCTGCAAATAAACCCTAACTTTGCTGCAAACACCTGCTGTCGGAGTTTGGCTTTCTGTGTTCTGGGCATAAGAGCCCTTGCTTAGTGACACAGGTGCTTCTGACTGACCAGCTATAAATAGGCAGTTCCCACAACCCCCTCCTCAGGTTTCATAACTTGCTAGAATGACGGAACTGAGGAAAATGCCTAACTTAACTGTTACTGTTTATGGTAAAGATATAACTCAGAAACAGCCAAATGGAAGAGATGCATAGGGCAAGGTATGTGGAAAGGGGTTTGGAGCTTCCATGCCCTCTCTGGGTGCATTACCCTGTCAGCACCTTGGTGTGAACCCTATTATTTAGGGTTTTAATGAAGGTTCAATTACATGATTGATTATTGACCATAGGTGATTGAACTCAATCTCTAGCTCCTTCCCCCTCCCAGGAGGCGGTGGGGGTGGGGTGGGCATGAAAGTTCCAACTCTCTAACCACAGGGTTGGTTCTTCGGGCAACCAGCCCTTATCCTCTAAGGCTCACCTCATTAGCATGAACTCAGGTATGTTTGAAAGGGGCTTATTAGGAATAACAAAAGATGCTCCCATCTCTCTTTCATTCAGGAGATTACAAGAGTTTTAAGAGCTCTGTGCTGGGAACCAGGAGCAGAGACCAAATATAACTTTCTTATTATGTGTCACAGTTATTTTATGAAAATAATCTTGTATTAATTAAAAATAGATAGCTCACTTATAAAAAAGTTAACCTGAGCATTTGCATAATGAATTTGCATAATGTGTCCCTAAGGGAGAGAGCCCTCCTTATGTCAATGAGTGACCTGTCCTTTCCCTGCTTGGCACCTTGCAGTCACCATGGAACAGTGGAGAGAATCTTGAGTGCAGCCCAGCTCATGCTTTCAGAGGAAATACCAAGGGCCAGAAAGGTGGGCTTTAAAGCCCCTGCCAGGTACTTCAAAAACAATGGACTTTCTGTTTTGTTAACATTTTTCCATAACAGATCATATAAATTTACCTAGTACTCTCCCCTGCCCCACATTTTATTATGAAAAAATTTAAACATAGAGTACATATAACACCATTTCTATGTATTTATCCCTGTGTCCATCCATTAATCCAGCTTATTTTTTGATGTACTTCAAAGGAGATTCCAGACCCTAATACTTAAAAAACCTTTTTATCTAGAAATAATTTCCATCTTAAGAAAAGTTGCAAAGAATAAAGAGAGCACAGAGTACAACTGTATATCCTTTACCCAGATTCACCTGTGGTTCACCTTTCACTCTATATGCGGTATCATCTGCATGTGCTGTCTATCTGTATTTATATACGTCCATTTTTACCCTCAACTTTTTGGAGGGTATATTACATACATTATGACCTGTTACACTTAAATCCTTCAGGATATGTTTCTTAAGAACTGGGATATTCTCTTACATAACCATGGTAAAGTTATCATATTTAACACTGAACATTTATATCAATTCCTAACTTAAAAAAAATGATTGTACAGGGACTTCCCTGGTGGTCCAGTGGTTAAGAGTCCACCTTCCAATGCAGGGGGCGTGGGTTCGATCCCTGGTTGGGGAACTAAGATCCCACATGCTGCGTGGCAACTAAGCACTTGCACGGCAATGAAGAGTCCGTGTGCAGCAACAAAAAAAGATCCCACATGCCGGCAACCTGATGTAGCCAAATTAATTAATTAATTAAAAAAATTGATCACACAACATGGTATGGGTGTTATTGAATGAAAGTTTGTGTGCCCGATGCACAGTGAGGCCAAACAAACTGAAATGTTGGAGTTTGCAGCAGAGAAAGGTTTATTGCAGGGCTGAGCAAGGAGAACGGGTGACTCAAACTCCTCAGAGTGTTTCAGCAAAGCATTTTTTAAAATTAATTAATTTTATTTTATTTATTTATTTTTGGCTGCGCTGGGTCTTTGTTGCTGAGCGCAGGCTTCTTCTAGTTGCAGCGAGCGGGGGCTACTCTTCCTTGTGGTGCACGGGCTTCTCATTGCGGTGGCTTCTCCTGTTGCAGAGCATGGGCCCTAGGTGCATGGGCTTCAGTAGTTGTGGCTCCCAGGCTCTAGAGCGCAGCCTTAGTAGTTGTGGCGCATGGTCTTAGTTGCTCCGCGGCCTGTGGGATCTTTCCTGACCAGGGCTCGAGCCAGTGACCCCTGCATGGGCAGGCGGATTCTTAGCCACTGCGCCACGAGGGAAGTCCTCAGCAAAGCATTTTTAAAGGCAAGGTGAGGGAGGGGCATCCCAGGGTATGTGATCAGATCGTGTGCAGTCCTCTGATTGGTTGATGTAACAAGGTGGTTGATGTTATCAGTCCTTAGGCTCCTGAAGTTCTGGGGACTGCTGTGTGCCCATGGTCATTAAGTAATTAATTGCTTCCATTCCCTGGTGGCTTTAACATCTGAAACACTAAGGAAATATTCATCATGTGCATCAGATACTATTATCTGGATACTTCAGAGAGGAGCTAAAGCAGAGGATGTGGGGGAGGGGTCTGTCCCCCTAAGTTCCAGCTCAGTTACATGGAGGTATCTTCATTTATTTTATCAATTCCCTGTTGTTGGATATGTGTATAGTTTCCTAATTTTCAATATTTAAATACCACTCTATCTTTGTGTACTTATCTCCTAGATAACTTTCTGGGAATGGAATTCTGGGTCAAAATATTAACATTAAAAAAAATCTTGATTTGCAGTAGATTGTCAAATGAAGATTGTACACTTCTACCAAGGAGTTATGAAAATGTTCACTTTCCTCCATCTTTCTGATACTAGATATTTATCAACCTTTAGAAAAGTGGGCCAATTTGATAAATGAGAAAGATGTCTCATTTTAAGTTGCATTTCTTTGATTATTAAGTATAGATGCACTGTTAATGGCATCCCCAATATCAATTCCCTCTTCTTTTTTGCTAATTGAATGCTGATTTTGTTAGTAGGCTAAGCCCTACAGGGGATACTCATGTTTATTACCTCCCTGGTAGCCAGGGGTGCCATGCGGCATAGTTCTGACCACCGAGCTGTAACTAATGTGTTGGGGCTTTTGGGAAGTCTTTTGCTTTTTCTGATAAGTGGGAAAACCTATAACATTTACCATGTCTGTCTATGTATTCATCAGCTGATGATCCACTTCCTTTTTCTTTCCTGCCTTGAATGTAGACATGATGCCTGGAGCTATGGCAGCTATTTTGGCATCATAATGTGACAAGCATGAGGGAATAGTCAAGTAAATAACTATTTGTTTAAGCCACAGTAAATGTCTTACTTGCAGCTGCAAGTATTTCTAAGTGATGTATAACTAGTGAACCTGAACTTCATTTTGTGTGCTAGTTGTACAGTTTGTTTACTGCTGTATGATAATCCTTGGTTTGCCTGTCTGGCTCCTCTCTATAGTGGGAGCTCCTTGAGAAAAGGGACCACCTGACAATAACACTCACTTCTGTATGGCAGAGCAGACACAACTTGAGTGCTTATGAAGTGTGTCTTGAAGGAATGAATGATATCATTTAATTCCATATGCAAATTATCTTTATTTATTTATTTATTTAATTTTTGCAGTACGCGGGCCTCTCACTGTTGTGGCCTCTCCCATTACAGAGCACAGGCTCAGCGGCCATGGCTCACGGGCCCAGCCGCTCCGCGGCATGCATGTGGGATCTTCCCGGACTGGGGCACGAACCCGTGTCCCTTGCATCGGCAGGCGTGCTCTCAACCACTGTGCCACCAGGGAAGCCCTATTTTTATTTTTTAAAATTATTTTTTATTTATTTGGCTGCAGTGGGTCTTACTTGCAGCATGCAGGATCTTCATTGTGGCATGTGGGATCTTTCGTTGTGGTGTGCAGGCTCTCTAGTTGTGACACATGGGCTCTAGAGCACGCGGGCTTAGTAGTTGCAGTGCATGGGCTTAGTTGCCCTGCAGCATGTGGGATCTTAGTTCCCCGACCAGGGATTGAACCCCTGTCCCCTGCATTGGAAGGCAGATTCTTAACCACTGGACCACCAGGGAAGTCCCCCATATGCAAATTATTTTAAAAATGGATAGTCCAGGATGGATATTTACTTGTTAGGGTAGATGGCTCCTCCAGGTCATTTCCTGAACCAGTATTCTCAAACTCTTGGGTCTTTTTACGCCTTTATCAGTATGAGAGATTCTCATTCTCTAAGGCTGTGCCTCCTAATCTTTTTCATATCATGACTCACGTAGAACATGATAATGTTTATTGTACAACACAGCATTGTAAATGGATGGAGGGCTTTTTGCTGCAGAGTAGCACTTGGGGAGTCTGGCTTCTCCAGATGTCACTGGGTCACCCCTGGGCCAAAAGCATCAGCATCTCTGAACAACTAATTGCCCAATAGCTTCACTAGTCTGGAAGCTCTGCTCTGCTCTAAGGAGAGGTGAAGGCTTTTCTACTTCCCAGTGAGAAATATCATGAATACTTTAAAATTTATGCCAAAGGAAAGACACACACGACTCTGTAACAAATATCAATGTTTGGCTCCATCTAGAGGTCTAAAATGGATTTGGGTTTCTAACAGTCCAGGATTTGACAGTTTGCATCCATCCATCCATTCTTACCCACCCACTTATCTTTATCCATCCTCCAATTCATCCATATCCATCCTCCCATCCATCCATCCATTCATCCTCCCATCCAACCTTCAATCCATTCATATCCATTTTTCCATCCATGTAGCCACCACAGTCTACAAGGGCCCTATGTGATCTGATACTTGAAAATCTTTCTGATCCCATTTTGTGTCATTATATGTGGATTTGTTAAGTTATACATGATTTTTTTGTTCCTTAAACACATCAAGCTTATTCTTTGCATATGCTTTTCTCCCTCTGCTTGGAATGATTTTTCTCCCAGGCTTAGCCTTACTGACTTTTGATCATCATCCTTCGTATCCAAGCTCAACTCAACTTTTCAGAGAGACCTTCCCTAATCACCCTAAAATATATACCCCTTCCAGCCTCCAGTCCTTTGTCACTTCACACAGTTTAACTTCCTTCATAATATTAATACTTATGACGTTTTCAGAGATTTTCCTGTTTTTTCGGTATTTTTTTTTTTTGGTATTGTTTCCTCCCCTCACTGGAATGTAGCTCCAAGGGAAGCTTATTTCTCTTGTTCACTGCTGTATCCCCAGTGCTCAGAACAAACTACCCCCATATGTTAGTGATTTTAAACAACAAAAGTTATTGTTATTTCATGCTCACATCACACAGCCACCTTGATTGGCAGAGTTGTCCTCTGTTCTTCTCACTTAGAGTTCTCCCATTTGGCTGAGAGCCCCTGACTCTGGAACTTCCTTTATTACCTCCGCAGGAGGAAGGGAACAGAGAGAAAAGTAACCAAGTGACCTGCTCCTAAAGGCTTCCTCACAGAAGTGACCCATGCTCTCTTGCTCATATTTCATCTGTGAGAGTGGGTGCATGGCCATGCCTAAATTCAGGGGGGTGGGAACAATCCCATCATGCGCCTAGAAGAACCAGAACTGGAGGTGACCAAGACTGATTTCCACCTTAGTGAGACAGACAAACAAGAAGTGCCATGAGGGGCTCTGCTAGAAGGGGTAACAGAGCACAATACCTCCTGATCCACAGAGGAGCCCCTGGTCACCCTCTTGGGCCGTGGTGAGGAAGTGCCAAAAAGGATGCACAGGGAGCTAATATGGCCTGCGTCTTGAAAGACGAGCAGTTGCTCACCTCCGTCAGAGCTGGGGGTAGGCAGAGGAAGCAGTCAGAGTAAAGCACAGAGGCCTGTAATAGCTCTAAGACCTGCAACTTGTGAAGAATGGGATGTGGGCTTTGACTGATGGAATGGGTAACAGTGGGTCTGGGAAAATGCCTGAGTGCAGACCTTGGAGGATGCTGATGTTATCCTGTGAGTAACAGGGACAGTGATGCTTGTAAAACAGGGGAGTGACTTGTTCAGAATTGTGCTCTAGAAATTAAAGTATGATGTCACGCAGCGTGGTTTGAGGGCATATGAGATCAAAGACAGGTAGGCCAGTTGGAAGACCATTCATGGTCATCCAGGTGAGAGATGAGGAGATCTGAAATGAGACAGAAACAGTGGGGATTACAAAAAGCGGTCTAATGTCAGAGATGTTTGAGAAGGAGGGTCTAGAGGAATTGGATATTGGTGAGACATGGGTGTGAGGGGGAGGGAGAATTGAAGGATATGCTCAGCTTTCTGACCCAGGTGGTGGATGTGTGGTGGAGTGGGGGGAGAAGAAATTTTCAGTGTGGACATCCAGGTGGAGCAGTCCAGAATGGCGTAGGACGTGTGGACCCAGAGCTCAGGAGAGCCTGGCCGAGTGTGTCTCCTGCCATGTGAATAGTAGTGAAGGAATGCTGGTGTTAAATGTTAACTCCAGCTACTTGTGAAGGGGTGGGGCTGTGGGAGATGTGATGAACCCACTTGAGGCCTTTCCATCAAGGTCTCTTTACCTGCGGGGTCACAGGACCGGGTTCTCGTTCCTGATCTCCAGTCTCTCTGGGAACCTTGCATGGACCACTACATCCATCTAGCCCTAGATTTGCTCTTCTGTGCCAGAATGATACCTGCAATGTGAGTTTATGGAAAACTCACATGGTGATTTTTTTCTTAAAAAAATTACACATGGTTACATGTCTATATGTTCACTGTAAAAAATCAAGACACGAAAAAGCAAAAGTTCCACTTTTTGTCTCCCCCATCCTTCCCTTCTCCAGCAATAACCACTCTTAAAAGCTTTCTCGGGGCTCCCCTTTCCCCCTTGCCGGGCAAGAGGTGTCTTGCCGCCACTGGGTGCTGTCTCTATGGCGAGGAGGAGGAGGAGCGCGAGCTCAGCGACACAAGTACATAAATAAAGGATAAAGTATTTTACGAAACAAATCTTCAATCAAGTATAACATTTTGATGCTTGGCAGCTAGACTCCTTGTGCCCTCACTATGCCAGGAGCGACTGTAGATCATAGCCAAAGAATTTGTGAAGTTTGGGCTTGCAACCTGGATGAAGAGATGAAGAAAATTTGTCAAGTTATCCGAAAATATAATTAACATTGCTATGGACACCGAGTTTCCAGGTGTGGTTGCAAGACCCCTTGGAGAATTCAGGAGCAATGCTGACTATCAGTACCAACTATTGCTGTGTAATGTGGACTTGTTAAAGATAATTCAGCTAGGACTGACATTTATGAATGAGCAAGGAGAATACCCTCCTGGAACTTCAACTTGGCAGTTTAATTTTAAATTTAATTTGACTGAGGACATGTATGCCCAAGACTCTATAGAGGTACTAACAACATCTGGTATCCAGTTTTAAAAACATGAGGAGGAAGGAATTGAGACCCAGTACTTTGCAGAACTTCTTATGACATCAGGAGTAGTCCTCTGTGAAGGGGTCAAATGGTTATCATTTCATAGTGGTTATGACTTTGGCTGCTTAATCAAAATCCTGACCAATTCTAACTTGCCTGAAGAAGAACTTGACTTTTTTGAGATCCTTCGATTGTTTTTTCCTGTTATTTATGATGTGAAGTACCTCATGAAGAGCTGCAAAAATCTCAAAGGTGGTTTACAAGAAGTTGCTGAACAGTTGGAGCTGGAACGGGTAGGACCACAGCATCAGGCAGGATCTGACTCATTGCTCACAGGAATGGCCTTTTTCAAAGTGAGAGAAATGTTCTTTGAAGATCATATTGATAATGCCAAATATTGTGGTCATTTGTATGGCCTTGGTTCTGGTTCATCCTATGTACAGAATGGCACAGGGAATGCATATGAAGAGGAAGCCAACAAGCAGTCATGATATGAAATAGTTCTTTTATTTTTATTTTATTTGAGCTATACACATGCTTGTATATAGGTTTTATCTCTGGTTGAATCCCTTGAACAATAGACATTACTTTTTTTTCTTTCATAGCTCATTTTATTTTCTGCCTGTCAGTACTAAGTATGACCATTCCTATCTCAGATCTTAATAAATAGAAAAGCATTCAGGTTAAATCTGGCCTTAATATACTTGTTAGTAGGCGTGTGTGACAGAGAGTGGGGAAAGCTATTCAGTACATCATATTGAATACTTTGATAAACGTTACTTACTTGAGCTTGGTTTGTTTTTTCCCTTTCCTAAATTAACTAGCACTGACTGTAATTTATTTCCCTGTTTCATGTCTCCCTTCCATTCTGCAGGAGTTTTAGCTATTTGAGATTGTGGACCATCAATTTTGCACTTTAGAGAGTGATTCTGACTCAAATCCTCTGTTTTATCAGCAGTTTTGGCTTTTCTTGCTCTTAGCTGGAAAAATGACCATCTGCGAACTTTATACGGTATTTACTTGCTTTTGACCCACAGAGTATAGAACATGCATTGTGCAGATGGTTGATTCAGCAAGACTACAAAAAAAAAAAAAAAAAAAAAAAGACAAGAAAACTACTGAGGAGCTTAGTAACTGCTGTTTCTGTACGTAGTACTTAATCTCCCAAGCACATCTAGTGTCTGTCAGTTTCTAATTGGCATGTGTAGGCTGCTCTGTGACTGACGAATTTTTCAAACCAGCTTTACACCCTTCAGGAAAAATCCTTTGTGATTGGATGTTTAAGTGTCTGCCCGGAAACTGGTATCCAAGATGTTGAAGCTGCGGTTATTTTATGATAGCACACTTTCCTCGATCGACTTCTTTTTATTCCATCGCTATTTACCCTTATTTTTAATTTTTAAAAATTTTATAGCCATACTTAATGATGCTCTTGATTTGTTGACTACACAAATCAATTTCATTAAAATCCAAAGATTGCAAGTCTTTAGGTATATTTTGTACCAGATTAAATTAGAAGACAAAAAATTTGTGCTTTCATATTTGCTACAAAGATAAATAATGGAGAGATTTGGTGCAAAACAACAAAATACAAAAAATAGAAATTTATTAGCTATATACAGTGTAGCTAATAAAATTACCTGAGGAGTGTAATGCTTGTTTATTTTTTGTGTATATCTTTGCAATCTATTTTATATATATTGACAAAAGAGACTGTGAAATATTTAGCCATGCAGAATATGTGACCAGATCAGAGCATGTGTAGGAAGACACTTTGGTAATCATTAACTCTGCACTGAAATGATGGATTACAAGTTATGATGTGTGTTATCTGCACTTCAGTCAGTAGTAGTAGCAGATCTCCAAATGTTAGCCACATTGGTTTGTTTCCCTTGTACATTCTTTATTCATGATACTTCAATGCTGTAACTGGGTGTTCCTTTTTAAACAAAACATTTGTGAAACAGAGGGATTATTTGGTTTTAAAGCTTTGTAAATAAAGGCTTCAGAAATGTTTCCTTAAAAAAAAAAGCTTTCTGGGTGTCCATATAGACTGTCTCCTTTGCATTTACTTATATATGTATAGACTGAGATACACAAATAGTTTTGTTTTTGGTGTTTCCTCCCAACATTTTATTATGAAAAATTTCAAGTGTACAGAAAAGTTGAAAGAGTTATAGAACCAACACCCTCAAACCACCTAGATTCTGGAATTCACATTTTGCTCTATCACTTTATCACATGTTGATCCATTTATCCTTATTTCCCCATATTCATCCATCAATTCATCTCTTTTTAAAAAGTATATTTTAAAGTAAATTTTTGATATCAGGACCCTTCATTCGTAAACACTTTAGCATACAGTGAATTGCACCAATCTAGAGTTTCCATTCTGAAAGTTTTGACAAATGAATATACTCATGTAACCTAAACCTGTATCAAGAACATTATCATCACCTTCATGCCCCTTTCTGGTCAATCTCTGTCCCCACACTCCAGGGGCAGGCAACCATTCTCTCCTCCTCCTTCTTATTAGTATAGATCAGTTTTTGTTTTTAGGCTGTGTTGGGTCTTCGTTGCTCTGCGCAGGCTTTCTCTAGTTGCACTGAACGAGGGCTACTCTTAGTTGCAGTGTGCAAACTTCTCATTGCAGTGGCGATCTTCTTGAACCAGGGATCGAACCTGTGTCCCCTGCATTGGCAGGCAGATTCTTAACCACTGCACCACCAGGGAGGTCCTATAGATCAGTTTTTCCTGTTCTAGAATGTTATGTAAATGGAATCATACAGCATGTATTCTTTTATGTGTGGCTTCTTTGACTCAGCATGATATTTTTGAGATTCATCCATATGAATGAATTAGTAATTACTTTAAAAAACAGCTTTATTGGGCCTCCCTGGTGGCGCAGTGGTTGAGAGTCCGCCTGCCGATGCAGGGGATACGGGTTCGTGCCCCGGTCTGGGAGGATCCCATATGCCGCGGAGCGGCTGGGCCCGTGAGCCATGGCCGCTGGGCCTGCGCATCCGGAGCCTGTGCTCCGCAACGGGAGAGGCCACAACAGTGAGAGGCCCGCATACCGCAAAAAAAAAAAAAAAAAAAAAAAAAAAAACAGCTTTATTGAGGTATAATTGACATACAATAAACTATATATGTTTAAATTGTACAATATAAATTTTGACATAATGCAAATACCTTTGAAACTATCACCATGATCAAGATAATGCACATCACCCCCACCCCATATTTTCCCCATGCCTCATTACAATCCCTTTCTCCAGTCATTCCTGCATAATCCTCCCAGCCCTGGCTTTCTGTCACTATAGGTAGCTTGCATTTTCTAGAGTTTTATATAAATGGAATCATACATTATGTACACTTTTATGTCTGGCTTTTTTCACTTGGCATAATTATTCTGAGATTTATCTTTGTTGTTGTGTGCATCAACAGTTCCTTCCTTATTATTGCTGAGCAGTTTTCCATTGTATGAATACACCAGAATTTACCTATTCACCCTGTTGATGGACACTTGGATTATTTCCAGTTTTTGCAAATAGACCTGCTATAAGAAATTCCAGTCATTTGGATAATTGTTTCCCTTTACATTGTGTGTCTTTTTTATGGCTGCTTTACATTTTTTTGTCTTTGATTTTTAGCAGTTTGATTATTATATTTCTGAGCATGGATTTCTTTGGGTTTATCCAGCTTGGGTGTTCACTGAGGTTCCTGAATCTGTAGATTTAGGTCTTTCACCAAATTTGGGAAATTTTCAATCATTATTTTTTCAAATATTTTTTCAGTAGTTCATCCTTTTGCCTCTCCTGTAATTCCAATGACATGGATTTTAGACCATTAGGTATTGTCTTATTGTCTCACAGGTCCCTGAGGCTCTGTTCATTTATATCAATCTTTTTTAGTTTCTGCTCTTCAGATTGGGTAACATCTACTGGTCTGTCATTAAGTTCACTCATTCTTTCCACTTTCTTCTACAGTCTGCTCTTGAGCTCATCCAGTAAACTTTCATCTCAGTGATTATATTTTTTCGTTATAAAAATTTTCCTTGACTTCTTTTCTTTAAGCTTCTGTTTATCTGCTGAGATAGTCTGCCTTCTATTTGTTTCAAGAGTGCTTGCCCTTACATCTTGGAACCTGGTTATAATAACTGTTTTAAGATCTGGTAATTCCAACACCTGGGTCATCATGAATTGGTGTGTTAATTGCCCTTTTTTTGGGAAAATTGATCACAATTTGCTGGTTCTTTGCATATTAAACAATTTTGGATTGTGTCCTGGGTATTTTGAGTATAATATCCTATGACACTCTGAGTATTATTTAAATCTTGTGGAGATTTTTTTTTCTTAGCAGGCAATTCACTTGGTTAGGTTTAGACTACAAGTTCCAACCTGCCCTCTGTGGGTTCTGATGTCTGTTCAGTTTTCATAGCTGACTTGAGCCCTGGTCACTGACCTAACTTGTAATTCAGTTCTCAAAGCCTTTGGTGTCCTGTTTGGGGTCAGATCCACGCATGTGCACCTTGGGGGGTGAGCCTAGGTGTTCATATAACACTTTAGGGGACCCCTATTCACAATCTCCTCTACACTCTCTCACTCCTAGGAGCCCCCTTCCTTGTCCTCTGGCTAGAATACCAGGACTGTAGTCTCCCTTCTCTGCACACTTTCTGTGAAGAAGTCTGCCTTCATGGTTAAGTGGTGGAAGGAGAGAGAGGAATAAAAAAGCACAGGGCTGCAGCTTCAAGACTGAAATCACTTGGGGTCAGGGCCATGATAGAAAACCAACCAACCAACCTGGGCGTACTCTCCATTCTCTCTTTCCATTAGGGGTTCCGTTCCTGCTTCTCAGACAAGAAAGGGAGGGCTTTTCTTGGAGCAATTTCTGTTGGTGCCCAGTATCCAGTTCCAGGATTTGTGCTGCCTTTGAATCCAGACCAGGAGCTATGGAGGCCAAGAACCCCAGGCAATCCACCTCCAGATCATTTGTACTTGAGTTCTGGATTCTTCCATCTGTCCATCACCACTTATTTTTCAGACCCTCAGAGAGCCGCCCCACAGATTGTATCCAGAGTTTTTAGCTTCATTCAGTGGGAGAGACAGAGAGGGCTGTGCTGGCTCTATCTTACTTGGAATCAGAATCTCTTAATTGTTTTAAAGAAGATTTAAGAAACATTTGAAGTTGCATTATAATTTTTCCTGGTGGGAAGCTTTGTTTGAATAAACTGCCATTACTAGTATCAAAATATTTCAGAGTAAGTTTAAGTTCTGTAATAAATTCAACTGCAATTATAATGGAGTTGCATTAACTTTATAGATTAATATGAAGGAGACGTTGGTGTGTTTCTTCATTTCTTCAGATGATCTTTTATGTCTTTTAAAAGAGTGTTTAAATTTCCTTCATAGTGGTCTTGTACATACTTGTGCCACTTGGTTAATTTATAAATAATTTTTATACCCACATATATCTTTGCCATTGTGTGTGATATCTTATTTACATTAATTTTGTGTTGGTTTAAGCTAGTGTGAACAAATGTAATTAATTTGTATATTTTTATAAGAAATACCTGTATTTAGATTTCATAAATTTATAATTGAAAAAGTAGATCCACATACCTGAGTTATTTCAAACGTCTGTTAAAGCTTTCTAATAGGTACATCCATAGGTTACATGCTTATTATTCCACTTACAGGACATTCTGGAAGAGGCAAAACTATGAGAACAGAGAACAGATTAGTGGTTGCCGGAGGTGAGGGGTGGAGGAAGGGTTTAACTAAAAAGGAGATGTATGAGGGACAGTTTTGGGGCAAGAGAACTGTTTTGTATCAGAATTGTGGTGTTGGTTATACTGCTGTGTGCATGTATCAGAACTCACAGAACTGTACACCAAAAGCAGTAAATTTTAATTAACTTCATGTAAATTAAAAAAAGCAAAAAAGACTCCACAACTGAATAAGTTTAATAAATGCTGAACTTAACAACTTAAAAAAAAGTTTTCTGATATTGGAATTGAGTATCAGTTGTTCAGTTTGAACTTAAAGTTAATTAAAGTGAAATAAAACTAAAAAATTCAGTTCCCCAGTTATCCTAGCCACCCCATAACCACAAGTGGCTAGTGGCTACTGTATTAGAAATGCAGTTCTAGAACAACGAGTATAAAGAGAAGAACCAGTTCTGCCTTGCAAATTTGGAAGGACTTACCTATAAAACAGGTGGTTTTTTTTGGTCTAGTCTTGAGTTGGAGGAGGTCTTTGATGACCATTTTAATTAAAAAATAATTACTAATTTATTCAAATTATCTTTCCTCTTGTGCAGTTTTGGTATCTTAAATTTTGTCTCTGGATTTATCCATTTTGTTTAGGTTTAAACATTATTAGCATTTTATAAGTTATAAATATCTGTTCCTTTACTAATCTTTCCTATTATCTTTTAATCTACAATTATCTCTATTGTATTCCCCCTCTCATTTCTTTGGATTTGGTCTATTGTTCTTTTCCCAACTTTTTGAGTGGAATGCTCATCTCATTTATTTTTAACATTACTTGTTTCCCAATAAATGTATCTATATATATATATTTTCCTTCAAGTACTGTGTAAGTTGAGTCCCACAAATTTTAACATCTCTATGGTTCAGTTTTTTTTTTTTTTTTTTTTTTTCCGGTACGCGGGCCTCTCACCGCTGTGGCCTCTCCCGTTGCGGAGCACAGGCTCCGGACGCGCAGGCTCAGCGGCCATGGCTCACGGGCCCAGCCGCTCTGCGGCATGTAGGATCTTCCCGGACCGGGGCACGAACCCATGTCCCTTGCATTGGCAGGCGGACTCTCAACCCCTGTGCCACCAGGGAAGCCCCATATGGTTCAGTTTTAAATATTTCTTAGTTTGCTTTCTGCTAAGAGTTATTTAGTAATACATTATTTACTTTCTTTCTTTCTTTGTTTTTCCTTTTCTTTTTTCCCTCCCAGCTCCCCTCCTCCTCCTTCCCTCTCTCCCTTCCTTCTTCTCTCTCTTTCTTTCTTTCCATTTCCATTAGGGTTGGAGAACACAGTTGGTATGATATTGAATTTTTAGAATTATTAAAGTGTCCTTTACAGTGCAATCATATGTTTACTTCTTATAAATGTTCTGAATGTGCTTGAAAATGATAAGATTCTGTTTATTGTGGCTATAGACACATACACACATATACATTTAAAAAGCATTGTGCAGGTCTTTCATATCTCTGCTTATTTTTTTTATCTGCTGGGTTTATTGGTTTCTGAGAGAGGTGTGTTAAAATTATGGATTCTATTACTTCCTACCATTCTCTCAGTTTCTGAGAATGTATGTTAACATTATTGACTTATTATTTCTCTTAAAAATTCTTCCAGTTGTGGCTTTCCATAACTCAAGATTCTAAGTTTTGGGCCAAATATGCCTGTGTGGATATATTTTTTTCTATTAGGGTAAATGTATATGTAATTTTGCTAGTTATTGTCAGTTTCTGCTCCACAGGGTTATAAAATGTGGGCTTCCTACCCAAAGTATATAAGAGTGACAGTTTCCCAAAAACCTTGCCAATAGGGTGTATGGTTAAGTTTTTAGATTTTTGTTACCGTGATGGTTGAGAAATTATATCTTAATGCAGTTTTAACTTGCACTCCTCCTGTTGTAAGCTGAGTTGAGTTTTTTTCATAGATTTGAATGGCATTTCCATTTCTTTTTCTGTGATCTGTCTCTCCATTTCTTTTGTCCATTTCTCTATTGGGTTGTTGATTTTTTTCTTTTCAACATTTAGAAGATCCTCATATATTAACCATAATAATCCCTTGTATTATAAGTTTCAATTTTTTTTCTCATTTATCTTTTCACTTTGTGGTGGTTTTTGCCATGCAATTCATACTTTAACGTAATCAAATATATACGTCTTGTCCTTATTGGTTTTGGATTTTGAGTCATATTTAGGAAATCAGAATTTTGTTTCAGATGGGAATCATTGTGTGAGAAAACCTCTGAGGACCTTTGCCTGAAATGATTTCTTTTTTTATTACTCTGTCGTATTGGAGTAAAATTTGCCTGGATATTTGTCTAGGTTCAAGTTTCTTTTACTTTGAAAAATTTGACTTGCTCATTTTGTGTCATTCAGTGTTCTACTGAAAAGTCTGATGTCAATCAGATTCTTATTCAGTAATAGGCGAACTGTTCTTTTGTTTAGAAGTTTTCAAATATTCTCATTGTCTTTGATCTGCTTAAATGTCATTATACTGTATCTAGCATGGTGTTTTTCCTTACATCTCCTCTGTGTCACCCTGTGACTTTTTCAATTCAAGAACTTCCATCTTGCTTTGATTCTGGGAAATTTATATCCATTTTTGTTTTCAGGAATTTCTTCTGATTCCTTCTTATCTTTCTTTTTATCTTTCTTTTTATGGCTGAGTAATATTCCATTGTACCTATGTGCCACATCTTCTTTATCAATTCATCCGATGATGGACACTGAGGTTGCTTCCATCTCCTGGCTATTGTAAATAGAGCTGCAATGAACATTTTGGTCCATGACTCTTTTTGAATTATGGTTTTCTCAGGGTATAGGCCCAGTAGTGGGATTGCTGGGTCATGTGGTAGTTCTACTTGTAGTTCTTTAAGGAACCTCCATACTGTTCTCCATAGTGGCTGTACCAATTCACATTCCCACCAGCAGTGCAGGAGTGTTCCCTTTTATCCACACCCTCTCCAGCATTTATTGTTTCTAGATTTTTTGATGATGGCCATTCTGACCGATGTGAGATGATATCTCATTGTAGTTTTGATTTGCATTTCTCTAATGATTAGTGATGTTGAGCATTCTTTCATGTGTTTGTTGGTAATCTGTATATCTTCTTTGGAGAAATGTCTATTTAGGTCTTCTGCCCATTTCTGGATTGGGTTGTTTGTTTTTTTGCTATTGAGCTGCATGAGCTGCTTGTAAATTTTGGAGATTAATCCTTTGTCAGTTGCTTCATTTGCAAATATTTTCTCCCATTCTGAGGGTTGTCTTTTGGTCTTGTTTATGGTTTCCTTTGCTGTGGAAAAGCTTTGAAGTTTCATTAGGTCCCACTTGTTTATTTTTGTTTTTATTTCCATTTCTCTAGGAAGTGGGTCAAAAAGGATCTTGCTGTGATTTATATCATAGAGTGTTCTGCCTATGTTTTCCTCTAAGAGTTTGATAGTTTCTGGCCTTACATTTAGGTCTTTAATCCATTTTGAGCTTTCTTTTGTGTATGGTGTTAGGGAGTGTTCTAATCTCATACTTTTACATGTAGCTGTCCAGTTTTCCTAGCACCACTTATTGAAGAGGCTGTCCTTTCTCCACTGTACATTCCTGCCTCCTTTATCAAAGATAAGGTGACCAGATGTGCGTGGGTTGGGCGTTTATGTATTTACTTAACAAACATTTTTGAGCACCTCCTCTTTGCCCAAATTCAGGCACTTGGGTTATATCATGAACAATACCTTCATGGAACTTACATTTTAGTGGGAAGAGACAGATTATAAGTAAAGAAGTAGATTCCATAATATATTCAATATTTGAAGATGATGAGTACTAAGGAAGAAAGAGACAAGTAGGGTAAGGTAAGGAGGGTTGGGAGTGGTGATATAGGGATGATCTGCAATTTAAAATGGGGTGTTCAGGGTAGGCCTCTTGAGAAGGTGAGAGTTAATAAAACAAGATGAGGGAATGAGCCTTGCAGGACCTGGGGGCAGAACATTCTACGAGGCAGCTAGTGCAAAGGCCCTAAGAAGGGAGTGTACCTTGTGTGTTGGGTGAAGAGCAAGGATGCTGGTGTGACTGATACAGAGTGGGTATGGGGGTTCTGATGGGTAACAGAACCTGTAGGGTCTTGTAGGCCACAGTAAAGACTTTGCATTTACTCTGGCTAAAATGAGAAGCCATTGTAGTGTTTTGAGAGAGAAGAATAACTTGATATGACTTATTATAAAAGGGGGAGGAGATTAGGGGTGGGATGGAGTGGGAGGTTGGGGTTAGCAGATGTAAGCTATTATATATAGAATGGATAAACAACAAGGTCCTACTGTATAGCACAGAGAACTATATTCAGTATCCTATGATAAACAATAATGGAAAAGAATATAAAAAAAGAATGCATATATGTGTATAACTGAGTCACTTTGCTGTACAGCAGAAATTAACACAACATTGTAAATCAACTACACTTCAGTAAAAAAAACTTTGTAGTATAGTTTCATAAAAAAATCAGAGGATCTCTCTGGCTAACATATTAGGCATAGACTGTACAGGTATAGATTGTATAGGTATAGATTGTAAAGGTAGAAGCAGGAGACCTAATAGGAGGTGCTTCTTTAACGATAGGTGATAGTGGCTGGGATCAGGGTGGTAGCTGTGGAGGTTGGTAGCAGTGGACTCTAATGGTTAGTAGAGTTGCCACCAGCTGAAATGAGGAATGCTATGAGAGTAAATCAATAATTAAAAAGAAAATAAATTTATTTATTTTATTTTTGGCTGCGTTGGGTCTTTGTTGCTGTGTGCGGGCTTCCTCTAGTTGCAGCGTGCGGGGGTTACTCTTTGCTGCAGTGCATGTGCTTCTCATTACGGTGGCTTCTCTTGTCGTGGAGCATGGGCTCTAGGCATGCAGGCTTCAGTAGTTGTGGCACGTGGGCTCAGTAGTTGTGGCTTGTGGGCTCCAGAGTGCAGGCTCAGTAGTTGTGGCACATGGGCTTAGTTGTTCAAAGGCATGTGGGATCGTCCTGGACCAGGGCTCGACCCTATGTTCCCTGTGTTGGCAGGTGGATTCTTAACCACAGCGCCACCAGGGAAGCCCAAGAATTTGGTTTTGAATATGTTAAGTTTGAGAAGTCTAACATCCCAAGTGGAGATGTTGAGTAGGTAGTTGGATATTTGAGTCTAGAATCCAGGAGACAAATTTGGCTGAATCTACAAATTTGGGAGTTATTGGCATAGAGATAGTATTTAAAGCTATAAAACTGGATGAGGTAACTTTATTGGTCAGGATAGGCTAGGCTTCTGCCTTGGTAACAAATAGCTCCCAAATCCCAGTGGCTGACACACAGATGTTTATTGCTCAATGATATGAAGCTTGATGCAGGTCTGTGCTCATTTCCAGGACACCTGTCTTATAGAGTGACTCAGTGATCAGGCTGCTTTGGTTTTTTGGTCCCACACATCAACCTGAGGATTTCTCTATATAGCTGCAGCAGGAGAAAAGACAGCTGGAGAGTTGTATGCCAGGCTTTGCTGGGAAGTGACCCATCTCTTCTGCTCAGTCTATTGGCCAGAACCAGTCCCATATGGTCTTCTAGTTGCTGGGAAGGCATAGAAGGATATGTAAATGTCCCCAGGGAAGGCAAGTAGATAGAGGGAAAAGAAGGTCATGGAGAGGAAGAGGAAGCAGCAAAGGAGACAGAGAAGAAATGTTCAGGGGGTGGAAGGAGTTCCAGGAGATGGTATCCTGGAACCCAAGGATGAAAATGTTACAAGGAGGAGGGGGTGACCAAGATGGGACAGTCAGATGAGGACAGGCCATTGGATCTAGGTGGAAATGATCTGTAACCTTGAGGAGAGAAATTTATTACTGCGGTGTGCAAAAGCCTGGTTGAAGTGAGTTAAAGAGAGATGGTGGGTGGGGAGGAGTTTGAGACAAGTATAGACAAGAAATGGGACAGATGTTGGCAGTGGAAGTAAGTTCAAGACCAGGGTGTTTTGGGGACTTCCCTGGTGGTCCAGTGGTTAAGGATCCTTGCTTCCACTGCAGTGGGTGTGGGTTCGATCCCTGGTCGGGGAACTAAGATCCCTCATGCTGTGCTGCGTGGCCAAAAAAAAACCCCCCAAAACAAAACAAAACAAACAAAAAAGACTAGGGTGTTTTTGCTGGTTCTTTTCAGCTGGGAGAGGTAACAGCATTTTTATATACTGTTGAAGAAGATCTAGTAGAATGAAAGAATGAGAACTGATGATGTAGCAGAGAGAGAGCAATGTTGTTGGAACAGGGCACTTGAATAGGTAAGGAGGGACTGGCTGTGGGTGGCAGCCTGGACAGTCCATCTCAGGGAGTGGGTGGAAGGTAGAAAAGGTGGACAGACTCTGGTGGAAGGGGGCTGGCAAAGGCAGAATATTGGGGGTTTGGCAAGAGAGGGGAAAGTGTGAAACCGTCTCTGGAGACTGGGGATTGGGCAGACCAGGGAAATGCAGCGTGACCTGGGCAGGACAAATTGCCTCTTGAGGTTCACGGTCTGGAATTGGAGTGAAGCCTGTCAGGTCCATGTGGCTTGTGATTTTCCCAGCCATCTTCTGCTGGAGAGTTGGATTTAACATGGTTAAGGTTTCATCAAAAGAGTTCAAGGAAGTGAGGAGGGGCAAGAGTTTGGGATGTGTGCAAGGGAGTGATAATCATGATAATGTTAGCTCTTCTTTTCGACCTTTGGATCATGAATTATGTTGCCAGCAGCATCCATTTTATTTTTCATTACCTCTACTGAATTTTATAATTTGAATATATGTATATATGTTATGTATGTATGTATATAGAATAAAAACTGTATTAAAAATAAAATGTAAAGTATACAAATATATAAAAATGTATAAATAAAGTTAAAATTGTAATAAAAATCTAAAAAATAATTGTAATGAGAACTCTTAAGGAGAGTCAAGGAGATATCACAAAGAAACAATAAGAAAAAACAAAGATTTTGGAATATATCTATTCCAAATTTATATCTAATTTCTGTGTCTATCTCTATCTACCTATATAGACGTAACTATCTTCTTAAGGGTTCTCATTACAGTGTTTCTCGTGTTTCTCTCAAAGCTATTTTGTGTTTCCTCTCTGAAGTCGGCCTCTCCTGGAGCCACCTGCTCTGATGGTGGGCCTCTGTCCCCTTCCCTCAAGCCACTGGGTCCTTTGTATCAGTGCTCTCGCTGTGGTCCTGGACCAGGACATTAGCATCACTTGGGAGCTTGTTGGGAATGCAGATGCTCAGGCTCCACTGGAGACCCCCTGAATTAAATCTCTGGGGGCGGGGCCCAGGAATGTGCATATTTACTAGCTCCCAGGGATTCTGTTGAGAACTGCTGCTTATATCCCTGTGGCCTTTACTCTCCTACTCATGTGAGGGATGTGGGCCCCTCCAGACCTGCACTGGTGAGGATTGGGGGCTCTCACTGGGGAGCTGGCATGACGCATGGAAGCAAGTCCTTCTTTCTCTAGGGGTGTGGGGACAAGAGAATGGTGAGTGAGCTGGCCAACAAAGGTCTGGCTCCCCATTTCTCCACTTCTCCATGTGTATGTTTTGGGTTGAGTTGGCACCCAGCCAGCCCTGTGATGTTAATTACTGTTCTTACCTCACTGTTCTCACTGTGATCCTTGAGGGCTTTCTCAGGCCTCTTCCTGGCCCAACAAAGGTAGGACACTGAGGTCTCAGACCCAGATATAGCACAAAATCAGCTGAGTTTCGAAATGGATTTAAAGAACTTACGGGCTTCCCTGGTGGCACAGTGGTTAAGAATCTACCTGCCAATGTAGGGGACATGGGTTCGAGCCCTGGTCTGGGAAGATCCCACATGCCGCAGAGCAACTAAGCCCATGCGCCACAGCTCCTGAGCCTGCTCTCTAGAGCTCACGAGCCACAACTACTGAGCCGCCTGCCACAACTACTGAAACCCAGGTGCCTAGAGCTCATGCTCCACAACAAGAGAAGCCACCGCAATGAGAAGCCCCCGCACTGCAAAGAAGAGTAACCCCCACTCGCTGCAACTAGAGAAAGCCCACGCGCAACAACGAAGACCCAATGCAGCCAAAATAAATAGATAAAATAAAATAAGTTAAAAAAAAGAAAAGAACTTACAACCGAGGAAAGACTAATTTGAAAATCAAGTTTTTTTTTTAATTTGCTTAGGCTAATCCTGAAGAACTCTTGTCTAAACATTTTTCTGTGTGAAGAACTGAGTGGGGAAGATTGCAGGTTGATGTAGGAGCTGAGAGATAAGTCCACTGCCTGGGAGCCTGGTGGGACTGTATGTGGGCTGTGAGTGTGTGCAAGAAGTGCCATGAACCTGGAAAGCCTGCTGGCTGCAGGGTCCCAGCACTCCAGCACCCCAAGGGCTGGGGACAGGGAGAGGAGTTGAACAGCCTGGGTCTCTTGAGAGAGAACCTCAGGGACGTTCTCAGTGGTGACAAAACACGAAGAGTGCTTCCCCAGCAGGTGGCCGTGGCTGGGGGTGAGCTTCAGTGGATGCAGTGGGCACAGATACCAGTCCATCTTGTGCTGCCTTGGAGGATGCTGGTGGAGCTGGGGCCAGGCATCCATCTCCTTGAAGCCGGGGCTCCACCTGAGGAAAGGGGGACAGAGTGAGGTGAATCTGCCTGAAATGTCTGAGTGACCTTAGATGGGACTGAGTTTTCCTTCAGGGGACTAGATGAGGTGTACAGAAACTGGAATCAGAAATTCAGATTGCATTATGAAAAATAGAGAGTTAGGTTTTGAACATGTAACTTTGAGACTGAGAATTTGTGCTTGTTATATTTATACTTGAATGTGAAAATATCGTGCATACAATTGGTGCCCAGTAGGTACTAGTTAATGTCTTTTCACTTATGCACAGAGCCTAGATATGTGCCCACACATCGATGGAAAGGGTAATAGAGCAGAGAAAATGCCCAGGTGATGCTGTAATACTATTTTTTAAAAATAAATTTATTTATTTTATTATTTTGGCTGCGTTGGGTCTTTTGTTGCTGTGCACAGGCTTTCTCTAGTTGCAGTGAGTGGGGGCCACTCTTGGTTGTGGTGCTTGGGCTTCCCATTGCGATGGCTTCTCTTGTTGCAGAGCACGGGCTCTAGGCATGCGGGCTTCAGTAGTTGTGACACGTGGGCTCAGTAGTTGTGGCTCATGGGCTCTGGAGCACAGACTCAGTAGTTGTGGCGCACGGGCTTAGTTGTTCTGCGGCATGTGGGATCTTCCTGGACCAGGGCTCGAACCTGTGTCCCCTGCATTGGCAGGCAGATTCTTAACCACTGGACCACCAGGGAAGCCCCTGTCATACTATTTTCATTCAGAAATTTGTTTGCCTTTTAGCACATTTTGGCTCATACCGTGTAGATGATTTTTATAACTTAGAGGTAATCATTAGTACAGATGATTAAATTCCTAGTTGATCAGAAGACCTAGGTCTGAATCCTGGGCTCACCACTCAGTAGGTGTGGAACCTTGAGCAAGTACTTTATCTCCAAGACGCTTCCTTGTCAATGGAGATAATGCCTGATTCACGAAGCTGGTGGACAGCAATGAGTGTCTCTCTCTTTTTTTTTTTTTTTGCAGTACGCGGGTCTCTCACTGTTGTGGCCTCTCCCGTTGTGGAGCACAGGCTCTGGATGCGCAGGCCCAGCGGCCATGGCTCACGGGCCCAGCCGCTCCGCGGCATGTGGGATCTTCCCAGACCGGGGCACGAACCCGTGTCCCCTGCATTGGCAGGCGGACTCTCAACCACTGCGCCACCAGGGAAGCCTGCAATGAATGTCTGTTGAGGGCTTATACCTACCTACCTGGAGCTGTGCTAGGCAATTTAATAGGAGTTTTTTTAAACAGTAGAGCAACTAGCATAGGACCAGGCACATGTGTAGAAGACAGTGAACGAGTAATTCTGTTCTCCCATGTACACACACAGCACACAAACCACATACACACAACACGTGCACCCCCGCAATACACACTGCAGGCACACATACCACAAACATGCATACTATAGACACGGTGCATGTGCATACACAGACACTACATACATGCATGCACACACAGACACCTAGATAGACAATACATGCACACACACCACACACGTGCAACACATGCACACATGCCACAACCTCACATATACCACCCACCCACACACTTGTATCACATGCACACACAATACACATCACACATATGACCTATGTGAACACACACACGCACATACTCCACCACGTACACGTACATACACTCCATACACTCCATGCCTACACACAAATGTGGTAAACAGGAATTGCAATAATTAGAGATACCACCAAGTGGCATCATGACACTTTTAATCAGGCATTTTTACTTGTCTGTTTTTATATAGTTGTGATTATACTCTCTTATTCATTCTCAAATGTGGCCAAAACTATTTTCCTAATAACACTAAGATGTCATTTGCCTTTTTTCACTGTTTCTCCCAGGAGTATACAGTGGAATTTTCCAGAGACTCCATTTTGTGTGACATTGCAACAGATTGAAGGCTGAGGCAGATCTGAGAATCCAGCTGTCTTCTACTAAGCCAGACATTAAAGAGGTTTGTAAATGTAAAATAATGCCACCCTTCTCACTACATTTTTAGAAGACAGTTATTTTTCATAAAAGTGTTATTTATATTAACATGTACCGGGTTTATTATTGATGTTTTAAAATAAATAAATAAATATTTCAAAATCTCCTCAGTTTTACTAATACAGTTAAAGTCAATAGATGTAACTCACATAAACAAGTTACTTAGGGGGTCTGAAATATATGTTTTTTAAGAGTATAAATGTATCCTGAGGCAAAAACATTTGACAGTCACTGTTCTATATGTAATCACACCTCCATAGATACATTTCAAGGTTTTTCTTTTATTATAAATTTATAAAGTACCAACACATTACAGAGAAAGGGAAAATCACTTTTAAAAAATACATATTTCATTTTTTATTACCAATCAAAAATAAATTCCATATATTGTCTAGCAAATATTATTATCGTTTTGTGACAAAAGACACAAGGGTTGTAACAACAAAACTCCCTGAGAATCAAACTCATAACAATACCAAAATAAATCACAAAAATACACAAATTAAGATTGTATGCAAAATTAATATGAGTTATTTGCTGTGATGGCTGTGACTTGCCTACCCATTTGGAGGCCACTTGGGAAGGTCTCCTGTTCATGGGAAGACACAGGGGTGGACTGGTTCCAGGGTATGGCCAAGAGATGAGAAACAATTGCTATTGATGTTTTGCCATGTTTTGACCCAGTGTTTCTGCACATATTTCTGCACAGCTGAGGTGTTCTGGATATAAGCTCAGAGTCCCAGGTTGCATCAGCCAAGTCCCATCTTGTTGATGTTGACATGTGCATGTGGCGGCTTGGAGCCTTCACCTGCTCAAGCTGCAGCCCAGGATCCTAGGCGGGCCATGCCCCTCAGTATTTTAATGGCCTTCAATGGGTCTTACTTGAATAACCCTAGTTGCCTCTAGGTTGTTACCTGTGCATTCTGGCTAAGGCATGTCCCCAGGTGGTTTTACCTGCATGCAGCAGCCCTCAGGCCCCCTGCCTTTGTCCCTCTTGGCCTCTGTGGGGTGTGGAGGGTGTCTCCCATCCTGTGAGGGGGCCATGGCCTTGTGGTGTGCTGTTCCTGCTCCTCTGACCTCTGCTCACTCTGCCCTCCCGGGTCAGGGTCCCTGCCATGACCTGCTGCTCCACTGATGCTATTTTCAGGCTCTTTGTGGGCCCCATGGTGTCCACTTCTTTAGCACCTGTGGCAGGGCCAGCTCCCAGGACCTTCCCATGCATCTCTCTCCTATGACAGAGCTGGGAAAAGCCTGCCTGGCCCACGTTCACATCTCAGAGGGTATAGATTGCTGGAACTGCAGAGTTACATAAGACTCTTGGCAAGCCAAGGTAGGAAGGAGGTTCCTTGAACAGAGCAGCCAGTGAAGGGGGACTCCACCCTGCCTCCCCAGGGCCCATGGGACTCCAGGCAGGGCTGCCCAGGAGGGTTCAGGGCCAACCTCCTGCTATTGATACTTCTGCTCGCCAGCACATACCGTTGTTCCCTCTGCTCACCTGCCTTCTTCAGACTCCTTCCTTACCATGCAGCAGACATGTTTCAATGTGACTGTGAGCCCAGTTGAAGTTCTTTCCTATGATTCGTCTGGGCCCTCAGAAAAATTTAGAGATGTGCCCAGACGCTGAGCCCCACGAAAAGTGTTCCAGACTCTTCACAAGAGCACCGAGCTTTGTCTGCCCAGAGCCGCTGAGTGTTGGGGGCTGTCCAGCTCCACAGATGGGCCTATCTGTCCCTCAGCTTCAGCCGGATACCATATCCAACTCCACACATATACATTTTAAAATTGAGGTATAGTTCAGTCAAATGCACAGATCTTAAGTGTATAGATAGATGATTTTTGACAAATATTTATATATGTGTAGCCAACTCCCCAGTCAAGATATAGAACATTGTCATCACTCTAGAAAAATTCCCATCAGCCCCTTTCCAGTGTATGCATCTCCCCCTTGCCCCCATCCTGCTCCCCAAGCAACCACTATTCTGATTTCTATGCCAAAAGATTAGCTTTTATTTTTTTCCTGGTTTGAACTTCATATTAATGTATCATAAAGTATGTACTCTTTTGGATCTGGCTCCTTTAGCTCAAAACACTGGTTTTAAGGTTCTTCCTTGTTTTTGCTTGCATCAGTAAACCATTCCTTTTTAAAATTGTCAAGTAGTATTCCACCGTATGAATATACCACAATTTGTTTATCCATCTTCTTGTTGATGAGCATTTGAGTTGTTTTCAATTTTTTCTATTATGAATAAAGTTGCAATCAACATTCTCGTACAGGATTTGTGTGGACACGTTTTCATTTCCCTTGGGTCAATACCTAGGGGTGGAATTGCTGGGTCATAAGGTAAGAGAATGTTTAACAGTATAAGAAGATGTCAAACTTTTCCACAATACTTGTATCAATTTATACATCTTTTTAATGTGAACATCTTAGTGTGTGTGTAGTAATATCTTATAGTTTTAATTTGCACATATGTTCAATTTTATATATATATATATATATTACTTATTAGTGTATTTAAACTCTGCCTTATTGTAAGAAGGATTTAAGGCAGTTAATTTGCTTTCTATATTTTTTCTATAATATGCTGCCTTATATCATAATGTATTTTCAAAGTATTTAAAAAATGATTGTGTACTTTTTAGAACAGTTTGTACCTCTTAATTCCCTGTAATGCTCCTCCCCCCTTCCCTCTTCCCAATGGTAACCACTAGCTTGTTCTCTATATCTGTGAGTCTACTTCTTTTTTGTCATATTCACTAGGTTATTGTATTTTTTAGATTCCACATATAAGTGATACCATACAGTATTTGTCTTTCTCTGTCTGACTTATTTCACCTAACATAAGAACGTCCAAGTCCATCCATTTTGCTGCAAATGGTAAAATTTCATTCCTTTTTAACAGCTGAGTAGTATTCCATTGTATATATATGCCACATCTTCTTGATCCGTTCATCTGTTGATGGACACTTAGGTTGCTTCCATATCTTTGCAATTGTAAATAATGCTGCTATGAACATTGTGGTGCATGTATCTTTTTGAATTCGTGTTTTTTTTTTCATATATATACCCAGGAGTATAATTGCTGGGTCATATGGTATTTCTATTTTTAGTTTCTTGAGAAACCTCCATACTGTTTTTCACAGTGGCTGCACCACTTTACACTCCCACCAACAGTGTACAAGGGTTCTCTTTTCTCCACATCCTTGTCGACATTTGTTATCTTTGGTCTTTTTGATGATAGCCATTCTGACAGGTGTGAGGTGATATATCATTGTGGTTTTGATTTACATTTCCCTGATGATTAGCAATGTTGAGCATCTTTTCATGTGTCTGTTGGCCATCTGCATTTCCTCTTTGGAAAAATGTCTATTCAGTTCTTCTGTCCATTTTAAAATCAGTTTGTTTTTTTTTTTGATGTTGAGTTTTATGAGCTGTTGTATTAGGGGTTAATATGTTGGATATTAACCCCATATCAGTCATATCATTTGCAAATATTTTTTCCCATTCATTAGGTTATATTTTCATTTTGTTGATGGTTTCCTTTGCTGTGCAAAATCTTTTAAGTTTAATTGGGTCCCATTTGTTTATTTTTGCTTTTATTTCCTTTGCTTTAGGAGACAGATCCAAAAAATATTCCTACAATTTATGTCAAAAAGTGTTCTGCCTATGTTTTCTTCTAGGAATTTTATAGTATTTGGCCTTATATTTAAGTCTTTAATCCATCGTGAGTTCACTTTTTATATGGTGTTAGAGAATGTTCTAATTTTATTCATTTACATGTGGCTGTCCAGTTTTTCCAGCACCACTTATTTTTTTAAAGATTTATTTATTTATTATATTATATATATATATATATATATATATATATTTGTCTGCGTTGGGTCTTTGTTGCTGCACGCAGGCTTTCTCTAGTTGTGGTGAGCAGGGCCTACGCTTCTTTGCAGTGTGCGGGCTTCTTATTGTGGTGGCTTCTCTTGTTGCGGGGCATGGGCTCTAGGTGCGTGGGCTTCAGTGGTTGTGGTGTGCGGGCTCAGTAGTTGAGTCTCACAGGCTCTAGAGCGCAGGCTCAGTAGTTGTGATGCACCGGCTTAGTTGCTCCACAGCATGTGGGATCTTCCCAGACCAGGGCTCAAACCCGTGTCCCCTGCATTGGCAGGTGGATTGTTAACCACTGTGCCACCAGGGAAGTCCCTATTTTTTTTTTTTGATAAATTTATTTATTTATTTAAGCTGCGTTGGGTCTTTGTTGCTGCGTGCGGGCTTTTTCTTGTTGTGGCGAGCGGGGGCTACTCTTCATTGCGGTGCGTGGGCTTCTCATTGCAGTGGCTTCTCTTGTTGCGTAGCACAGGCTCTAGGTGTGCAGGCTTCAGTAGTTGTGGCTCACGGTCTCTAGAGCACAGGCTCAGTAGTTGTGGTGCACGGGCTTAGTTGCTCTGCAGCATGTGGGATCTTCCCGGACCAGGGCTTGAACCCATGTCTCCTTCATTGGCAGGCAGATTCTTAACCATGGCGCCACCAAGGAAGTCCTGAGCACCATTTATTGAAGAGACTGTCTTTTCTCCATTGTATATTTTTGCCTTCTTTGTTGTAGAGTAATTGACCATAAGTGTGTGGATTTATTTCTGGACTCTCTATTCTGTTCCATTGATCTATGGGTCTGTTTTTGTGCCAGTACCATTTTGTTTTGCTTACTGTAGTGTTGTAGTATAGTCTGAAGTCAGGAAGTGTGATTCCTCCAGCTCTGTTCTTCTTTCTCAAGATGTTTTGGTTATTTTGGGTTTATTGTGCTTCCAAACAAATTTTAAAATTATTTGTTCTAGTTTTGTGAAAAATGCCATTGGTATATTGATAGGAATTGTATTGAATTTGTGGATTGCCTTGTGTAGTATGGTCATTTTAACAATATTAATCCTTCTAATCCAAGAACATGGTTTATCTTTCCATCTGTTTGTGTCAATTTATTTAATCAGTGTCTTCTACGTTTCCGAGTACAGGTCCTTTACCTCCTTAGGTAGGTCTATTCTTAGGTATTCCCAGGGATGCAAGGATTTTTTAATATCCACAAGTCAATTAATGTGATACACCACATTAACAAATTGAAGAATAAAAACCATATGATCATCACAATAGATGCAGAAAAAGTTTTTGATTTTGACAAAATTCAAAGTCCATTTATGATAAAAACTCTCCAGAAAGTGAGCATAGAGGAAACACACCTCAACATAATAAAGGCCACAGATAACAAACCCACAGCTAACATCATACTCAGTGGTGAAAAGCTGAAAGCATTTCCTCTAAGATCAGGAATAGGACAACGATGCCTATTCTCACCACTTTTATTCGACATAGATTTGGAAGTCCTAGCCACAGCAATCAGAGAAGAAAAAGAAATAAAAGGAATCTAAATGGGAAAGGAAGAAGCAAAACTGTCACTCTTTGCAGATGACGTGATACGGTACATAGAAAATCGTAAAGGTGCCACCAGAAAACTACTAGAGCTCATCAATAAATTTGGTAAAGTTGCAGGTTACAAAATTAATACACAGAAATTTGTTGCATTTCTATTCACTAACAACGAACTATCAGAAAGAGAAATTAAGGAAACAATCCCATTTACCATTGCATCAAAAAGAACAAAATTATTGTGCATTTTTAAATGGTTGCATAATAATCCAGAATGTGAGTGAATAGTATATATTCTTTTGGCTGTTTTAGGCAGTATGCACGGAGGTTAGAACAATGGGCCCTGGAAACAGCAGTCTGGGTTAGAAGAGAAAGTGACTCAATCTCTCTGAGCCTCTACAGAGAGCATGTAATGAGCATAGAATAAGAAAATGCATGTGAAAACCTTAGTGGAGTAATGTGCAGTAAATTCTTCTTTCTGTTATAAACCACATTACCCTTGTGCACAAAGCTTTTTTCCTTATTTAAGATTACTCCTTTAGGATCAATATTCCAAAGTGAAATTACTGGGTCAGTAGATGTGAGCATTTTTAAGAATCTTGATATCTATGCCCAAATTGCTCTCTAAAAGGAACCCATTTACCCTCCCACCAGCAGCATTTGAGAGTGTCAGCATCACCACAACATTCCTAGAAGTGGTGACTTTTTACCATAGTGGCATGTTCTGTCTACAGTGGGAGAAGTCATGTTAATAGGCAGTGACTCAGGAATTAATCCCTACATCTGCTGCAGTGACACCTGACACCTGTTCAGTGTCAGTTAGCTATTGCCACAGTTATGCTGCTTAACAAAACATCCCCACATGTCAATGACATACAGTCATAAGTATTTCCTACTAATTAGTTTGCACATTGGCTTCTGTGCCTCCGTTTCATTCTTCCTGGGACTCTCACCCTCCTCCTGGGACTAACAGGGACATACTCATCGCAGGCGTCTGAGAGAGGGCACACCTGACCACTCAAACACATTTCAAATTTTGGCTTGTGTCGTAGCTGCTAATATCTCATTGGCTGAGCCCAAAGTCAAGTGGTGGGAAAGTGGATCTCACTCACAAGGAGACTGTGGCAAGGGTGTGGATGCAGGGAGGATGAAGAACTGGGGCCAGTAGCTCCATTTACCACCCCCTGCTTCCTGCTGTTGTAAGTTAGAAGAAACTTCTTTATTGGATTTAAAAGGATAGAGGAGAGATTTCTTTTAAGCTTAATGTGTTGATATGTTAGTAATATATATAATATATATTAGTTATTTTAGAAGTTTTTCATACTTCAGCAATTCAACACTCTCTTTCAGAGAACCTGTCAGGATACAACTTTTCCTGTACAGTTCCTGATCATATATGATCTCTCTTCCATCCCAGGCAGCTCTCCACCTAGCATGATCTGGTTTACTGAAAAGGGTATGTGATAACTTAAATGAATATCTTAGAGGTATTCCCCACCTTACTTCTGGCCTTGAGTGAGTTCAAAGACAAAATTTATAAACACGTTCATTAGCTTAAAAGAGCAAACCTGGTTTACTAGTCCAATGATTTAGTAAATCAGAGCAATTTATTGAAAATCAAAAATTGAGTTATTTTTACAGAGTATGGCAGTTAGAATTGGATGCTTTGTAAAAGATTTGTTCTTGCAGTTGGTCAGTATCATTTGAACTTTGAGAATGATTTCACTTCTTTCCCTCCCATTAACCCTGCAACCAGTTCCCTACCACAGTGAGCTCATTTGAGATTTTAATTCCAGATTGAAATTTAACTTTTTGTTAAACCTAGTGCACCAACTCTAAGTATTTACTTTACTTCCCCCTCCACTATTTATTGGATTCTATATCTTCCACTTCCTTTGATTCTTTGGGGCAAGCTTTAAATAGTATGAACTGACACATGCTTGAAGATGTCTTTATTTAGCATCCCCACTTGAATGCTAGTTTGGCTGGGTATTAGATTCTAGGTTAAAAATGATTTTTCCTTCAGATTATTAGAGAAATTGCCCTACCATCTTCTAGCATTCAGGGTTGATAATGGAGATGTTTAATGTCAAGCAGATTTTCATTCTATTGGGATAACCTATTTTCTCTCTTTGGAAGCTAGTAAGATTTTCCTTCCATCCTTGGTGTTCCAAAATATTACCACAATATGTCTAGATTTTTGAAATTCTATTTTACTTTTCATTCACTCTGCTTAGCACTAAATGAATGCTGTTAGTCTGAAGATCGATGTCTTTCTTCAGCTGTTGAATTGTCACCCATCATCCCATTATTTCTTTGAGTATTTCTTCACTTCCATTTTACCTGTTCTTTCCTTTTGGTACTCCTGTTACACACATACTGCAATTTCTGGGTCTACTATTCATATCTCATGACTTTTAACTCATATTTTCTATTTCTTTGTCCTTCAAACTTAGCTTTAGGAGAATTCCTTGGTTTGATCTTCATGTCACTAGTTTCTTCTGAGCTGTGGTATTTTGGTAACACCCTATTTTTTTTTTAAAGGTATAATTCAGTTTGCCTATTTTTCAAAATTTATTTATTTTATTTATTTATTTTTGGCTGCATTGGGTCTTCGTTGCTGTGTGTGGGCTTTCTCTAGTTGCAGAGAGCAGGGGCTACTCTTTGTTGCGGTGCATGGGCTTCTCATTGCGGTGGCTTCTCTCGTTGCAGAGCACAGGCTCTAAGCACACAGGCTTCAGTACTTGTAGCATGCGGGCTCAGTAGTTGTGGCTCGCAGGCTTTAATTTTTTTTTTTTTCCTGCGGTATGCGGGCCTCTCACTGTTGTGGCCTCTCCCGTTGTGGAGCACAGGCTCCGGACGCGCAGGCTCAGGGGCCATGGCTCACGGGTCCAGCCGCTCTGCGGCATGTGGGATCTTCCCGGATCAGGCTCAAACCCATGTCAGCTGCATTGGCAGGCGGATTCTTTTTTTTTTCTTTTTTTTAAACATCTTTATTGGAGTATAATTGCTCTACAATGGTGTGTTCTGCTTTATAACGGTGAATCAGCCATACATATACATATATCCCCATATCTCCTCCCACTTGTGTCTCCCTCCGACCCTCCCTATCCCACCCCTGTAGGTGGTCACAAAGCACCAAGCTGATCTCCCTGTGCTATGTGGCTGCTTCCAATTAGCTATCGATTTTACATTTGGTAGTGTATATATGTCCATGCCACTCTCTCGCTTCGTCCTAGCTTATGCTTCCCCCTCCCTGTGTCCTCAAGTCCATTCTCTACGTCTGCGTCTTTATTCCTGTACTGCCCCTAGGTTCCTCAGAATCATTTTTTTTTAGATTCCATATATATATGTTAGCATACGGTATTTATTTTTCTCTTTCTGACTTCACTCTGTATGACAGACTCTAGGTCCATCCACCTCACTACAAATAACTCAATTTCGTTTCTTTTTATGACTGAGTAATATTCCATTGTATATATGTGCCATATCTTCTTTATCCATTCATCTGCTGATGGACACTTAGGGTGCTTCCATGTCCTGGCTATTGTAAATAGAGCTGCAATGAACATTGTGGTACATGACTCTTTTTGAATTATGGTCTTCTCAAGGTATATTCCCGGTAGTGGGATTGCTGGGTCGTATGGTAGTTCTATTTTTAGTTTTTTAAGGAACCTTCATACTGTTCTCCATAGTGGCTATATCAATTTACTTTCTCACCAACAGTGCAAGAGGGTTCCCTTTTCTCCACACCCTCTCCAGCATTTATTGCTTGTAGATTTTTTTTTTTTTTTTTTTTTTTTGCTGTATGCAGGCCTCTTACTGTTGTGGCCTCTCCCGTTGTGGAGCACAGGCTCTGGACGCACAGGCTCAGTGGCCATGGCTCACGGGCCCAGCTGCTCCATGGCATGTGGGATCTTCCTGGACCGGGGCACGAATCCGTGTCCCCTGCATCAGCAGGCGGACTCTCAACCACTGTGCCACCAGGGAAGCCCTGTTTGTAGATGATGATGATGATGGCCATTCTGACCAGTGTGGGGTGATACCTCATTGTAGTTTTGATTTGCATTTCTCTAATAATTAGTGATGTTGAACATCCTTTTACGTGTTTGTTGGCAATCTGTATATCTTCTTTGGAGAAATGTCTATTTAGGTCTTCTGCCCATTTTTGGATTGGGTTGTTTGTTTATTTGATATTGAGCTGCATGAGCTGCTTGTAAATTTTGGAGATTAATCCTTTGTCAGTTGCTTCACTTGCAAATATTTTCTCCCATTCTGAGGGTTGTCTTTTGGTCTTGTTTATGGTTTCCTTTGCTGTGCAAAAGCTTTTAAGTTTCATTAGGTTCCATTTGTTTATTTTTGTTTTTATTTCCATTTCTCTAGGAGGTGGGTCAAAAAGGATCGGCAGGCGGATTCTTAACCACTTCACCACCAGGGAAGTCCCAACACCCTATTTTTGAACTTCAGCTTCAGTTTTTACTATTTGCAATTAATTTTTATGGGTAGAATATCCTCTCTTATCTTTCTGAAGACAGAAATTATAGTTATTATAATGTCTTTACTTTCCCTATTGACTGGTTGTAGTTCTTCTATGTTATATTTGATATCTTTTTATGATGGTGTTGATTTTTCTCAAATGTTTGGAGATTCTTGGTTATCATTATATATTTCTTTTTCCTTTCCTTTTCTCCCCCTCCCAACTTTTTTTTGCTTCTTTTAATTAAACAAGTCTTTTCTGTCATTTATGGGATTTTGATTAGGAGGAGGTCAAATGGGGGTGCTTGGTCCTCCATCTGGGTCTGATCTGCATTTTTAGCAAAACAACTAAGTTTGGAAGGTTGAAACTAACGACACTAGGGCTGAGAGATTTCTTAATGTAAATATATTTCAGCAGAGTTAATGAAAACTTGGAGTGCTTACAAAGTTGGATATATTACATGTGTGACAAATTATATATAAACCAGATTTCATTTCCTGTTTTTTTTTTAATCAGCAAAGGAAAAATGGCAAGAAAACCAAATCTCCTATATTTTAGCTACACATTTTAAGGGATAATACATATTTAAACATTTTCAGCATTTGCTGCTAAAATGAATAAAACTTTACAATAAAATCCCTCCAAAGCATAAGTTCTAGCCAGCGATTAGCCCCTCATTTGAATGCTGTCCAGGTTTTGCCTCAGAGGGCCTGCCGGCCTCAGGCTGCTGCTGTTAGCAACCACAGAGCCATTTCTCTCACTTGTCTCTCATCACTATGGAGATTCTCGTTAAATAAAGTGAACAGTCCTAATCATGTGCACTGGCCCTTATTTGGCATTTTATCTGTGGCTGTCAGTCTCTACAAAACAACTGCCATCTAACCAATAAATACTTGTTGAATGCCTACTATGTGCTTGGACTGAGAGACACAAAGATCAATAGGACAAAATGCTTTCCCTCAAGGGAAGAAAATGCAAAATGTGTAGATTCCATGGATCATCAGCAACTGCAGCCCAACTTGACACATTTTTGTGGTTCCTGAATTTAAAAATGTTTTGTTGTATAGGTATAATCCTTTAAAAATAATGTTTAATTTTCAAATGGGAGATACCTTACAGGGTTCAAAAATCAAAATGACATGAAAAGTTATCGCCATCCACTCTTTCCTCATCTTCCTCCCCCTCTAGTTAACCATTTTTATTAGATTCTTGTTTCTACTTCTAATGTTTCTTTATGCACAATATATGGATACGTATTTTAATTTTCCCTTCCTAACAAGGGTGACATGCAATATACTTAGCAAAATACCCTGCAGATCTTTTCATATCAGTCCACGGAGATCTCCCTTGTTGTTTTTCACAGCTCTTAGTAGTCCCCTTGGTGGATGTATCATAGTACATTAACCAGCCCCCTACTGAGGGCCACTTGGGATGTTTCCAATCTTTTGCAATTACAGTGAACACCCCAATGAATAATCTTGTGTCTGTTATTTGTGTGTGTGCAGGGGTAATTGCAGAATTGGTTTCCAGCAGTGGGACTGGTGCATTAAAATGTACTTGCGTCTATACTCTGGCAGGTTTTGCCAGCTGTCCCGTCAGAGCTGTCCCTTTACATCTTTGCCTCTCCCAGCAATGTCTGACAGCACCTCTTTCTCCTGGGTGAGAATATTTCTAATCCTTTCTTTTCATCTAGTACCAAATAATACCTTTTCCTCTTTTCTTTGCAGTGTTGTCTTTGTTCTCCAGTATTGTCCAGGTTTCTTTTAGCACAAGTTTCTTATAGCTGCTTGTAAGTAAACAATGTGTTATATTTGCTTTGTGGTATGCCAGATGAGGAATTGTTGAACCCAGAATATATAAGGGATGATGTGGAGTTCAGGGTGGCTGGGGTCCATGTTCAAGCTGCTGAGAAGTGAGAAGGAAGCTCAGGGACAGATTGAGGAGAACTTGGGCTGCCAGACACCAAAAGCTTTGGATTTTTCCTGCAAGCAACAGGCAGTCATTGAAGGTTTCACAGTAGAGGGAGGAGATGGTTAGAGCCATGTCAAGGCAGATTTTAATTCCAGTGGCCTCAGGATGGGGGAAGAGACTAAAGACTGCAATTCTTAATTCTTACATGTACCTGCTGTGGTTTGCTATGGTAAGAAATGTGTAATATTGCTATTTAGCAGTTGTCTGTTACATCACATGCAGGGGTTTTGGGGAGAATTCATTAGTTAGGAGGGGTAATTTCTCTCTTATGCTTTCTGACTGGAAGGGGCAAGGGGCCACTTTCCCACTTGGCCCCTCAAGGGTTGGCCTCATCATTGTCATTCAATGCATAAGAATCGAAACACTGAGTCCCTTTAAGCTCACAGAGCAGCTGGTGCCTTTGAACCAGGATTTCTTATCCACTATTCTTTTGATATTATTTCCCATCCTCCAGGGAGAGGCGGTCCTCCTGATGGGGCAATCCAGTTCCAGATATAAGAAGAGAGGGTGTCAGACCGGAGAAAAGAAGGCCAGCTTCCCAAGGTTTCGCTCAGCTGTTTTCTATCCACCGAGTGGCCTTGCCAAACACTGTCGCCTGCTCCGTGAGGGTGCGAGAAGCCGCGATGCTGTGTGCGGTTTCCATGGCAGTGGGCTGCGGTGGCCCGCGGGGACCGGCCAGGTAGCTGGCTCGTTCCGCTCGAAGCTGGCTCACCTGCTTTGCTGTTGGTAGCCGCCCTCTTCGCTCCTCTTATTTCCTGGAGCTTTAGAATTTCTTTTGTTACTCCCTTTATAAGTCTGGTCTCTGTGTGAGAGAACCTTAAAGTTCTGAGCTTATAAAAAGTGCGACTTTAAGCGATTGAATGGGAGGAATTCAGAATGCGAGGGTAGAAAAGTACCGGGAGATAGCACGTCTCTCTGAGTGGAGGCTGGAACTCCGAGGTGAGGCCTATTCTGAGGGCTGAGCTTCCAGCAAAGGGTGGCAGGAAGACGCATTCCACAGCAGAAAGACAGGGTCGCCCCCAAAGGGCCATGGGATTCTCTTCACAGATGTCATTGGCACGTGGGCTGTTAGAATTAAGAGTCTGGCCATAGGATGGCCATAGGATCTCTTCATTTAATTAACTTCAGGGAATTCCCTGGCCGTCCAGTGGTTAGGACCCCGTGCTTCCACTGCAGGGGGCCTGGGTTAGATCTCTGGTCAGGGAACTGGGATCCTACAGGCCCTGCGGCAAGGCAAGGCAAGGCAAGGCAAGGCAAAAAAAAAAAAAAAAAAAAAATTAACTTCAGAAGATTGTATGTGTTGCAGTTACTTGCTGACAGAAATGTCAGTTCAATCATTGTCCATAATTTTCCAGTGAGGACACATTATCACAGGATTACTAGGAACTCAGGGTCATGGAAGGGAAATGAAGGATCTCAAATGGAGAAGGATGTGAAAGTCAGTTCCCAGTTCCCCAACGCTTTTTCAGCAAGTGCTTCTGGTTTCCATGTCGGCAGGCTGCAGTTGCTGTGTTTCAGCCCTGTGGCGTCTGGGACCAGCCAGCTCTGCAGGCATGGGACCCTGTGGGCTCTGCCCAGCAACGACACCAGGCTCAGGGCTCTGCGCTTGGGGTAAGTTCTGGTGGACCAGGCTTTATCTGATGAGTTAACGCTTAAAAGAATTCCATGATGGGGATGGAGACAAAGGCTTGAGGTAAGGGACAGGACTTTGGCTTGGGAAATGAAGATAGAGTGGGTTCCATCCCAAACAGTCATGGTGGCACAAACAGCAGGGGCCGCCAGGACATGGAGCAGAACAAAGCTCTTCTCAACTGCTTAAGACCCTAAAGAAGTGGCCCTGAAGCCACATGTTCTCCTTGGACATACTGAAGAATCACTGAACAGAGTGGAACATACTTTAGTATTAAGCGCCACTGGGAAACAAAAAATTAAACTCATTTTAAGCCCGTATATGAGTCAAAGCAATTTATTTAGTTTTCATCAGGGACAAAATATTCTTCATCCTAAATCATCTGCAGTTAGGTCATGAACAGAGACAATGAAATTCCCTTTGGTAACCCCCTAAACTAATTAAGCACATTTCTTTGGTTCTGTATCGTGACCAGTAAAAGGAAAATGAGAGAAGGGAAGCGCGAGTCCATTAGTCCATTTGATGACTCCTTGGGTAGACATTTTTTGAGCACTTACTGTCGTGTTTGGCTCTGAAGTAGGAACTGAGTGAAGCCAGCCCAAGCCCTCGCCACCAGGGACTGAGTTTGCTGGGGATTCAGGGAAGTGAGCAACCAGCCAGGTGATAGCCCAAGGCCTGACAACTTGGGCTTAGACCCGTGGAGCAGTTGGGGAGGTGGGAAAGTTGAAGAAAAGGTGCAGAGGTGAGAGAGGGAGGCCCATTCCAGGCATGGAACTGAAGCGGGCGGTGGCTGAAGTAGGAGGTGTGGTGAGATGAGCAGAGCTCCCTGGCTTAGGAGTGTGGACTCCATGCTGTGCAAGGGAGGTGTCTTTAGACAGGGAAAGTGGGTTTCTCAGAGGCCACTGTGGCTGGTGGGTGGATGGGGAGGGTGAAGCTGTCATGGGGGCAGGGAGTCCAGTGAGATGGTTGCTGCCAGAGACAGAGGGAAAAGAGGTTGGGGTAGGGGTGGAGGGGTGGGCACAGATTCGAGATAACCACACACTCCCTCACCCCCTCCCTCTGCCCGGCTGGCTGGGTATGTGAGGGGCGGGAGGGAGGAGTCAGGTCACACCCCAGGGCTTCTGACTTGGGGAGCGGCCAGGCAGGTCATGTAGTCCATCAGGATAGGACCGTGGGAGGGCACCTGGGTGGGAGCAGTGGCGGGGCAGAGGGAGCGAGAATAATGAGTCTGAGTTTAATTAATGGTATTAAGCAGTGTGTCAGTCAGGGTTCTGCCAGAGAAACAGAATCAGCGAGATATTAAAGAGAGAGAGAGAGAGAGAGGTCGATTTATTGCAAGGCTTACATGTAGAGCTGCCTAGGCGAGTCTGAAATCTGTAGGGCAGGCTGTGAGGAGCGGCAGGCTGCAACCATCAGGAAGGAGCTGACACTGCATCCACAGGCAGAATCTCCTCCTCAGGGAAACTTCAGTTTTACTCTAAAGACTTTCGTCCGATTGGTTGAGGCCCATCCAGGTTATCAAGGATAATCCCCTTCACTTAAAGTCACTTGATTGTAGAAGTGAATCATACCTGCAAAATATTTTCACAGCAATATCTCAATTAGTGTTGGGTTGAATAACTGGATGCTGCAGCTTAGCCAAGTTGATACATAACACTAACCTTCATAGATGGCAAACCACAGAATAGGGAAATATTCAAGTAGTAGGGAATGGGTAGAGTAAAAAGGGTGTTCCTCCCATCCCAAACTCCTGGAACTTCTCCCCAGAGGAGACCACAGTTAAAAGCTCCTGTATGTCCATCCACAGATGGGAGAGGGGCCTGGGCAGAAAATAGAGGTCTTTAGCATTTGGGTAGGATGTGAAGCCATAGGACTGGGTAGGAGCGCCTAAGGAGAGTGTGAAAGTCACAGACACAGGAAGAGAAGGGCAGACTCTGAGGATACCACAGGTGGGGACTTGACAGGCAGGGGACCAAGAGAGGGGGCATGATGGAGCAGAATTCCAATCAGCTTGTGCATGGTGAGCAAGTCCAGAGCAAGTACCCAAGAAACCAGGCTGGGTGAGCAGCAGCAGGACAGACAGAAGACCCCCTGGGAGGATGGTATTATTTGTCTCTGGTCTGGCTGATAAAGTGGGAGGAAACACCTCACCCTAACCCACCCTTGCAGTGGGGGCCCTGCTAAGAACAGACCCAGGTGTGTTGAAGGAGGAGGGGTCAAATCTTCCTTTCTGTGTTGCTGAGGGCAGAGACCAAGGGTCCTTGGTGTTTTGCTTAAGGTTCACCTTAGTGAGTTCATAGTTGAGTAGAGGTTGTCCTGGAGCCTCATTTGGGGTTTTGTACAGGAATTTGAGGATAAGAGGCTGATACTGCAGGAGAAGAAGAGAGTAGACCCAGACCATGGCAAGAGGAGGTGTGAGGAGGATAGATGGCCAGTGAGCTCTGCTCAGAGGGGCTTTTGCAGACAATGCAGTTTTTTTTTTTTTTTTTGCCGTACACGGGCCTCTCACCACTGTGGTCTCTCCCATTGCGGAGCACAGGCTCTGGACGCGCAGGCTCAGCGGCCATGGCTCACGGGCCCAGCCGCTCCGCGGCATGTGGGATCTTCCCGGACTGGGGCACGAACCCGTGTCCCCTGCATCGGCAGACGGACTCTCAACCACTGTGCCACCAGGGAAGCCCGACAATGCAGTTTTGATGCTGCATCCTGTTGTATACAACAGTGGCTCCCCCATTACTCCACCCTCCCCCATCACTCCAAAAGCTGGATGGGCAGGTTAGCACAGACTAACAAAACGTTCACTGAGTGTGCATTGAGGTCTGGGCACTGTGCTGGGCCCCTGTGAGTTTCAGTGATCCTTAGAGGTTACCTGGGTCCTTTCCTGGAAAAGGGTCTTTTCTAGCCTCCCATCACATGGGAGCCCAGAGATGGCAGCCACTGGCTTACATGCTAGTCCATTGTTGTCTCAGAGGGGTTCAAGTAGGAGGGACATTTTCTCCTAGTGACCAGCCTGTTTCCTGGGCCTGGAATTGCCTGTTCTTCTGAGCCCAGAGGAGTAAGTCCATTGTAGCTTCTTATGGACACAGCTCTCTGGTCTGCCATCCTCTCTTTCCCAGGGCTTCTTTCTTGGTCCCCTTGACTGCTCTGAAGACAGGTTTCAGCTTCTAACTGTCTTGGGCACACTTATCTGGTAGTCCTTATGTTCTATGATAAAGAATTTGTCTGTTTTTTGTCTTGGGTTTCTGGGATAAATCTTCTAAGCTCTTGAAATTTTCCAAATGACAGGAGCGTCTTTGTTATTAATGGTGGCCCTTGAACCACACCTGAGTTTATGCTAATAAGATGACTCAGGGGACTTCCCTGGTGGCACAGTGGTTAAGAATCTGCCTGCCAATGCAGGGGACATGGGTTTGAGCCTTGGTCCAGGAAGATCCCACATGCCACGGAGCAACTAAGCTCATGCGCCACAACTACTGAGCCCATGTTCTGCAACTACTGAAGCCTGCGCAACTAGAGCCTGTGCTCTGCAACAAGAGAAGCCACCACAATGAGAAGCCTGGGCACTGCAACGAAGAGTAGCCCCTGCTTGCCGCAACTAGAGAAAGCCCGCGTGCAGCAATGAAGACCCAATGCAGCCAAAATAGAAAACAAATAAACAAACAAACAAAAACTTAAAAAAAAAAGATGACTCAGGATGGGCTGGTCAGGCCAGGAAAACCACGGGACTGGGGCTTTGAGCCATGGGATATTAGCCCAAACTCCCAACCTCTGGGGATGGAAGAGGGGCTGGAGGCTGAGTTTAATCACATGGCCAATGATTCAGTCAACCATCCCTATGTAGTGAAACCCCAGTAAAAACTCTGGACACTGAAGTTCAAGTGAACTTCCTGGTTGGTGAGCACCTTGATGTGACAGGAGGGTGATGTGTCCTGATTCCAGGGGGAAGGCTATGGAAGCTCTGCATTTGAGCCTCTCCCAGACCTTGTTTTATGTGTCTCTTCATTTGGCTGATCCTGATTTGTATCCTTTATAATAAAACTATAAGTCTAGTGCTTTCCTGAGATCTGAGTCATTCTAGTAAATTACTGAAACTGAGGGGATCATGAGAACCCCCAAATTTGTAGCCAGCTTGTGTCTGAAGTAAGGAAAAGCTTGTGGAATCTGATGCTAGCGCTTGGTGTTTAGCATCAGAACTTAACTGAAGTATTGTACTCTGGCTCAACAATCCCAGTAAAAATGTGGCACTGAACGTGCAAGGGGACAGTAGTCTCAGTTCCTTGGTGTGGGAGCCATGTTAGTGTAACCTAGGGTACCCCCAATACCATGGGCTGGGACAGCCCCCTGTTCCCTCTCAAGCTGTGGTCAAGACTGAGTTATTTGGTGATAAAGCTCCTTGGAACACCTGCAGGGGCTCAGGCAGGAGTTTGGCAGCAGCTTAGTTCCAGACCTTCACACTTCTTTTGGGGGGGGGGCTCACTTTAGCTTGATTTATTTATTTATTTATTTATTTTGAGCTGTTCAGAACATTTATTACTCCAGAAATGATTTCTTTTATGAGTATACACTTAGTGGACATTTAAAATTAAAAAAAAAAGAAAAAAAAATCAAAAAACCTTGATTTGCCATAAATAAATGAGAGGTTATAGAGAATTCTCTGGTGGTCCAGAGATTAGGACGTGGCACTTTCACTGCGGGGCCCAGGTTTTTTGTTTTGTTTTGTTTTGTTTTTTTATACTGCGGATTCTTTTTTTTTTTTTTTTTTTGCTGTACGTGGGCCTCTCACTGCTGTGGCCTCTCCCGTTGTGGAGCACAGGCTCCTGACGCGCAGGCTCAGCGGCCATGGCTCACGGGCCCAGCCGCTCCGCGGCATGTGGGATCCTCCCAGACCGGGGCACGAACCTGTGTCCCCTGCATCGGCAGGCAGACTCCCAACCACTGCGCCACCAGGGAAGCCCTATACTGCGGATTCTTATTAGTCATCAATTTTATACACATCAGTGTATACATGTCAATCCCAATCACCCAATTCAGCACACGACCATCCCCACCCCACCATGGTTTTCCCCCCTTGGTGTCCATACATTTGTTCTCTACATCTGTGTCTCAACTTCTGCCCTGCAAACCGGTTCACCTGTACCATTTTTCTGGGTTCCAAATACATGCGTTAATATACGATATTTGTTTTTCTCCTTCTGACTTACTTCACTCTGTATGACAGTCTCTAGATCCATCCATGGCTCAACAAGTGACTCAACTTCATTCTTTTTTATGGCTGAGTAATGTTCCATTGTATATATGTTCCACATCTTCTTTATCCATTCATCTGTCGATGGGCATTTAGGTTGCTTCCATAACCTGGCTATTGTAAATAGTGCTGCAATGAATATTGGGGTGCATGTGTCTTTTTGAATTATGGTTTTCTCTGCGTAAAGTAAAAAGGGTGTTCCTCAGTAGGGTGCCCAGTAGTGGGATTGCTGGATCATATGGTAATTCTATTTTTAGTTTTTTAAGGAACTTCCATACTGTTCTCCATAGTGGCTGTATCAATTTACATTCCCACCACCAGTGCAAGAGGGTTCCCTTTTCTCCATACCCTCTCCAACGTTTGTTGTTTGTAGATTTTCTGATGATGCCCACGCTAACTGGTGTGAGGTGATACCTCACTATAGTTTTGATTTGCATTTCTCTCATGATTAGTGATGTTGAGCATTCTTTCATGTGTTTGTTGGCAATCTGTATAACTTCTTTGGAGAAATGTCTATTTAGGTATTTTGCCTATTTTTGGATTGGGTTGTTTGTTTCTTTAATATTGAGCTGCATGAGCTGTTTATATATTTTGGAGACTAATCCTTTGTCTGTTCATTCGTTTGCGAATATTTGCTCCCATACTGAGGGTTCAGACCTTCACAATTTTTGTCCTAAAAACCATGCAGAACAGTGGAGACCCTGAACTTTCCCCGATCCCCCAATAACAAAAGAAAGCTCCACCTTCGGTGAATCTAGGAGACAGAGTGAGGTAGGAGATAGATGGGCCCCTGGGCCAGACAGCTGGTGTTTGTCAGGTGGAGTAAAACTGAAGCTTTGTTCTCACCCAGACACTCCAAGGACAAAGCTAGTGGCAGAAGCTGAGCTCTGATAAAGTAAAGAGATAGGGTGCCCACCCATGAGGTCAAGGAAAACTTCCCTGTCTGCACATGTGCAGGAAGTCTCCTTGGGTATCAGAAAGGGAGGTGGCACCACCTCATAATATGTATGGACACACACCCATAGGCCTCTGCAGTGGGATCCATCTTAGAAAAGAGTTGTGCAGGCATCTTGGGGAGAGTCCTAAAACTAGTCAGGTGTGAAAAAAAGAAACAAAATAATTGGCCAAATGTAAAAAAGGACCCAGAAGAACTGTCCTATATAAGTGATTTAAATCACCTCTTCATGCACTCCTCATTCAGGACTCTCGCAGTCCTCTCCAGGTGTGTATTTCTGCTTTAAATAAATAAACTGTTTCTCTGTGTGCCCTCCCATATGTTGTGCTCTGTCTCTAATAATAAACTTTTTACCTGTTTTGCAGTTTTTGCCTCCTTGAAACATTTTTGATTTCAAATGGGGTAAGAATCAGGGAACTTTGCTTCTAGCCTCTAACCCCTGGTGGACTGGCAGCTAGGTTCAATCCCTGAACAGGGAAGTAAGATCCCTCTTCAAGACTACTGTCCCTCCAAGAACAAGAAGAAAGCTCCAAGCCTTAAATTGCATTTAACTGTGGCCAAAAGCTCTCACAGTGGAGCACTAGGACTGGCAGAGAAGCAGAGGAAGTGGGGAAGAGTCTAATGAGCAGGTCCTAGAAAGAGAAGGCCTCACCCTGAGGAGAAGCTGCTGTGATAAAGATTGAAAATCAGCTGGAGGAGGTTGAGAGAAGATGTGGATGGGCCTGGAGGAGGCCCAGATGTGGCCAACCTAGGGATAACTGCTTTGGAAAAAGAGTAGATCTCTGCAAGGCAGGCTCAGTGTCCCTTGGAAACAGCAGCTGCTGGTGAAGGAATTGAAGGAGCTCAGAGGCTGGGAAGGCACCTTTCCTTAGGATGGTTTGCTCTCCTTTTTCCAGTGTCTTAATGTAAACCATTAGGTTATTGATTTTAGATCTTTCTTCTTTCTTAATATAGGCAATAATAGCTATAAATTTCCCTCTAAACACGCTTTAGCTGCATACCATAAGTTGTGGTATGTTGTGTCTTCATTTTTATTCATCTCAAAGTACTTTCTGATTTTACTTTCAATTCGTTCTTTGACCCATTGGTTATCTGGGAGTGTGTTGTTTAGTTGTATTTGTGAGCTTGGGGGAGCCCTTCCAGTCTGGTGGCCTGGCTCTGCAGAGATATAGGTGAAAGAAACTGTCCTTTGTAGTCACAGAGGAGGGAGCCCTGGAGCCATGTCCCCCAATCCGACTAACACCCAGAACTCTCCTGCTAATAGCTAGTCCAAGAAAATAGAACTCCCCTAAATATCAGCAACATAATAGGTATTGCAGCACATTCATAAGAATACCATAAGGAAAATCCTGAAAAGGGACAACAGAATTATTCTGCAGATGAAGAAAATACATCAGAAAAAATGCTGCTAAAGGAGGGGGAAAATTGTACCCTAACCTTACAACATATATTAATAATAATAACAATACCTCAATGAAGTATTTGCAGCTTTGAAGAAAGACAGCAATGCAGAAATTTAAGACCTTAGGAAAGAAAAAGCCAAACAAGAGGAAAAGATGGGCCGATAGTCAGTGGACATTAGGGCCTGGTAGAAGTTAGGAGAGAAGCAGAAGAAAATACAAAATCAGAAATGAACACAAAATTTAAAGGAGCTTAAAGGAGAATAGAGCAGAAAGCATGATAAAACATATAGAGGTTATCAATGAGGAAAGAACTTGAAACAGAAATAAAGTGATAAAACAGATTAGAGAATCAGTACAAACTGTGAAAGACTTTGAAATGGGCCAAAAGAATTATTGGGTATCTTCAATGGAAAACTATGCTTTGGAGTGGGATAGAAAACTAGGCACTACCTTCTGTATTATTCCCTCTTGTGTCTGCGCCTTTCATTGTCTTTGTGCTATTTTATAGTTTTTTTTCTTTTTTTTGGTAGGCAGGTCTCTCACTCTTGTGGCCTCTCCCGTTGTGGAGCACAGGCTCTGGACACACAGGCTCAGCGGCCATGGCTCACGGGCCTAGCCGCTCTGCGGCATGTGGGATCTTCCTGGACCGGGGCATGAGCTCGTGTCCCCTGCATCGGCAGGCGGACTCTCAACCACTGCGTCACCAGGGAAGCCCCTATTTTATAGTTTTGTAAATTAAAGGTAACCAATAGCAATGCAAATGATTTTAATCTGTACATATGCAAATTAATTCTTTATGATGGAAGGAACAATTGACCCCCCATTTTGGTAGGCAGAATAATGCCCCCCCAAATGTTCATGTCCTAATCCTTGTAACCTGTGAATGTGTTACTTTCCATGGCCAAAGTGGTTTTGCAGATGTGATAAGTTAATGATCTTGAGATGAGGAGAGTCTCCTGAATTATCCAGGAGGGCCCAATGTAATCATAAGGGTCCTTGTGACTGGTAGGGTCTGTGTTAGAGAAGGAGATATGACAATAGAAGCTGAGGTTGGAGTGATGCACAGGCATGAGCCAAAGAATGAAGGCAACTTGCCTAAGCTGGAAAAGGCAGGAAATAGATTCTCCCCTAGAGCCTCCAGAGGGAAACAGACCTGTCCACCCATTTTAGACTTCTTGACCTCTGGAATTGTAAGATAATAAATTTGTTGTTTTAAGCCAGTAAATTTGTGATAGCAGCAGTAAGAAACTAATACATACACCCCTAAAAAGGTCAATCTTATATCTATTTGTAGATTCATTTCATGCTCTATGTATGTCTCTGTCCTTTCAATTCTCCTTTAAACTGGTTGCAACATCTTATCGATTTTATCATTAATCGATGAGTTAAATTGAATTTTTTTTTTTTTTTTTCTTTTTGCGGTATGTGGGCCTCTCACTGTTGTGGCCTCTCCCGTTGCGGAGCACAGGCTCCGGATGCGCAGGCCCAGCGGCTACGGCTCACGGGCCCAGCCGCTCCGCGGCATATGGGATCCTCCCAGACCGGGGCACGAACCTGTATCCCCTGCATCGGCAGGCGGACTCTCAACCACTGCGCCACCAGGGAGGCCCAAAATTGAATATTTTAATGTATTTATTTTATATTTTTATGAATTCATGATTTCAGTCTTTTAAAAAAGTTATTTTTGACAATGTTGCCAAGACCATTCAACTGGGGAAAGGGCAGTCTTTTCAGTAGTGTTGTGGAATGGTGCTGGGAGAATTGGATGCCAATATGAAAAAGAATGAACTCTACCCATACCTAACATATGCAAAAATTAAGTCAAAATGGATAAAAGACCTAAATGTAAGAACTAAAACTATGAAACTCTTATTTAGTTTTTTGGCTGCATGGCTTGTGGGATCTCAGTTCCCCAAACAGGAATTGAACCTGGGTCACAGCAGTGAAAGCACAGAATCCTAATCACTACACCACAAGGGAACTCCCAACTATAAAACTCTTAGATGAAAACATAAGGGAAATTTTCATGACATTGTATTTGGTAATGATTTCTTGGATATGAGACCAAAGGAACAGGCAACAAAAGAAAAAAATGGACAAATTAGATTTCACCAGAAATAAAAACTTTTATGCATCAAAGGATACCACCAACAAAGTAAAAAAGTAATGGGATGGGAGAAAATATTTGCAAGCACCAGTTTGATAAAAGATTGATATCCAGAACGTATGGAGAACTCCTAAAATTCAATAACAAAATCTCCAAACAACCCAATTAAAAAATAAGCAAAAGACTTGAATAGACATTTATCCAAAGAAGATATATAAATGACCAGTAAGCACATGGAAAGATGCTTAATATCAATAATCATAGGGGAAATGCAAATAAAAATCACAATGAGATATCACTTTACACCTATTAGAATGGCTATGATCGAAAAAACAGAAAACAAGTGTTAGTATGGACATGGAGATAATTCAACCCTTGTACATTGCCGGTCGGAATGTAAAATACATTTGACGATATTAAAACAGTCTTCCAGTCTGCTTCTGGAAAGATGGAGTAGATATAGTTTTCCCTATTCCTCCTGCTAAGTACAACTAAAACTCCTGGAAGTTATTTATAAAATAGATGTAAGAAGACTCTGAAAGGTGGAGAGATAAAAGCAGACTGACTAAAATACTCAACAAAGCCTGCTCTCTGTGGCCAAAGGACCAGAAAGAGACAGCCTAGCAAGACAGAAAACTTTTAGACAATAACCACTTTACTTCAGCCAAACTCCACAGAAAAAAATAGATGGCCTCACCCTCACCTCCATCGTTAAAGGCTGTGAAGAAAGCCTAGACCTCATTCTTGCCAGGCTGTAATGAGATAGCTTGATCTATGCCCCCTTCAGAAGCTTGGTGGCAGAGAGGCCAACTGAGGAGCCAGGACTTCTATCCTTGTTGGGTGAAAACAAAGCATTGCCACCCCAACACCCTGCTTGTCAGTGGAGGCCACATGGGGAGCCTGAACTTCCACCTCCATTGCAGCAGTAACAGGGCACACCTCTGCCTCCTTGTTGGGGTGTTGTCAGAGGGGGCTGAGGAAGGGTCAGGAATTTAACAATTGCTCAGCAGTAATGAGGCCACCTCCTCAAGGGGATCAGATGTGGGTTGCAGTAATGAGGTACTCCTTGCCCTCCTGGCAGGATGGTTCATTGGAGGCTTAGTAAGGATCTTGAACTCCCATCCCTGCCCAGCAGTAACAAGGAGCCCCTTCTCCAACCTGGGTGTCAATGGAGGCTGAGTGGAGAACCTGAACTTTTACCCCACTTGGTATTAATGAGGCAGCATTCCCTTCCCCACTGGAGTAGTGTCAGAGGCAATCTGCTAAAATACAATATTTAAGTAAGATCCAGAGCCCTATAGCATAGTCACCAAAACATCCAAGTTTCAACAGAAAATCATTCATCACACCAAGAAACAATAAGATCTCAACACAAGTGAGAAAAGACAATCAACAGACACCAACACCAAGATGATATGGATGTTAGAATTATCTGACAAGAAATTTAAAGCAGCCTTCATAAAAATGCCACAGTGTACAAATTATGAATATGCTTGAAACAAATGAGAAAATAGGAAGCCTCAGCAAAGAAACAGAAGATATAAAGGAGAACTAAGTGAAAAATTTTATAACTAAAATGTACAATAACAACAACAATAAAAACCTCAATGGATGGGCTTAATAGCAGATTGGAGAGGATAGGGGAAAGAATCAATTAAATCAGTTAACTTAAAGATAGAATGATATGGTGCTCACTTCAGCAATACGTATACTAAAATTGGAATGATACAAGGAAGATTAGCATGGCCCCTGTGCAAGGATGGCGTGCAAATTCATGAAGTGCTCCATATTAAAAAAAAAGATAGAATGACATATATTACCCAAATGAAATAACAGAGAGAAAATACAGGGGGATAAAAAAGAACAGAACTTCAGGGACATGTGGGACTATAACAAAGATCTAACATTTATGTCACCAGAGTCCCAGGAGAGGAGAAGACATGGGACTGAAAAGTATTTGAAGAAATAATGGCTGAAAAATCCCCAAACTTGGTGAAAAACATACATCTAGATGTAAGAAACAACTCTAAATAAGATAAACTTGAAGAAAGCCATGTCAATACACAACAGAGTCAAACATCTGAAAAATAAAGACAAATAAAAAATCTTGAAAGCAGCTAGAGAGAAACAATGTATTACCTGTGGAGAAAACCAATTCAAACTACAGCAGATTTCTCACCAGAAACTTTGGAGACTAGAAGAAAGTGATACAATATTTTTCAAGAGCTGAAAAAAAATGACTGTCAACCCAGAATTCTGTCAACCCAATGAAAATATGCTTCAGGAATAGAGGGATAATCAAGATATTCTCAGACGAAGGAAAACTAAGAGAATTTGTTGCCAGCAGACCTAACATAAAAGAATGGCTAAGGAAGTTCCCCAGACAGAAAGGAAATTAAAAATGGTGGAATCTTGGAACATCAAAAAAGAAGAACAATGGAAAGAAGAAAAATATAGATAAATACAATAGACTTTCCTTCTTGAGTTTTCCAAATTAGTTTTGATGGTTGAAGAAAAAATTATAACACTGTCTAATGTGGGTCTCATTATATAGAGAGGTAACATTTAAGACAATTATAAATGGTAGAGGGTAAAGGGACTTTAAAGGAGGTAACGTTTCTTTCACTCAAACTGGTAAAATGGCAATACCATTAGACTGTGATAAATTATGTATATATAATGTAATACTTACAGCAACCACCAAAGGGCTCTACAAAAAGATACATTCAAAAACATCAGAGATATATCAAAATGGAATTCTAAAAAACAAAAAAAGTCCTGGTAACCCAAAGGAAAATGGGAATAGGAAAACAGAAATGAAAAAGACAGAGAATAAACAGAAAAAGTAAAATGGCAGACTTAAGCCCTAACATGTATATAGTTACATTAAATATAAATGGTCTAAATATACCATCTACAAGGCAGAGATTGGCAAAGTGGATTAAAAAACATGACCCAACTATATCTATTTACAAGAAACTCACTTCAGCTATAATGATATAGTTGAAAGTAAAAGTGTAGAAAAATATATACCATGCAAACATTAATTTAAAAAAGCAAGAGTGGCTATATTTACATTAAATAAAGTAGAGTTCAGAGCAAATAAAATTAGCAGGGACAGAGAGAGAAATCACATAATGATAATAAAGCCAATCCACCAAACAAAAGGATCAATCTGTCAAGAAGACATATCAGTCCTAAATGTGTATGCATCAAACAACAGAACTGTAAAACATGCATAACAAAAACTGAAAAAATAGAAAGAATAGACAACTCCACAATTACAGTTAGAGATGTCAACACCCCTTATGAACAATTAATAGAACAGTTAGACAGAAAATCATTAAAGATGTAGAAGAATTCAGTAATACCATCAACAAATAAGATCTAATTGACATTTATACAACCTTCCACCCAACAACAGCAGAATACACATTCTTCTCAAGCACCCACAGATTATATACCAAGATAGACCATATCTTGTGTCATAAAATAAACCTCAACAAATGTAAAATAACTGAAATCATACAGAGTGTGTTCTCCAACTATGCTGGAATCAAACTAGAGGTCAGTAACAGAAAAATAACAGGAAAATCTCCAAACACTTAGAAACTAAACAACACACTTGTAAATAATCCATGGATTAAAGAGGGAGTCTTAAAGCAAATTTAAAAAATACATTGAAAATGAAAATATAGCATCAACATTCATAGGATGCTGCTAAAGCAGTGCTGAAAAGGAAATTTGTAGCACCAAATGCTTACATTAGAAAAGAGGGAAAGTCTCAGATCAATAGTCTAAGTTTTCACTCAAGAACTTAGAAAAAGAAGAGAAAAAGAATCCAAAGCAAGCAGAATGAAGGAAATAATAGAGATAAGATCTGAAATTAGTGAAACTGAAAAGAGAAAAACAACAGGGGAAATCAATGAACAAAAAGCTAGTTCTTTGAAATGATCAATAATATTGATAAAGCACTGGCAAGGATGACAAAGAAAAAAGAGAGACGACACATATCACTAATATCAGGAATAAAACAGGCCCTGCGGGCATTGAAAGAATGAAAGGGGAATACTATGAACAACTGTAAATACATACATTTGACAACTTACATGAAATGGACCACTTCCTTGAAAACACAAATTCCATACTCACCCAATATTAAAGTTAATTTAATTAGCTCTATCACTATTAACAAAATTTAGTTCATAATTAAAAAACTACCCCAAAGGGAATCTCTAGGACCATGATTTCACTCCTGAATTCTATCAAACATTTAAAGAATTAACACCAATTTTACACAGTCTCTTCCAGAAAACAGAGGAGAAAAGAATACTTCCCAACTCATTTAATGAAGTCAGTATTACCCTGATAACAAAAACAAAGACAATGCCAAAAAAATGGAAAAAAAAAGAAAACAAAAAAGAAAAAGAAAAACCTACAGACTAGTGTATATATCCTTCATGCATATAGACATAATGTATATATCCCTCATGCATATAGATGCAAAAATTCTTTTTTCTCTGTTAATTTAGTTTTATTTTACAGTTTCAGTTTTATTGAGGTATAACTGACATATAGAATTGTAAGATATTTCAAAAATTCTTAACAAAATATTAGCAAACAGATTTCAGCAATATATAAAAACAATTATACACCATGATCATATAAAGTTTGTTCTAAGGATGCAAGGTTGGTTCAACATTCAAAAATCAATTAATGTAATCTGCTATATCAACAAAATCACAAGATTGTATCAATTGATATAGAAAAGCATTTGACACATTTCAACATCTATTATGATAAAAACTCCTAGGTAACTAGGAATAGAGGAGAACTTCTTCAACTTGAAAGAGAACATTTACAAAAAACCTGTAGCTAACATTGTACTTAATGGTGAAAGTTTAGATCCTTTCCCCTTAAGATCAGGAAAAAGGCAAAGATGTCTGCTCTCACCACTGCTATTCAACATAGTACCAGCAGTTCTAGCTACTAGGTGAAAAAGCAAGGTGCAAGATAGTATGTAAATTATGTTATCTTTCTTTTTCTTTTTTTTTTTTTTTTTTTTTTTTGCGGTACATGGGCCTCTCACTGTTGTGGCCTCTCCCGTTGTGGAGCACAGGCTCCGGACGTGCAGGCTCAGCGGCCATGGCTCACGGGCCCAGCTGCTCCGCGGCATGTGGGATCTTCCCAGGCCAGGGCACGAACCCGTGTCTCCTGCATCGGCAGGTGGACTCTCAACCACTGCGCCACCAGGGAAGCCCTATGTTATCTTTCTGTAAGGAAAGTATGGAAAACAGGAATAAATATATTTGCATTTCCTTATGTTTGCATAAAGAAATACAGAAAAAATAAATAGAAAATGAATGAAATGATTACCTATAAAGTGGGTGTGGGAGTTAGAACTCTCTGTGTATATTTTTATACTTATTTTATACCACTTCATGTTCTTTTGACTTTTGAACCAATGTAAACATTCAACATATTAAAAGCCAATTCAGGTGGTAAGGAGGGAGTGGGAATGGGGAATGACTGTTGATGTGAATGGGGTTTCTCTTAATGATATTGAAAATGTTCTAAAATTAGATGGTGGAGATGGTTGCACAACTCTGTGAATGTGCTAAAACCACAGAACTCTACACTTTAAATGGTGAATTTTATGGTATATGAAATATATCTTGATAAAGTTGGAAAAAAGGGGCACACATGCACACCAAAAATTTCAGGAATGAAGAGGAGATAGACTCAAGATAAAGCAAAGACAATAGGAAAATAACATGGAAGATTTGATGCCCTTAAATCCAGAACTTTCTAAAAACATCTAGAAAATACAATTAAACAGCACTGGCTCAAGGAGGAAGAAAAAAACTTAATAATATTTAAAGAAACTAAATTATTAGTAAACAATACTTTGTAAATGAAACAACAGACTGAGGTAAGTTTAAGAAAACTTTGAAGGAGAAGATCATTTCAGGGTTATATAAAATCTGGAAAAAAATACTCTCCAATTCAAATTTTAATACTAAAATAACCGAGATACTAAAACTAGACAAAATTAGAAGAAAAGTAAATCATAGCCCAATCTACTCCTGGGCATGGGTGCAAAACCCTTCTAAGTAAAATATCAGCAAACTGAATCAAAGCAATATATATATAAATATAAGCATGTCAAGGTTGTAATAGTCCAGAAACTCAATGTTGAGTTAGAAAGTCTACTAATGAATTCAACACATTAATAGGCTGAGGGAGGAAATAGCAAATGATATTCTCAATAGATGAAGACAAAGAATTTGATAAAATTCAAAAGCTGCTCATGATTAAAAAAAAAAACAACCCTGGGCTTCCCTGGTCGCGTGGTGGTTAAGAATCCACCTGCCAGTGCAGGGGACACTGGTTTGAGCCCTGGTCCAGGGAGATCCCACATGCCACAGAGCAACTAAGCCTGTGCACCACAACTACTGAGCCTGAGCTCTACAGACCGTGAGCCACAACTACTGAAGCCCATGCGCCTAGAGCCCGTGCTCCGCAACAGGAGAGGCCGCGGTGGTGAGGGGGCCATGCACCACAACGAGGGGTAGCCCCCGCTCGGCAACTAGAGGAAGCCCATACACAGCAACGAAGATCCGACACAGCCAAAAATAAATAAATAAATAAATAGATTAACAAAAAAACCCTAATGAACTTTTGACAAATTAGAAATAGAAGAAGCTATATACTATATGGCAAACATTACACTCCAGGGTGAAATGCTAGAGGTAATTCTTAGCCAATCAGGAATAAGATTGGATACCCAGCGTGCTCTTTCCCTCCAGTATTGTCCTATAGGTCCCAGACAGTGCAGACAAAGAAGAAAAAGAAATTCAACATAAAGGATTAGAAAAAGGAAACCAAATAGTAATTATTGTCTGATGATATGCTTGTATAAATAGACCCCCTCCCTCCACTTAGAGACAGAAGACTGGAATTAATAAGGTAGTTTAGCAAGCTGCTGGATATATAATCAATAAACAAAAATCAATTGCCTTTGTATATACTCCAAAAAACAATGAAAATAAATCTACTAAGGCAACAAAAATATGGGGTGGTTAACAATAAAGTCACAAATATCTTGCAAGGGACTTTTAAATGTCACAGTTCCAACAGCCTTGGGTCCAACCCAAGCATGGCAATGGAGGAGAGAAAAGGTGGAGCCTGGGGCTGTCACCTCAGACACAGTCTTCTGCTGTGGGATTTTCTGGTTCCAGCTTCCAAGATAGAGTCAGAATGTCTTGAGTTAAAGAGAATATTAAGTAGAGCAGCGGTCCCCAACCTTTTTGGCACCAGGGACCAGTTTCGTGGAAGACAATTTTTCCACGGACCTGGTGGTAGGGGGATATGATCGTTCAGGCGGTAATGCGAGTGACGGAAAGCGGCAGATGAAGCTTCGCTTACTCGCCCACCGCTCACCTCCTGCTGCACAGCCGGTTTTTCTAACAAGCTTCGGACCGGTATGGGGGTTGGAGATCCCTGAAGTAGAGGGTGTAGGAAGCTGCCCAGCAGCGGCTATCCTAAAAGCTGGACCACTTCATCCTGCTTTCCCCTAGTTGCAGCTGGTGGCGTTGACCCAGCAGGGGCATCTCCAATCCCACCTAGACCACTCACCCTCACCAGACGTGCCTGCCGGGCCCAAGGGTAACAAAGGGCTTTGGCGGCCGGCCTGCTATGTTCCAGCCTCAAGCTTCCACACATATTTTTAAGATAAATTTAATTTTGTGAATAGGTAATACATTTGTATTGTTAACCAAACCAAACCAAAAACCTTGGTGATGGGTTACAGATGGGACAAAGAGCTTGGAGCAGGAAGCAGCTTATTTGGTGTGAGCATCACTGGCTGTCTCAGGGCTGCTGTCCCAGCATCCCTTTGCAGTCATCTTCTGCTTCATTCTCTCACTCTTCCCTTTATCCTTTCACTCTGTCTCCTGTACAAACTGTATTCTCTGGCAATCTCCTAGAGGAAGGAAGACCAAAGACAGCGTTTCCTTAAACTGCTCTTCCACCTGAGAAGACAGCCCAGCTCCTCCTGTTCCCTGGGCCTGATGTGACCAAGAGGCAGGTGATGGGTCTAGCTAACCTCCAGGGCAGACGTCTCCTTGTGTTCCTGACCCCAGTTCCACCCTGTGAGCCATTATTGCCTTCCCTACATGGGGGGACAGACAATGGCTGACCATGGGAGCAAAACTAGCCCGTCAGGGTTGTCTACACCAGAGATACGGGGGACCCCAGAATGGAGGTAGTTGATCTTCTTTGGTTGCTGGGGTGCAGGTGAGGGAAGCCACCATGAGGGGTGTAGTCCTGGTCTAGGGGCAGATGGGGAGGGGCATTTTGGTCCAACAGCAGCACTGCAAAGGCATGAAGGCAAAGTGTGCTTGGGGCCCACATTTCAGACAGGGTTCAAAGCCTTCCTGGTCAGGAGTGCACTGCCTGGCCTGCACAGACAGAAGAGGACTACTGCACTCACAGTGTTTCCTTTCCACGTGTGCTCCCTCCTGGGGACCTGGGAGGGACTGGGGAGGAGGCCTGTGTGGGTAGCTGAAAGGCCAGGGTCCCAGGATAGGAGAGCCTGAGAGCAGAGATCTGGCAGAAAGCGAGGAGCCTCCCCCCCCCACCCCCCAGTCACTTGGATCCTGTTTGGGACCCTGGGATCCTGGGCAGAGATGGCAGCTAGTTGTCACCGTGGTCTTGGGACTGAGCCTGGAGCAGGGCTGGGGGCTCTGCTCACCCAGTCTCCTGACCTTGTGTGGCCCAGTGAGTTTCTGAACTATATGCCAACTGCCCATTAAAAGCACCCCAAATTGTCCAGAGCAAGAAGGTGGTATGTTATGATAATAGCCTCAAATTTCTGGAGTGGGCAGTGGCCTTGGGTTGTTGGCCTTGTCATTCCAAGGACAGGGAGAGGGGTTGTTCCTCCGGGTAGTGATGGATTAATGACAAACCTTAGGAGTCTGGGTGTCCTTGCCCTTTAAATCAAGCCCCAACATAGAATTTAGCATTTTCATTCTGATTGGAATTTAGGGCTTATTACTGCCACTAGAACCATCCCAGAGAGTGTGGCTTAAATGTCAAGATATATTTTTCAGGTGCATAAGACACCAAAGATCGCAGCTGTCTGGAAGAGTGAATTTTAATTAGCAAAGGGATCCCATAAAATCTCACCAACCCTGATGAAACAGCCATGCCAGGCTTTGTTCAGCCCCGGTGTTTATTACATACTCAGATGGCTGGTGATAATATCCAAAGGACCTCGGGACTGTGTTAGTGGGAACTGGTTTTAACTTTCAAACCTTATCTGTCAAGTCCCTTATGCCAAATACCTCTGGAGAAAGAAAGAGGGCTGCATAAAGGCACTTTATGAATACCTAATAGTGTAGTGTTGCCCCTAGGGCCTTCCATGCACTGTGCTTCCTTAGCAGTTAATTTATATGGTCTAGAAAGAATTTGTTCTTTGAGGGCTTGGGGAGCCACTCACATTTGGAAAGCAGCCCCGTTACTAGTTCTTACTTCATTTTCCCTCACACCTGCTTTCTCTACTCCCACTCTTTGAGTCCTCAGCACTGCCAGAGAAAGCCAAGGGTATCCCCTTCTTTGATGGCAGCAAAGACTCATCCAGTTCAGTGACAGTCCAGCCAGCCCTGCCCTGGTAGCTGGGTGCTCAGAGATGAGGGTGATGTCTTATGCTTTGAAGAACTCACAGTCTCCTGATGTGTAAGCAAGCCGACTGTGACACTGAGTGACAAGGTGCCCTGGCTACAGTGTGACTGAGGTAGGCAGTGAACACAGAAGAACACTCAGGAAGGTGTGTGAGTGTGTGTGTTGGGAAGGTGGTGAACTCACTAAGTAAGAGCTGGATTTTACAAGATGAATAAGACTTTACTAAGCAAAAGAGGGGATATTACTACTGACGTTACAGAAATAAAAAGATTATAAAGGAATATTATGAACAGCTATTGGTCAATAAATTAGATAACAGATGAAATGAACAAATTCTAGGAAGACAAAGTGCAAAAACTGACTCAGGAGGAACTCGAAAATCTGAATAGACCTATAGCACATGAACAGATTGACAACAAAAGCACAGGCAGCAAAAGGAAAAAGAGATAAGTTGTACTTTGTCAAGAACTTTTGTGTTGTGAAGGACACAATCAAACATGTAAAAATATGTGTATATATGATAGGGCCCTGTATTTAAAATATTGAAGAACTCTTACATTTTACTAAGAAAAGACAAATAACCTAATTAAAATGGGCAAATGGGGAATTCCCTGATGGTCCAGTGGTTAGGACTCCATGCTTCCACTGCAAGGGGCACAGGTTTGATCCCTGGTCGGGGAACTAAGATCCCGCATGCTGTGCTGTGTGGCCAGAAAAAAAAAAGGACAAATGATCAGAATATACATTTCTTCAAAGAAGATACACAAGTGGCTAATAAACAGATAAAAAGATGTTCAACATCATTAGCTATCATGGAAATGAGAGTAGCATTGACATATATACTCTACCAATGTAAAATAGATAACTAGTGGGAAGCAGCAACATAGCACAGGGAGATCAGCTCGGTGCTTTGTGACCACCTAGAGGGGTGGGATAGGGAGGGTGGGAGGGAGGCTCAAGAGGGAGGGGATATGGGGATATATATATATATATATATATGTATATATATATATATATACATATAGCTGATTCACTTTGTTATACAGCAGAAACTAACACAACATTGTAAAGCAATTATACTCCAATAAAGATCTATTAAAAAAAACACAATGAGAACCACTTCATACTTGGCTTGGCTAGAATAAAAAGTCATATAACAAGTATTGGTGAGAATGTGGAGAAAATGGAACCCTCATATACTGATGGTGGGGACATAAAACAGTACCGTCATTTGGGAAGACAATATGGCAATTCCTTAAAAGGTGAAACATGGAGTTACAATATGACCCAACAATTCCACTCCTAGGTATATACCCAACAAAAGTAAAAACATGTTCACACAAAAACTTGTAGAGGCATACCTTGGAGATATTGTGGGTTCGGTTCCTGACTACCATAATATAGTGAGTCACATGAATGTTTTGGTTTCCCAGAGCATATAAAAGTTATGTTAACACTATAGTCTATTAAGTGTGTAATAGCCTTACAGTAAAAAAATCAACATATATACCTTAATTGAAAAATACTTTAATGCTAAAAAATGCTAACCATAATCTGAGCCTTCAGTGAGTCATAATCTTTTTGCAATAGTAACGTCAAAGATCACTGATCACAGGTCACCATAACAAACATAATAACGAAACATTTTGAAATATTGAGAGAATTACTAAAATGTGACACAGAGACACAAAGTGAACAAATGTTGTTGGAAAAACGGCACCAATAGACTTGCTCAACACAGGGTTGCCATAAACCTTCAATTTGTAAAAATTTCAATATCCTTGAAGGCAGTAAAGTGAAGTACAATAAAATGAGGTATGCCTGTACAGGAATATTCATAGTAGTTTTATTCATAATAGCCCCAAAGTAGAAACAACTCCAAAATCCATCAACTGATGAATGGAACAAAATATGGTATACTCATACAGTAGAATATTATTTGGCAATAAAAAGGAATAAAGTTCTGATATATGTGACAGCATGGATAAACCTTGAAAACATTATGTTATGTGAAAGAAATCAGTCATAAAAGACCAATTATATGATTCCATTTATATGAAACGTTCAGAAGAGGCAAATATACAGAGAGAAAGTAGATTACTGGTTGTTTAGGACTGGACGGGAAAAGCGGGTGAAGGCTAATGGTTATGGAGGTTTTGGGGAGAGTAATGAAAATGTTCTAAAATTGATTTTGGTGATGGTTCATAACTCTGTGACACACTAAAAACCATTGAATTGTACACCTTAAAAAGGTGAAATTCATGGTATGTTAATTATATCTCAATAAAATTGTTAATAATGAAAGAATTCACTAGGCAGTAAGAAGAGCATGCTGGGCTGGGGAACGGCATTATAAATGGGTGTGTTTGGGAACTTGGAACATTTGATGTGATGATGGAAGCTGGCAGTGAGTTGGGGGCACTGGTGTAGCAGAAGACGAGAGCAGTGGGCATGGGCTGGTGCACACAGGCTGTGGTGCCTGGATTTTCTTTGAAGGCCATGATGGGCCAGTGAAAAACATGAACAGGAGGGTGGCAAGCAGAAGAAAGACTACTCCATAATGAAGAACGTGTGGCTGAGGCCAGGGCTGAACCGAGGCAGTGGGGAATAGGAGGTGGATTTGAGAGCCAGGTGGAAGGTGCTAATCTTTTCACAGCTTTCTTGATTTTATTTTAATTGGAAAAGATGATAGAAAAACTCAAAATGGAATTTGAAAACAAACCAACAAATGAAAAGCCTCTGAACAGTCCTCCCTACCTTCAATGAATGCTCCTTTTCCTTGGAGAGCTGTGGCTGGGGATCACCGTCAAGCTACTTAACTCTTTTTTTTAAATTGATTTTTAAAATTGAAGTATGGTTGATTTACAATGTTGTGTTAATTTCTGCTGTATGCAAAGTGACTCAGTTATACACATATATACATTATTTTTTATATTCTTTTCCATTATGGTTTATCCCAGAATATTGAATATAGTTCTCTGTGCTATACAGTAGGACCTTGCTGCTTATCCATTCTATATGTAATAGTTTGCAACTACTAACCCCAAACTCCCAGTCCATCCTGCCCTCAACTCCCACCTTTTGTAACCACAAGTCTGTTCTCTATGTCTGTGAGTCTGGTTCTGTTTTATAGAGAGGTTTATTTGTGCCATATTTTAGATTCCACATATAAGTGTGGTATCATATGGTATTTGTCTTTCTCTTCCAGACTTATTTCACTTAGTATGATAATCTCTGGTTGCATCCATGTTGCTGCAAATGGCATTATTTTATTCTTTTTTATGGCTGAGTAATATTCCATTGTATATGTGTATCATATCTTCTTTATCCATTCATCTGTTGGTAGACATTTACATTGTTTCCACATTTGGCTATTGTGAATAGTGCTGCTATGAATATAAGGGTGCATGTACCTTTTTGAATTATAGTTTTGTCCAGATACATGCCCAGGAGTGGAATTGCTGGATGGTATGGCAATTCTATTTTTAGTTTCCTGAGGAACCTCCATACTGTTTTCCACAGTGGCTGCACCAACTGACATCCCCGCCAACAGTGTAGGAGGGTTCCCTTTTCTCTACACCCTCTCCAGCATTTGTTATTTGTAGACTTTTTAATAATGGCCATTCTAACCAGTGTGAGGTGGTACCCCATTATAGTTTTGATTTGCATTTCTCTAATAATTAACCGTGCTGAGCATCTTTTCATGTGCCTATTGACCATCTGTATGTCTTATTTGGAGAAATGTCTATTTAGGTTCTTATACCCATTTTTAGATGGGGTTGTTTGTTTTTTTGTTGTTGAGTTGTATGAGCTGTTTGTATATTTTGGAAATTAAGCCCTTGTTGGTCGCATCATTTGCAAATATTTTTTTCCCATTCCATAGGTTGTCTTTTCATTTTGTTGATGGTTTCCTTTGTTGTGCAAAAGCTTGTAAGTTTGATTAGGTCCCATTTGTTTATTTTTGTTTTTATTTTTACTGCCTTGGGAAACTGACCTAAGAAAATATTGATACGATTTATGTCAGAGAATATTTTGCTTATGATCTCTTCTAGGAGTTTTACAGTGTTTTGTCTTTAAGTCTTTAAGCCATTTTGAGTTTATTTTTGTGCATGGTGTGAGGGTGTGTTCTAACTTCATTGATTTACATGCAGCTGTCCAACTTTCTCAGCGCCACTTGCTGAACAGACTATCTTTTCCCGTTTTATATTCTTGCCTCCTTTGTCAAAGATTAATTGACCTTAGGTGTGTGGGTTTATTTCTGGGCTTTCTATTCAGTTCCATTGATGTATGTCTGTTTTTGTGCCAATATCATACTGTTTTTTTTTTTTTTTTTTTTTTTTTTTTTTTTTTTTTTTTTTTTGCGGTACGCGGGCCTCTCACTGTTGTGGCCTCTCCCGTTGCGGGGCACAGGCTCCGGACGCGCAGGCTCAGCGGCCATGGCTCACGGGCCCAGCCGCTCCGCGGCAGGTGGGATCCTCCCGGACCGGGGCACGAACCCACGTCCCCTGCATCGGCAGGCGGACTCTCAACCACTGCGCCACCAGGGAAGCCCCATACTGTTTTGATTACTGTAGCTTTGTAGTAATGTCTGAAGTCTGGGGTTATGCCTCCTGCTTTGTTCTTTTCCCTCAGGATTGCTTTGGCAATTCTGGGCCTTTTATGGTTCCATGTAAATTTTAGGATTATTTGTTGTAGTTTTGTGAAAAATGTCATGGGTAATTTGATAGGGAACGCTTTAATTCTGTAGATTGCTTCGGGTAGTATGGCCATTTTAATGATATTAAGTCCTCCAATCAAGAGCATGGGATATCTTTCCATTTCTTTGAATCATCTTTAATTTACATTATGAAAATTTTATAGTTCTCAGCATATGTCTTTCACCTCCTTGGTGAGGGTTATTCCTAAGGCTGCTTCTTGAAGCCTCGGTGTCCTTGTTTGCAAAACCTACCTGCCTGAGAGCTGTAGTGAATGTTAAATGTGATAGTATATGTATGTCACTTAGCACTGGTCCTGGCATAAAATGAGGGCCAAATAAAGACCCATTCCTGCCCGCACATGTGGTTACTTCTTGTATATTTGGAAGGATGAGATGGATCTCATTCTGAGTTCTTCTTTCCCTTAATTGGGCATCATGTGTATTTTTTTCATACTGTGTGTTTGTGTGTGTCTGTGTGTATTTCTGTTTGTTGATATTGAGGAGGAGTTTTTTTTTTTTTAAGTGGGAAGATGCACAAAAGAGACTATTTACTTTAAGCTTTTATTTATTTATTTTAAATTAATTAATTAATCCTTATTTTGGTCTCCTTCACTGTCATGGAGAAGAGATGTGAGCTTAAGGTTTTAATATTCATGTGTCTATTATTCTTTATATCTTCTGTAATTTTTGCTTTATGAATATTGATGCTAAGTTATTTGTTATTTAGGTATCATTATCTATGTTGAGAATTGCACCTTTGACCGTAACAAAGGGCCAGTCTTCCTATTAATTAATGTTTTTCACCATGAACCTAACCTCCTTTATACTCTTTCTGCTGCATTTCTGATATAAGTTGTTCATACTTTTATGTTTATCTTTCCCAATTATTCTGTTTTAGTTATATCTCTTGTACCTAGAATGGAGTGGGATGTTGCTTTTTGGGACATTTTTGATTGTGTAGTTTTTTTTTTTTAGAATCACAAAAAACTTATTTATTTATTTATTTATTTATTTATTTATGGCTGCGTTGGTCTTTGTTGCTGTGTGTGGGCTTCCTCTAGTTGTGGTGAGTGGAGGTCACTCTTCATTGTGGTGCACGGGCTTCTCATTGCGGTGGCTTCTCTTGTTTCAGAGCATGGGTTCTAGGCACGCAGGCTTCAGTAGTTGTGGCTTGTGGGCTCTAGAGCTCAGGCTCAGTAGTTATGGTTCACGGGCTTAGTTGCTCCACGGCATGTGGAATTTTTCTGGACCAGGACTTGAACCCGAGTCCCCTGCATTGGCAGGTGGATTCTTAACCACTGCGCCACCAGGGAAGTCCCAATTGTGTATTAATCTATGTACTAGCCCACATGACAAGTGTGTTTTGTCTTAGTTCTGTCATATAATTTAGTTTTTAAGGCTGTTAAAAAAACGTATATTATCTGTCTTTTTATGTGTATTTCTTCCAATAATTAGAAAGGTATCTATTATTATTACTGTTTTTATTGAGATAAAAGTGACATGTAACATTGTATGAGCTTTAGGTGTACAACATAATGATTTGATATACGTACTACTTGGTCTTTATATCATTTTAAGGCAACATCTGATTCTATTGTGCTGGTGTGTCATCATTGCTTTTTAGTAAATCTTGTGTGGTAGACTGAGACTGTCTCTAATTTTGCAGAGATGCTCTAAGCATCTCTGTGTTTAGTCCTGGTTTTAGTCAGGACTCTTTTGTTGTAAGTGACAAAGATGACTTGAGTAGCTGAGGGATATTGGTCCCTAGGCCTCCTGGGGGAAGGGCCTTGCCCAGGAGCCCCATGTGCACCAGTGCACAGATTTCATCATGCCCTTGCCAACATCCAGAGCTACCAGTTAACTTTCCTATTCTTTGCTAATTTAATGGGTGTAAAATGAAACTTCAATGTTGCTTTAATTTTAATAGCAAGGGGTGAAGATGTCTATGGATTTGTTTGGTGTGGGCTCTTTCTCTCCTGTGGTGGGACTGTGTTTATTCCTTAGCTACTGCCCATGGGGCTGCTTTCAGACTGTGCCGGAGAATTGGGGCACAGGGCCTGGCCTCCACGTGGTCTTCCCATTTCTCAAGAATATACAGAGCATGTCTCCAACTGTGTAGCAAAGGCCAGTGTGTTCTGTTCCCACCACGGGGCCGGCTCTTTTCTGTGGGCTGCCTGAGAGGGGCCAAGGAGGTGAAAAGTGAAAATCCATCACAACTTTTGGAACCAACTCAAAGGACACACTCGCTGCAGGAACACCGGCAGGACTCAGCCAAGCTCAGAGATGTTGTCAGGAGAATGATTCCCTTTCAGCAGATGCAGTCCTTGTGTGGGGAGGTCTTTGGAGGATAGCTTACAAAAAGCCTAAAAATTGTCTGAACGGTATTTGTGTAGGAAGGAGAAGGGAATTTGGCCTTTGCTTGAATCCAGTGTCCTTTGTGTTCTTCTTTTGTGGGGTGTCTGTGCAGCAGCTTCACCCTCAATTATTTATTTTCCTCTTTTGGACAGAGCTGTGAGCAAAACATGACAAGTGGTGCTTGGTGTGGCAGGAGTATAAGTCAGTAGTGGGACCTTGGTTTACACAGTATCTTATACAGTGTCATCTATGTCTTATACATTGGCTTACTTGAATAACAACCTTTAGATTTCAGGAATTCCTGAGTGTGCTTCAGTTTTCTAAAATCTTTGAATGGAAAATGGTTTATATAGAAAATTTTATCTGATTAGTAATATTTTTCCTTATTAGAATGTTGGATTTCATCTCTGAGAATCCTTCTAAGTGTAACTGCAGGCACATGCCCTGGGTCTCAGGTATGTTTGGGTGTCGGGATCCCTTTGCAAGAGTAGCAAAGAGGTTTGGTGTGAAAAATAAATCCTCATCCAAAAATGAAAGTTCCTCTACTCTGATTTCTCTCATAAGTTGGATCTTATTTGCTTTCTATTTTTCAGAAATTCCTCAAAGCATGTGGTCCATCAAGAGCATCATTTTTATTTCCCCATATTGTTGGGGGGACTTATTCATTTGAAAATGCTGTTTTCTCTTGCTATTTCTTAGCTATTTTGGAAGTAGGGGATATGATATGAATATGGCTCACCATCTTGAATTGGCCATCTCTGTTTGACTCATTTACTTTAAATATTTGATCCATGAGAACTTTATTTTAGTGAAAGGAGTATGGTTGTGACCTGGCATTAAATTTTTAGTATTATTTTTAACTGATTAAATTTCCAGTTGTCTTAATGCCTTTTATTGAATGAGCTATGTTTGCCCTCTGATTCAATGGTTCTCCTCTAACACATATCAAATCCCTGCTTGTACTTATACTATTTCTGAACTCCCTTGTCTGCCCCGATTTCTCCTTCTTGGCAGTGGTGCCGGGTGGGCTTATCATATCCAGGAGAGAGTGCTAGTCCTGCTTTGTTACTTTTGGTTTCCAGAAATTTCCTGGATATAACTTTATTTTCCTTCTGATAGATTGGCTTTGATTGATTTACTTATTTAAATGCCAACATTTTATTTATTTATTTTTTTAATATTTATTTATTTATTTGATTGCACCAGGTCTTAGTTGCAGCAGGTGGGCTCCTTAGTTGTAGCATATGAACTCTCAGTTACAGCATGCATGTGAGATCTAGTTCCCTGACCAGGGATTGAACCCAGGCCCCCTGCACTGGAAGCATGGAGTCTTATCCACTATGCTGCCAAGAAAGTCCCAAGATTGGCTTTTAAATCTCTTCCTTTTCCAAAAAAAAAAAAAAAAAGGGAAGAAAAAAATAGAACAAGGTATTATCCTAAACCAGAAAGAAAGGAAGGAAGGAAGGAAGGAAGGAAATGTCAAACCAAACCAAACTTCAAACCCAACCAAATCCTGTTAGGATTTTGTTTAGGATTGAATTAAGCTTATAGTTAATATGGGAGAGAATTGAGATCTGTATTAGTTTTCTAGACTTCAATGACAAATTGCCACAAACTACATGGCTTAGAACAACAGAAATTTAATCTCTCACAGTTCTGGAGGCCAGAGGTTTGAAATAAAGTTGTCATCAGGCCCTGCTCTTTCTGAAGTATCTAGAAGAGAATGTGGTCCATGCTTTCCTCTTAGTGTCTGGTGGTTACTGGCAGTTCTTGGCATTTATTGACTTGTAGACATGATTCCAATCTCTGTCTCTGTCATCACATGGTGCTCTCCCTGTGTGTCTCTTGCCGTTTTCTTATGACACCAGTTGTTTTAGATTAAAGACACACCCTACTCCAGTATGACCTCATATTAACTAATTACATCTTCAATGACCCTATTTACTAATAAAGTCACACTCTGAGGATTCAGGAAGAACATGAATTTTGGGAGGACACTCAAACCCTGTAGAACATCTTTAAAATTTGTATCAGTATTATATTCAAGAACAAGGTATGTCTATTTATTCAGGTCCTCCTTTACATAATTTAATATTTTTTTCATACAGTTCATTCCTAGTTGAAAATTTTTGTGTCCTTTTTGTGAATGATATAGTTTCTTCTGTTACACAATCTAGTTGGTATTGTTCTATGGGAAATCAATCTTGTTTTGGATATAGATTTTATAACTCAGTGAATTATCTTATTATTATTATTATTATTATTATTATTATTATTATTTGTGGTACACGGGCCTCTCACTGTTGTGGCCTCTCCCATTGCAGAGCACAGGCTCTGGACACGCAGGCTCAGCGGCCATGGCTCACGGGCCCAGCCGCTCCACGGCATGTGGGATCTTCCCGGACCGGGGCACGAACCCGCGTCCCCTGCATCGGCAGGCGGACTCTCAACCACTGTGCCACCAGGGAAGCCCTATCTTATTATTTTTAGTAACTTTCAGTGAGTTCTCTTGAGTTTTTCAGGTTTGTAATTGTATCATCTACAAATAATGATACTATTGCCAACTCTTTATGAATGTTTAAACTTTGTATTTTGTTCTCACATCTAATTGTGAGATTACAGACTTTGGCTAAAGTGGTATTTTGAGGTCTTCAACTTCTAGAGTTACTTCTCATCTGGATGTAGCCTGGGGTGGTGAGAAGACAGCTCAGGTTTTCTGGGTAAGGCAGGCCACTCCTCAGACCAAACACTGTCAGCATTAGAATCCGCCAGGGCATCTGGGAGCTACTCCCGCACCCCTGGCAGGCAAGTACCAGGGGTGGACAGCTGCTTATGCCCGCCCTGAATCTGTGACCCCTACCTTTGTAGGGTAGTAGACCTCACTCCTCCCCCATCCAAGTCCATGGTTTAGGCTGACTCCAGTAATCTAGGTATGGCCAGTCACTGTATTCCATTCCCTGGGAATGGCAATTCACTTGGGGCAGGGGTGGGGGGTTGCACCCGACTCAAGCCAGGGCTGGGCAAGCTAATTTTGGGCTCTTATTTATGAGAAAGTCTCTGCCTTGTGGACCTGAGATGGGGAAGGAGTTGCCCTGAAACTACTAGGGCTACACATGAAGGACAGCCTGCCTGAGGCTCAAACTAGCAAAAATGACACCAAGTTATAACAGCATCATTTACTTATCTGGATGCAGCCACACCTGCAACTAGTTACTCTTAGATTTTTAAGGTACATGAGCCAATAAAGACCTTTTCAGTTATGTCATCTTGAGTTAAGTTTTCCACTTTCATCTGGAACACTTGAAAGATATTCACCCTATTAATCTCTTGTCTTAAGCTTGGGAGGTTAAACCCAGGGCTGTACTCACCTGCTGTTCAAAAACAGTGTGGTCATGAGACATTTTGTATTTACTCACTCAAATAATATGTGTTGAGCACCTACTATGCACAAGTGCTGTTCAAGCCCTCTGAATACATCAGAGATCAAAACAGAAAATGATTCCTACCTTCATGGAGCTCACTTTTTAGTGGGTAAAGTGGGTAATAAGCACTAAAAATTAATGAATAACTTATCTAAGATGCTAGAATATGATCAGTGCTGTGGAAAGGCAAAGAAGGATAAAGTAAGGGGGATGAAGAGGTGGTTTTCGGCATTAAAAAGGGTGGTCAGGTTAGGCCTCATTGAGAAGGTACTTTTTGGGCAACGGTAGGTGGGGCATGAGGTCTGTTGCTGGAACACCCCCCCACCCCCTGAACTTGGGGCAGGGAGGAGGTGGTAGAGATGGAGAAGCAGGTGGGTTTGCTGAGGATAATTAGGAGCTAGAGCTGGCAGGACTGTGTGATGAGCAGGACACCAGGGAGGAGGGCAAGGGAGGTTTGGGATGACTCCTAGGTCTGGACCATTTGTCAGATGGGCCTGGATAGAGCAGGGAACTCCTGTCCTCAGGCAAGAGCTGAGTGTGTTGAATTGCAGTGTCCTGGAGACACCTAGGAGATCTGGACAGGCCCTGCCTCCCATGGGGCTGGTCTCATGGACTGGGCCCTTGTGTCCTTTCCATTATGTCTGGCTGCTGGCTGCATGTGGTCAGCATCCCTCTATATGCATGGTTGCTCGAGCTGGAAAGTGGGCTGAACAGTTGTGGGCCTGGTCTCAGGCCTGTCAGCTCCTGGTCCCCTCCCACTCTCCCTGCCCACTCCTGCGTTCAGCTGCAGGCCAGGCTCAGCTGCTACCCTTGTGTCTGGCCTTGGACGGGGACCTGGAGTCTGTTTCCCTCTTGGGCGGCTTGGGCAGGCAAATCCAGAGCACCTGCACTGAGAGCGCCAGGACAGTGCCAGGGGTCTCCCAGGACTCCTTTCCCTCTCCTCTCTCCTCCCTCAGCCAGCACCCACGAAGTCCACACACTCCTGTTCATGTTTGTTGTTCACATTTCTCTGATGGATTTATTTGCCCTCATTTGCATAAGAAATACCACACTCCCCAACTTAATGAGCAGGCCCATCTGGCAGCGCAGGCCTCCTCTCGGCTGAGAGCTGTGCGGCCATGAGCTGTTATAATTAGGCTGTTCTCTTTCAGGATTGAGGAAGGACTGTCTGAGCGAGCAGGTTCTTGACACAGCCCCTAAACCAGGGCTCTCCGCAGCGGGCCAGAGCCGGCTCCCTGGGCTGCTGGCTGTCTCGCCCATACGCCCATCTGTTTGTGCCGTCTGGGTTGGCCCTGCTTCTCCCAAACTGTCCTTGGCTGGGCCAGGGCTTGGACACCATCAAAGTAGGCATTTCATAGTAATATTGCAGAATCAAGCTGGTAGCAACCTCATGGCCACTTGGTTGAGCTAGTCCCAGGATGGAAGCACTGGAATCCTATAATATGCTGTCTTGGAAGGGATGCTCTGGAAATTCAGCTCTGGGCAGTGCTTAACTGAGCTATGTCAGAGGTGACACTCCAGAGATTGTGCCCTAATCTCTCAGATGTCACTCTGATGACCTCCATACTAACCCCTCACCCACCCATGGCTTCCATCCACAATGGTTACTGCCATTCCTCTGTGCCAAGCAGGCTCCGTGCTGGCCTCAGAAGAGGTGAGAGACTCCAGCCTCATGGGGGTGGGAGCTTTAGGACACAGGCACCCCCATGTGAAGATGTACTGATAGAATAGGATGAGGGTTGAGGGAGCCCGGCCAGAAGAACGTCTGTGTCTGACTTGAGTGGGTCATGCCTGGTCCAGCATTGGGGGATGTACCCCCGGTCTTCCTGCCTGAGTGCAGAGTGCCAAGCCACCCTTCTCTGCCCCAGGCTGCCTTAAAGCTTGGCTTCATCATGGCTATCCTGGCTCCACTCCTGCCCCCTGCTCACTCCAGGAGTCCTGTGTGCTTAGTGAGCACTTCTTGCCTTATTTCTAGTAATGAGATAAAAATTCATGCTGCTAAATGAGCAATTTCCAAGAAGGGGTGATGGAACCCCCAAGTATCCTAGGAGGGTGGGACAGGGGAGAACAGTGGTTGGAGAAGGTGGCAGTGGGTGGCATGCTGCAGTTCACTTTCCCTCCTTTTTGCCTACAGGAAGGCTCAGGAGAAATAGTAAGTCAAAGGGAGAATTTGCTAAGTTCTAAGCTGGCAGCTGGAGAGAGACTGAAGGGTTCTTGTGAGTGCGCCAAGCTGCCTGAAGGCTAGAAGGGGATGGAACTGTGCCTGGACCCCTGAGACTGAAATCTGGGCTTGAAGAGGAGGATTCTGATGCTGGAAAGAGCACGAGGGGCCTGAGTGGTGACCGGTGAGAGTTAGTAAGTTCCTTAGTCTTTGTGTTTCTTCCAACTGAATTCTATATTTGTATTTTTAGGAAATTGAGGTATCATGACAAAGTGCATAAAGTACATACACTCACATCATGACCAAGCAGGACCCTATAGGGCCTTCCTGGGACAGATTCACCCCACCTTCCAAACTCCGCCTGCCTCATGTTTGTAGAAAAACTTTAGTCTCCTAGACCTTCCAAAGAATAAATTTAATCAGAGAAGTGAGAAAATGCAGAAACAAAGGAAAACAGTCAAGCAAGACAAAATAATTTTAGTTTAGCCATTAAACAAAGTCAAGGACATTTAGTTCCTCCTCAAGAGCTATAGATAATATTCTGAGCCATATCCTTTGAGCTGTTTTGCAGATACTGAAAACCCCACCATGTGGAAGAAGTTAACTGTATGCTGCTCACAAGCACCTAGACCCCAGAATGGTTGGAACTGGAAGGTTGATGAGGTTGACTCCCAATTACCTCACCACCAACCAAGCAGAAGAATGTCCATGAGCTGACCACACACCCCACAACACTCTCTCTCACCCTGCCTTTAAAAAAGCCATCAGGGGGTTCAGGTCTTTTGAGCATTAGCCACCTGGGCTCCTTGTTGGTGCCTGCAATATATGCTGCACTTTCCTTCACCACAACCCTGTATCAATAGATTGACTTTCCTGCACATGGGCAAGCCAATCCAAGTTTTGTTCAGTAACAATATTAAGCAGATCTTTACAGTGAATATTTCTACAGGTATAGAGAGGCTTAACAGCACTCTGTAAGGCTCCTATACTAATGACATATTTTACTTTCAGTATTTTCTCAGGCTTTGACACCTTCTGATGCTTTGCTGGCTGGAGTGATACTGCCCCTTCCAACCTAGAGGCAGCAAACTACTTGCCTATAAGAGTGTCTTTTATATGCAAACCAACCAATCCAAAGTGCTTCCTTTATCTAACTCACAGGATAAGCCAATATCCCCCTGCCCTAACTCACCCCCGGGACAGGTACCAGACAGCTAGAGACCATCCCCATAGTCCAGAGCTTGCCAAAATTATTCAAACTATCCAATCCTAAACTTGCCTACTTGCCTCTCCCACTTCTTCCCTGGGAACCACCATATGAGCACTGGCCATGCTTTCCTCTGGCTCCTTCTGCCTCCTGACCAACCTGGTGCTTCCCCAAGTGGCCCTGCATGGCCTGGCATGCCCTCTTCTCTTGAGAACTGTAAGTAGTAAACTTTTCTTTCAGAGGCAGTTGTCTCTCTGTCTGTCACCTTAGCATATCTGATTAAAAACAAAATTCCATTTCACGACAGCCCCCATCATGTCCCTTCCTAGTCTATATACTCCTCCATCCCAAGATGTACCACTGTTGTGATTTCTATCATCACAGAGTTTTACCTGTTCTTGTCCTTTATATAAATAAAGTCATTCAGTGTATTCTCTTTTGTGTCTGGCTTCTTTCACTTGGCATAATAATATTCATCCATGTTACTGAGAATATTCCTTTCTCTCTCTCTCTCTCTCTCATAGTATTCCATTATATACATAGGCCACAATTTACTCATTTCTTTGTTGATGGGTATTTGAGTTTTTGACTGTTTCACTCCCTCTCTATACCTATTTCTCATAGAATTTCACATTTCATAGTTATTAGACTCTTTGTCAACTATGAAGTAAATTGCAAGTATCTTACAAGTTGCAATACTGTGTGTTTTGTATTCTGTCTCTTAGAGCCCGGTGCCTAGTAACAGCTGTTCTACATCCATTTAGCAAATAGTTCTTGAGAAACTACCATGTGCCAAGGTGTTGTCCTAGGTGCTGGACTACCTCCCACAGGGGGCTGCATTCTAGTGGCGATGGTGGTAGTGGGAAGAACAGATAGCAAATAAGCAAGAAAATAGATCATATAATTTCAAGAAATGGTATATATTAAGGAGAAACTAAAGCAGGTTGAAGGTATTCAATGTATGTGTGGCAGTGATTATTACAGGCCAGGAAGTCAGGGCAGTGCTCTCTGACAAAGTGCTTTTTAAATCAGATACCTGAATGCAGTGGGGGAGGAAACCCTGTGGGAGAAGAGCATTCTAGACAGAAGGGAATAGCATGTGAAAAGGCCCTGAGGCAGAGACATACTCTCTTAAGGTGCAGCAAGAAACTGAGAAGGGCTGGAGAAATAGACATGAGGGAGAGAGTCGTAGGAGTGTGATCATATGGCCCTGGACCTGACAGATTGACAGACACACTAAAAGTTATTCAGACTTGAGTATGTGGAATACATTCTATTGAAAAAGATCTAAGCTTGTCTATTCAAAGAAAACAACTGCTAGTATTTGTGGCTGAAGAGAAAATTTAAACTTTCAGTGAAAACTAGAAATTTGGGAAACATGTGCCTACCACTGTGAGTTTAACAGCTTCTCAATAGATAACTTTTCTGATGAGATTGGCATAATATGATGACTTAATGAATGTGATTTTTGATATTGCTTAAAGCAACGTGTCAACATTTGGAAGCTCTGTATGATTTAGAGAACCAGTGTTTTCCAAATGGCCATGCATCATGTTTCTGTTGAGAAGACAGTCCTCCACTGGGACTTTCTCCCACTCCCACAGGTCTCACTGGGTGTGCCAAGAATGCAAGTCCTGACAATCTCTTTTTTCAAGCTGTTTCTCGGAATTGTTTGTAGTGAGCTGCCTTGAAGGATGAGGCACTGTCTCCCTTTAGGTCAAAGAGCAGGCTTGCTTGCTGTGTGCTATAAAAGACATTGGTTCCCAAGCTAAGGTCTGCCACTTGCAACACAAACCCACTGCTAGTGTAGCATCTATCTGGGCTGCTCTACATCACCTCTGTGGGACTTGAGGGGCGAAGAGAAGTGTTGTAAACAGGCTGATGCTTACAGTGCTTGCTGTGGAAGCATGCTGTGAGTAATAAAGTCCTTTGTCTCTGACAAAGGAATCTCACGTCTTTTGCCAGCATTTATGAAACAGCAACAAGCTGATTTAGTACATTATAAGTAGGGTAAAATCAATTGCAGTCCTGACAGTTACAAAATCCTGCATGGGCAAAGGACCCATTCAAAGCACAAGACGGAAAAGTGAATTTTAATGGAACAGAGTACAAAACAAAGCTTACTGCTGAGGTTTCAAAGTTCACACTGCAACCAGCAGGGCTGGTGGTAGGTGGAAGGAATGAAGCGCAGGCACCTCACACCCTTGAGAATGAGTGCCTCCTTGAGTTTGTACCCTGAGTGCCTCACTCACCCTTGTTCTGGCCCTGGCATCTACTCGTTAAGAAACAGCTTCTTTAAAAAAATTTTTTTTGAGGAACCTCCATACTGTCTTCACATATATATGTGGAATCTAAAAAAAAAAAAAAAAAACGAAAAAATTAAAGAGAAACAGACTCACAGATACAGAGAACAAACTATCGGTTACCAGTGGGGAGAGGGCTGGGAGGAGGGGTAAAATAGGTCAAGGGGGTTAAGAGGTACAAAGTACTATATATAAAATAAATACAGAGAAAACCATAATTCAAAAAAACACATGCACCTCAATGTTCATAGCAGCACTATTTACAATAGCCAGGACATGGAAGTAACCTAAATGTCCATTGACAGAGGAATGGATAAAGACTATGTACATATATACAATGGAATATTACTCAGCCATAAAAATAAATGAAATTGGGTCTTGTGTAGAGACGTGGTTGGACCTAGAGAGTGTCATGCAGAGTGAAGTAAGTCAGAAAGAGAAAAGCAAATATCATGTGGAATTCAGAAAAATGCTATAGATGATCTTATTTGCAAAGCAGAAATAGAGACACAGATGTAGAGAACAAATGTATGGATATCAAGGGGGAAAGGGGTGGGGTGGGAGGAATTGGGAGACTGGGATTCACATATATACATTATTGGTACTATGTATAAAATAGACAACAGATGGGAACATACTGTATAGCACAGGGAACTCTACCTGATGCACTGTGGTAACCTAAATGGGAGGGAAGTCCTAAAGGGAGGGGATATCTGTATGTGTATGGCTGATTCATTTTGTGCAGTGGAGGCTAACACGACATTGTAAAGCATACTCCAATAAAAATTAATTAAAAAAATAAAACAAGTTACAAGGATGTAATGTACAACACAGGGAATACAGTCAATATTTTGTAATAACTTAGGAGTATAATCTATAAAAATATCGAATTACTATGTTGTACACCTGAAACTAATATAATATTATAAGTCAACTATACTTCAGTAAAAAAAAAAGAATGAAACTGCTTCTTGTAGAGTTCTGGTGTAGAATCAAGTAAGAATATCCGTAATTCTCTGAAAAAGCTATTAAAATACTCCTCTCTTTTCTAGTTGCAGCTCTGTGGGAGTCCTGAGCTTCTTCTTATGCTCTAACCAAACACCACATCATAACAAACTGAAGCAGTAACAAAGATGAGAACCCAGCTGCCTCTCTTAATCCAGGCAGTAAAGAGATTTGCAAAACTACTAAACAATGGCATACTTTGAGCTACATTTTCCCGTTTGTCTCAGAAAATATAGCTAGTCTTTACTAAAAAATGTGTTATTTATAAAACCATGCAATGGGCTTATTATTGTTATTTGTAAACCGAGTTAAGGAATGAATGTTTTTAAGATGTCTCAGTTTAAAATTTTAATGGGGTAAACATTGATGGGTATAACTCACACAAAACAAAAATTCTTTGGGGTTCTCAATAATTTTTAAGTGTACAGGTGTCTTGAGACCAAAAAGTTTGAGAACTGCTGGTCTAAATGTTTAAACGTTATGAATCAAGCTAATGAATTGGTAAATAAAATATGTTGTTGTTCCAGCCTTGAAAAATAAATCTTTAAAATGGCCTGGAAAGCCAGATTTAAATTGAGAAATATTTTTTTTTTTTTTTTTTTTTTTTGCGGTGCGGGCCTCTCAATGTTGTGGCCTCTCCCGTCGCGGAGCACAGGCTCCGGACGCACAGGCTCAGCGGCCATGGCTCACGGGCCCAGCCGCTCTGCGGCATGTGGGATCTTCCCAGACCGGGGCACGAACCCATGTCCCCTGCATCTGCAGGCGGACTCTCAACCACTGCACCACCAGGGAAGCCCCGAGAAATATTTTTTTATAAGTTAATTTTATTTCCGTTTAAAAAAAAAAAAATTATTTATTTATTTTTGGCTGCGTTGGGTCTTTGTTGCTGCCCGCGGGCTTTCTCTACTTGTGACTAGTGGGGGTTACTCTTCCTTGCAGTGTGTGGGCTTCTCATTGCAGTGGCTTCTCTTGTTGTGGAGCACGGGCTCTAGGTGTGCCGGCTTCAGTAGTTGTGGCACGCAGGCTCAGTAGTTGTGGCTCACGGGCTCTTGAGCTCAGGCTCAGTAGTTGTGGCACACTGGCTTAGTTGCTCTGCAGCATGCGGGATCTGCCCAGACCAGGGGTTGAACTCATGTCCCTTGCATTGGCAGGCGGATTCTTAAACACTGCACCACCAGGGAAGTCCCCTGATTTTATTTCTTACTCAAAAAAAAATTTTTTTTGGCCACGCCACATGGCTTGTGGGATCTTAGTTCCCCAACCAGGGATTGAACCCCTGTCCCTTGCAGTGGAAGTGCACAGTCCTAACCACTGGACTGCTGGGAATTCCCCAAATTGAGAATTGTTGAACATATCAGAGTTCTATGCTGGAGCGTGGTGGAGAGGGGAGCCGTGGCCTGGCATCACCCTCTCTCCTCACCCCAGGTTCCAGGCACCTCTGAAAACAGAGGCTTTTTGGTCACCCTCTAGGACAGATCCATGCAAGAGGCCTGCACAGGTCCTGAAAGTGAGCTTGGGCTTTGGGGTCAGGACCTGTGGAGTCTGGGAGACCCAGAGCACAGTCTGGAGGGTAAGGGAGTGGGCTTGGTTGGACATCTCCCCTTGACCCCATAGATACCTCGTCCCATGAAAAAGGACATGGCTAGAAGTTAAGTCTGAGAGGAAAGTTCAGGGTAGGTTCTAACAGGAGTCCTGCTCCCTAGGAGCTGTCTTGGTACTTAGCACCCAGTATAAAGCCTTGCTGACTGATTGGAAGATTCCAGGGCAGCACTGGAGCCTGTGTTCTCTGTATCTGCCAGCAAGGCCCTTCTTGACGCTGGGCTGGTCACTTCACTTCTCCTGGTCTCCACTTCCTTGTGTTAAGACTTGGAGGGTTGTTAGGAGTGTCCCCAAGTGCTCTCTTGGGGGTCACTTTCATTCCAAGAGTCTATGATTTCCGAATTGTTGTTGAGACCCTGCTAACCTATACGCTGCATGGATTTAGCTGGTTGATTAGAGAAAAAGTGTTTTTTCTTTTTTTTGGAAAAAAATGAATAGAAATATTTATGAAGGCTTCTTTCTTAAATTACACTGCTATCTATTTAGCACAGGAGCCAAGTGAGATAGCTCATACTGAACCGGAAAATAAGACTATTTCTCTCATACATGTTTTTAGTTAGTTACATTTTCAAAGTACATTTTAAAGGATACAATCATCTTTCAGAAAATAGCTTGGAAGTGTAATCTGGTGGGGGGAATGGCCATTACAAAATCACTCCTACTGATTTTTTCAGATTTTCATACAAATGCTACATGGTACAGTTAGAGTCTGAGGGCAATGTCTGGACACAGTCTGTTACAGTTAAGAAATACTTTGTGAAGCCTGTTTTGTGGAATTCACCATAGGCAAAAACAAAGAAATAAAATGTACAGACCTACCTTCAAAAAGCTTACTTTCTGCTAAGAGAAATCCATCTATTTATCCATCTGTCCATCCATCCATCCATTCGTCCATTTCTCAATAGTCCCATTTGTTCATACATCTACCTATCCTGCCCATCTATCTATCCATCTACCTATCACCTACTCATTCACTACTCATCCATCCATCCATCTATTTACTTATCTATCATCTTTCTATCAATCTATCTATCCATCTGTCTATCCCAACTGTCCAACTACCCATCAATTCATCTATTTATTCCATCCATCCATCCATCCATTTATCCACCCAGCAGATATTTGGATCCTCTATCTGAGAGGAGCCAAACCTCATATAGGTCATGTTGTTGGGTGATTAGAAAACACCTCTGGGTTTCTAGGAACTGGCTCTGCCCTGGCCCCCTTCATTAAGTTTAGTGAAGGAGGTCACTGTAGCCTGACACAGTAGAAGCAGATGTGTCTGCTCCCTTAGCCAAAGGAACAATGTGGTTATTAGTTCAACAGGTAAATATGTCAATAGAAAAAAATGTCAGAGTCATGTGACTAGGAGCAATATTAATTTCTCATATAGACCTGATAATGGAGAATGAATCTTCACTCTGTAACAAGGCTTGACCTTGGACATTTTGGAAGTGAGCAATCTGCATCCCAGAGGGGAAGACCCTGCGCCTCCCACCCTTTCTCCGCCAACAGGTCCAGAACTACCACAACCCCAGAGTCAGCAGACCATGAAGCAAACACCTCGGCAGGCTGGGAATGCCCAAGTGTCGCTGATCTTGGGTGTCTGCCACTCATGGGAGGGGCAGGGTCAAAAGTAAGGAAGTGGGGTACACAGATGGGCCAAGCTTGAGACACAGTCCACACTTGGGGCAGGAGACGTGGTAGATTGCCCCCTCCCCCTCAACTCAAAGGTCTGAGCAGAATCCCAGTGGAATGGTGGAGTGACCATCCCGAGGAAAGGGACGTTGGGAGAGGGCAGCACACGTTCACTCCCGGGTCACCTATGGGCAGGGGGTCTACCAGCAGGACCCCCATCCGGGGTCTGCCCCTGCATCCACATTTGAATACCTACCTCCCAACTGCTAACAAGTGGGCACAGCTTGTTCTGCATGTTGCGGTGTGTTTTTGCACCAGCTGTCGCCTCCCCACATAGGTCACATCCCAGAGGCCTGGCTCTCCCCAGTCTGCTGGGTCACCTCATGCAGCTGGAGAGAAGCCACGACTTGTTCCTGCTGTCTCTGAGGACGAGGGGCCTGTCAAACCCTCCATCTGCTCATCCCTACAATGCCATGGCCTCAGGAGGGCGACGTGACGGGTAGGTGGCAGAGTGCTGGCATAGTTCTAGGCTGGGGCCTTGCGCCTGCTGTCCCAGGCTGGTTAGTATTTACGGAGTAAAAGTCATTGCCCTGGAGACGCAGGGTTTTTTGACACTGAGAGATGAACGCTCTCTGGTCTGTGGGTCTGCAGAGAAAGCCTCCTGTGTTTCTGGGCAGAGTCTCAGGGAGAAGATGTCTGCCAGAGGCTGGCAAAGCAGGGGGTATGGTGGGTGGCTGGAGGTGGCCTGGGCACAGGAGGCAGGTGGGCACTGCATTTGTGCTCTGAACAACCTGGGGTCTGGGATGCTGCCTGCAGGTTTGCCCTGAGTGACTAGTCCTGGGTTCAGGACCTGCCTTCCTCTAATTTTCCTTGCATCTGGGCCCAGCTCTGCCCTGGTCCCTTCAAGGATTTCTGTGTCGGGCTCAGCCCTAGGTCCTGGGAGGGAGGGTCTAGCAACACCCTAGTCCCATACCTGGGGTCTCTGAAATCAGGATTGCTTTTGACCTGGGTGGTTGGGCCTTGCCCTGGGTCCCCCAGGCCCTCCATACTTTGGGGTGCCTTTCTTGAAATTGTCTAAGTGCCTTGGACCAGCTGGCAGATGTGACCAGGAGGTGCTCTCCAAGCCTGAACAGGACCTGTGTGGGCCTTAAGCCCTATTTTTCTCCCTTGGGCACTGTCTGGCCCCGTACCCAAAGTGTGGGGTTGACCATATGCCTCAAGGGCTCCGGGACTCAGGCTAATGGTACTTCTGCAGGCCCTATGGCTGGGCCCTGGTTCTAGGAAGGTGGCCTAGTAAGTAAATGCTCCCTACTGGCTGGTGTGATCTTCCTTTTGTGCAGTCAGGTGAGGTTGGGCTGCCAGAATGATGCTGACATGCTGATTTTGGGTGACTCAAATAGTTTATGTAGACAGAGCCCCCACAAAAGGTATTTTCCCAAGGGCCTGCACACCCTCATCTGCAGCAACTCACAAGCTGTCTGCATGGTACCAGTAAATGCCTAAGCACCCCACCATCTTCCCCCATACTCGACCCCTCTTTCCAACACCACCCCTGGGCAGACTGTCGACTGCTCGTCCAATGGCTTTTTCTCCATCCCCAACTTATCTTTTGCAGCCATCACCCTGACTTTGATCAGAAAAGTTCTGCTGGGTGCCAGGCAGTCTTCACTCCCCTTGGCCACTCTCTGCTCCACCCTTCTCTGTGCCTGGCGTTGAGGGACTGTAGGAATGGTCCATGTCCCCATCTGTCTGTGTCTCATGGGTGTCTGCACCTGCCACCTCCCTGGGCAGCTGCTGGGTCTGGGCATCCCCTGTTGCCATGGCCAGCCTGCCCCAGACATCGGATGCCTGAGAGGACAGGTTCGATGTGTGCAGGGGCCACAGAGTGGAAACTTCACCTGGGTGACAGATGCTTCCTTCCAGACAGCAGATAAATGTCGATCTTAAATTCCAGAATAAAAGCATCCACTTATCTGGAAAATGTCAGGAAGAAGAATGGCTGCCCTTTGCGGAGCTGAGCCCTGCAGGGTTCGGGAGGGAACTAAGGAGGGCGAGATGCATGCCAGGTTGGCTCAGGGGAGTCCACTTGCTCACTCTGGGAGGAAAGGACAGCGGTGGCCTCCCCCACAGGCTGGTCTCGAGGCCTGGGATCACTGGGCCTGGGCAGCAGGGAAGGCGGCAGTGTGGCGGGAAGAGGGAGTGGGTGTGCCAGATCTGGCTGGAAGACTTGTTCTGATTGATGTCACCCACAGTGATGAGCTGCTAACTTGACATCAAAGCCTGGGTGCTTGGCATCTCTGAAGAGGGCTGCCCTGGGCTGACATCCTGCTGGCTCATCGGCAGGAGCTGGGGGGAGCCGCTCCTTGTGGGGGCCTGGTATTCTCCAGCTGCTGTCTCCCGGCCTGCTGGCCTGCCTGGCCCCAGTGGGCATCCCGGCTGGGGGCCCAGTACTCCGCTGTGAGCCCTCCACCAGGCCAGGTGGGCTCCAGGTTGGTTCACACCATTCCCACCTCTGCTCCTTTCTCTAGGGATGGCTCCCTTTCTGGAGCTTTTGTCCTTTCCTTTCCACCCTGGTTCTCACCATTTAACGCAGCTCTGCTGGATGCCGAGGCTACGGGAGTTCTTTCTTGCCTTGCTGCGAGCTCCCCACAGTATCTCTTTGTCTATGGATCTTGTTCCAGAGCCAGATTGTGCTGGAAGCCCCACCCCTTCCAGGGTCTATCCCACATCTCAGCAGAGTCAGGAAAACCTACAATGCTGAGCAGGCCTCTTCCTGCCCAGTGTCCTTCCCCAGGCAATGCATACAACAGCACATGCTCCGTTACCAGCACTGAAGGCCCAGGAACATCTTCCTCACAGCCTTCCTAGTGTGACTGGTGGTGGATGCTGGACAGCCCTAGACTAAATTCTGTGAGGGCTGGGCCTGCATGCTCTGTAACCCCAGTGCCTGGAAGAGTGCCCAGGGTAGCCAGGTGCCCAGGAAATATTTGTGGGAGGAACTGCTACAGAAACACTGCACTAGTCTGCTTGGGCTGGCTTGCTTAGGCAACAGAAAGTTATTTTCTTCCAGTTCTGGAGGCTGGAAGTCCAAGATCAAGGTGTCGGCAGAGTTGGTTCCTTCGGAGGGTTCTCTCCTCAGCTTGTAGAATGCTGTCTCCTCCCTGTGTCTTCACATCATCTTCCCTCTGTGCACGTCTGTGTCCTAATCTCCTCTTTGTATAAGGACCCCAGTCATATTGGATTAGGACCCGCCCACATGGCTTCATTTTCACCCATGCAGGTGTGGCTGTCACACACTGCTAGCAGCCACTGCTCTTGGCCCTCAGGGACGGCGCAGCTGACAGACTGTGGGTCTGGTGGGGATGTCCCAGGTGGTCAAAGTGGTGTGGACAGCTGGCTTGTTCATGAACTCCCCCTCCCCATGGGTAAGTTTGCCAGGGGCTGGAGATGCTACCTGAGCAGGTGGGACCATGAGCCACTGCCTCCGAGTTCACCCTGTTGATGTAACTTCACCAGTGGTTTCCTCACTTTGATGAGGTCTGGACACGTCCTTGTCAGTATTCAGGATATGTTAGGGCAGTGCCTTATGTCACCATCACTGACCATTTCAAAACTCATGGATCTCTGTGGCCATTTGTGGAGAAAATATTAAACTCCACCCTCTTGAACTGTTAAATGAACATGTAGCTTTCACGAGAAAGATGCATTTCTGCCATCATACAAATTAACATGTATGTGAACACCTCTCCCTCAGTAAAATTTGAAATGCTGAGCTGACGTGAAAGACAGATGCCTACCCTGTATTTGGTGCCGGCACAAGACGCTGCCTGTATGCCATTTCACTGAATGCCCAAAACAACTTCATGAGGCAGATTGCATTTCCAGTCCCATTTTATAGACAAAGAAATTGAGACCTGGCAGGGTTAGGCACCTTCCTGAAGTCACATGGCTAAAGAGTGCTGGGGCCCAGCCTCAGCCACCAAGCTGCCCTGTGAGGGATAACAAGGACCACCGTGGCCTGGGGAGGCTGAGAAGGAGGAGCTACTGCGGCCACGATTTAGGACTTCACAGCGGAGCTTCCTCTGAAATGTCTGAGTGCAAATCCCACACCTAGATGCTCTTTCCAGGCTCACAGCAGGCTGGTCGTCATGTCAAAGTTCAAGCTGGCAGACAGAGTTGATTAGATTTGACTTTATCTCTGGCTTTGAATTATTCATGCCTCTACCCTAATTTCCCCCGGACTAATTTAATAATGCACAGCAGCAGGAGGGCGCCTGGGTGCATGGCTCTGTACCGTGCTGGCCTAGGACTCCCATAATGTCCCCTGGGCAAAGGCTGCCTTGGGTACCTTTCCTTTATTTATTTATTTATTTATTTATTTATTTATTTATAACATCTTTATTGGAGTATAATTGCTTTACAATGGTGTGTTAGTTTCTGCTGTATAACAAAGTGAATCAGCTATACATATACATATATCCCCATATCTCCTCCCTCTTGGGTCTCCCTCCCACCCTCCCTATCCCACCCCTCTAGGTGGTCACAAAGCACGGAGCTGATCTCCCTGTGCTATGCGGCTGCTTCCCACTAGTTATCTATTTTACATTTGGTAGTGTATATATGTCCATGCCACTCTCTCGCTTCATCTCAGCTTACCCTCCCCCCTCCCCGTGTCCTCAAGTCCATTCTCTACGTCTGCGTCTTTATTCCTGCCCTGCCCCTAGGTTCTTCAGAACCATTTTCTTTTTTTTTTAGATTCCATATATATGTGTTAGCATACGGTATTTGTTTTTCTTTTTCTGACTTACTCCATTCTAGAGTATGACAGACTCTAAGTCCATCCACCTCACTATAAATAACTCAGTTTCTTTCCTTTTTATAGTCGAGTGGTATTCCATTGTGTATATGTGCCACATCTTCTTTATCCATTCATCCGTCGATGGACACTTAGGTTGCTTCCGTGTCCTGGCTGTTGTAAATAGAGCTGCAATGAACACTGTGGTACACGACTCTTTTTGAATTATGGTTTTCTCAGGGTATATGCCCAGTAGTGGGATTGCTAGGTCGTATGGTAGTTCTATTTTTAGTTTTTTAAGGAATCTCCATACTGTTCTCCATAGTGGCTGCATCAATTTACACTCCCACCAACAGTGCAAGAAGGTTCCCTTTTCTCCACACCCGCTTCAGCATTTACTGTTTGTAGATTTTTTGATAATGGCCATTCTGACAGGTGTGAGGTGATACCTCATCGTAGTTCTGATTTGCATTTCTCTCATGATCAGTGATGTTGAGCATTCTTTCATGTGTTTGTTGGTAATCTGTATATCTTCTTTGGAGAAATGTCTATTTATGTCTTCTGCCCATTTCTGGATTGTGTTGTTTGTTTTTTTTTGACACTGAGCTGCATGAGCTGCTTGTAAGTTTTGGAGATTAATCCTTTGTCAGTTGCTTCATTTGCAAATATTTTCTCCCATTCTGAGGGTTGTCTTTTGGTCTTGTTTATGGTTTCCTTTGCTGTGCAAAAGCTTTTAAGTTTCATTAGGTCCCATTGTTTATTTTTGTTTTTATTTCCATTTCTCTAGGAGGTGGGTCAAAAAGGATCTTGCTGTGATTTATGTCATACAATGTTCTGCCTATGTTTTCCTCTAAGAGTTTTATTGTGTCTGGCCTTACATTTAGGTCTTTGATCCCTTTTGAGTTTATTTTTGTGTACGGTGTTAGGGAGTGTTCTAATTTCATTCTTTTACATGTAGCTGTCCAGTTTTCCCAGCACCACTTATTGAAGAGTCTGTCTTTTCTCCATTGTATATTCTTCATGCACCTTTCCTTTAAAGTGAAGCCCTCCCTGAGTGTGCTGGACTTGGGAACCCTGCCTGGGCAACCCAGAGCTCCAGGAACCTCCATCTTCCTGTGTCCCTGGCCTCTGAGACTCCCACCCCCAGCCCTGTGTCCTGTCTCCCTGCAGGGCTCCTGTGCTCAGCACCTGGCCATGCTTCTGGAGCCCTGGACTCTGCTTCCATCACCCCTGGTCCAGGCCACACACCCCACAGCCCCAGAGGTGTGCGATAAACTACTCCATTCACAGCGCTCTCCTGTTCCAGATCCTTTGGGAGCTACCTCCCTATCTTGGGCAAAGGTCCAAGCTTGTTAGCTTGGCATTCAGGCCCTAGCCTACAGGGTCAGCCATGCTCCTGTCCTGCTCCCCACTGTGTGGAGCTGCTTGAAGGGCCAGCACACCTGCTGCTGTATCCCCTCCTCGAGGGCAGCTTCTTCCTTGGGAGGAGCACAAGGTCTGGCTGAGGGCCACTGGCCCTGACCACAGAGCTGACCCCAATCTTGGGCTACGGGGGTTGGCGGACTGCCTCAGGAGCCCTGCAAGACCCACCCCCCTCAGGCCAGGTGAGGTGCTGCCTGGGGCCCTGGCAGCCGGTCTTCTCATGCTGCCAGGGCTCCGGATGCTGGGCCATACCTCCCACCAGCTCGGGAACAGATAGAGTGCCAGAGCCAGAGTGAATGCTTCTCTGTGGCCTTCAGAGGGAACAGAGAGAGGCCCAGGGCATGAAGGGGACAGCAAGGATCAAAGCCAGCATCTTTTCAGTGGTTGCCATTTGCTGGGAGCTGTGGTGAAGGCTCTTCATGGATTGTCCCATTGACCCGACAACCTATCAGGTGGGTTCTGCCCCCACTCCCATTTTATTGAGGGGGACACTAAAGCACAGAGAGGTTAAGTAACTCTTCCAGAGTCACACAGCATTGCAGCCAGAACCTTGGTGTACCTGATTTCAAAACCTTTTCTGTTGGTTGTTACCAGGAGGTGTCAGGAGGGAGAGATAACTTCAGTGTCTTCATCCAGAATTGGAGAGGGCTGGGCTGCAAGGTTTCTTTCACTCCCATCCATCCTTTCTTCCATCTATCTCTCCTTTATCTATCCATCTATCCATGCATGCACCATCAAGCATTATTGAGCATTTACCACATGCTAGGTCCCATAATGGGTACTGGGAACCTAGACATGAATTGGGCCCAGTCTCTACCCATGAGACTCCCAGGATGGGCAGACAGAATAAAGCTCACTTAGAGCTGGGGACACCCTGAGGGTGCCTTGGTACAAAGGGGCATGGTCTCCCTGGAGAAGGTGTAGTGGCAGGGCTGGCTGTGACCCTTCACTCTGGGAGGTGCCCAGGTGGTGAGCAGTTGCCAGGCAGGGCTTGGCACCTGTCATCCCTCCTGTCCAGTCCCCTTCGCTGACCCCACCTACACTCCTGTCCCTGTGCTTGCTGATAGGATGAGGTCTGCATGTGGGGACACTGGTCTCTTTTGTCCCCAGGCTAACCTGGCTGATGGAGAGGCTTAGTGGATTATGGGGGTGGGGCACAGGGCTGCCTTGAGCGGGGGCTGAGACCTGGTGATGAGGATGCTGCAGCAGGTCATGTGGGGACAGAGGTTAGTGGGAGGTCAGCACAGGATGGGGTGGCCTCAGGCCACAGAGCCATAGGGCATCTGATGGGGGTGAGGAGACTCTCAGTCCTTGTAGGACAGGGGGTTTGTCCCAGGCTGCACAAAAATGGACACCGATAGGTGACTGATGAAGAAGAAACCCTGGTGTGGGGTGGGGGAGGGGATGTCAGGGATGGTGCCCCCGATGGACACAGGACTGTGTTGTGTGGGGATGTCACAGAGTGTCACTGAGGAGCAGAACTGTGTAGTGGGTAGAGAACAGAGGCTCAGGGTGACTGTGGAAGATGAATAATGGCCCACTCCCCAAGAAGTCCCCATTCTAATCCCAGGAACCTTTGAATGTTACCTTATACGGCAAAAGAGACTTTGCAGATGTGATTAAATTAAGGCTCTGGAGATGGGAAGGTTATCTTGGATTATCCACATGGGCCCTAAGTGTAATTATCAAAGTCCTCATAGAGGGGGGCAGAGGGAGTTGTGATGACAGGAGATGTGACAGTGAGAGCAGAGGCCGGAGTGATGTGCTTTGAGGGTGGAGGAAGCCAAGGGAGCCGCTAGAAGCTGAAAAAGGTAAGGAGTGGATTCTTCCCAGAGCCTCCAGAAGGAACCAGTCTGCCCACACCTTGACTTGAGCCCTGTGAGGCTGACTTTAGACTTCTGCCTGAAAGAGCTGTAAGAGGGTAAATTTGTGTTGTTCTAAGCCATGGAATTTGTAGTAATTTGTTAAAGTGGCAATAGGAGACAAATACAGTGACCATGCTCAGGGTGATCCAACTGTGTGGAAAGGTCACATTATAAGAGGTAGAGAGCCAGTACAGTGGAGGGCATGGTTATCCTCTGTGCATGCCACTGGGATCTCAGTGTTTGGGCATCAGTTCTGGACTCTACACTCTGAAGGACAGAGACAAATTGGAGGGGAATGGCCACTTTGGTGGGGGTGTGTTTGTCCAGTCTCTCTCCTCTGAGAACTGCTCACCATCCCTCCCAAGGACGGGTCACGATAGCTAAGTTTATGCCACATGTGACTGTTGCATTGATCACACTTGGTCTGGCCAGGATGGACAATTGACCCTAGCTCGGTCGAGCTGATGTTCTCTTCTGGGGGGTCTATAATTGAAGCAGGTTCTTGTTGAGTCTGGGCTAGTTTGTAAATTGAGGTGAGGTGAACTCAGACCCCTCACATACTCAGAGAAGCAGAGGAAAGAAGGTGCTGATAGTGAGGTGCTGTGAGCTGCAGAGAGGGACCTGAGGCCCATGGCCCTCTGACTCACAGGCATAAATTTGTTTGTGATAACCTCTTATCTTTTTTTTTTGAAAGTTTTTATTGAGACAAAATCCTCATGACATAAAACTCACCGTTTTAAAGCATACAATTCAGTGTATGAACAATTCATAATGTACAATTCATAGTGTACAATTCATAATGTTGTGCATCCATCCCCTGTATCTAATTCCAGGACATTTTCATCATCCCCCAAAGAATCCCTGTACCCATTAGCAGTCACTCTCCCTTCACTCAGCCCCTAGCAACTGCTCATGTGTTTTCTGTCAATATAGATTTGGGCGTTGCATATAAACGGAATCAGGTGATCTGTGGCCTTTTTTTTGTGTGTGCTACGCGGGCCTCTCACTGTCGCGGCCTCTCCCACTGCGGCACACAGGCTCCGGGCACGCAGGCCCAGTGGCCATGGCTCACGGGCCCAGCCGCTCCGCGGCATGTGGGATCTTCCCGGACCGGGGCACGAACCCGTGTCCCCTGCATCGGCAGGCAGACTCTCAACCACTGCGTCACCAGGGAAGCCCAATCTGTGGCCTTTTGTGTCTGGTTTCTTAACATGTTTTTGAGGTTCATCCATGTTGCAGCACATGTCAGTAATTTAGTCCTTTTTATGGCTGAATAATATCCCACTGTATGGGGAGAAAATATTTGCAATTGAAGCAACTGACAAAGGATTAATCTCTAAAATATACAAGCAGCTCATGCAGTTCAATATCAAAACAACAAACAACACAATCCAAAAATGAGCAGAAGACTTAAACAGACATTTCTCCAAAGTAGATATACAGATTGCCAAGAAATGTATGAAACGATGCCTAACATCACTAATCATTAGAGAAATGCAAATCAAAACCACAATGAGGTATCATCTCACACTGGTCCAAATGGTCATTATCAAAATATCTAGAAACAATAAATGCTGGAGAGGGTATGGAGAAAAGAGAACCCTCTTGCACTGTTGGTGGGAATGTAAATTGATACAGCCACTATGGAGAACAGTATGGAGGTTCCTTAAAAAACTTAAAAAAGAACTACCATACAACCCAACAATCCCACTACGGGGCATATACCCTGAGAAAACCATAATTCAAAAAGAATCATGTACCACAATGTTCATTGCAGCCAGGACACAGAAGCAACCTAAGTGCCCATCAACAGATGAATGGATAAAGAAGATGTGGCACATATATACAATGGAATATTACTCAACCATAAAAAGAAACGAAATTGAGCTATTTGTAATAAGGTGGATGGACCTAGAGTCTGTCATACAGAGTGAAGTAAGTCAGAAAGAGAAGAACAAATACCGTATGCTAACACATATATATGGAATTAAAAAAAAAGGCTCTGAAGAACCTAGGGGCAGGACAGGAATAAAGACACAGACATAGAGAATGGACTTGAGGACATGGGGAGGGGGAAGGGTAAGCTGGGATGAAGTGAGAGAGTGGCATGGACATATACACTATCAAATGTAAAATGGATGGCTAGTGGGGAGCTGCTGCATAACACAGGGAGATCAACTTGATGCTTTGTGATGATCTAGAGGTGTGGGATAGGGAGGGTGGGTGGAAGGATCAAGAGGGAGGGGATATGGGGATATATGTATACATATAGCTGATTCACTTTGTTGTACAGCAGAAACTAACACACCATTGTAAAGCAATTATACTCCAATAAAGATATAAAAACATATTCCATTGTATGAATAGATCACATTTTGTTGATCCGTTCATCCACTGATGGACATTTGGCTTGTTCTCCCTTTTTGCCACTATGAATAATGCTGCTATGAACATTTGTATGCAAGTTTCTGTTTGGATGGGTTTTCAGTTCTTTTGAGTCAATCCCTATGGATAGAACTGCTGGGTCATGTGGTAACTCTATGTTTAACTTCTTGTCTTTTGAATGTCTGGAAGATCTTTAGTGATATCTTCTTTTCCATTTCTGACATTATTTTCTGGTTCCTTTTTTTCTGGCTCAAGCTCCTCAGGGTTTATCAATTTTATTTTGCTTTTCAATGAACCAACTTTTGGCTTAGCTGATCCTCTTTATTGCATAGCTTAAAATTTTAATTAACATATGCTTATGTTTTATCATCTCTTTCCTTTTACTGTCTTTGATTTATTTTCCTGTTATTTTCAGCCTTATCTTTTGTATTACTTGTGTTTAAAACCATAGTTCCAAGTAAGCATGGCTTCAATTGCAATCTCACAAATTTTGTTATATGGTATTTTCATTAAGTCCAACATATTTTCTAACTTACATTGTGATTTTTCTCTTTGATCCATGAATTATTTCAATGTGTGTTTTTCAGTTTTCAAACAGCAGTTCCTTCCCTCTTGAAGCTCTCAAAGTGTCACTCAGGGTCTCAGTAGCGAATGTATTTTTTTTCAAATGACTACAAATTTAGCAGCCTACAGCAACACCTATTCATTAGCTCATAGATGTGTAGGTCAAAGGTCTGGCACTAGGGGACAGGGTCCTCTGCACTAGGGGACAGGGTCTTACCAGCTGAAATCAGGGTGTTGGCCAGGTTGCATTTCACTTGGAGCTCAGTGTCAGCTTTCAGCCTCATTCAAGTCTTTGGCAGAATTCATTTCCTTGCATTTGTAAGACTGAGGTCCCTGTTTCCTTGTTGGCTGTCAGCCGTCGGCCATCTTAATCTCCTAAAGGCTGCCTGTATTTCCTGCCATAGAGCCCCCTTCACCTTCCAAGCCAGCAAAAGAGAACCTTCCCCCACAGAGAAATCTCTCTCACACTTTGAATCTCCTTTGCCAGAAGAACACTGTCCCTTTTAAGGACTCATCTGATTAGGTCTGGTCCACCAAGGATAATCAACTGATTTGGAAAATCAATCACATTTGCAAATTCACTTCACAGAAGCACCTAGATGAATGTTTGAATAAACCAGGGAAGGTAGGTATACACCAGGGGCAGGAATCTTGGAGCTTATTTAGAATTCTGGCTACCACTGTGGGCAGCAAAGGGGACACACCTCTCAGACCTCCATCCTCCTCAGGTCCTGGCAAGGGAATTATTTATTATCTTCTTAGCTTTATGATGCAGTCTAACAGACTTTTAAATTTTTGGTCCAGTTTTTCTGCTTTTCCTCAGTGGGATGGTTGGTCCACATTACATACCCATCATTATTGGAAGTAGAAGCTCTTCTATTCTTGATTAAAAACAACAACAACAACAACAAAACCCCCAACCAACTAAAGTCTTAGGAATAAAAGAAAACTTTCTTAATTTGATAAAGAATGTCTGCCAGAAATCTAAAGCAAATATCACATGTAAAGGTGAAATATTAGGTTGATTCCTATTAAAAGTCAGGATTGAGATAAGTTCAAGTTCTCTGTCACTGTTTCTAGCTAAAAACTGGAATCTTGGAAATAAAAAAGCTAAAATTGCAAAGGAAGAGAAAAAAAACCCCTGTCATTATTTGTAGGTAGATATGATCCTTTACCTAGGAAATCCAAGAGATTCAATCACCTGTCAAATTACTAGAGTTAGAGAGTTCAGCAAACTGGCAAAATAGAAGATCACCCTAAAAATCAACAGCACTACTAACTGCAGCATTAACTAATTAAAAACATAATAGAAACAAGATGCCAATGGCAATAGCTATGGAATACAGGAGATGCCTGGGAATGAATCTAACAAAACATGAGAGGATTCAAATGTAGGAAATCATAAACCTTACTGAAAAGCATAACAAAAAAATCTCAGTCAGTGGAGAGAAATGTCACATTCAACAATGGAAATATCCAATATCCTGAAGACTTCATTCTCCTCAAATATAACTTCAATGACAATCTCAATCAAAATCTTAGTAGGGAGGATTTTTTTTTGTGAAGCCTGTCAAACTGATCCCAAAATTCATGTGGAAGACACCATGGGTAAGAATGAAATGTTTCTGAAAAATAATAACAACAGGGCTCTTCCAGGTATCTCTAGAGAGTGAGGATCTCTAGAGTGTGCAATCGTGTGGTGTTGGCACAAGAAACAGAAGAGTTGTGGGGCTAGGAGGAGGCCAGCGTGATCCATGCACTTATGGGAACTTAGTGCAAAATAGAGGTGGCATTTCCAATCCATGGGAAGAGATTTTTTTCTTTTCTTTTTAAGCAAATAGGGTAAGGTCAATTGGCTCTTTGCATCAGTCAGGGCATACTCAGGAAAGGAAAAGAGTATTCATAATAGAAGGAATTGAATGCAGGGAACTGGTTACACAGTGATGGAAATAACTGGGGAGTGGGGGTCTGAGATGCAGCCAGGCCTGGCCTAGGTTGGAGGGATAAAGTGGGTTGGGGTCAGCTGGCAGAGGCTGGGCGCACAGTAGGCTTACCTAGGAAGAGCCAGGGCCACAGAGCAGGTGCAGTTTGTTCCAGGGAGGCTACCTAGGCAGAGTGGGAGGGGCACAACACCCTGACTTTCCTTTGCTCCTACTCTCCAATCTCCTGCCAGTGCCTCCTGTAGCCTGAGCCTAGCTGGAAGCTAGATGACATGGTGGGGCAGGGAGATGCAGTCTGTAGGGTCAGCTCCCCACGGGGCAGGGTCAAGCAGAGGAAGGGCCAGGATGCAGCTGGAGGCAAACAGGCAAGACTGGCAAACTATACTCTTGGGAGAAAAAAAAGTTAGATCTCTATTTCATGGCTTTAAAAAAATAAATTCCAGATCAATCGAACACCTAAAAGTAAGAAACAAAAAAAATTGAAGCATTAAAGAAACATAGGAGAACATGGTTACAACCCTGGAGCACACAATGCTTTAAAGAACACACAAATTGGGCCTCCCTGGTGGCGCAAGTGGTTGAGAGTCCGCCTGCCGATGCAGGGGATACGGGTTCGTGCCCCGGTCTGGGAGGATCCCATATGCCGCGGAGCGGCTGGGCCCGTGAGCCATGGCCGCTGAGCCTGCGCGTCCGGAGCCTGCGCGTCCGGAGCCTGTGCTCCGCAACGGGGGAGGCCACAACAGTGAGAGGCCCGCATACCACAAAAAAAAAAAAAAAAAAAAAAAAAAAAAAAAAAAAGAACACACAAATTAAAAATAAACCATAAAGAAAGGACTGATACAATTTGTATTATGAAACTGAAAATCTGCCATGGTGGTCTAGTGATTAAGACTCCGAGCTTCCACTTCAGGGGGCACGGGTTTGATCCCTGGTCAGGGAACTAATATACCACATGCCGGGCGGCAGGGCAAAAAAAAAAAAAAAAAAAAAAAAAAGACAAAGGATTAATACTAAAATATGTAAGTAAGCACTTCTACAAATTGGTAATAAAAAGACAACGCAACCCAAGAAGGAAAAGTGGCAATTCCAAGAAGAGAAAATGAGGAAATTCTAAGATGGGAAACTACAAATAGATAATAAAAATGAAATGATGGCCAATTTCACTAGTTATTGGGAAAATGAAAATTAAAACAACAGTGAGACACCATTTTAGGTAAACACAAGGGATAAAGTAATAACTGCTGGTGAGGGTGTGTGACTGAGACTGAAACATACCCCATTACCCACATCCTGTTTTTTGACAATGACCAGACCCCACACTTTCAGCTACACACAGGGCCTCCCAGAATAAAGGCTGCATTTCAGTCTCCTTTGCAACTAAGTGTGGCCTCGTGAGTAGGTTCAGGCAATGACATATAAGGAGAAGGGTTGAAGGGCAATTTCTGGAATCTTCCTTGAAGATAGTCAGTGGGTACCCTATGCCCCTCTTTTTTGTCTTTTCCTTCTTCCTAATGCTGGGAATGCAGTTGTGATGGCTGGAACTGGAGCATCAATTGGGGGACCTAGGAAAGGGAGGCCAGGTATGATGGAGCCACCAGGCTGGTCCCTGGGGATTTTGGGAAGCAGCCCCAGCCTGCCCACCTCTGGGTTTTGAGAGAGGCCTACACTTCTATCTTGTCTGTTTTCAGTTCCTGTTACTCTTAGCCAACTGGATTCCCAACTGGTACAGGGCATAGATGAGCACAGACATTGTTACAGTCTGAATTGTTGTCTCCCCTAAAATTTGTATGTTGAAGTCTTAGCTCCCAGTACCTCAGAATGGGACTGTATGAAGTAAAAATGAGGTCACGTGAGTGTGCACTAATCCAATATGACTGGTGTCCTTAAAACAAGAGGAGATTAGGACACAGACACTCCCAGAGGGGTGACCATGTTTGGACACAGCGAGAAGGTGGCCATCTACAAGCCAGGGAGGGAGGCCTCAGGAGAAACCAACTCTGCTGACACCTCGATCTTGGACTTCCAGCTTCCTGAACTGTGAGAAAATAGATTTCTGTTGCTGAAGCCTCCTAGTCTGTGGTCTCTGGCCTGAGCAGACTGACACAGGCACGCTGGCAGGCAGTTGGGCTGTTTATGAAAGTTAAAGCAGCTCCTACTCTTTGATGCAACAATCTGCTTCTCCTAGTGCAGAGGATACTCATGCCAGCACCTGGAGCTGTGCTTGGCTTGCAGCAGGTGCTGACTAAATAGTTATTTCAATGTGTGAATCGTGCATAAAGCTCTTGGCCACAGTATTATCCACGTGAGCATTAGCATGTGAACAAATGTCCAGATACACACATACACCCATGCCGTGCTGACAGTGGCACTTACCCCAGCAAAGGGAATGCTGGGCTTGGACTGCTCATGGGTATCTATAGCTTTATCCATTGTGTTTCAAATGGTTGAGAATATCAGATAACTAAGCAGACTTCAACCTCTCCCTCTCCGCTCAGCAGTGGGCAGTGGGCACAGCAGAGTCCGTCCCTGGCTCACAGCCGCCACCCTGCTGCCCTGAGCTGAATTTTGGGCGTGCTTGAGTTGGCTTGGCCAGAACTGGGGCACTGGCTCTCCACTCGGTCCACATGCTTCGGAAGGCAGGGTGCCTTCTGACTGGTGCCTGGAGTGGGAAGTTGGATCCTCAGGGCATGGGTGGTAGGTCTGTCCACTGCACCAGGCGGGGAGCTCCCACCTGGCTGTGCTGCTCAGGGTGGGGGTGGGGGCAGATGGTGTTTGCCCCGTTGCCCGAAGATCTGGCTTCCTTACTGGCTTCCTTGTCTCTCCCAGTCATGGAGTCTGCTCTTGGCAGGCTTGCCTCTGGGCTGCCTCCCTGCCCTTCTGGCCTGGAGTGGCTGGCTTTGCACCCAGCAAAATCAGTGCATGTCTCCTAGAGTTCACGGCCGGATTACAACCCAGAGAGAGTGGCTGGAAGTTTACAGCAGCCCACCAACATCTAAGGGCCGCCGCAGCCAGCTATGAGGAGCTGACTGAGCCACACACTGGGGTTTCAAAGGGACTTTCTCAAGCCCCGTTTTTCCTTTATGCATGATGCAAACCTTCAGGAGTGCATGGCAAGTACTTGCTGAAATTCAGACTCTGAAGGTGGGAATCAGAGCAGGCTGGGTGGCTCCCCAGGCCTGGCCCTGAAATGGTCCGGGGGTCTGTGTGTACAGACACCCCTGCCAGCCAGAGGGCAAATGAGTGGGGGCAGTGCTCCCAGTATGGACAGCTGGTGTAGATTGGCACCTGTCACAGGTAGGGGGCTGTGACTGTCCCTGCCATGCTTACTTCAGTGGGGACTTAAATTACTTTCAGCAACTCACACAGAAAATGGAACCAATCCCAAATCCCCCTGCCAGCCACCAGGAAAAAGAATTAAGCAGAAAACACAAATGTTCCCATTATTTCCTTTCTCCTGTGGGCCTAGGGGTCTGGAGGACAGGAAGGGAAATGAATTGCTGGCTCCTTCTGTCCAGAAGTCACTTTTCTCTGGAAGCCTCATCCTGCCCCATCTCTATACCCTGAAGCTGCTGGGAGGAGAGAAGTCGCCGTCTCGGGGTAGCTGTGCTTCTCTTTCATCCTGTAGCATGAATGTGTGACCAGACTCTGCCTCTGCCTTTCCAGACCCCCTGGCGACCCCAGGCCCTGGACCCCAGCCAGCCTGGACAGGAGGGTCCAGCTGGCAGGGCTGTGGGAGGTTGAGCCCTGTGTGTCCGTGATGCCAGCATCCTGGGTACCCTGGACTAGTAGGAGCTGCCACCCTACCTGGGGGTCTGTCCCCAGGACCAGCCGCCACCTCGGTCACCCGTGTTCTGATGGCCTTTTGGTTTGCCCAGTGCTTCAGCTTGCTCCACAGTGCCTGGATCTTGTCACTAGCTGGGCCCTATTCTGGTGAGAACCACCTGGGGCACTTTCCAGCCCTGAAGGTCCCCCACCCCGTCCCACAGCATCCTCAGACCCAGCCCACCACTGCGTTTTGTCTGGGACACTGGGTGGGGGAAGGTCCCCTCTCCTCATTAACCTGAATAGCTCTTTCAGCTGGATCCTGCCTGGCTGCCGTCTCTCCCGCCGGCCAGCTGGACAGGACTGCACCGGGGCACGTACCCTTCTGCCTGGTGGGCTGTCATGGAGGGGTGTGGGACCAGGGCACTGGCCAGGGGCAATATGGCCCCTGGATTCTGCAGCCTGGGCTGTGGGGCAGGAGCCTTCCTGGATTCAAGACAAGGCCAGAGTGGCTGAGCCTCAGGGTGATGAGAGGATGAGCGTAGCTGGGAGCTGGCTTACCCAGAACTGCTCAGAAGAGCTGTTCATCCAGCAGGTAGTGAGGGGCGGGGTCCTGGTGAGCTGGGTGGTGAGGACAGGCTGGGTCTGAGAGCTGCTTCCTGGCTCTGAGTGGGGTAGGCCCAGGAAGGCTCTGTGGGATCCAGGGGAGCTGCAGGTCCTGATGGGGACATCGTGGATATGACTCCGAGGCTGTGTGCAGACCACCTGCTGCAGCCAGAGAGACAGGCCCGGGCTCTCTGAGCCTCTACTTTCCCATCTGTGGAAAGGGGAAGATAACATTTACTTTGGAGCTGGTGCTATACTTCAGTAAGATAAAGGCTATGAAGCCCCCAGCACTGGCCCAGGGCCAGAAGGACCCAACCGGCCTTTCAGCAGGGAAGGCAAAGGCTCAGAAATGAATTCCTCACAAGGGAAACCCAAGCCCCACTCAGGCTGACCGTTCTCCTGGGTCCCTCCTGGCATCTCACCCTCTCTGTAATGAACATTGTTGTGTGTGCCAGGTGGACGCCTGCAAAGAGCCTTACCTACAACTTCTCAGTTGCTCCTCCCACAGCCCTGGGAAATGGGGGCTGAAATGCTCTTGGTTTTATGGATGACACCCCTGAAGCTCAGTCAGGGACACTCTGCACCCTGCCCATGGTCATTTCGTGGGGAAGTGCAGAGGTGAATTTGAGAGCCAACCACGCACTCGAGGAGTTAAAGGCAGGATAGCCCGGGCAGATTAGCCCAAGAGGAGCCTTTGCCCAGGGGAGGGACTGGGCGCCAACTTTTGTCCTGGGAGAAGGGGGTGGAATGGGGAATGAGCGCCTGTGTGTGGAACCCCAGAGGTCCTGTGAGGGCCCCAGAGCGGACGTGTGGGATATTCTGAAGATATCTATTCTCTAAGGGTCCCCAGAGAGGCTCAGAGACTAGATGTGATTTTTTTTCCCCTTGAAACTAATTACTATGTTGAGATTCAGAGATTTAGGGTTCATGGAAATGTTTAAGCCCCTGGGAGTGGAATTCAGGCATCTCTCTTTGTGTTTCCCTCCTTGGTTCCTGTCTGAAGACTTGCACAGAGAATCCTTCCTGCTCCCCTTGTGAGGGGCTCTGGCTTCCCGAGCCAAGAGCACAGGGTGCTGACTTAGGAGAGGGCAGTGTGACTGTGCCCAGGTGCCCGGGAGGGATCAGTGCCCACAGTGAGGCCAGAATTCTGGCAAGGTGAGCAGGGCAGGCAGGGCATGCTTGAAAATGCAAGGGTGGACAGAGGAAAGCCCTGCCTTTTCCCTTGCCCGTCTACTTGGTCCCTGACCAACAACCACCTTCATCAGCCTCCTGTGTGTCCTTCCAGTGTCTCTTTAGGGACATACCCGCAGATGCAGCTGTGTCGTCTCCCCCACCCTCCAGCTTCCTCACATAGCAGGTAACTACTATATACTCTTACTTATATGCCACCCTGGAAATCTCTCCAGATTGATACCTAGAGTGCATCCTCGTCCTTTTTATAAATAGCTGCTGCATCAGTCAGGGGCCTGGCAGGAAACAGATGGCTCACTTAAATTGGGCAAGTTGAGGAGCGTTTACTGAAAGAGATTCTTTACAGAGGTGAGGGCAGGACATAGGGAAGTCATAAGCCTTCATCCTTACCGTCCAAGGTCAGAGGGGTGAGGGGAAGGGGGGAGAGACAGGCGAATAGGGCCGCCTGGCAGGAGCCATGACCTTTGGTTAAGGGTGCAGCCAGGCTTGGTGACCCTGCAGGAGGTAATAAGTACTCCCACCTCTCTCTCTTCCTGCATCTCCTCCCCGATGGCTGAACCAGACCTGAACTTAGAGGGCAATGCAGCCATTGTCCCATACAACAGCTTCCAGGGGCCCTGAACAGGGTGAAGCATGGACAGTGAATCTGGATGGGCAAATGGGTTTTGCATGTCCTTCTAGTTTGCTGGGCCATACTCATTTTTTTTTTTTTAAAACAAGTAGCTTTGCTTAGATTTCCAATCTTTTGCTCTTAACACATGCAGGCATATGTAAAAGATACATTTCCAGAAGTGAAATTGCTAGGTCAAAGGGTAAATGCATTTGCTGTTTTGATAGCCATCGCCGAATTGCCTTCCATGGGGAGGCACCTCTTCCCACATAGTTTCCCCAGCAAAGGGTATTGTCAAATATGTATTTCTGCTAAGCTGATAGTGAGAAGACACCGCAGGGCTAATTTTTATTTCTCTTAATGAGTGAATCGGGTATCTTTGTATGTCTGAGGTCCCTTTGTATTTCACTGTCTGTTCCTGTCCTTCGTCATTTTTTCCCTATTGCATTATTGATCATTTTCTTATTAGTTTCCAAAAGCTCTTCATATATTAGGGATATTAGCCCTCTGACAGTGATCTGAGCTGCAAATATTTTTTCCCAGATGGTCTCCTGACTTTGCTTATAGTGATTTTTGCTCTGCAGAAGTTTTTGATCTTTGTGCTATCAATCTTCTACGGTTGTTCAATTTTGAGTCATAGTTTGAAAAGCCTTCCTCGCTTCAAGCTTGTAAAGCTTGATTCTTCCCACACTTTTGTGGTTTCATATGTACATTAAAATTTTTGATACATTTAGAGATTATCCTGATGCATGGTGTGAGGGATGGATCTAACCTGATCTTTTTCCAGAAAACTGCCAATCTCTTCCAACATCATTTATTCAAGAGTTCATCTTTACTAAAGGAGATGCTACTTTTATCATTGACTGGCCTCCTGCGTATGTTTGGGTCTCCACCTGCTCTCTTGGTGTGTCTCTGTTGTATCTGCATATTGCCACACCGATTTGATATTAAGGTGTTACAGTGTTTTAATATCTGATAAGGTGGTTTCCTTTCATTGCTTCTTTTCAGTGTTTCAGGTACTTTTAAAGCTTGCATTTGCAAACTGCAGATTGATTAGGCATATAGTTTCCTCATTTCCCTGGGCTGTGCCTCCCTGCCCTTCTCCTCCAGGTGGATATCCAATGGCGGAGGGTACCTTTATTTATTTATTTATTTTTATTAGTCTCTGCTTTACAGCAAAGTGAATCAGTCATACATATACATCTGTTCCCACATCCCCTCCCTCCTGCGTCTCCCTCCCTCCCCCCCTCCCCATCCCACCCCTCCAGGCGGCCACAAAGCACCGAGCCGATCCCCCCGCGCCACGCGGCCACCCCCCACCAACCATCCACCCCACGCCCGGCAGTGTATACACATCCATGCCTCTCCCCCACCCCGTCACAGCCCCCCCCTCCCCATATCCCCAAGCCCACCCCCAGTAAGTCTGTGTCTCTATTCCTGTTTTACCCCTAAGTTCTTCATGACACATTTTTTTTCTTAAATTCCATATATATGTGTTAGCATACGGTATTTGTCTTTCTCTTTCTGACTTACTTCACTCTGTATGACAGACTCTAGGTCTATCCACCTCATTACAAATAGCTCAGTTTCGTTTCTTTTTATGGCTGAGTAATATTCCATTGTATATACGTGCCACATCTTCTTTATCCATTCATCCGATGATGGACACTTAGGTTGTTTCCAGCTCTGGGCTATTGTGAATAGAGCTGCAATGAACATTTTGGTACATGTCTCTTTTTGAATTATGGTTTTCTCAGGGTATATGCCCAGTAGTGGGATTGCTGGGTCATATGGTAGTTCTGTTTGTAGTTTTTTAAGGAATCTCCATACTGTTCTCCATAGTGGCTGTACCAATTCACATTCCCACCAGCAGTGCAAGAGTGTTCCCTTTTCTCCACACCCTCTCCAGCATTTATTGTTTCTAGATTTCTTGATGATGGCCATTCTGACTGGTGTGAGATGATATCTCATTGTAGTTTTGATTTGCATTTCTCTAATGATTAATGATCGGAGGGTACCTTTAATCGGCAAGTTTATTTTTCAGCTGCTGTGTGTTCAGAATTGAATAAGGAAGAAGAAAATAATGTTTTTGGACACCACATTTGTGATGTAAGATGTAAGCCGGCCACACCATGTCCAGCCCTGCTCTCCCCCCTGCCTGTCCTCACTCACCCTGGCTCTCTTTGGGCACTGCAGATGTACCCTGTACCCTCCCCCACAGGCCTGCTCTTCCTCTGTTTCCAGGGCCTCATCCCTTCTCACCTCCCTCAGCAGGCCTCTGCCTAAAAGCCCTTCTCTCAGAGGTCACTGTCCTTTATCTACATGATTACTAGATAGATGTCTGTGTCCCTAGGTGGGGGCTTCCCGGGGGCAGGTCCACGTCTCTGGCCCAGGGTGCTGCCAGGTGCCCAGTTACCTAACACTCAGTGTGCCTACACTAGCTCACTGCCTTTCTTCCCACAGCCTGTGGCCAGTCCCCATCGATCGCTCTCCTGTGGCCCTCGTCTCCCCTAGGGGCACCTCTACTCACCGGCAGTTCACACAGCCCACACGCCTCCCTCTTCTGTCCTCCGTCTACTGCTCACTCCATGTTCCACCCTCCCAATTCCACCTCTCAAATGTGTCTTGTATGGGTATCTCTCCCTTTATCTGCGTGGAACTTCCGCCAACCGGCCACTTCCTCTTCCTTCTTGAATTGCTCCTTCCTGGCAAGGACCCTTCTGGTCTGCAGTCCGGAGGCTGTCAACACGATCTTTCTAGAATGCGCATCTATCGGTGTCATTTCCCTGACTGATGCTGCTCATGGTCTCCCCATGGCTTTCAGGATGAAGCTCAAACTCAGTGGCTTGGCGTCCTTAACCTTCAGTGGCCTGGTCTCGGTTTACCTCACCAGCACCCCAGCCCATCTTCACAGAGGTTTTCTCCTCACCCTTCACCTGACCCGCAGCCCCTCAGCCTTCAGGTCTCAGGATCTGTGTTACGTTCTCTGGGAAGACCCTTCTGGCCCACAGGCCTGGGTTGGAGGTCCCCTGAGTGTGCAGCATAACCATGGCCTGGGAGGGCAGATCCTTACTGGACAACCTGGATCCTAGTGCCTGGAATGTGGGAGGAGCTTATTCTGACCTAAATTAAGAAATTAAAGCCCAGAAATCAGGACAGCAGCAGTTGACAGCGAAGTATAATGTTTTTTAGGAACATTTTTGGAGCTGCCCCATGGCACTGAAATGCTCTCTCAGCGTCTGAAGGGCTTAAGGAGGAGTGGGCATCAAGCCAGCCCTGTAGACAATTGAAATGAGCCCAGGCAAAATCTTCCATAATGCGTGTGCCACGCCGCCAGTCCCCAGAGATCCATGAAAGATGGATTATGTTTTCAGCAGGAAGAAAAGAAATTTGTCATCTCCAGTGGTGGGAGCCAAGGTCACCCTGACTGTGGAGTTGCCTTCTTGATGACACCAGGAGTGTCCATCAGGTGTTGGGAGAAGCCAGGTGTCTTGGAGGCCAGTGGGGTGGGCACTTCAGATTATCACTGCCTCCTGGGAGGGGTGACACTTCTGGAGGGTCCCTGGCATGACTGAGGAGGGGCCCAGGGCAACCCTCTTCCCAGGGGGCTTCCCCGCATGCATGCCCCTCACTTGTGGTTGCGGCATCTCCAGAGAACCGTGGCTCCCACCCACCCCAGCCCCTGGTGCTCCCAGGGTCTCCAGCCCCGTCCCTGAAGACTATGCTCCCATCCCTCCTACAGGCAAGAGTTGCCAACACACAGTGATAGAGAATATGGCCTAAAAAGGCCAAGGCTGGACAGTTATTGAATGTGGTATAAAATACCGAGATCCATTTTTTAATTATTATTATTATTTTTGCAGTACGCGGGCCTGTTGCTGTTGTGGCCTCTCCCGTTGCGGAGCACAGGCTCCGGACGCGCAGGCTCAGCGACCATGGCTCGTGGGCCCAGCTGCTCCGCGCCACGTGGGATCTTCCCGGACCGGGGCACGAACCCGTGTCCCCTGCATCGGCAGGCGGACTCTCAACCACTGCGCCACCAGGGAAGCCCCCGAGATCCATGCTTAAAGCCCTGACATTACTGTCCACCTAACTGCTCCTTGTGCCCCTTTCTCCTTGTCTGTCAACTCCAGGGGCTTTACCCTCTTCCCCACCCAGTCTCAGCTTCTTATAGAGAACACGCTCAGCTGGTAGTTCCACCTTCTCTTGCAGCCCGGGGGAAGATGCCGCTCAATCTCTGAGGCTCAGCGTCCCCATGAGGGCTGGCAAGAGGGGGTACAAGCCTGGGTCAGACACTCAAAGCAGCTGTCTGACAGGAGGGGGCTGTCGCTGGTACTCACGACTCCCAACGGGCTTGGGACAAGGAGGGAGTCTGAGTCAGCCCGGGAGCACTAACTGAGCAGTGTCCAGTAAACGTTGTTGCCCAAGGGTCCTTCAGTGGGGACAGTGGCTGAGCCTTGGGCCTGAGGGGTAAAGTGAACAGTTTGTGCAGACGGCGGGGTACAGGCATGCAGGTGGTGACTATAAGCAGGACCAGAGCAGCAAGTGCCCCAAGCCAAGAGTGTGGGAAGTCAGGACTGGATGCCTGGTGGGAGGGCAGGGCAGGGCAGGGTACTTGACCTTGAAAGATGTGAGGATTTTGACAGCTGCGCATGTGCAAGGAGGGCTCTTCAGGCCTGAGCAAAGAGGAGGAGAAGGAAGGTGCTGGGTTTGTATGGGTACACAAACAGGTGATTTGTGTTAGAGATGAAAATGGGCAAGAAACACACGAAGAGGCCTCAACCCAATTATAATCAAAGGATGCAAATTAAAGCAATAAAAAGATGTTTTTCCCCTGCAAATATTAAGTAGGCAAAGATAAAACCAAATTAGAATGGGAGTTGGGAGATTGACCCTCTCACCAGTGTAGGCTGAGTCGATGTGGTGACGGGTGTAGAAAGCTGGAAAATGTCTATATGCCTTACCCTACTTCCAGGATACTTTTCTAAGGATATAATTAAGACTGGGCATCAACATTTAGCTCTACCAATTTTCATCAAAGCACCGTTTATGACCACATAGAAGTCTCAGTGTTTAACAGAGAATTGGTTGAGTAAACTTTGATCATTAAAAATCTTGCAGTAAAAGAACAGTTATTAATGGGAGAAAATATTCCTGATAAGCTGTTAGGTGGGAACAGCAGGCTATAAAACAGGGTGAACAGAGTGAGGTGGGTCTTGTAGAAATGGACATAGGCACGTATGTGTGTGTGTCTTTCGCACTCCCAGCAACAGGACGTGGGGCGCTGCGGGCTCCTTCCCCCCTGATTGCCCTCTAGTGGGTGACTCTGTCTCTGAAGTGGCCACAGGTGCCCACTGAGCAGGGCCTGCCTCTTGGACTGTCCCGCCTCGCCTCGCAGGCGTTTTGGAGAACTGGTGCCTTGCCTGGGGGAACTGGGCACACACCCAGCTAATAATGAAAAGGGCACTTCGATTTGCCATGTACCACTGTCCTCCCCTTCCTATGGCTTCCTTGAAAACCTTGTGGGCAGAGGATGGCTGGCTCAGGAAAAGTTCTAGTGTTTTCCAATCCTGCCATAATTTATGCTTATACTTTTGAATACTTACTTTCAATTTTAAAGTTTAAAAGGTACAAAAGGGTGCAGAGTGAAAACACAATTTCTAACCATGTCTTCTAGTCCACCAGAACCACCCAGCGTTATCAGTTTCTTGTATAGCCTGCCAGAAATGTTTTAGAAATCTGATGAATATTCAATTACATGTATGTAACCTCCCCTCCAGTGGCTTTCACATGACTGATAGTGCATTGTACCTGCTGCTCTGCAGCTGTCTTTTCATTTAATGATGCGACTTGATGATGACTGCATACCAGTTCATGGAGAGGGTCCTTGATTGTGGCTGCATAATATTTCGCGACACGCAAGCACCATTATTTATTTAACAGTACGCGTTTAGGTTGTTTCCCATCTTTTACTATTACGGTGAAGAAGCCTTTGCACAAGCAAATTTGAACATCTGTGACACTCTGTGTAGGATAAGACCACAGAAGTGGGCAAAGCTTTGTATCTTGGAAAGTTGGGTCAAAATTACCAAAGTATCTTCCACAGAGGATGTACCAATTTATACCCCACCACCATTTTCCACCCCCTTTGCCATCAGAGTCAGTCCTCAGACTTTTAAATTTATTTATTTTTGGCTGTGTTGGCTCTTCGTTTCTGTGCAAGGGCTTTCTCTAGTTGCAGCAAGTGGGGGCCACTCCTCATCGCGGTGCACACGGGCCTCTCACTGCCGCGGCCTCTCTTGTTGCGGAGCACAGGCTCCAGACGCGCAGGCTCAGTAATTGTGGCTCACGGGCCCAGTTGCTCCGCGGCATGTGGGATCTTCCCAGACCAGGGCTCGAACCCGTGTCCCCTGCATTAGCAGGCAGATTCTCAACCACTGCACCACCAGGGAAGCCCAGTCCTCAGACTTTTTGATCTTTGTAAAACAGTTTAAATTTTTTTCACTTATTATGGATGGTCAATATCTTTCAATTTTTAAAAAGAATTGTGAATTATAGCACACATACAGAGAATTATACAAAACATTTATACAGTTAAAATGAATAATTGTGAATAAACACTCAGATAACCAACAATTAAATCAGGAATTAAAAGAGACTAGCACCCTAGGATCCACTCCCACTGCGTGCGCTCTCTTCTGCCTTAAGGTCCTCTTCACCCATAGGTAGCCACTCTCCTGAATCCTGTGATGGTCCTATTCTTTGAGTGGTCCCCCTAGAAATCACTACACATCCTCAACTTATCAAAGCCTGTGGTTAATCAATACCTCCATCTTCCTCCGAGATGACACAGACCACTGAACACTTAAGTGTCGTTTAGACCCACCCCCAACTTATACATTATTGTGGTCGTATATTTTAACTGTACCTCCTTCTTAATGATTTCTCGGATCTTTTTGTGTATTAGGAAATTACCTCTTTTTTGGTGATATGAGTTGCAAATATTTTCCCCCAGTTTGTCTTTTTAAATTTTTATTTTGGCTGTAGTAGTTTTGCCATGAAGAATTTTCCCAACTATATATGTATTAATCAAGAGAGACTAGCAGCTTTTTCACCAGAATGAGAGCAGCCACAACCAATGTTAGTGGTGGAATTATGGCTCATTTTTTTTGTTTGTTTTTCCTTTGCCTTTTTAAAGTTGCTGGGTTTTGTGGGGTTTTTTTGTATTGAGAGTATATTACTTTTGTAATCAGAAAGAAATATAGCAGATGCCATAAAAGTAGAGTTGTTCATCTATAGCAGGACTGTCCAGGAGCTCATGAACCTGGGGTGCTGATGGAGTCACTTTGCATCAAGGCTCAGGTGGGTTTGGGCTCTGCCTTCCTCCCACCCTGGTCACTGCAGTCCCCAGGGTCTTGGCCTCTCCCATGATCTCCCCAGCCATTTCTGGCAGATCCAAACAGGGCTCTGAGGTGTCTTCACCTGTCAATCCAACATGCCCCATGCTGCTGGCATCTGCAACCTCAAACCTCTCTACCAGACTGCCCCAACACATGCCAGCACCCCTGGTCCTCAGGGGATCGTCCTGAGATGAGTCACGAGAGCTGGTTGGCCCCTTGACTCTGTGGCACCTCCTGAAAGCTGAATAATTGCAGAGGCAGCTTTAGTTGAAACTTTTCTCTTTCCCTCTATAACCTTTACATCCCCATGCTGCACCCAGTAGGTGATTAGTTAATGCTTTCAGACTAAAGGTATGAGGGAGTGAAGATCTGAAGATCTGGGCGTCCAAAGCAGGAGTGGATGGAACTTGCAAGGTCCAGGGACGTCCTGAGGCGGGCTTGCTGGCATTCTACTCCACCAAGCAGGAGGGGCCCCTGGGACATAGTCATTGGAGATCTCTCCCCAGAGGGTGGGGTGCTATTCTGAGGGTATGAGCAGGAGCAGGAGAGGCTGGGTGCCATTCCCAGGGCGAAGCAGCTATACAGTCTCCTCATCATCCAGGTGTGGGAGCAGGGGGCGCTAGAACCTCCCTTGTCCCACCCACTCACACCCCCCACCACCCCGCTTCCAAACCCACAGCTCAGGAGGAACACCCATCAATCCTCACCTCCCACTGTCCTTGCATTGCCATCCCTTGGGAGACGTTCCTGGGAAACATACCCTGGGATGTCTCCTGGGTAATCGTGTGTGTGTTTTAATGTAACCAACCCCGAAGCTTCCAGCAGACAGGTTTCTTTTTCTGGTGAGCTGCTAGAAAACGTTGGGACACATTTGTGGCTCGCTATAGCAAGCTGAGGGCTCATTTGGCCTTTGTTTTCAAGTTAGCCTTCTTTCTTGTTCCTCTTTATGTCCCTACCCTTGTTTTTCTTTCTTTTTTGGCTCCCACATTTAATTTATGCGGTCTTGTTATATATGTGTATCCTTGTAAGCACCTTAAATCCTTTCCAGAAACGTTGGGTAGAAATCATAAATACCATTTCTATCTTCATCCGGAGTCTGGAGGTGGGTAAACATCTCAGTGACAGCCCGTCTTATTAACCCTTACCTGGGCAGGCAGAGTGATGACTCCTGAGCAGAGCGGGCCGTGGTGTCCAGAAGCTTCCCCTGAAAGCCCACAGAGAGGTCCTGAGGAGGGGGCTGGTGGAGGGGAGGATCCGCTTCGGGTTGAGTGAAGGCACTGGGTTACGTAGGGGCCGTGAAGCCTGGGGGTGGTGGTTGGGAGCCGGGCACATGTGCTGCTGAGGGCCACTGGGGATCCTGAGTTTCTGTGGGGTGACTCTCCAGCCACCTCAGCCCCCCGGGTATTTGATTTTCACTGGTCTGGGATAGGCTTGTTTGGCAGTAGGATGAAACAAAAGGTTGCTATGGGTGCTGACAGGAGAGTAGCTGAAGGGCTTAGCCATTGTTCCAGGCTAGGCAGGTCAGGAATAGAGGCTGGGGAGTGTTGATAAGACCGAGTCAGGATGGGGGGAACCCAATTGGTTGGGGTGCAGAGTTCAGGATCATTTCTTAGTGGTGGTGCTGTCCTGGTGATGAGAAGTTTTCGGGTTGCCCTCAGGAGAGGCTGGCTGAAGTGGTGTGGCAGGAGGGCCACTGGCTGCATGGATGGGTCACCCCTCTGGACACTGATCTCTCCTTGGGGGTGGCAGTGGCAGGGTGGGTCAGTGAGGAGGGGTACAGTGTGGTAGAACTGCGTGGACAGCCCCCCCCCAGGCTGGTGGAAGGACATTGTGGTTGTGTCTATGGCTTTTCCTGTCCAGCAGCCATTTCTCCCTTCTCCCAGGGACAGTGTTGAGATGCCTCTGGGAACCTGCCTCCCCTCTCACCTCCATTCTCAGACCACGTGGCCTCAGTAGGGCTCCACCTCTTTTCCACAGCTGCAGTGTGAGGCTCTTCCACCAAGTTGGTTCAGTTGTACTGAATCTTGCGACTCATGTGGGAACTTCTGGGAAGAGATGCTTTCTTTCTTTTTGAACTTGAATTGGGAAGATGAGGCCCTGAAACTACTAGTAGTCACATTCTCACCATGAGGATGCTGAGGGCACAACCATCTGGAGTCGACTGGAGAAAGGAATATAGAGACTAGAAAGAATAGCAGATGTTTTGAGTCCCCAAATCCAGCTGCACCTGAAGGTCATATTTTTTCTTTTCCTTTCTTTTTTTTAAATTGAAGTATAGTTGATTTACAATGTTGTGTTAGTTTCAGGTGTACAGCAAAGTGAGTCATATATATATATATATATATATATATATATATGTATATATATATTCTTTTTCAGATTCTTTTCCCATATAGGTTATTACAAGATATTGAACACATTCCCAGTGCTACACAGGAGGTCCTTGCTGTTTATCTATTTTATATATAGTAGTGTGTATATGAGATATCGAACAGTACATCACCTCATAAAGTTCCCTGTGCCTCCTTCAGTGAATCCCTCCTCCCCAGTCAGACCCTACCCCAGGCAGCTCTGATCTGCTCTGTTACCATAGACTAGTTTTGCCTGTTCTAGAACTCAGTCCTCTGTTGTGCCTGGCTTCTTTCACTCAGCAAAATGCTTTTGAAATTCATTCGTGTTTTTTTTTTTTTTTTTTTTTTTTTTTTTTGCGGTACACCAGCCTCTCACTGTTGTGGCCTCTCCCGTTGTGGAGCACAGGCTCCGGACGTGCAGGCTCAGTGGCCATGGCTCACGGGCCCAGCCGCTCCGCGGCATGTGGGATCTTCCCGGACCAGGGCACGAACCTGCATCTCCTGCATCAGCAGGCGGACTCTCAACCACTGCACCACCAGGGAAGCCCTATTCGTGTTTTTATGTGTATTAGTAGTTTTAAAATAATTGCTGAGTAGTATTCCATTTTATGAATTATCGTGTTGTGGACATATGAGTTGTTTCCAGTTTGGGGCAATTATGAGTAAAGATGCATTAAACATTCTTTTTTATTTATTTATTTATTTATTTATTTTTTTTGCTGTACGCGGGCCTCTCACTGCTGTGGCCTCTCCCGTTGCGGAGCACAGGCTCCGGACACACAGGCTCCGCGGCCATGGCCCGCGGGCCCAGCCGCTCCGCGGCATGTGGGATCCTCCGGGATCGGGGCACGAACCCGTGTCCCCTGCATCGGCAGGCGGACTCCCAACCACTGCGCCACCAGGGAAGCCCCCTAAACATTCTTTTTTTTAATTAAATTAAATTAAATTAATTTATTTTTATACAGCAGGTTCTTATTAGTTATTTATTTTATACATGTTAGTGTATATATGTCAATCCCAATCTCCCAGTTCATCCCCCCACCCCTCCCCCTGCTAAAGATGCATTAAACATTCTTAAGCAAGTCTTTTTGTGGAAATGTTTTCATTTCTCTTGGGTAACCACCTAAGAGTAGAATTGTTGGCTCATAGGATATGTTTATGTTATACAGTTTTCCCTTGATGTTTGTAGGGGATTGGTTCCAGGACCTCTGTGGATACCAAAATCTGAAGATGCTCAAGTCCCTTATATAAAATGGAGTAGTATTTGCATATAACCTATGAGCATCCTCACATATACTTTAAATCATCTCTATATTACTATGCTATGTAAATAGTTGGTAATACAGTGTAAACACTATGTAAATACTATGTGGACAGTTGCTGGTGTGTGGCAAATTCAAGTTTTACTTTTTAAAACTTTCTGGAATTTTTTTCCTGAATATTTTTGACCTGCGGTTGCTTGACTCCTTGGATGTGGAACATACGGATATGGAGGGCTGACTGTGTTACCCAATGGTAAACGGTTTTCTAGAGATCTTGCACCATTTCCACTTGAGCAAATGCATGAGAGTTTCTGCTGCTCCACATCCTCATCAACACTTGGTGTTGTCAGACTTCTAAATTTTAGCCAGTTTACTGGGTGTGAGGTAGTATTTCCTTGTGGTTTTAATTTGTGTTTCCACAGATGGCTTTGAACACTGGAATGGCATGCTCGGACAGGACATTCGACCGAGTCTCTACATTAAGGATCTCCTGGAGTGAATTGGTCTGGTTGTCCCACCTCTTTCTTTTGAGATCCTGGCTCCCAGCTTCTCTTCTCTCCCCTGTTCTCCCCACCTCCCAGTCCCTCTCAGAAGGATGTGTGGCTCCCGCACCTGCAGGTTGGTCTGCGTGTCCATTGAGAAATGGGGGCCAAAGCCCTTGTCAGAAGCTTCTCAGGGACACAAGCCAGGGGACCCAGGGACTCAAGGCCAGCCCGGTGCAGTGGTGTCCGCCCTTGGCAACTGCCGGCCCCTGGAAGTGGGGGCTGGGGCTTGTTTTCAGAGATAGCCTCTCAGGGTGGTTTCTGCTGGGGAGTGCACTCCATACTAGGGCCACCGTGGTCACTGTGGGGTCCCGGAGTCCCCCTCCCACTGCCCCAGTTTCTAGATGTCACGCTCTCCTCGCTCTCTGCCTTCCTCTCTTTCAGGGCCCCTGGCTCCTCAAGCCCCGCACGTAAAGCCTCCTCTCCTTTCTCATCTCGCTCCCCTTGGTGGTCTCAGCTCTGGCTCTGGGTTCTGAGGGCCTTGGGGAGCCAGCAAGTCCTGGCCCCCTCACTCGGGTACTGGGGGTTGCTGGGCTATGTGCTTGGCTCTGGGCCTTGGTTTCCTCGCCTGTAGGCTGGGACAATGACAATCTTCCTCATGGGTTGGTGTGGGGATTAGAAGGGACGTCCCACCGTGGAGAGTACACACAGCTGGGCCACTTCTAAACTCAACCTGTCCAGACTCAGGACACCTTGTGCTCTGAGAGGGGGAGGCCAAACACTGAGGCTGCTCTCAGGGTGTCTCCACTGCGGGCTGGGAGGAGCATCCCACTGGGCCACTCATGGTGACTTCCCGCATCCGTCCTGTGGCGTCCTCTGGAATCGCAGCGCCATCTCCTCACCCCCAAGTGTCCTCCTCACTCACCCTTACTTCCTGACACTTGCCTGTGCTCTCCTCCTGCTTCCTCTTCTCTTCTCCCTTTCCCACCTGTCTCACCTGACCCACCTGTCTCTCCTGATCCACCTGTCACACCTGAGCCAGCTCACCTGAAATGTCCATCTCCGTGCCTGCCAGGCTGAGCTCAGTCCACTGCGGTCATGGAGAGTGCCGGTACCTGGTGCATGCGTGGAGCCTGGTCTGAGTGTGTGTCCCCAGCACCGGCTCAGGAGCATTCTTCCCTTGCCCACCCTCAGGTCCTTGTTCAGTGACAATCAGGAGGCATACAGGGGGGCGTCTGTGGGGGCCTGCAGGGCCCCAAGGGGCAGGAGAGCCCTGCAGAGAAGGGGCGTGGGGGCAGCATAGGACCACAGTGCACTCACTTCTCACAATTCATCTTTTCTTTTCCATCTCTTCACAGAGCCTCAGAGGACAGGACCATGGCAGACCATGGCGTGCCTCATTTCTTGCAGAACTGCCCCAGAATGTGCTGGAGGGAGTGGACCTTAGGGCTCCTCCCCTGACCCCCGCCAAGCACACTGGCCTAGGCAGGCTCCTTTCTGCTGGCCCCTGTCCCAGCACAGGGCCCTCCTAACCCTGCTCCTTTTGGGTCCCCAGGGCAGAGGCTTTGGGGGCCAGTGTGGGAGTGGAGAAGTGTGGGAGTAGAGATGGGCAGGAGTGGATTGGCCCCTTTTTATTTACTAGGATTTGTATTTTGAAATTGTGTTGCAAGGCCCACTAAGAAGACCAGCAATGCCAGGGACCAGCATAGAATTCCTTTGCTGACCTGACTCTGAGTCCTACCCTCACCCCGAGCCCAGAGAGACCAGGAGCCCCCCAGTGGCTGTCCTGCAGACCTTGCTGGGGGTGGAGGCTATTCAGGAGGAGATGCATGAGAAGGTGGACAGTGTGTGGCCTGACCTCAGGCACTGTCATCCTGCTGGGGATACAGCTGTGGCAGATCAACCGATGAACCCGGCCTGCCCTTGAGGCATTAAACCGTCCGTGAGGCAGGGGAAGCAGACACTGTCTGGCCTGCCTGACGGCCAACATTTGAAAGCCATGGAGTGCATGGTGTGAAGACAAGAGTCCTGGTGGCTCTGCCAGGGAATGTGATAGGGATGGGCCCAATCCTCCAGAGAGCAAAGGGACACTGCCAGTCAGACGGAGCATGGTCAGAGTCCCTGCAATGTCACCCGTGATGCTGTTGGTCCTGGCTGGCATGGGCACCCCAGGGCATCAGGGTCATCCTGAGCTCTGCCCCAGTGAGAAGCTGTGAATCCCAGGGATGCATAGTGCTGTAGCTGGGCCTTCACTCAGGGCTGAGTGGAAAATCAGAAATGGGGAGGTTGTTCTACAACGTAATGTCAATAAAAGACCCCCCTCCCCATCTCACAAGGACACTCAAAGTGCAAAGACACACAGCAAACGCCCCAGATGCTGACCATGGCATTTGAGGGGTGGGGCAGGAGTGGGGATGCAAGGGGATGGAGAAATCACAGAATGAGTCATGGGCCTGTGGACCCTTATGTGATGGAAGCCACGGACTGAGGAATCTGAACTCAACCCCTTACCTCTAAAGCCCAAAACATGATGAACAAACAAGCAAGTAATTGTAGATCTCACAGTTGCTTGGAGGAACTCAACGTGGAGAGAAAGGGATGGGAAGGAAGCATGTGAGGTGAGGCCACGGTCAGTGGATGCTCAGGGAGCATCTGGGTGGGGTGGATGTGAAGGGTCCCTCTGTTGGGAGCTTCCATGGGTCACAAGCAGCTGGGAAGGCTGGCTTCTCCCCATCTTGCGTGCACCCCCTGCTTCTCCCAACTCAGGTTCCAAGTCAGAATTGTTATTTAATCTTCCCTGACTCCACAGGTGGGGCATAGGCCTCAGCATAAATGCTGTTGTGCATTTGGGTCTCAGAGCGGTTTTCTGTGAAGTTAGGGTCAGGGCTCAACCTGGGATTCAGCATCCAGGAGGTGGCTTTGTCCTGTGACTCCACCTCCTGTTGATGAGGACGGCCTTTCTCTGTTTGGTCCTGGCTTGCCTGCTTTCCCAGAGCCCACCCTCCTGCCTGCTCCCCAGTGAGGGGGGAGGTGGGTCCTTGGGTTTCAAGGTCATTAGGTGGGTCAAGGCCTCAGAGCTGTGGCAAGCAATAGCTTTGGGGATTGCCCTGGCTTCTGATAATGCCAGAAAGTGGACTAACACCTCCTGGGGCACTTCCATTTGTGCCATTACATTTGGTGTTCACTCCTGCACGTGCATCACGTCCCCATTTTAGAAATGAGGGAGCTGAAGCTTAGTGGGGGAGGGCACTTGGAAAGGCCACCAAAGCCAAGGGGCAGTGGTCAGTCAGACTGGGTGTGGGGCTGCTACTGTTCCCTCACCGATGGCTTGTCTGTCCCAGGCTCCAGGCTTAGGGCCGGTGGGAAGGCTGTCAGGCTGCCAGGATCCCAGGAGTGGTGATGAAGCTGTGATGGAGCCGCAGCCCAGGCCTGCTGTGCCCAGAGCCTCTAACTGCTGGGAGCTGGCCAACTCAGAGGACAGGACGGTTAGTGCAGACCTGGCAGAGTGTCCTGTTCCTTTGGGTGTTGTGTTTTTCCACTGCAATTGAAACAACTTCACTCCTCGCATGGCTGGGGCTGGCCTCTCCTGGCCTTGAGCGGCTGAGCTGACGAGGGAAACTCTGACTTGCTTGGGCTGCCTGGAGGTGTGGGGCTGTCACGTCTTCAGCAGCGGGGTCTGCCCCTGCTGGTGACCGCAGGGGTGGGCCCCAGCCAAAGCCCTGGGCCCTGGGCAGGTGTCTGGGTCTAGCTTCCTGGTCCTGAATTTCCTGCCAGGGCCAGCTGTGGTTCTCATCTCTGCCCTGGGCCACCCGGGAGGAATGAGCAGCCTCTATTGTCATCCTGACCTAGACTCCCACCCTGGTCAAGGGATCTGGACATAGGGAGCTTCAGCCAGGGCCTAGCTGAGGCTGCTGGACCTGCGTGCTCAGTAGTCTGAGCAGAAGGCAGGACCCCAAGTCGGGAGCATGAAGAGAGGAAGAGGCGCTGGCTCAGTGCAGTCCATCCTGGGCACAGTGGTGTCAGGCTGGGCTCCTGTTCCTGCACATGCGACAGCTGGCATGGAGACGTGTGCTCTCACTCCTGCCTGGCGCAGCTCAGTGGGGCTTTGCTGGTATCAGGGAGGATCTGGCCTGCCGCTTGCTCTTGTGTGCCACCTCTTAGAGGTCTTGATCCTTGGGCTACCCGGAGAAAGCAGACCCGTGCTGAGCTTCAGCCATAGCAGGGCCTGGGAGTCTGGGGGATGATGGGAAGGTCCGGGCTGGCTGGAGCTCTGCCACCAAGAGCCCAGGGAGAATCTGCAAGGGACCACACCACACCCCTGAGCCTGCCTGTGCCATCTCTGGGATGCTCCAAATGGACACTCAGGCCTCCTCTGAGGGCCTGTTTGGAGCAATCAGTCTTCCAGCAGGAGGCAGGGTCCACTCAGATGGAGCAAATAAAGGGAGGGGAATGAAGGCCCCCTCGGGAGTAGGGAGGATTTGGGGCCGTAACAGTGAGGGGATGGTACTGTCCTGGACCAGCAGGGCCAAGAAAAGACACAGGCAACTTTTAATTAAATGTACTTCTAGCAAGTTTGGATAACGGGTCTCTAAAAGGGTGTAGTAGAGAAGCAGCAAATTCATGTGTGTGATTGTGTGAGTGTGTCTGTGAGGTGTGAGCGTGCAGGCCTGGGACACTCTACCCCAACCCATCCGCTCTACTGCCTCACCAACCCTGTCATCCTCGTGCTGGATTAAGGGACCAGCACTGCGTCCTTTAATTCCTCTCTGCCTTCCCCAGGATCCTGCACGTAGGAGCTCATCTGAAAATAACTATGGAGTCAATGATTCAATGAATAAATATGTTAATAATTGCAGCAGAAAGGGAAAAATGTCAGTCTGATATGTAAGAAAGAAAATAAAAGGAAAAAAGCCAATAAAAGCAGATGAGAGAAATATAAAGGCATTGCAATGTGGGACTCATCAGAGCAGCAGCCACGCATTCTATACAGCTGGAAGGATCCCGAGATGGGCCTCGTTCACCATTGGACTGATGGTCAGCTGGAAGCGTTGTTTCATCTCCTCCTCTGCCTCTCCTGCCATTTTCATTCTGGTTCCCAGACACACTCACTTCTTCCCTTTGGTCTGAACATGCCAATAGTTTCATGTCATTTGGCTCTTGCTCATGCTGTTCCTTCTATGTGGAATATCCTGCCTCATTGACCTTATAAATTCTCCTTCAAGGTCAAGTCAAATGCCTTCTCCTTTGTATAATACAGCTCCCACTCCCAATTTATCCTCCCACTGGGACCCCACCCGTGAGCTAATTACCTATTTCCACTGCAGCAACTCAGACAGACTTCTAGCCAGTCATTTCCACGACTCACTGTGATTGTCTGGTTTTGCGTTCTCCTCTCCCATGAGTTCTTCCGGGGTAAGGGCATTGTCTAATTCTTCTTGTAGAAACTCAACAAATTTGTTGAATCAAATCGAAGTTTGGGTATTTAAAGTCTCAGGTCTTTCAGATATATGGCTAGTGAGAGAATCACGCCCCAAGGATCCAGTGTATTTGAAGTTTTCTTTCAAAGTTTTAGGACGTAAGACCCATAAAGGTAGAGAACTGGCTTAAACAATTTCAAGGGAATTTGTCCAGCATTAGACCAAGATGCCTTATAGGAAAGAGCTGTGCTTCAATAGCAGGAACTTGAACTGTTAAACTGGACATGCTGGAAGCCCAAGGCTGCTCATGTCAATTTTACTTTCTTCCTCTCTCATTCCCTGGCTTTTAGAAGCGTCATTCGTTATCGTTTAATTTAAAATAGTTTCCAACCCTCATGCCGTTGAGTTCAGCCAGTACTTACTGGGCCTGTGCCCTGAGTCAGGCCCACTCTGGATGCTGAGCTTGGAGCTGTGTGAGGCCCACTTCCTGCAATGGGCTGCTCACCCTCGGTAGAGGAGGTGGGAGCTGTGGTGGGAAGGGTGGGTGAGCACAAAGGCCAGGGTGTCTGGGAGGCGGAGGCTGCAGGAGGCAGCATGGGGGTGTGCACGGTGCAGAGGCTGGTGCACGCAGGGAGATGAGGGTTCAAAGCCTGGCTCCCAGGCTGCTGGCTGGTTGAGGTGGCTGCTCTCCTCTCCGTGCTTTGTGTCGTCATCCGTAAAGAGAGTGAATGTGATGGAGTGCTTAGCATGGGGCTGGCACCAGGCGGGACTCAGGACACGGGGCTGTGCTTATTATGAAGCCGTCTGGGGTTAAGTCACTGTGAAGAGGGAGGCATGGTGGCCTGAAGATGGAGGCCACCTGCTCAGCCTCGCTCCATGACCCCACTCAGTCCTTCTGCATCCTGCCATCGGGCCCCCTCCCACCAGCAAGCCCAGCTCTGCTGCCAGGGCTCTGGTGCAGGGGCGAACCTGGTGGGGTCCAGGGTGTCGCCCCAAGGTGAACATCAGTCTCTGAGTGTGTCTGTGCTTTGAGCTCTCTGGTGCTCAGCCTTCAGGGGAGGCTGTGAGGGAATCCAGATACGCCTTCAGGGAGGGTGAGGAACAGGCCAGAGCTGGAGGAGTTTCTGGAGATCGGCTTAGTGTCTGTCACAGCCAAGACCTCCCTCTCTGAGGAGTGATCTAGAGCCCAGAGCTGCTTCCTCATCCCAGACCACGCTTGCTCACAGGCCCTGGCTGTCTTCTTCCCTCTCCAGAGTCCATGCAGAGCTCAGACCCAGCCGGGGGGCCTTACTGTCTCTGCCGCCGCAGTGTCTCAGGATTCCCGTGGGTGGAACCGATGCTGCTGCCGTCCTTGCATGCTGGGGCTTTGGGGACCGTGGCCTTCCCAAGATAGGCCTCTGAGGGCGGCTGTCAGTGACGGAGAAACTTTTTTACAGATGGAAGCACTAATTAAGACATTTGAATGTCTTCCATATTCCTAATTCTTTGTTCTTTTCCTTTATGTAATAGAGAAGATCCTGTCTAGCTCATTACCAGCTGGTCTAGTAAACATCTAGAGACTATAAGGGTATTTTATTTTAATTCCCTGAGCCTCAGGATTATGGAAACAAGATGGTAGGGGGAAGGGCTCTGCAATGAGGCTGGAAAGAAATGCTCTTCGAGAAGGGGTCACTTGGAAGCAAGTAGTCGGGTTACTTTGATGGTTGGAGCGATTTAGAGTTTTTGACTGGGACCCAGGAAAGATTGAGACCAATTTGGAGGAACAGATGGGCGGAGCCTGAGCTGCTGCCTGGTTGACGGGAAGGCAGGTTTGAGCCAGTCAATTAAACACATTTCTCCTTAATAAATGTGGCAAAACTGCATGAAAATATGAGTTATTTTCTAAGTTGCATGAATCAAAGTCTGGCAAGGGGCCTGAGAGGCAAGAGCTGTTTGCTCTGTGACAGACATGCACACAGACTCCTGATGCCGGCTCTGGGTTTAACTCATACAGAGAATGCTGGCCCGCTTTCCAGAACAGGGCTCCCGAGCCAGCCAGGGGAGCAGCAGTGGATGCTGACCTACAGGCCGGCAGGAGAAGGGCAGGTGCCACGGCAGGGGCGAGGCCGCCCACTGGCAGGAGCTGAGGATGAAGGGCCACAGGCAGGCCGGGCCCCAGCTCAGCTGCGTGGACCCCATCAGGGTGAGGCCTTGAGGCTGCCTGCCCGGGGCTCAGGGCTCACCTCACCAATGTGTCCGAGTGACCCAGCTATTCTCGCGTGGGCTGAGGTGGGCATGCAGAGGCCCAGTGAGAAGGCTGAGGCTGGCAGCTTCCCCCATGTCTTCCCAGTGGGTCACTCCCAGGTCTGAACCCTGTGCTGGAAGAGCAGGGTCTGGCAGCAGCCTGCTCTGCTAACATCCAGGGTGGTGGTGGTGGGGGGTGAGGCCGTCCAGCGTTCCAGGGTCCAGCAGCAAGGGCCACTCCATGATCTGGCTTTTGGAAGGTTCTGGTACCTCCGTGAATAAGCCTGACGTGTTGTTCTCAAAGTGGGCACCCCTAGGATGTCACTACCCAGAGGGGAAGCAGAGTCAGCAACTCCTGGGGGCCTCCGTTACATGCCTGTCTCACCTCCCACAAGTGCTCCCTAGAGATGTGCTCTCCACCCCTCTGCACTTGGCCCGGTGGCTCTAGGAGGGAGGTGTGGCTGGGACTTCCGCCCACACAGCCCTGGGGTCGGGGCTGGCCACCCTGGGAGCTAGGCTGAGGATACTGCCTGAATGGGAGAAGCCGGAGGTGCTATGTCCTGTCCCACTCCACTCCCCACAGGTGGCATTTCTCTCTGCTTAGCTGACCTTAGAGTGCTTGCTTGGCCTTATTAAGAACTGGGATCCACCATAAGTGCTAATTCCCCACTCTTAACCCACAGTGTAGCATTTACAGTGAAGAGAAACTCATTAGGGCCGAGCACTTCCCAGGCTGAGGAAGTGCTGGGCTCATTAGGGAGGCCAAATCCCTCCTGGTGGTTCTAATGAGCTGTGAAAACCACTCAGGACCAGGAGGATTAGCAGAGAGGTGTCTTCAAATTCCCACAGGAGAGTTTTCTGCCTAATTTTGGAGTCCACAGGCCAAGGCATTTCATAGGAAGGGGGCTAGCAAACCAGGCCTTATCTTCTGCAAATCTAAATTGAGCCTTGTGGACAAAATTCTCCCACAGAGGAGGTGCCACTGTCCTGGATCTCTCAGCTTTTGGTGGGGAAGGAGAGATGAGGTGGGAGGGGATGGGGGCCAGGCTGCGAGGCCGCCAGGTCCTCAGAATAAGGTGGGGCGCTCAGGCACTGGGACTGTGGTACTTGGGTAGGGACATGGATGGTGGCCATCAGGAGTGCAGACGGGGCCTGGCTGGCCAGAATGGGGCTCTGGCCAGCTCCTGGGTCAAGGAGGTGGGTCCACGGGGAGAGAGGTCCTGAATGGAAGGGTGTGAGACCTGTGTCAGTTTATTCTCAGAGACCCATCCCTGATGGGCTTAAGGGGGAAAAGTGAGCCAGTAATGGGAGAGGCTGGTGCGGTCAGGTCCGGCTCCCCTCCTATCAGCAGGGGTCAGATCCCTGGTCCTTCTCAGCCCCCTGAACCCTGAACTCTCTGCAGCTCCTTCTGCAGGGACACACTCCTCTTGCAGGACCTTGGGAGTTCTGGCTCCTGCTTCTGTCTTACTCAACCCAGTGGGTGGAGAGGGCCTCTTGCTTAGAACTTCAGGAAATGTCCCAACCATGAGACTCATCACATAACTGAGGTCACTGGCCGTGCCCTCCCTGAGCTGGGGGCCAAGTTCAGTCACACTGTTGATTCTCATATGGAAGTGAGGAGGCTGTGGGCACCAGTAGACCCAACCCAAAGTGATCCTTGAACAGAAACACTCAAACCCCTGCAGAACACCTGGTTCTCCCACCAAAAGCTTACTGCAGGTAGGGGACCACAGGGCCCACGGGGTGACCAGGCATGCAGGGGTTGGGTCCCCTTTCTGGAAGGCAGGCAACTACTTTCCAAATGCTGACGGCCTCCTCCCCAACCCAGGATAATGATCCGTGCCCCTTGGCCCAGGTCAGCATGGTCAGGTGTCTGTGGGTCTAGTGGCCTGAAGGCCGTGTTCTCCCCCGTGTATATATGTAAGTGATGGCAAGTCTCCAACTCACAGACACATCTGTGCCCTCTTGTTTCTCAGCTCATAGACCCTCCATGGACTTTCTCAGCTCACAGACCCTCTGCAGAGTTTCTCCCTTTATTCTCTTGGTGTCCCTGACACAGCAACCTGCTATGTTTCTTTCTACTCTGTTGACTGCTCCTTCTCAGTCTCCCTTTCTCCCTCTTCCTCTTTTACACAATCTTTAAACTGAGTCTCAGTCCTTGGCTTTCTTTGCTTCTCACTTTGAGCCATCTCCAGGCAAAGCTGTCCAGCTGTGACTGTAAGACCGTTTATAGGCTGATGACCCTCGACTCTGTATCTCCAGCCTTGAGGTTTGGACTCGCCCAGTTGACATCTCAGTGGGTCCCAGACTTGCACTTGCTTTCTCCTGTCCCATCTGCTCCTCCTCCTGTCCTCCCTGTGTGAGCAAATCCTCCAGGTGCTCCATCTAGAAACCTGGAGCAAGCCAACACCAGCCACCCCTGTGAGCTGGCTGGGGCTGCCAGCCAGGAGCTGAGTGCTGCAGTGTTCCCAGGCCTTGCATAACCCAAAGCAGACTCGCTCTGGGATGGAGCTTTCCAGGGCTGTCCCTCCTAGTTCCTTTTATCTTACTAACACCTCCAACAAGCCACCGAGGAAGGGGATTTTGAGTGCAAGCGGCTGGAACAGGAAAAAGGAGTCCAGAGTGTTGGGGGCTTCTTGGTGCCCAAGCAAGGAAACATTGATTTGGAAGTGCTGGTTCTTCCCCTTGCTCTTGTCACAGAAGCTGCCAAAGTGTACCAGGAAGTCATTCTGGACATCTCTTTGCACAACTGCCCATATCCAGACAATCCCAAGTGCTGTTTATCTTACCTCTCAGATGGATCTCAAACCCACAGTCTCCTCCCTCGCCCTGTGACCTCTGGGCCAAGTCATCATTTTCTCTCTCCTGGACTCTGTAGTGGCCTCTAACTCATCTCCCTGTATCTTCTTCAGTCTGTTCTCCACTCAGCAACGATCACAGTCCCTGGTACCTAGTAGGTTCTCAATTAGTTTTTATGTTATGGAGGGAGAAAATTCCTCTCTGTGGGTCAGCAGGACCAAGTGGATGAGCTTTGCTTCTAAAGGTATATTTCATGCCCCTGGATGGTGGGGATTATTGCTACTATTTTTTGCCTTACTGGGAAGAAAAAGAACAACTTTTTGTTATTAAAACCAGAGAGGAACTACTGTTTTGTCAGAGCAGGTAGGAATTACAATGACAGTTGATGTGTCACCCACAGGTCCACCAAGTTCGTGGTTGGTGATTGGAATGATCTCTACTCATCTCTGCAAGTCTTGTGCTTTTTTTTTTAACTTTTAATTTTGAAATAATTAACAGGAAGTTGAAAAAAATGTATATAGAGTCCCTTGTAGACTCGCCCCAGCTTTCCCCAATGGTGACATCTTATATAACTGCAGTACAATATCAAACCCAGGGAACTGACATTGGTATAATACTGTTAACTAGACTACAGACCTTATTCAGTTCTCACCATTTTTTAATGATGAGAACTGAATAAGGTCTGCAGTTTTAATTTTTTTTAAAGAACTTTATTTTTTAGATTTATTTTTTTAAAGGACTTTATTTTTAAAATTATTTATTTATTTTTTGATGTGGACAATTTTTAAAGTCTTTATTGAATTTATTACAATATTGCTTCTGTTTTGTGTTTTGGTTTTTTGGCCGAGAAACATGTGGGATCTTAGCTCCCTGACCAGGGATCGAACCCGCACTCCCTGCATTGGAAGGCGTAGTCTTAACAACTGGACCTCCAGGGAAGTCCCAGGTCTGTAGTTTTTAACTTGCAATAATGTATGTGTGTGTGTGTGTGTGTGTGTGTGTGTGTGTGTGTAGTTCTGTGCAATTTTATCCCATGTATAGATTCAGTAACCACCACCACAATCAAGACATAGAACTATGAGATGCCAGTAGCTGTAGTCTTGGGCATACAAAACAAGTCACCAGGAGGAACTTTCTCCATGTTAACATTACCCAGAAAAACCACAAGCTACAGAGTTCATGCAAATGAAGATGGGTTCCCATGGAAGGGATTCCTGTAATAACATAATTGCCAAGTTTGCCTGAGAATGAAATACTCATTTTCATGTTGTTTTTCAGGTACTCATATTCTCTTCCTTCAGTTACATCATTTGATGCATAACTAGAAGACGAGTGTATGAAAGAGAAAAAATACATGGTAAAAAATCTTTATTGTAATTATTGTGAGAGAAAACACCCTATAAAAGAAATAATAATAGTAAATACCTGGTAGTGTTTACTATGTGTTCAGACACAGTAAAGCTTAAAAAAAAATCCATCATCACAAATGTCACCTTGTGTCACCTCTTTGTAATCACACCCCTGCCTCCCCTCTCCCTGTCTCTGTCCCCAGCAACTACTGATTTGTCCTCCATCTCTATAGTTCTGTCATTTTGAGAATGTTATATAAATGGAATAATATAGTGTGTACACTTTTATTTATTTATTTATTTTTTATTTTCTGCTTTATAACAAAGTGAATCAGTCATACATATACATCTGTTCCCACATCCCTTCCCTCATGCATCTCCCTCCCTCCCACCCTCCCCATCCCACCCCTCCAGGCGGTCACAAAGCACCGAGCTGATCTCCCTGTGCTCTGCGGCTGCTTCCCACTATCTATCTACCTTACGTTTGGTAGTGTATATATGTCCATGCCTCTCTTTCGCTTTGTCACAGCTTACCCTTCCCCCTCCCCACATCCTCAAGTCCATTCTCAAGTAGGTCTGTGTCTGTATTCCCGTTTTACCCCTAGGTTCTTCATGACATTTTTTTTTTAATTCCGTATATATGTGTTAGCATACGGTATTTGTCTTTCTCTTTTTGACTTACTTCACTCAGTATGACAGACTCTAGGTCTATCCACCTCATTACAAATAGCTCAGTTTCGTTTCTTTTTATGGCTGAGTAATATTCCATTGTATATATGTGCCACATCTTCTTTATCCATTCATCCGATGATGGACACTTAGGTTGTTTTCATCTCCGGGCTATTGTGAATAGAGCTGCAATGAACATTTTGGTACATGTCTCTTTTTGAATTATGGTTTTCTCAGGGTATATGCCTAGTAGTGGGATTGCCGGGTCATATGGTAGTTCTATTTTTAGTTTTTTAAGGAACCTCCATACTGTTCTCCATAGTGGCTGTACCAATTCACATTCCCACCAGCAGTGCAAGAGTGTTCCCTTTTCTCCACACCCTCTCCAGCATTTATTGTTTCTAGATTTCTTGATGATGGCCATTCTGACTGGTGTGAGATGATATCTCATTGTAGTTTTGATTTGCATTTCTCTAATGATTAATGATGTTGAGCATTCTTTCATGTGTTTGTTGGCAGTCTGTATATCTTCTTTGGAGAAATGCCTATTTAAGTCTTCTGCCCATTTTTGGATTGGGTTGTTTGTTTTTTTGCTATTGAGCTGCATGAGCTGTTTATAAATTTTGGAGGTTAATCCTTTGTCAGTTGCTTCATTTGCAAATATTTTCTCCCATTCTGAGGGTTGTCTTTTGGTCTTGTTTATGGTTTCCTTTGCTGTGCAAAAGCTTTGAAGTTTCATTAGGTCCCATTTGTTTATCTTTGTTTTTATTTCCATTTCTCTAGGAGGTGGGTCCAAAAGGATCTTGCTGTGATTTATGTCATAGAGTGTTCTACCTATGTTTTCCTCTAAGAGTTTGATAGTTTCTGGCCTTACATTTAAGTCTTTTTTTTTTTTTTTTTTTTTTTTTTTTTTTAAATTTTTTTTATTTTACAAATTTAATCAGTTATACATATACATATGTTCCCATATCCCCTCCCTTTTGCGTCTCCCTCCCACCCTCCCTATCCCACCCCTCCAGGCGGTCACAAAGAACCGAGCTGATCTCCCTGTGCTATGCGGCTGCTTCCCACTAGCTCTCTACCTTACATTTGGTAGTTACATTTAAGTCTTTAATCCATTTTGAGCTTATTTTTGTGTATGGTGTTAGGGAATGATCTAATCTCAAACTTTTACATGTCCCTGTCCAGTTTTCCCAGCACCACTTATTGAAGAGGCTGTCCTTTCTCCACTGTACATTCCTGCCTCCTTTATCAAAGATAAGTTGGCCATATGTGTGTGGGTTTATCTCTGGGCTTTCTATCCTGATCCACTGATCTATCTTTCTGTTTTTATGCCAGTACCACACTGTCTTAATTACTGTAGCTTTGTAGTATAGTCTGAAGTCAGGGAGCCTGATTCCTCCAGCTCCGTTTTTCGTTCTCAAGATTGCTTTGGCTATTCGGGGTCTTTTGTTTTTCCAAACAAATTTTGAAATTTTTTGTTCTAGTTCTGTGAAAAATGCCAGTGGTAGTTTGATAGGGATTGCATTGAATCTGTAGATTGCTTTGGGTAGTAGAGTCATTTTCACAATATTGATTCTTCCAATCCAGGAGCATGGTATATCTCTCCATCTATTTGTATCATCTTTAATTTCTTTCATCAGTGTCTTATAATTTTCTGCATACAGGTCTTTTGTCTCCTTAGGTAGGTTTATTCCTAGATATTTTATTCTTTTTGTTGCAATGGTAAATGGGAGTGTTTTCTTGATTTCAGTTTCAGATTTTTCATCATTAGTGTACAGGAATGCCAGAGATTTCTGTGCATCAATTTTGTATCCTGCTACTTTACCACATTCATTGATTAGCTCTAGTAGTTTTCTGGTAGCATCTTTTTTTTTCCAGTTAAGTTTAATTTTATTTTTTTTTCTGCTTTATAACAAATTTAATCAGTTATACATATACATATGTTCCCATATCCCCTCCCTTTTGCGTCTCCCTCCCACCCTCCCTATCCCACCCCTCCAGGCGGTCACAAAGCACCGAGCTGATCTCCTTGTGCTATGCGGCTGCTTCCCACTAGCTATCTACCTTACATTTGGTTACGTTTTTAATAGTAAAATATGCATACCAATAACCAGTAAACTTCTTTCTTTTGATATTTTTCACAGTAATATAAGTTGATATACACCCAGAAGTCTGTGTAACATACCCATATCAGGGATTAGTTAGGGTGAGTATGGTAGCTGCTATAATAAATAACCCCCACTTTGAGAGTTTAAACACAATAAACATTAATTTCTTACTCACGCAAAGCCAGAAGTGTGTTGGGTGGTTCTTTTCAGCAGCTTTTGCTAAGCAGTGACCGTGGGATCTGGGTACCTTCCATCCTGATACTCTATCAGCTGGATCACATGGCCTCCAAAGTAGCTATGGATAGGTAGAGAGAGAAGGGAAATACACAGGGATTTTATTTTTTATGACCGGTTCTAGTGGTGGTATACATTCCTCCAGCTTACATCTCTTTGGCCAGAATTTAGTGACCTGATCCCAAACCAACTTCAAGGGAGACTAGGAGTGTGCTCTTCCTGTGTGTCCTGGAAGACATGGTAGGTTGGGTGAACACTGGGCCCATTTCTGTCATTATTGAAGCATAAGATGGAGTGTTGTGGAGCACACTGTGTTTGCTCAGGTGATAATTGGCTCACAGCTCCAAGGTACCTTCAGCATCAAGCCTTGAATGAAAGGGGTTATCACCACTGCATCTACTACCTTTTTAAAATGCTTCTATCCATATAAACTAAAATATAAGCCTATATTTTATTTTATTTTTTAAAAATTATTTTGTATTGGAGTATAGTTAATTTACAGTTTTATTTTCAAGTGTACAGCAAAGTGATTCAGTTATACATATACATACATCTATTCTTTTTCAGATTCTTTTCCCATATAGGTTAGTACAGAGTATTGAGTAGAGTTCCCTGTGCTATACAGCAGGTCCTTGTTGATTATCTATCTTATATATAGTAGTGTGTATATGTTAATCCCAGACTCCTAATTATCCCTCTCCCCCCACCTTTCCCCTTTGGTAACCATAAATTTGTTTTCTAAGTCTGTGAGTCTGTTTCTGTTTTGTAAATAAGTTCAGTTGTATCATTTTTTTTGATCACACATATAAGTGATATCATATGATATTTATATTTGTCTGACTTACCTCATTTAGTATGATAAACTCTAGGTCCATCCATGTTGCTGCAAATGGCATTATTTCATTCTTTTTAATGGCTGAATAATATTCTATTGTATATATGTACCACATCTTCTTTATCCATTCTTCTATTGATTGACATTAACGTTGCTTCCATGTCCTGGCTATTGTAAATAGTGCTGCTATGAACATAGGGGTGAATGTATCTTTTTGAATTATGGATTTTTTCTGGATATATGCCCAGGAGTGGGATTACTGGATAATATGGTAGCTCTATTTTTAGTTTTGAAGGAACCTCCATACTGTTCTCCATAGTGGCTCACCAATTTACATTCCCACCAACAGTGTAGCAGGGTTCCCGTTTCTCCACACCCTTCCAACATTTATTGTTTGTAGATTTTTTGATGATGGCCATTCTGACTGGTGTGAGGTGATATCTTATTGTAGCTTTGATTTGCATTTCTCTAATAATTAGCGAAGCTAAACATCTTTTCATGTGCTTTTTGGACATCTGTATGTCTTCTTTGGAGAAACGTCTGTTTAGATCTTCTGCCCATTTTTGGATTGGATTGTTTGTTTTTTTTGACATAGAGCTGATGAGCTGCTGTATATTTTGGAAATTAATCCCTTGTTGGTCACATCATTTTCAAATATTTTCTCCCATTCTGTGGGTTGTCTTTTAGTTTTGTTTAGGGTTTCCTGTGCTGTGCAAAAGCTTTTTTTTTTTCGGTACGTGGGCCTCTCACTGTTGTGGCCTCTCCCGTTGCAGGACACAGGCTCCGGATGCGCAGGCCCAGAGGCCATGGCTCATGGGCCCGGCCGCTCCACGGCATGTGGGATCTTCCCAGACTGGGGCACGAACCCGTGTCCCCTGCATCGGCAGGTGGACTCTCAACCACTGCGCCACCAGGGAAGCCCTGGCCCAGTGTTTCTGCTTACTTTTTAAGAAAAAGCTAAATTGTTTCACTTATGTGGCTTAGTGTTTTTTCTACTCAGGAAATTTTCAAGTTTGCTTTCCATTTTGTATTTTACTTTGTATCTATCTATCTGTCTATCTTCTATCATCTATCTATCTATCTACTTATCTATCTTCAATTATTGTTTATTTATTTGTTTATACACCCATGTAACTGCCATCTCAGTATAGAGAAGATTTTCATTATCCCAAGCAGTTCCAAGGTGCCACTTCCCAGTTAAACCCAGTTAAACCCCCTTTCTCCAAGGCAAGAACTGTTCTGACATCTATACCACAACTTAGTTTTGCTGTCCTAGAGCTTCATGTAAATGAATTGTAGATATTCTTTTGTGCCTGACTTCTTTCAGTCTGCATAATGCTTATCATCCATGTTGGTCCATGTATCAGTACTTGATTCACTTTATTGCTGAGTACTATTCCATTGTATGAATATAGCACAATTTATTTGTTTACTTGATGATAAACATTTGGATTGTTTCCAGTTTTGGGCTATTATCAATCAAGTTGTTATACAATTTTCTATGCAAGTCTTTTTTTAAAAATTGAAGTATAGTTGATTTACAATATTGTGTTAGTTTCAGGTGTACAGTAAAGTGATTTGGATATATATGTCCAATTCTTTTCCATTATAGGTTATTACGAGATATTGAATATAGTTCCCTGTGTTATACAGTGAATCCTTGTTGTTTATTTTATATATAGTAGTGTGTATCTGTTAATTCCATACTACTAATTTATCCCTCTCTCCCTTTCCTCTTTGGTCACCATAAGTTTGTTTTCTATGTCTGTAAGTCTGTTTCTGTTTTATAAATAAGTTCAGTTGTACTATTTTTTAGATTCTACATATAATTGATATCATATAATACTTGTCTTTCTCTGTCTGATTTACTTCACTTAGTAGTACAGTCTTTAGGTTCATCCATGCTGCTGCAAATGGTATTATTTAATTCTTTTTTATGGCTGAGTAGTATTCCATTGTATATATATACATCACATCTTTTTTTTAAACATCTTTATTGGAGTATAATTGCTTTACAATGATGTGTTGGTTTCTGCTTTATAACAAAGTGAATCAGTTATACATATACATATGTTCCCATATCTCGTCCCTCTTGCGTCTCCCTCCCTCCCACTCTCCCTATCCCACACCTCTAGGTGATCACAAAGCACCAAGCTGATCTCCCTGTGCTATGCAGCTTCTTCCCACTAGCTATCTATTTTACATTTGGTAGTGTATATATGTCTATGCCACTCTCTCACTTTGTCACAGCTTACCCTTCCCCCTCCCCATATCCTCAAGTCCATTCTCTAGTAGGTCTGTGTCTTTATTCCCATCTTACCCCTAGGTTCTTCATGACCTTTTTTTTTTCTTAGATTCCATATATATGTGTTAGCATACGGTATTTGTTTTTCTCTTTCTGACTTACTTCACTCTGTATGACAGATTCTAGGTTCATCCACCTCACTACAGATAACTCAATTTCATTTCTTTTTATGGTTGAGTAATATTCCATTGTATATATGTGCCACATCTTCTTTATCCGTTCATCCGATGATGGACACTTAGGTTGCTTCCATCTCCTGGCTATTGTAAATAGAGCTGCAATGAACATTTTGGTACATGACTCTTTTTGAATTATGGTTTTCTCAGAATATATGCCCAGTAGTGGGATTGCTAGATCGTATGGTAGTTCTATTTGTAGTTCTTTAAGGAACCTCCATACTGTTCTCCATAGTGGCTGTATCAATTGATGGTTTTCCTTTGTATTATCCTTGTGTTCCTTCCTTTTTGGTTTTTGTGAATCTATTGTATGTTTTTGATTTGTGGTTACCCTGGCTTTCAACTATGTTAACATAACTATATCTACTTTCTTTAGACTGGTAGTCATATAAGCTCAAACGCATTCTAAAATATCTACATTTTCTTACTCCCCTCCCCCACATTTTGTGATTTTGATGTTCTATTTTAAATCTTCATGTTTATCCTTTTGCTCGTCATTGTAGTTATAATTATTTTCACAGATTTTTAAAAAATCTATGTGCTAGCTTATTTAAATGATCTTAAATCCTTTTGTATATTTGCCTTTCCCATTGTGGTTTACCCTTTCATATAGATTCTTGGTTCTTTTCTATTTAGAGAAAATCTTTCAATACTTCTTTTAGGATATGTTTATCCTATATGCTTTTTTTTTTTTTTTTTTGCAGTACGTGGGCCTCTCACTGCTGTGTCTTCTCCCGTTGTGGAGCACAGGCTCTGGATGCGCAGGCTCAGTGGCCACGCCTCACGGGCCCAGCCACTCCGTGGCATGTGGGATCTTCCCGGACCGGGGCACGAACCTGTGTCCCCTGCATCGGCAGGTGGACGCCCAACCACTGTGCCACCAGGGAAGCCCCCATCCTATATTGTTTTAGCTTTTGCTTATCTGAGAAATTCTTTCTTTCTCTTTTTATTCTAAATGGTGATCTTGCTGGGTAGAGTACCCCAGGTTTCAGGTTTTTTCCTTTCAGGCTTTTGAATATATCTTGCCACTCCCTCTGGCCTGCAAAGTTTCTGTAGACAAATCAGCTGATAGCTTTCTGGGTGTTCCCTTGAAACTGACTCTTTGTTTTTCTCTTGCTGCCTTTGGAATCCTCTCTTTAACAACTCTTGCAATTTTAATTATGATATGCCTTGGTTTGTGTCTGCTTGGGTTCATCTTGTTTGGGATCCTCTGTGCTTCCTTTACCTGGATATCTGTTTCCTTCTTTAGGTTTGGGAACTTTTCAGGCAAAATTTCTTCAAATACATTTTTAATCCCCTTTTCTCTTTCTTCTCCTTCTGAGAGTACTATTATGTATAGATTGGCATGCTTCATATTATCCCATAAATCTTGTATGCTGATTTCATTTTTAAAAAATTTGTCTTTCTGGGGAATTCCCTGGCAGTCCAGTGGTTAGGACTCCAAGCTTCCACTGCCAGGGGCCTGGGTTTGATCCCTCATTGGGTAACTAAGATCCTGCAAGCCACTCTGGGCTGCTAAAAGTCTTTGTCTGTTGTTTTTTAAAAAAATATTTATTTATTTATTTAGTTGCACTAGGTCTTAGTTGTGTCAGGCAGGCTCTTTAGTTGTGGCTTGTGGGCTCCTTAGTTGAGGCATGTGGGCTCCTAGTTGCGGCACATGAACTCTTAGTTGTGGCATGCATGTGGGATCTAGTTCCCTGACCAGGGATTGAAGCCAGGCCCCCTACTTTGGAAGTGTGGTGTCTTACCCACTGCACCACCAGGGAAGTCCCCTGTCTCCTGTTCTGATTGGGTGATTTCCATTATTCTATCTTTTCGATCACTTATTTGTTCTTCTGCATTATTTAGTTTGCTATTTATTGCCTTTAGCTCAGTTTACATCTTGTTAATTGAGTGGTCTAATTTTGAGTGGTCTTTATAGTTTCTAGTTCCTTGTTACAGTGATCTGCATTTCTAAGAATAGTCTTTCTTAATTCCTTCAGCATTTTTATCTCCCTTTGGAACTTGGGGTCTGGTAGACTGGAGAAGTCTGTTTCTTTGTTTGTTCTTTCAGCAGATTTCTCTTGTTCTTTTAACTGGGAATAGTTCCTCTGCATTTTTATTTTACTTATATTTCTCTGACTGTGAATTTAGGAGAAACAGTTATCTACTGTGGTCTTAAAGGGCTGTTTTCATGTGGGAGCAACCCTGTGTAGACTGTGTGCACCCAATATTTTTGGTGCAAGGGTTGTTTTTGGTGTGGATTCTTGCTACGTCTTTCCTTAGGGTGTGCTGCCCTTGTCCCCTTGATAAGGGGTGTGTTGGTATTGTGGTGACCAGAGCCTGCACTGGATGTTGGGCAGGGCCTCCTCTTTGCCTTGTGGTTGTCACATCCCCATTGGGGGCAGGATCTGCTCCCCAGCTGTTGGAGTAGGAGCCCCCAGGTCTGATTCTAAGGTGTAGTGTAAAGTAGGTGGTACTGGAGTGCTCCCTCTGGGAAAGGAGTCACTGTGTATTCTTCCCCAGGAGCTGTCTGCTGGGATGTGCAACTCTGTGATGCCACCTGCCACCTGGTGTGCACACCCACAAAGATCACTGTTGCTGGCCTTGCCCTCGGAGCCACCTCCACCACGGTAGTGCCAGAAATTGGCTCAGATAACCCTTAGGCATGTGTGTGCACTCACAAAGCTGAGGAGGAAACCCACCAAAGCCATGCCCCTGCATTCACATCGGGATTGCCAGTAATCAGCTCAGATTTCAGCCCCGCCTCCAAGTGTGTGTGCCCACAAAGTTCACAAAATCCATGGTGGCCAGAGCCGTGCCCACTATGAGCATGCTGATAATGAGGCTGCTATGGTGGACCTGACCCCCTCCCTTTCCTTGTTGACGATGGGGTTCCTATGGCAGACCTGCGCTTGTCCTGTGTGCACACCCAGTTGTCGCCCTGGCCACACTTCATGACCTTTGGACTGTCTCTGTGCAGCCAAATCAAGTCCTCTCCCTGGGTCTGTTCCCTGAAGCCCCAGTCACTGTGCACACCAACAGGCACGTGTCTTGCACTAGGAAGGGTGGTGATAGGACCAGGACTGTCTGTGCTGGCCTCTCTTTACCCTGTGGAGCACAGGCCAGCTCCCACACTCTCCTCTCAAGCCTCTGAAGCTCTCTATCTGTCTGGGTGGACCTCTCAGCTGGTGAAAGAGATTCCTAGGGTTAGGGAACATTTCCTCTTTCACAGCTCCCTCCCAGGGGCACTGTTTCTGTCCTGATTCCTCTTCTTCTCCCTTTCCCCTTCATCCTACCTGGTTATATGGGGATCGTTCTTGCAGTTTTGGTTGTACGAGATCTTCTGCAGGCTTTCAGTAGTTATTCCATGAGAATTGTTCCACATGTAGATGTATTTTTGATGCATTTGTTGGAGGAGGCCAGCTCCACATCCCTCTACTCCTCCATCTTGGTCTACAATTATGCAAGTCTTTTTATGGACATACGCTTTATGTTTTTTGGTTAAATACCTATGGCTAGAATGTTGGGTTATAGGGAAGGTATATGTTCAATTTCCTAAGAAACTGTCAAACTGTTTCTCAAAGGGGTTTTACAATTTTATATTCTCACCAGAAATGTATGACAGTCCCAACTGCTTTATATCCCCTCCAGTATCTGGGATTTTCAGTCTTTTTAGTATTAGCCATTCTAGTGTATATGTGGTAATATTTCATTGTTGCTTTAATTTGCATTTCATTTATGAGAATGTTGAACATCTTTTCATGTGCTTATTGGATATTCATGTATCTTCTTTTATGTAATGTCTATTCCAATCTTTTTTTTTTTTTTTTTTTTTGCGGTACGTGGGCCTCTCACTGTTGTGGCCTCTCCCGTTGCGGAGCACAGGCTCCGGATGCGCAGGCTCAGCGGCCATGGCTCACGGGCCCAGCCGCTCCGCGGCATGTGGGATCTTCCCGGACCGGGGCACGAACCCGTGTCCCCTGCATCGGCAGGTGGACTCTCAACCACTGTGCCACCAGGGAAGCCCGTCTATTCCAATCTTTTGCCCACTTAAAAATTGGTAACCATTGTAATGGGTCATTTGCCTCCTTATATATTTGTAAGAGTTCTGTATATATTCTGGATATAAGACCTTTGTCAGGTGAATAAATTACAAATATTTTCTCCTCATCTATGGCTTTCTTTTCACTTCATTAATGGTGTCTTTTGGAGAGTCTGTGTTTCTAATTTTTATAAATCAATTAAAATTTTATTGTTAGTGCTTATTATATTCTATCTAAGACAACTTTAATTATCCTAAGGTCACGAAGATTTCCACCAATGTTTTCTTCTAGACGTTTTGTAGTTTCTTTTTTTTTAATTGACAGAATTCAAAATATAACAATAATTCAGTAAATTTTTTCAATACAGGTATACTAATGAGAAAATGGAATTTTATTTTGGGGATAGCATTTTGCTTATTGTGATTCAAAGTTATGTTTCTTATCAAAATCTGTTGCAAATGCTGATCAGTAGTGATATTTTATGTATTTCCTTTTTCATAATGTCTCTTCACATAGATAGGTACTGCCAAGTACTGATACTATCCATGAGCATATGATTTTTTCCCATTTAATATTTTTATTGAGATATAATTCACATAATATAAAACTCATTATTTTAAAGTGTACAAGTCAGGGTTTTTCAGCATATTCAATATGTTGTACAACTATCAGCACTATCTAATTCTGGAACACTTCCATCAACCCCAAAGAGAAACCCTGTACTTAGTAGTCAGTCTCAATTTTCCCCTCTTCTCATTCCTTGGCAACTACTAATCTACTTTCTGTCTCTATTGATTTACCTATTCTGGACATTTCATATAAACAGAATCATAAAATCTGTGGCTTTTTATGTCTGGCTTCTTTCATTTAGGATAATGTTTTCAGAGTTCATCCACATTGTAGCATGTGAAAGTACTTCATTCTTTTTTATGGCTGAATAATATTCCATTGTTTGGATATGCTATGTATTGTTTATCCATGAATCAGTTGTTGGACATATAGGTTTTTTTCCACTTTTTGCCTATTATAAATAATGCTGCTATGAACATTCATGTACAAGTTTTTGTGTGAACATATGTTTTAAGTTTTCTTTGTTATGTTCCCTGAAATGATTGAGTCATATGGCAACTCTGTGTTTAAATGAAGAAGTACCACGCTGTTTTCCACAACAGCCAAATCATTTTACATTCCCACCAGCAATGCACAGGATTCCAGTTGTTCTACATCCTTGCCAAAATTTGCCACTTCTTTCCCTCTATCCTTCCTTCTTTTTTCTTTCTTTCTTTCTTTCTCTTTCTTTCTTTCTTTCTTTCTTTCCATCTGAGTGGCTTTCAAGTGGTGTTTTGGTGGTTTGCTTTGCATTTTTATAATGACTAATGATGTTGAGCATCTTTTCATGTTCTTATTGACCATTTGTATATCTTCTTATAGTTTTAGTATTTGTATCTATCATCCATTTTATTAATTTTTGTGTTTGGTATGAGGTAAGAGCTGAGATTCATTTTTTTCCTCCACTCATATGTCTAGTTGATCTAGCCCATTTGTTGAAAAGACTTCTTAAGTTGTCTCCTGGGGTAAGCAGAGTAAGGACCCTACAAAGATGTCCACATCCTAATTCCTTGAATATTACATTATATAGCAAAAGAGGAATTAAGGTAGCAGGTGGAATTAAGGTTGCTTATCAGTTGACCTTACGATAAGGATATTATCCTAGATTATCTGAGTGAATTCAATGTGATCACAGAGGTCCTTAAATGAGGAAGAGGGAGACAGCAGAAGAGGTCAGAGTGAGGTAATATGCTAAAAAATTGGCCTACTATTCCTGGCTTTGTAAATGGAGGAAGGCGCCATGTGCCTCTAGAATGTAGGCAGCCTCTAGAAGCTAGAAAGGAAACAGATTTTCCCTAGGGTCTCTAGAAAGGAATGATGTCCTGGTGACTCCTTGATTTTAACCTGGTTAGATCCATTGGGACTCCTGAATTGACAGATGGTAAGATAATAAATTTGTATTGTTTTAAGCACTAAGTTTGTGGTAATTTGTTATAGCAGCCATAGTAACCCAATATTTTCCCCAAGATTCCTGCCCTCTGGTATACATGCTCTGTATAATCCCTTCCCCTTGTGTGTGATTAAGATTTATGAATATGATGGGTGATCATTCTTGTGATTATGTAATGCTATATGGCAGAAGAGATTTTGCAGATGTAATGAATGTCTTCAATCAATTAACTTTGGGTAAATCAAAAGGAAGGTTATCTTCTATTGGCCTGACCTTAAAAGAGGTCAAAGAGATTCAAAGTGAAAGAGATTCTCTTGTTGGCTTGAAGGAGCAAACTTCTACATTGCGGACAACACCACATAACAGAGAACAGTGAGTAACCTCTAGGAACTAAGGGCTTCAGTCCTACAACTGCAAGGAATTAAATTCTTCCAACAACATGAATGAGCTTGGAAGAAGAGTCCAAGTTCCAAATGAGAATGCAACCTGGTGGACACCTTGATTTTAGCCTTTTGAGAACTTAAGCAGAGAACCCAGGTACACCACACTAGGGCTTCTGACCTACAGAAATATGTGAAACATTTAACTATATATGAAACAACAAATCAGTATTGTTTTAAGCTGCTAAATTTGTGCTAATTTGTCATGCAGTGATGGAAAAACAATGTATTTTCCCATTGAATTGCCTTAGCAATGCATTGTTGAAAATCAATTGAGCATGTACGTCTGGGTCTATTTCTGGATTCTGTTCTTTCCCATTGATCAGTTTGTCTGTCTTTTTACCAAAACTACTATCATTTGGCTTACCATAGCTTTATAGTACATCTTTAAAATTAGATATTAGGAGTCCTCCAACTTTGTTATTCTTTTTCAAAATTGTTTGGCTATTTTACATCCTGTGTATTTTCATATAAAAAGTAGAATCAACTTTTTATTTGTACAAAAAATGCTTGCTGGAATTTTGATTTGTATTATGGTTGACCATTGAACAACACTCCATGAAGTGGAAAATCTGAGTATAACTTTACAGTTGTCCCTCCGTGTCCATGGTTCCATACTGGCAGAGTCAACCAACTGTGGATTATGTATTCTGTAGTCTGTATTTATTGAAACAAATCTGCATATAAGTGGACCTGCTCAGTCTAAACCAGGGTTGTTCAAGGGTCAGCTGGAAGTTGAATTTGAAGATCAATTTGGGGAATTTTGCCAGCTTAACAATATTGAGTCTTCTGATTCATGAACATGGTATATATTTCCATTAGTTTTAGTCTCCTTTCATTTCTTTATTTTGGTGGGGAGATCTAATTAGCTTTATTCAGTGATTCAGGAATCAGGCAGCATCCCATCTAGTAAATAGAAGGATGCTCAAGGGGTTGCATAAATGGAAGGTTTTATAATCAGAAGGAGGGTAGGGAAGAAGGTATTAGCAAATGAAAAGAAAGGATTTTTTCAGGCCAGGCCATCTTCCTTTGGGGGGAAGGGAACAGCAGAGGTCTTCATGATGCAGATTACCTCACTAGGGTTGATCCTGAAATTTCAGATTACGTGTTTAAAATTCACATTCCAGGGACTTCCCTGGTGGCGCAGTTGTTAGGAATCCACCTGCTAATGCAGGGGACATGGATTTGAGCCCTGGTCCAGGAATATCCCACATGCCACAGAGCAAGTAAGCCCATGTGCCACAACTACTGAGCCAGTGCTCTAGAGCCCATGAACCACAATTGAGCCTGCAAGCCACAACTACTGAAGCCCGTGAGCCTAGAGCCCATGCTCTGTAACAAGAGAAGCCATTGCAATGAGAAGCCTGTGTACCACAAGGAAGAGTAGCCTCCACTCGCCACAACTAGAGAAAGCCTGTGTGCAGCAATGAAGACAAAACATAGCCAAAATAATAAATAAATAAATAAATAAATAAATAAATAAATAAATAAATAAAATAAAATTCACATTCCGAGCTCTCTTTGTGCCTAGCACAGCCATGGCTCATGTCTCCTCTAATCATTTTCCTAAGGAACAGACTTAAATATGCCCTAACAGGAGATGAAATAAAGATCTGCCTGCAGCGTTTCATTAATATTGATGGCAATGACTACACTGTTATAACCTACCCCAGTTGTTTTATGGACGTCATCAGCATTGGAGAGACTGGAGAGAATTTTTGTCTGATCTATGACACCAAGGGTCGCTTTGCTGTTCATTGTATCACACCTGAGGAGGTCAAGTACAAGTTGTGCAAAGTGAGAAGGATCCTTGTGGGGACTAAAGGAATCCTTCATCTGATGACCCATGGTGCTTGCACCGCCCGCTACCCTGATCCCCTCATCAAGGTGAATGACACCACTCAAATTGATTTGGAGACTGGCAAGATTACTAATTTCATCTAATTTGACACTGGTAACCTGTGCATGGTGACTGGAGGTGCTAACCTGAGAAGAATTGGTGTGATCACCAACCAGGAGAGACATCCTGGTTCTTCTGATGTAGTTCATGTGAAAGATGTCAATGGTAACAGCTTTGCCACTGGGCTCTCCAAGATTTTCGTTATTGGCAAAGGCAACAAACCATGGATCTCTCTTCCCCATGGAAAGGGTATCTGCCTTACCATTGCTGAGGAGAGGGACAAGAGACTGGCGGCTAAACAGAGTAGTGGATAAAATGATCTCTAGGTGACATGATTGGAAAAGTCTTTGTACTTAATTAAAGATAATACCACATTAAAAAAATAAGATTCACATTCCTAGGAGAGACTGAAACTACAATGAAGTCTTGGTTTGCTGTTCTGGGAGCAAATTACTCCATTTTGGGCTTTTTTTTTTTTTAACAATGCCAATTATATCTCAAAAATGTCAGTATTTCTCTAATTTTAATGTGTGAAGGAAGGTCTCCTTTAATTTCTGTTAGCAGTGTTTTATAATTTTCAGTATGGAGATCTTAGGTATCTTTTGTTAAATGTGTTTCTACGTATTTAATATTTTTTCATGCTATTGTAAATCAAAAACATTTTATATTCCAATTTTTATTACTAGCATATAGAAATACATATATTGCTAGCATATAGAAATACAATTATTTTTGTTTTTACCCTTGTTTCTGTGACTTTGCTAAATTTGTTTCTTAATTTTAGTAGTTTTGTGTAGATTCTTTAGGATTGTCTATGTAGACAATCACATTTTCTATGAACAAAGGCAGTTTTATTGACTTCCTTCCAGTCTTTTTGCCTTTTATTCATTTTTTCATGCTTTATTGAAGTCTACAGGACCTCTAGCATAATGTTCAGTAGAAGTTGTGAGAGTGTCATGCAGTATATCATTTACTATGATACTAATTGTAGTTTTTTCATAAATGTCATTTATCAAATTGAGGAAATACATTTCTATTTCTAGTTTGCTGAGAGTTTTGGTCATGAATTGGTGTTAAGTTTTGTCAAATTCTTTTCCCGCATCTATTAAAATGACTATATGATTTTCCTTATTTATTTCATTAACAGGATGAATTACAGATTTGTTTTTGATTCAACATTCAAAAACTTGCATTTCTTAGAATCTACTTGGCCGTGATATATAATCATTTTTATATGTTGCAGGATTCTATTTATTAATATTTTACTGAGGAATTTTTCTTCTATGTGTGTAAGATTGGTATTTTTCTTCCTTAAATATTTGATAGGACTCACCAATGAAATCATCTAGGCCTGTAGTTTTCTTTGTGGGAAGTTCTTGGTTATGATTATTTAATAGATTTATATTGTGGTAGATGATCTCCAAAGCTGGATGTCATCCATTTATACCCTTTCTGTGTGCATGCCTCTACATGCACCACCCTCACTTGAGGCTGGGGTGGTCTTTTATTTATTTATTTTAACATCTTTATTAGAGTATAATTGCTTTACAATGTTGTGTTAGTTTCTGCTGTACAACAAAGTGAATCAGCTATATGCATACATTTATATCCATATCCCCTCCCCCTTGAGCTTCCCTTCCACCCTCCATATCCCATCCCTCTAGGTCATCACAAAGCATTGAGCTGATCTCCCTGTGCTATACAGCAGCTTCCCACTAGCTATTTTATGTTTGTTAGGGTATATATGTCAGTACTACTCTCTCACTTTGTTCTACCTTCCCCTTCCTGCCCTGTGTCCTCAAGTCTGTTCTCTATGTCTTCATCTTTATTCCTGTCCTGCCACTAGGTTCATCAGTGCTATTTTTCTAGATTCCATGTATATACGTTAGCATACAGTATTTGTTTTTCTCTTTCTGACTTACTTCACTCTGTATGACAGACTCTAGGTCCATCCACCTCACTACGACTAACTCAATTTCATTCCTTTTAATGGCTGAGTAATATTCCATTGTATATATGTGCCACATCTTCTTTATCCATTCATCTGTTGATGGACAATTAGGTTGCTTTCATGTCCTGGCTATTGTAAATAGTGCTGCAATGAACATAGTGGTACATGTCTCTTTTTGAATTATGGTTTTCTCAGGGTATATGCCCAGTAGTGCAATTGCTGGGTGGTATGATAGTTCTATTTTTAGTTTTTTAAGGAACCTCCATACTGTTCTCCATAGTGGCTGCATCAATGTACATTCCCACCAACAGTGCAGGAGGGTTCCCTTTTCTCCACACCGTCTCCAGTATTTATTGTTTCTAGATTTTTTGATGATGGCCATTCTGACCGGTGTGAGGTGATGCCTCATTGTCATTTTGATTTGCATTTCTCTAATGATTAGTGATGTTGAGCATTGTTTCATACGTTTGTTGGCAATCTGTTTGTCTTCTTTGGAGAAATATCTATTTAGGTCTTCTGCCCATTTTTGGATTGATTTTTTTTTAATTGAGCTGCATGAACTTACTGTATATTTTGGGGATTAGTCCTTTGTCAGTTGCTTCGTCTGCAAATATTTTCTCTCATTCTGAGGGTTGTCTTTTCATCTTGTTTATGGTTTCCTTTGCTGTGCAAAAGCTTTTAAGTTTCATTAGGTTCCATTTGCTTATTTTTGTTTTTATTTCCATTTCTCTAGGAGGAGGGTCAAAAGGGATCTTGCTGTGATTTATGGCATAGAGTGTTCTACCTATGTTTTCCTCTAAGAGTTTTATAGTGTCTGGCCTTACATTTAGGTCATTTAATCGATTTTGAGTTTATTTTTGTATGGTGTTAGGAAGTGTTCTAATTTCATTCTTTTACATGAAGCTGTCCAGTTCTTCCAGTTCCACTTTTTGAAGAGGCAGTCTTTTCTCCATTGTATATTCTTGCCTCCTTTATCAAAGATAAAGTGACCATATGTGTGTAGGTTTATCTCTGGGCTTTCTATCCTGTTCCATTGATCTATATTTCTGTTTTTGTGCCAGTTCCATACTGTCTTGATTACTGTAGCTTTGTAGTATAGTCTGAAGTCCGGGAGCCTGATTCCTCCAGCTCCGTTTTTCTTTCTCAAGATTTCTTTACCTATTTAGGGTCTTTTGTGTTTCCATAAAAAGTGTGGAATTTTTTGTTCTAGTTCTGTGAAAAATCTCATTGGTAATATGATAGGGTTGCATTGAATCTGTAGATTGCTTTGGGTAGTATAGTCATTTTCACTAGATTGATTCTTCCGATCCAAGAACATGGTATCTCCCCATCTGTCTCTATCATCTTTGATTTCTTTCATCAGTGTCTTACAGTTTTCTGCATACAGGTCTTTTGCCTCCTTAGGTAGGTTTATTCCTAGGTATTTTATTATTTTTGTTGCAGTGGTAAATGGGAGTGTTTCCTTAATTTCTCTTTCTGATTTTTCATTGTCAGTGTATAGGAATGCAAGAGATTTCTGTGCATTAATTTTGTACCCTGTTACTTTACCAAATTCATTGATTATCTCTAGTAGTTTTCTGGTAGCATCTTTAGGGTTCTCTATGTATAATATCATGTCATCTGCAACAGTGACAGTTTTACTTCTTCTTTTCCAATTTGCATTCTTTTTATTTCTTTTTCTTCTCTGATTGCCATGGCTAAAACTTCCAAAACTATGTTAAATAATAATGGTGAGAGTGGGCACCCTTGTCTTGTCCCTGACCTTAGAGGAAATGCTTTCAGTTTTTCACCATTGAGAATGATGTTTGCTATGGGTTTGTAGTATATGGCTTTTATTATGTTGAGGTAGGTTCTCTCTATGCCCACTTTCTGGATAGTTTTTATCATAAATGGGTGTTGAATTTTGTCAGATGCTTTTTCTGCATCTGAGATTATCATATGGTTTTTATCTTTCAATTTGTTAATATGGTTTATCACATTGATTGATTTGCATATATTGATGAATCCTTGCATTCCTGGGATAAACCCTGCTTGATCATGGTGTATGATCCTTTTAATGTGCTGTTGGATTCTTTTTGCTAGTATTTTGTTGAGATTTTTGCATCTATGTTCACCAGTGATATTGACATGTAATTTCCTTTTTTGTGACATCTTTGTCTGGTTTTCGTATCAGGGTGATGGTGGCCTCGTAGAATGAGTTTGGGAGTGTTCCTCCCTCTGCTATTTATTGGAAGAGTTTGAGAAGGATAGGTGTTAGCTCTTCTCTAAATGTTTGATAGAATTTGCCTGTGAAGACATCTGGTCCTGGGCTTTTGTTTGTTGGAAGATTTTTAATCACAGTCTCAATTTCAGTGCTTGTGATTGATCTGTTCATAATTTCTATTTCTTCCTGGTTCAGTCTTGGAAGGTTGTACTTTTCTGAGAATTTGTCCATTTCTTCTAGGTTGTCCATTTTATTGGCATATAGTTCTTTGTAGGAGTCTCTCATGATCCTTTGTATTTCTGCAATGTCAGTTGTTACTTCTCCTTTTTCTTTTCTAATTCTATTGATTTGAGTCTTCTCCCTTTTTTTCCTGATGAGTCTGGCTAATGTTTTATCAATTTTGTTTATCTTCTCAAAGATCCAGCTTTTAGTTTTTTTTAATCTTTTCTATCATTTCCTTTATTTCTTTTTCATTTATTTCTGATCTGATTTTTATTATTTCTTTCTGCTAACTTTAGGGTTTTTGTTGTTGTTGTTGTTCTTCTTCTTCTTCTTTCTCTAGTTGCTTTAGGTGTAAGGTTAGGGTGTTTATTTTAGATTTTTCTTATTTCTTGAGGTAGGATTGTATTGCTACCAACTTCCCTGTTAGAACTGCTTTTGCTCCATCCCATAGGGTTTGGGTTGTTGTATTTTCATTGTCATTTGTTCCTAGGTATTTTTTAATTTCCTGTTTGATTTCTTCAGTGATCTCTTGGTTATTTAGTAGGGTATTGTTTAGCCTCCATGTGTTTGTATTTTTTACAGTTTTTTTTCCATAATTGATATCTAGTCTCATAGCACTGTTGTCGGAAAAGATGCTCGATACAGTTTCAATTTTCTTAAATTTACAAAGTCTTGATTTGAGACCCAAGATGTAATCTATCCTGGAGAATGTTCTGTGTGCACTTGAGAAGAAATTGTCTTCTGTTGTTTTTGGATGGAATGTCCTGTGGATATCAATTAAGTCCATCTGGTCTAATATGTCATTTAAGTCTTCTGTTTATTTATTTTATGTTTGGATGATCTATCCATTGGTGTAAGTGGGGTGTTAAAGTCCCCTACTATTATTGTGTTACTGTCAATTTTACCTCTTATGGCTGTTAGCATTTGCCTTATGTATTGAGGTGCTCCTATGTTGGGTGAATAAATATTTAAAATTGTTATCTCTTGTTCTTGGATTGATCCCTTGATCATTATGTAGTGTCCTTCCTTGGCTCTTGTAATAGTCTTTATTTTAAATCCCATTTTCTCTGATATGAGTATTGCCACTCCAGCTTTCTTTTGATTTCCATTTGCATGGAATATCTTTCTCCATTCCCTCACTTTCAGTCTGTATGTGTCCCTAGGTTTGAAGTGGGTCTTTTGTAGACCGCATATATATGGATCTAGTTTTTGTATCCATTCAGCCAGTCTGTGTCTTTTGGTTGGAGAATTTAATCCATTTACATTTAAGGTAATTATTGATATGTATGTTCCTATTACCATTTTCTTAATTGTTTTGGGTTTGTTTTTGTAAGTCTTTTCCTTCTCTTGTGTTTTCTGTCTAGAGAAGTTCCTTTAGCATTTGTTGTAAAGCTGGTTTGGTGGTGTTGAATTCTCTTAACTTTCACTTGTCTGTGGAGTTTTTGATTTCTCTGTTGAATCTGAATGAGATCCTTGCTGGGTAGAGTAATGTTGGTTGTAGGTTTTTCCCTTTTGTCAATTTAAATGTGTCCTGCTACTCCCTTCTGGCCTGCACAATTTCTGCTGAAAGATCAGCTGTTAACCTCATGGATATTCCCTTGTTTGTTATTTGTTGCTTTTCCCTTGCTGATTTTAATATTGTTTGTTTGTTTAATTTTTGTTAGTGTGATTAATATGTGTCTTCACATGTTTCTCCTTGGGTTTATCCTGTATGGGACTCTCTGTGCTTCCTGGATTGATTGACTATTTCCTTTCCCATGTTGGGGAAGTTTTTGACTATGATCTCTTCAAATATTTTCTCAGACACTTTCTCTTTCTCTTCTCCTTCTGGGACCCCTATAATTCGAATGTTGGTACATTTAACTTTGTCCCAGAGGTCTCTGAGGCTGTCCTCAATTCTTTTCATTCTTTTTTCTTTATTCTGCTTTGTGGCAGTTATTTCCACCATTCTATCCTCCAGCTCACTTTTCTGTTCTTCTGCCTCAGTTATCCTGCTATTGATTCCTTCTAGAGTATTTTTAACTTCAGTTATTGTGTTGTTCGTTACTGTTTGTTTGTTCTTTTGTTTTTCTAGACCCTTGTTACACTTTTCTTGTATTTTCTCCATTCCATTTCCGGGATTTTGGATCATCTTTACTATCATTACCCTTAATTCCTTTTCTGGTAGTTTGCCTATTTCCTCTTCATTTATTTGGTCTTGTGGGTTTTTATTTTGCTCCTTTGCCTGCAAGATATTTCTCTGTCTTCTCATTTTGTCTAATTACAGTGTTTGAGGTTTCCTGTCCCTAGGCTGCAGAGTCGTAGTTCTTCTTGCTTCTGTTTTTTGCCTTTGGTGGTGAGGTTGGTCCAGTGGTTTGGATAGGCTTCCTGATGGGAGGGACTGGTGCCTGTGTTCTGGGAGTGGAACTGTGTCTTTTCCCTCTGATGAGTAGGGCTATGTCAGCTGGTGTGTTTTGGGGTGTCTGTGAGCTTAGTATGTCTTTAGGTAGTCTGTGTATTGATGGGTGGGTTTGTGTTCCTGTCTTGTTTGTTGTTTGGTGTGAGGTGTCCAGCACTGGGGGCTGCAGGCAGTTTGGTGGAGCCGGGTCTTGGATTCAGATAGAGGCCTCTGAGAGAGCTCTCAGTGATTAATCGTCCCTGGGGCCATGAATTCTCTAGTGGTCCAGCATCCTGGACTTGGTGCTCCCACCCTAGAGCCTCAGGCCTGACATCAGTTTGGGGAATGAAGACCCTGCAAGTTGCTCATCCCAGCAATAAAGGGGAGTAAAAAAACTTTTTTAAATTAAAAAAATGATAACAAACTCCCAGACAAATGGTAAATAGTAAAACCAAACAAACAAAAACAGAAACAAGGAAATATGCACACACACAAAAGAAACAAAAACAGAACCAAATAAAACAAAAAACAAGAGAACAACCAGATAAACAAAAGAACCCAAGAACAAAATCAAACAATTAAAAAGAAAACTAACAAAAACACAAAACCAAAAGACAAATCCAAAGCAGAGTGAGGGTGGGGTGATTAAGACTTACTTTGACACATGGAATACGGGAAAGTGATGCTGTGTCAGTTCCAGATGTATCCCTTAAGAACCCTGGCTGCTCATTCTTTCCCTCTCAAGGTCAGCCACAATGTAGAAAATATGACTACTCTAAGGTTGCATTGTTAAGAGAGAGCTCAAGAGGAGAGACCATCTGAAGGAGCACTGAGGTACCAGACATGTGAGTAATGCATCCATGGACCTTTCAGCTTTGCCCAGCTGCTGGCTGAAAGTGGCAGAGTGAGTCATCCCAGCCAACACCATTTGGAGGAGAAGAACCACCCAACTGAAGTCAATTATTTTAGCAACAACAAAATGATTGTGATTTTTGTTATTTTAAGTTTCTAAGTTTGCGGACTGGTTATGAAGCAATAGGATACTGAAAAGTAGGGCTTTCCATGTTTTCTCATTTTTCATGTGTCACTTTTGGTTGTGTTTCAAGGAATGTGTCCATTTAATCTAAATTGTTGAGTTTATTATCATAATGTTGTTTATAATATTTCCTTATTCTTTAAATATCTGTTGACTCTGTAGTGTTATCATCTATTTTTGATGTTTTGTAAGTTTTCCTCTTTTTCTTGATTAGTTTTGCAGGGTTTTAAAAAATTTTTGTTGATCATTTCAAAGAGCTATACTTTGGCTTTATTTTTTTAATTTGCTTGTTTTTTATTTAATTGATTTTGGCTTTTTATCATTTCTTTCTCTCTACTCATTGTGGGGTTATTGTGTTCTTCCTTTTTAGATTGTTAAGGTGTAAATTTGAACTACTGATTTTTTATATGAAAATATATTTTTAACATCTTTATTGGAGTATAATTGCTTTACAATGGTGTGTTAGTTTCTTCTTTATAACAAAGTGAATCAGCTATACATATACATATATCCCCATATCTCCTCCCTCTTGTTTCACCCTCCCTCCCACCCTCCCTATCCCACCCCTCTAGTTGGTCACAAAGCACTGAGCTGATCTCCCTGTGCTATGCAGCTGTTTCCCACTAGCTATCTATTTTACACTTGGTAATGTATATAAGTCCATGCCATTCTCTCACTTCGTCCCAGCTTACCCTTCCCCCTCCCCATGTCCTCAAGTCCATTCTCTACATCTGCGTCTTTATTCCTGTCCTGTCCCTAGGTTCTTCAGAACCTCTTTTTTTTTTTTTTAGATTCCATATATATGTGTTAGCATATGCTATTTGTTTTTCTCTTTCTGTCTTACTTCACTCTGTATGACAGACTCTAGGTTCATCCACCTCACTACAAATAACTCAATTTTGTTTCTTTTTATGGTTAATATTCCATTGTATATATGTGCCACGTCTTCTTTATTCACTGTCAATGGACACTTAGGTTCTTCCATGTCCTAGCTATTGTAAATAGAGCTGCAATGAATGAACTATTGATTTTTAATCTTTGCTCTTTTTTCTATTATAGACATTTATAACTGTATATTTCCTTGTAGGCACTGCTTTAACCTCATTCCATAAAATTTGTTATTTTTTGTTTTCATCATCATTCAGTTAAACTATTTTCTAATTTCCCTACTAATTTTTTTGTCATGAGTTATTTAAAAGAATGCTGCTTACTTTCCAAATATTTGGGATGATTTTCTAGGTATCTATTTTACTTGATTTTTAATCTAATTCCATTGTGCTCATGAAACATACTCTGGAAGATTTTAATCTTTTGCATTTTACTGAGACTTGTTTTATTACTCAGCTTATGGTCTATTTTGGTAAATGTTCATGTGCACGTGAAAAAAATGTGTATTTTAAAATTGTTCAGTGAAATATTCTGAAAATGTCAGTTAAATCAAGATTGTTGATAATGTTGTTCAGATCTTTTATATCTTTACTATTTTTTTGTCTCCTCATTCTGCAAATTACTGAGGTAGAGTTGTCAAAATCTCCAGTCATGATCAGGGAATTGTCTAATTTTCTCTTTCCTTTAGTCAGTTTTTGCTTTACGAATTTTGAAGCTCAGTTATTATGTACAAAGTTAAGATTTAAACGACTTCCGGCTGAGCTAACTCTTTTGTTATTATGAAATGTCCCCCTTTATCTGTGGAAATACTCTTTGCCTTGAAGTCTACTTCATCTTATTTTAATATAACCATACCAGGTTTCTTATTTTTACTATTTTCATCTTTTTCCATCCTTTTACCTTCAATCTGTGTCTTTATATTTCACATTCATGTAGTTGGGTATTGCTTTTTAAAAGTTTACTCTGACAATCATTTTCTTTGAACTAGAGTATTCAGCTCATTTTTACTAAACTATATAGTGGATTTTAAGTCTAACATCTGGTTATTTTTTTTAATTTTTATTAATTTTGGCTGCATTGGCTCTTAGTTGTGGCATGCAGGATCTTCGTTGAGGCATGCGGGATCTTTCGTTGCAGCATGTGGGCTCTTCATTGTGCTGCATAGGCTTCTCTCTAGTTGTGGCATGCAGGTTTTCTCTCTCTAGTTGTGGTGCCTGGGCTCCAGAGCACATGGGCTCTGTAGTTTGCAGCACGCAGGCTCTAGTTGAGGTGTGCGAGCTCAGTAGTTGTGGCACACGGACTTAGTTGCCCCACAGCATGTGGGATCTTAGTTCCCTGACCAGGGATCGAACCTATGTCCCCTGCAATGCAAGGCAGATTCTCTACTGGACCACCAGGGAAGTCCCTAGTTATTTGTTTTATATTTGTTCCATCTGCTTTGTGTTCCTCTTCCTCTTCTGTAGGCTTCTTTTGGATTAATTGAATACTTTGTATTCTTTTTTCATCTCCTTTATTGGCATCAAAGTTATTCCTCTTTTTTATTTTTATTTTTTATTAGTTGCTTTAAGGATTATAATATGTGTTCTTAATTTATCACAGTCTAATTATAATTATTATTGTTTCACTTCACACATTATTGTTCACACTTCACAAATATAAGAAACTAATAGCAGTATAACTTCATTTTCCTCTTCATCCTTTGTGATATTGTCATAATTTTAATTATATGCATATTATAAATCTCAATTTGTAATGCTATTATTTTCACTTGAAATGGACATTTGTCTTTTAAGGAAATTAAGGGGAAAGCTAGTGTTTTAAAATTACATTTAACATTTTTCAGTGTTTGTCACTTCTTCCTATAGATCTGTGTTTCCATTTGGTGTCATTTATCTTTAGCCTAAGAACTCTTTTTAGTAGTTCTTATACTGCAGGTCTGCTGGTAACCAATTATTTCAACTTTTAAAAAATCTGAAATGTCTTTATTTCACCCTCATTTTTAAAGAATATTTTTGTTAGATCCAAAATTCTTAGATTACAATTTTTTCTTTCTTCATTTCAGTGTAATTCTGTGATCTTCTAGTCTCCATTGTTTCTAATGAGAAGGTAATTGTCTTTGTGTCAGTGCTTCTGTGTATTTATTTTGTCATTTTGCCCTGGTTGCTTTCAAAGTTTTCTCTTCATCTTTGGTTTTCAGCAGTTTGATTATAATGTACTTACTTGTAGTTTTCACTGTATTTATCCTGCTTGGGGGTTTGCTTAGTTTCTTTTTTTTTGTGGTACGTGGGCCTCTCACTACTATGGCCTCTCCCGTTGTGGAGCACAGGCTCTGGACGTGCAGGCTCAGCGGCCATGGCTCATGGGCCTAGCCACTCTGCAGCATGTGGCATCTTCCCTGACTGGGGCATGAACCCATGTCCCCCGCATCGGCAGGCTGACTCTCAACCACTGCACCACCAGGGAAGCCCTCGTTTAGTTTCTTGAATTGGCAAGTGGATGCTTTTGACTACATTTAGGAAAATTTCAATCATTATTTTTTCAAAAAATTGTTTCTTTCCTATTCTTTCTCTGCTTTCCTCTGAGACTTTAATTGGACTTAGACTATTTAACATTGTCCCAAAGGTCACTGGGACTCTGTTCATGTTTTTAAATTAAAAAAAAATTTTTTTTCAGAGTGGAAATTTTTATGAATCTATCTCTAGTTCATTTGCTCTTTCTCTTATCATCTTATATTTGTTTTTAAGCCAATCTAGTAAATTTTTGATTTCTGATATTTTCTTTTCAGTTATAGAATTTCCATTTGTTTCTTTTTCATAATTTCTGTTTCTCTGTGGGCATTTCTTATATGTTCACTCATTAGGACCATATTTTTCTTTAAGTTTTTAACATATTTGGAATAGCTTTAAAAAAAATCCTTGTGTGCTGATTCTAACATCTGAGTCATATCAGGATCTGTTTCTAACTGCTTTTTTTCTTGATTATGAGTCATATTTTTTGCTTCTTTGTATGCCTAGTAATTTTTTACTGTATCCCTGGACATTGTAAGTTATACATTTTAAGGAATCTAGCTTATTTTTTTACTTTAAATAGTTTTGAGTTTTGTTCTGGCAGACAGTTAATTTACTGGTAGCTCTCCTTGATCCTTTCGAGGCTTAGTTTTAGGCTTTGCTACAGCAGAGCTGTTGTATTTATCTGTTGCTGTGTAACAAATTACCCCCAAACTTAGCACTTTAAAACAACTTTTATTATCACACCATTTCTGAGGATCAGGAATCTGGGAGTGACTTTATTTGATGGTTCTGGCTCAGAGTCTCTTATGATGTTGCAGTCAAACCATCATTTGGGGCTGTAGTCATCTAAGCCTCCATCATAGTTGCAAAATATGCTTTCAAGAGCACTCATGTGCTTGTTGGCAGACCTCTTCCCATTGCTGGCTATGACATAGGCCTCTGTCCCTCTTCATTTGGACTTCTCCATGGGGGGGGACTAGACAAAGGTATGAATAACAGGTGAGGATCATTGGGAAGGGGGCTACCAGCTGCTACAAGGATCTAGAGTAACACTTAGTCTAGATTAGGGTTTCTCAACCTTGACAATATTGACATCTTGGGCTGGAAAATTCTTCACTGTGTGGGATTATCTTGTGTACTGTGGGATGTCTAGCAACATCCCTGGCTCTACACACTAGATGGCAGTAGTGCTTCCTATCATGACAGTGAAAAAAGGTCTCCAGACTTTACCAAATGTCCTTTGGGGGAGGGGCAAAAATCACCTCTCCCCTCCAACTGGCAGCCACTTCTCTAGAACCCGAACCTTATTTGTGAGATGTGGGATAAATATTCTGTCACAGATGAATATCTTAATGGGGTCTCTTTAATCTGGTTGGACTAGAACTCCAATGACTCCTAACACTGTGTGACCTTTAGTATCGCAGCTCTGCTTTCAACCATGTGTCAAATGTTTTCTGCTGTGCCTTTCTGTCTTTGTACATGTGCAGCCCAGGTCTTATCCAGTTCCCTTCTCTATGCTACTCAACTATTTTTTTTGGTAAATTAATTAATTAATTATTTTTTTGGCTGCATTGGTTCTTCATTGCTGCACGTGGGCTTTCTCTCATTTTGGTGAGTGGGTGTTTTACTCTTTGTTGCAGTACGCGGGCTTCTCATTGCAGTGGCTTCTCATGTTGTGGAGCATGGGCTTTAGGTGCGTGGGCTTCAGTAGTTGTGGCACGTGGGCTCTAGAGTGCAGACTCAGTAGTTTTGGCTCATGGGCTTAGTTGCTCCATGGCATGTGGGATCTTCCTGGACCAGGACTCGAACCCATGCCCCCTGCCTTGGCAGGCAGATTCTTAACCACTGCACCACCAGGGAAGTCCTGCTACTCAACTCTTCACGTTTTGGTGCTTCAACAGCCCCAAACTCTTATCTCTGCCTTTTCAACTCAGCATTTGCACTCTCTCTGCTATTTGTGCTCTCTGCTATTTGTGCTGGGACTCCTTCTTTGCCGTGGTCAGGAAATTGTCTTAGGTCAAGAGCCAGACAGCACATGGGGCTCACCTGATGTGCTTCCTTCTCTTAGGGGTTGCAATCCTGAGCTGGCTACAACAATGCTTTACAGCATTTTCCTTAGGTATTTTGTCCCATTGTATCTACTTATGGCAGAATGGCAAGTGTGATGACAATTATTCCACGGTGGCTGAAGGTACACATTCTCCACATATTGTTGTTGTTTTTAAAGGAACCAACATTTAAAAATCAGAAGATTTCACTGCCCTGGAGAATCACATGGGACTAACAAATGACAGTATTTGTCCAGACTGATGGTTGCTGTTCATCTTGACATTTATGCTGTTGTTTTCTTATTTCTATGAATCCAAGTGCCTCCACCTGTGTGTCTCACAAAAAATGGAAAGATATTCTGAGTGGACAGTGTGGTTTTTCTCACACATGTCCAACCTCACTTATTTTTGTCATCCACACTTGAGCTGGTGATCCCTTTTCCTGAAATTTAGGGGAAGATGAGATCCAGGGGAAGAAAACATTCTGGTGTCATCTGTCTTGTCCATAAATAAAGCTTGGAGACTGTTTGATTCAAGCCAGTGCATCTCCCATGAATTCATTGGGTTGGGGTTATCCACATGGCCACCACCAGGCAATTAAATGAACAGACTTCCTGAGGGGTTGGCTCTGATGTGGTTGTCTGAGTCTACTCGGAAGCTATTCATTTTCCCGAGGGCTCTGGAAAGAGACCCTTCAGTAGCACGTTACTGAAAGAAAACTCAAAGAGAAGAAGAACTGTGCTTTACCATATCAGGGTCATCTTCTGAATCAGATCCCATTTCACCCTGTTTAGGGTTTCTGAAGGAGCAAGAAGAGGCTCTATCCTAAATGGAGGCCAGTGGCTTATCCCCCAGGAGGTCCCTGTGCACGAAATCAGAACAATCATCACTGAATCCATAAAAGCAGGAAGAGTGTTAAACTGCACTTAAGTGGGGTTTGTACACTTGAATGCCCAGAGGGGTCAGATATGCAACATAAATGAATCAAGCAGGATGTTGAACAAAATAGAGTGGAGTGGTCTGTGGCCCCTGGAGGGCACATTTCCTGGTTGGGCAATCCATTTACAGAAGTTTAAAACATGGAGCCAGTCAAACAAATCCACACCTGGGTTTGCCTGTGGACTGCCAGTTTACAGACCTGGTTCACATTCTTTATTAGTTCAGTGGAAGACACTGTTGCCAGTTTTCCCTGGGGGCATCAGCTGTCTTGTCAGGATGTGCACAGTATGGAGGAGGCTAGTTTCAGTAGCTTGGGCCATTCCTGGGGGATTTGGGTTGTGCCCAAGGGCAAAGAGCCCAGCATAAGCTTCATGGTCTGGACTTGATGGCTACTCTGAGCTGTCCCCTGATGGAGGAGTCCTGCCCCTCAGGATCTCATGCCTTAGGGAATGCACTCTTCTGAGAGCTTTTCTCTTTTTGTTGGAGTTGTGTGATGCTCAGTGAGTTCAGGGCTGTGGAGGGGAGCGGAGGGGAGTGAAGGGAGCTCCAGGCCACCCAGCCATTCACCCTGAACTGACCCTTTTCCTCAGATCACACCTAGTGGACCTGACCCCAGCCTGCCGAGCTATGGCACACACCAATGCTGCAGTCTGAGTTGCACGGGGAGGAATGGGGGACAGGCCCACCTGAGCCCATGGGGCCAGGAGGAAAGATCACACTGAAACCCCTTCACCCCATTTCTTGGCCACAGCAAGTAGCCCTCCTCCACGCTGCAGCCATCTCTCCTGTGCACAGAGTCAGAAAAGCCCTCTTTTCCCTGCGGTCTCACTTTAGCTCTTCACATGCAGAGGTGTCTCCACTTTTTCTGCAAAGAGTTCCCAGCAGGGCTGGGATAGAGCTAGTGGCCCAGGCTAGTTGTTCATCCTCCCCACCTGATTGGTTACCTTACAGTGTCTTCCTGGCTTCTCTAGATTTTTCTTGGTGTTCATGAGAAAACTGTGCACACTAGTCTTTTAAATATTATATTTTTTATAAAGTGCTAATCTTAAGTATTTTACTAGGTTCAGAAAAAACAGTCCAATGTTTACATAAGATTTAAAAAAACTATCAGAAAACTAGGAATAGACAGAAACTTCTTGAACTTCATAACAACTTCTATATTTCAAAAGCCTTCAGCAAATAGGATACTTGGTGAAAACATATGCACTATGAACAAGGCTGGGTGATAAGGCCCATCCCCACTGTTAACACCACATTTAGGGTTTTGGCACCAATGCGCTATGGAATGGAAATGTCATAAGACCTGTCAGAATTGGAAGGAAAAAATTAAATCCTCATTACAAGAAGAGAATAACATCACATATATATTAAACTCAGCCCAATCAACAGACAAAATAATAGAACCAACAAGTTGCTTAAGCAATTTTCTGGATGCACAATCAGCCTGGATGAACAGACAGCAACAGCCTCCCTCTATATCAGCAACAACCATCTAAAAAGTAAGAAGTCATTGAGCTTCCTGGTTGGTGATCATGTCGAGGTGCTGGGAAGGTGCTGCACCTGGAGAAAGCATGGAAACTCTGTGCCCTTTCCCCACACATCACCTAATGCATCTCTTCCATTCTACTGTTCCTGAGTTGTATCCTTTATAGTAAACCAATAAGCAGACTGAAGGCAAAGCCTGTAATACCTTTTCTAAAACAGAGTTCTCTTTTTATTGATTCAGTTTCGGGGTGGAAAATACAGAAGGCTTCTTGGTTTATACATGACTTTGTAAGAGAATCAGTACTTATAGGGCTATTGAAATTCCAGGTATTGAAGCAATAGCAAAATTACACTTGGACTACAAATGAACAGGGTTCTCTTCAAACAATCCAAAAACAGCTGGCTACTAGCCAAATCCTCCATTGGTCCTGTCAAATGATGAGACATTGCCAACCAAATAAATTATCTTTACTGAAAAAGAAGTGAGGAAACATATATGTAGCAAATGTACTGGAAAGATGTTGACATTCAAAAAATACCATAAAGTGCTTTATAGGAACAAATTCTTAATGAAAAATGTCCAAGAAATTTTAAAAAGTCACCATTTGCAATAGCAAAAAAGCATCCAGAAGTCAACCTAACAAAGAATGCAGAGGACTTTTCTGTAGAAAAATGGAAACTTCTAGTAAAGGACATAAAAGGAGACATGGAGAGATTACTGTGTGTATGGGTGAGATTTCTTACTGATACAAGGCTTTCAAGTCTCCCAGATTCATCTAGGTATTGAATGCAATCCAGATCAAAATTTCAGCTGGAATTGTTGAGGAAATCAACAAACTCATTGCTAAATGTATATGGAAGAATCAAGGTATAAGAAGAGGTGAGTCACTCCAGGCCAAACACATGTAGGTCTTTCCATTGCTTCTCATGTGATGAGGTTTCCAGACCCTACACCATCCTAGACCTCCACCTTAGTATATTCCAGTTCATCAAAATTCTTCATAAATTGCTGTTCCAAGTAGCAAATTCAATCCCATTATGGTCACCACAAGATAGAGGAGGGCCATGAGCCTCCAACTAGGTACCCTGGAGTAATGGAAATAGCAGAAGCCTTGAAGTCTGGTAGATGTGGTGGGACACCCCCCAGCTCTGATCCAACTTCCATCTGTCACTCAGCCTACACTCCAAGGAGGTGAATTTAACAAGCTTACCATGATTGGGGCATTTCCATCTCTTCTTTTCTTTCACGTTCAATCCTTTCCTACTCTTTGTCTTCACATATTACTTGATTCTTTCTTTCTATCCTCTTTATTTATTTTTAATACACTGGTTCAGAACCAGTGTTCTTTTTTTTTTTTTTTTTTTTTTGGCTGAGTTTGGGTCTTTGTTGCTGCTCATGGACTTTCTCTAGCTGCGGTGAGCGGGGGCTACTCTTTGTTGCGGTGCGCGGGCTTCTCGTTGTGGTGGCTTCTCTTGTTGCAGAACACAGGCTCTAGGTGGCGGGCTTCAGTAGTTGCTGCATGTGGACTCAGTAGTTGCGGCTCGCGGGACCTAGAACACGTGGGCTTCAGTAGTTGTTGCTTGTGGGCTCTAGAGCGCAGGCTCAGTAGTTGTGGCGCACAGGCTTAGTTGCTCCGCGGCATGTGGGATCTTCCCGGACCAGGGATTGAACCCATGCCCCCTGCATTGGCAGGTGGATTCTTAACCACTGTGCCACCAGGGAAGTCCCTGTCCTCTTTATTTTTAAAAGAGGTGGAAATATAAAAGCAAAAAAGGAGGTGAATGAGAAAGGAATCTGAGCAGGTATGAAAAAGTTTTTTATAGCCATTTTATAAAAATTAGGCACGCAGAGTATTTCCAATTACTAAATAAACTATCAATCAATCTGGTTTGCTAATTGGACTTCTCCAAGGGCATTGCGAAAGCCCAAGAGGAAGAACACTGAACCCATTGCAGATGAAAGGAACAGACCTGCCTACCACCCAGTGTCCACCCAGTGAAGCCAGGAAAGGTCAGGAGAGGGGAGGAACTTCTGGAGAATTCCTGGCTGGAAAAAGCGCTTAGGCAGGGCAAGGGCTGCTGAGGAGAGAGAGGGCCTGCAGGTTAACAATGTTTTCCTCAAGGTCACTGGCCCTCTGCAACACTTGAGAGGTGAAGGTTGAGACATATTAACCAGAGGAACTCGTGATATCTTAAAAGAATTTGAGAGCTAAGTCATATAGGTCTCAACTGTTGTAGACAAATAATAAATCAGAATGTCTGTCAAAATTTAAAAAAAAAAAAAGAAGAGCTAAGTCAATCTTTCAAAATTTCTCTGTCACGACATGTCATGGAGGCTGTGGTCCTGGTCATGGGATAGACTTGGGATGTCAATAGCATGAAATAGAGAACTTGAAACAGACCTGGTATTCGTGGGAATTTGGTATACAAGTGGCACCACAAAGAAAGGGGGAAAGGACAAGTTGTTCAGTGGATGAGGCTGGGAAAACCGGCTCACTTTAAAACTGGACTCTACTGCAATATCCCATGTGGTCTCTGGATGGATTAAAGGCTGACAGATGGAAGGCAAAGCTTTAAAGCCGGCAGAAGATTATGCAGGACAACATCTTTGAGATCTAGAGTAGTAGACAGACTTTGTAAACAAAACTCACCACAATGCAAACCCGAGGTGAAAAATGGATGCTTTTGGCTAAATCAAAATTAAGTATATCTGTTCAATGAAGAACTCCACAGCCCAAGTCAAGAGAGGGCAGACTGGGAGAAGACATTTGTGATGCCTGCAACTGCTAAGGGATTACTTTTTAGAATACAGGAAGGTCTTCGGCCAGTCAGTAAGAGAAAGGCATGTAACCCAATAGAAAAATGGGAAAGGAGAGGAAGAGGCATTTCTTATAAGCAGATGATGCCCAAACGGCCAGCAAGTGTCTGAAGAGATTTAAACACACCAGGGATCAAAGAAACACAAAGCAACGGTAAGATGCCACTGGACATCCAGCGGAGTGGCCACATTGAAAAGGTGGATGATACCAAGTGTCAGTGGGGTGTGTGCTAGGATTTTCAGGCATGACTGGTTGGGGTGTGGTTCTGGCAACAATTACGCAGAGTTTTGTGGACATGCCCTTTGACCCAGGAATCCTAGAGAAGTGTTCACAGGGATGCCTGAGGGGACATGCATGGCTATGTTTATTATGGCATCGTTTCTGAGAGCAGAATGCTGGAGATAGGCTCCAGGATCCCAGCCAAGAGAACGTTACAGGTTCGATGTAGCAGGTGCAAAATGCCATGTATGAAGCAACATGAAGGAACACTGAACGAGTTATTCATACAGTTCCATAGACGGAGCTCAAAAAACATGTTAAAAGAAGAAAGTAGGAATTGAATGGAGTTTGTAGCCCAAAATTGTTTATGTAAGGCAACATGAGGAGGGTTCCATGCACACTCCACAGGGAAGCCTGCCTCTTTAAGGTCGGATCAGACATGTTAGAGAATGTGCTTATGGAGGGAGGCCGCGGAGGGGGGGTAGTAAGTAGGGAAAAATTAAGTGGAATACAATAAATCAGGGGCTTGCATGCATCTGTGTTAACAGAGCTGTGATCTGAGGAGTATGGTTTTAGCACAAATATCTGAAGCTGAAGTTCAAATAAATGAGGAAATGAATAGGCAAGCAAGTTCCAGGTTTTAAAATAAATCCACACGTCGTCTGTCCCTGTATGGAGGAGCCATTAAACAAATGTAGGTGGGAAAACTGGCTTTTAATCTAGGGAGAAAGGAAATCTTAATCCAGTCAGATCCCAGACATCATGATGAATTCCTCATGCTTTCAAATGTAATTAAAACAGCGAAAAGGCAAAGTGCTTGCCTGTTGTCTCAACTCCGGAAGGAAGAAAATGCTGAGTGACAGTGGTGGTAATATAAGAATATAGATTTTAAACATGCTTCCTATGTGCTAGGAACTGTGGACTGTGCAATGAACTTTACATGGATGGTTCTTTTTATTGCTCATGGCCATCAGCTGCTCTCCATTGTACAGATGATGCTCTTGACTAGGGAGGGAAGAATCTTGCCTGAAATCATGGCGCAATGGCTTGACCAGCTTGGAACTCAGCCCGCCAGCCTCAGAGCCTGTGCCTTGACCCAGTGATGTGACGAGCATTGGGATAACAGCAAAACAGAGGCGGCTCTGCAAATGGAACACAACCAAGATAAAAAGCAGCAACAGATGGGAAATAGCGGATTCCATAACGATGATAGGAAAATTAATATAAACATAAGGGCTTGTTACAACTCTCCTCCTCCAGGACACAGTGTCCAAAGCAAGTGAAAAAGGAATTTACTTAAACGGAAACTAAAGCAGTAAACCAATGTCTCAAGAAGTTTCACTTTAAGTCATTAAAAAATGCCAACTAATAATGCGTTTTCCCCTTACCCAGTTATTGTTATAAAAAAAATAAGTGCATGCCATAAAACTTTGTGTTACTGAGAATGTGGGGGACAGACACATCCATGCACAGCTGGTGGAAGCCAAACATGTATGCAACTAATTTGGGAGGCAAACACCCCTTGAAGTGGAATGAAAATACAACAGTGTTTTTCTTCTACTTTCCCCTTAATATGTATTTGGTTGGAGGACGTCTTGCCATCTACATACGTGGGCAGGTCCCATGCCCTCTTAGTTCTCTCTCAGGTGACAGGTCTCTCGCAGACCCCATTCAGAAATCAGCACGACCAGTTCAAAGTTGCGACTAAACTCTTAATTCGGCAGAATGTCCCATTTTCTGCCTGTCCCCAGGTTGGGCTGACTTCTGGTTGGAATCCTACCATAGGAAGTTGGTGGGGTTGCCATCTGCTCTGTTCCTCCCCCTGGAGCTTCTCTCCCAACCTTGCCAGTCAGGGTGGGCTAGCTGCCTGCTCTTGGCCTGGCCGGTGTTGGGCTGTATCTCTCACGTGTGCTGTTTGATGGTTGCTGGAAGCTTCCAGCTCTGTGACCATGGGGTTCTTGGGATGGAAAGTCCCCTATCCCATGGGTCCCTCAGGAAGAGACAAAGCTTTCCTCAGGAGGGGGCAGTGTAAGGGTGGGTGGTTGGGCGCTGCTGCAGTTGTTCAGCAGGTGAGCCATGTGCTTTTACCTCTGCCAGCCCCTCCTCTTGTCCTCAGCTTCTGGTTCCCACAGGTTCATTGCGTGCAGACTCCCCCTGAGCTCCTCATCCCCTCGGCCTGGGGGTTCTGGGTTCCACCACATTTGGTCACCAGGAACATCCTTCATCCTTGGTCCTGATGCAGTGGGAGGTGGGCTGTTCCTAGTACAGCAGCCTCCTCCAAAATCTGCTTCTATGACCATGATACTGGGCCCACGATTGGCTGGCACTTGCTCCCAAGTGGGAGTCAGGCATCAGTCCTCAGTGTCCAGGGCCTCCAGGTGGCCTCATGGAAGTGCCCTCAGTAGACTAGAGGTGAAGGAGGTGGCACTCCACACCCCTCAACCTTGGAGGGGGCAGCATTCATGATATGAAAGTGGCTCCTTCCAATCAAATGTACTCCAATCCTTCAAAATCCTCTCTCAGCACCTTTATATTCTTCTAGTTGGTGAGGAGGTTTTGTAGGAATTGGGATGCAGGCTGAATTTTGGGGGTACCCACCTACTTTTGAATTCCTCATTGCTTCCATCTGGGACTGACCATTAATTAGGCTTACATGTTGGAACACTAGTGTGTGCTGGGCACACCACCAGAAGGTGCTGAGTATACACACGTGCTTATGATATGGCCTTTGTCTTGAGCATTCAAGGAAGCAGACTGGATGGGGGCGGGGGTAGGACAGGACCAAGGAGACATCTGCCTGATGACACCAGGATGAAATTCATGGAGTTGATGGCACGTGTACCAGACCCATGTCCAGGATTGGGCTATGGGGTCCACTAAGAATTTCTGTAAGTGACAGAAAATCCCACTTAAACCGGCTTAAGCTCTAAAGGGAATTTATTGGCTCATGTTACTGACAAGTCCAGAGAGACCGGCTGCAGGTTAGGTGCAACTCGCCATTGCAGTGACGTCACTAGGAACCAGGTCCAGTCCTCTGGGGTTCTCTAGGCTCTGCTCTGTCTGAATGCTGGGTTCAGCCTTAGCCTGGCTCCCACCATGGGAGCAAATAGCTGCAGCAGCTCCCGACATCCACTCTCACACCGCTCCCTCCTGCAGAAGAGCTCCATCTCTTCCTGAGGTACCCGTGGGATAGAGGGACTTTCCATCCCAGAACCCCGAGGTTCACTCTGATTGGACCCACTTAGGCCAGGGACATGCGACGTGCTGGCTCTCTTAAGTCCTAGTTTCCTGCTTCGTCCTGGTCAGGGGCAATTGGGAGAAGGTGACCAGCAATGTGAAGAGCAGAAGCAGCAGTGGGAAGCCGGCTCATGTTGCAGCAGAGGGACTTCTACATTGTGGCATTAGCTCTCCAAGGTAACTGCCTTGCCTAAGGTCGCATCAAGAGTTAGTGAATATGGACTCGTGTCTGAAGACCCTGAAGCCCAAGCTCTTGCTACTCTACTGCCTCCTCCTGGGTCCAGGGGTGCCCTCTGGCCTGGTCAGGGACCGGGAGGTACAGAGACCAGGGCATGAAGCTTCTATTCTTGGAGGACAGGAGGGCATGCGGAGCTGGAGGTGGTGGGGAGCCCAAGAAGGGTGGTCTAGGCTGGATAACAGGCCTTGAAGGTCAGGCTAAGGCAGTTGCCCTTTATCTTGTAAGGCTTGGGGAGTGAGGGATTGGCTCCAGGTTTTGAAGAGAGCGCCAGGGTTCTGGGTGGATGGATGGGAGGAAGGATGGGCACTAAGACACAAGGGCTGTGGTGACACCTGGGACTATATACCTGGGCTCTTCCCCCCACAACTCCCGGTTACTGGTGTCCATGGTAACACCTCCGGCTTGCCCGAGCTCGATTTGGAGGCAGAACCTTTGCCCGGATGCTGAGCTCTGGGAGAACCAGTCACCATCGAGTCCCTGACACTTCACATCCTATTGATGCTGGAAGGGATACCTATTCTCCGTTACTGATCAGGGGATGTTCCGTGTCCATCTCATGCCCTACCTCCCGGTCCTGTGGCCCGCGTCCTCTTCTCTCAGCCTCCTCTTCATGCTGCTCACCAGCCTGAGTAGATGAGAATTTTTCCCCAAGCAGTCATACAGGATTCAGTATGTCCTTTCCTAAAACAATGGAGAAATTGTGGTTAAATTGAGGACATCCAGACCCTCTCCTGAATTCCTGACAAAAATCCACCCAGAGTGACGTCCAAACCCCTTAGACTGGCTGAGTCACTTCCCTTCTCCAGCTTCACCCACAGCCCCCTGCTGCTCCATGTCAAAGGCATTCAACTCAGCTCCCCTCCCTTACCAGGTCACATGCTTGGATACCTGCCTGCCTTGGCACAGGTACCCCACAAGACAGGGACCCCGCAGGGGCTGCATGTTTGTTCTCTTCTGAAGTTGCAGCTGTTTTATGAAAACCCGCCTCCTCCAGGCACATCTCTTGCTCCGTGATGAAGGTCTCCCTCGGTCACATAAATGGGAGGTGAGACATTTTCACAGTTCTGGGACTCAGTAGCTGGGCTGAAGTCCTCCCCTTCTAGACCTACCCCCATCTGGGCTCCTCTCTTTTCAAACCTAGCTCAAAGGCTCTCAGAATCAAACTATTGCTGTACCCAAGGGACCCTGGACCTAGGATCGGCATGCCCGGACCGTCCTCTGTCTGTCTTTGGGGTCTCCCTTAGGCCAGCTTCTTCCCCATAGGTACGCCTATCCCCTTTTTTCATATGAGGAAACTGAGGCTCAGAGACCTAAAGAGACTCTAAGAGGCCAGGTCACCAGCCTGCAGAGTCATATCTGGGTCAGGGTCTGCCAGGCTCCCAAACCTGAGTTCTTCCCTCCAAAAATGCCATTCATTACCCATGGGCAAGGCCATTCTTGTAAATCAAACAATAAATTGCAAAAACAAGATAAGGGAAGCATGCTAGATGAAATGAACTGACAGCTTCCATGATAAAAGGCTGAGATAAAACAGGAGAAGAACTACAAAATTTTTTTAGACTTAGAAGTGCAAGAGTAAATGACATTAGCTAATGGAATAAACAAGACAGAAGAGATAGTAAAATAGGGTAATTAAAAAAATGTGACTCTGGATGGGAAGGGGGGATGGGCTGGCAGCACAGTCCAGAGGAGCCTGGGGCGGCTCCTGCCATCTGCCTCCTTCCCCAGGGCCAGTGGCTGGCAGCCCCACCTGACAGGGCACCAATGGAAGGTCTCACTGCTGACCAGGCTCTCTTTGCTCTGGAATTAGGTACCCCGACCACACAGGCTGATGTCCAGCAGCAGTTCTGACCAGACAGGGAGGGGAGGGCCCAGAATCTCCACTGGGTCCGGGTCAGCGCCCACTTCTGTAGCTGGTCTCTTTGCAGGATGATAATACCTTCCCGATTCAAGTAGCTGCATCTCCATAAAACATCCTGCACATGCATTTATTTACAGACTCATATCTTAGCTGCTCGCATTTCAGACAGGCCTCCCTTCAGTTTACCCTGATCTAAGAGGATTCGCTACCTGCTAGGAAGGCAGCAGAACCCAAGGGCCCCACTTGGTGGGGTCTTTGGCCTAGACACCTTTCTCAGCCTTGCCTGCTGGGGGTTGGTCTCTGGCCCAGGAGGTGAGCCCAGGGGAGCCCTGAGTGGAGGCTTCAGGCTCAGTGGCTCCAGCCCGAACTGGCTGGGCTCTGGTGTCTGAGAGCAGCATCTTCTCAGTAGCCTGCAGACAAGAGGATGCGCGTGTTGTTGCTGGGATACGGTGGAGGCCCGGGAAGCAAGGCCTGGCTGATTGTCGGCCAAAGCATTGATTTTTACCAAGGGGCTCTGCAGGCTCCTGTGTCTGGGCAGACTTGGGGCTGGGGGAGCTGGGGCTGGCTGCCAGGGGGCTCAACTCTGAAACAAGCTTTGAAAAAGAAGACTGTTTTGGGGGGCTTCAGTCCTTGGAGGGCAAGGACCAGTTTAGCCCGAACATGCCCTTCTTTGGTTGTCACTTCCTCATCCAGCACCTTCTCTGCTGGCATCAGGGAGGGAACAATCTACTCCTACCTTCATGAACCCTGCTTCTAGTGGGGGGACCAAAAAGGCCCAGGCAGTGCAGGTGCTGAGAAGGTGGTGGAGAAAATAAGTAACTGCAGTGATGGGAGGCAGACAGCACTATGGCTGGGTGACCTTGGATGATTGCCTAACCTCTCTGAGCCTCAGTTGTCTCATCTGTAACATGAGGATGATAAAAATAGTGTGTGCCTCAGAGGGTTGTTGAGAGAATTACATGAGATAAGGGGTGAGGCACTTAGAATATTGCCCACACATAACAAGTGCTCGACAAGTGTTATGGGCTGAATTGTGTCCCCCAAAATTCATGTGTTGAAATCCTAGCCCCCAGTACCTCGGAATGGGACTGCATTTGGAGACAAGGTCTTTAAAGAGATGGCAAGTTTGAAATGAGGGTGTTAGGATGGGCCCTAATCCAGTATGACTGGTGTCCTTATAAGAAGCGGAGATTAGGACACAGACACACACAGAGGAAAGATCATGTGAGGACACAGGGAGGAGACAGACGTCCACAAGCAAGGAGAGAGGCCGCAGAAGAAACAAACCTTGGCCACGCTTTGATCTTGGACTTCCAGCCTCCAGAACCGTGAGGAAATAGATTTCTGTTGTTTAAGCCACCTGATCTGGTACTTTGTTATAGCAGCCCTGTGAATTAATACAAGTGTTAACTACAAGCATATGTTGTTTTATTGCAACTTCGCAGACACTGCAGTTTTTACAAATTGAAGGTGTGTGGCAACCCTGTGTCGTTGGATTATAGTAAGAATTTTTTTAGCAATAAAGTATTTTTTAACAAAGGTGTGCACATTTTTTAAATACGATGCTATGGCACATTTAATAGACTACAGTATAGTGTAAGCATAACTATTATGTGCACTGGGAAACCAAAAAATTCGTGGGACTTGCTTTATTTCAATATTTGCCTTATTGTGATGGTCTGGAACTGAACCCTCAGTATCTCTGAGGTCTGCCTATACTGTTGTTATTTCCTTGCCCCAGCACTCAGCCCAGGGACACACAGCAGGCGTTGGGGAGTTTATGGATGGAACCCTCAAGAGTAGATGACCCTACAAAGTGGCAGGCTGCAGTGAGGTGAGCAGCACGGGAACCCTGGTGAGCCAAAGGCCCTCCTTGAAGTGAGAGTGGCAGGCTCCCAGGGGCGTGGCCCCAGGGAAAGAGAAGGAGGTGGGGAGCAGGGTGAGGAGGGGGAAGGGGGGGAGGGGGAGGGGAGGAGGGGGAGGGGGAGGGGAGGGGGAGGGGAGGAGGAGTCTTCTGTTGTTGCTGTCTGTAAATGGCATCATCTGCACTGCAGCACTGTGACTTGCATTCACCACATAGACAGCGAGAGCAGAAATCTGTGCTGGTGGTCTGCAGGTTCTCCCTCCCAGTGTGGGGGGCAGCTTATTCAGCTGGTCTACCGTTGATTGGACATCACTGTTTGTTCCCGTTATTCTTCTCTTACACACAATGCTGAAGGGAGCAATCTTGCACAGCCCCCCCTTGGGCACATGGGCAAGCCTTTTCTCAACCAGGTGGGTATGAAGAACTGCTGGCTTGTGGGGCACATGGATTGTTTATTTTAATTTTAATAGATTTTTTCTTTTAGACTCGTCTTTTTAATGGTAACCTAAAAGTCAAAGTAAGGGGCCAGCAGGGTCTGTGTTCAGAAGCTTGGTGGGGCCCTGACATCCCTTAAGGCAGGTCACTGCAAGAAGGTACTATGAAGGGGCTACAGGACCCTCCACCATTTGTTCATATAGTCTCAGTGGTTGGGGACCCTGTGGGTGACAGAGGCAGGAGATCATTGCTTCCAGCATATGGATAGATGCTGGGAACTGGGGGAAAGGAGCTGCTCAGTCCCCCTAAAATCTGCAGGCGGCTCCTCCACTGCCTCCACTGCATGCTCAAGCCTCCTCCTCATCTCCCTTCTAGCTGGTACCATGTTTATGATCGTCACCCTGGGTGATGAGCAACCCAGAAGAGGGCTTGGTCACTGCTTTCCTTGATGACTGTCGTATATCAGACCTGGATCCTGAGACCCTCCCGCTCTTCCCTCTCCATGTGGGGGATGCTGAGGTGGGCACGCATCAGGTACTCCTCGCCCCCAGGAAGGACTGAAGACTCCAAATGAGTTCAAGTAGATTCAATAGGCCAGCCTGCCCTGATGTATATTCCCCCAGCAGCTTGGGAGAGGACCCATTTCCTGCGGTCTGGCAATGCCATTCCAGGCTGAGGAGTGACAAATGCTGGCTGGTGGTTTGCCTGTACATCCCTGGCTATGGGTGAGGCCCTGCATCTTTGCCCTGGTTTATGTGGGCCTCTTCTCCTGTGGAATGGGTGAGATTGGGGCAGAAACTAGAGGTGGGAATTCCAGGTGGAAGAAGAAGCCCAGGCAAAGTAGAGGGGCAGGGTCATACGAGGTGTCTTCCAAGAATGGGGCAGTGCTGAGGGTTGGAAGGTGAGGCCAGTTTGAGGCACAGAGGGTGGGTGGGGTGGCAGCCTGAAGGTCTGGAAGTGCAGGGAAAGGTCTGGGCTCAACCCTGAGGGCAGAGGGAGTCAGGAGGAGGGTGGGCTCCCAGGCTGCTGCAGGGTGGATTGGGAGCTGGGGGTGAGAGCGGGAAGGCAGCAGCCTGCCTAGAGCAGCCAGAGTGTGGCCAGGCAGTGGGACCAGTGAGGGGAGTGGCCTGAGAGGCCATGCAGGGGTGGCCCCAGGGGACAGTTGACTGACAGATGTCGAGGTATAGGTAGCGGGTGCTGAGGCTCTGAAGTAACAGCAACACCCTGCAGCACTGGCCCAGGAGACCACTCAGGGCTTCCTGGACGTCAAGCCTGCTGAGCCATTACTTCCACTGGCCCCAGCATGGTCTGCCGGTAGTGGCCGGCAGCTTCTGCAAGCAGCTGGTGCTATGCCCAGATTGACTGGTGCCCCATGGATGAGGCAGCCCTCGTGTTTGCCCCGAGGAAGGGAGTGGGGTCCCCTCCAAGCCACCTCAGGCCTTCTGTTTGTCCAGCGATAGGAAAAGAGGGCTGAGCCTGCTCCAACTGCCTCGGGCTCTGTAAGTCTCTCTGACTTGCAGTAGGAGGCCTTGTGGAAATAGCCCTGAACCAGGTTCCTGGAGCAGCCAGTCTAGGGGGCCCCTGGTGCTCATCAGTGAGCCGTTGGGAGCGTGGGAGGAGAAACTGGGGTGGGAAATGTGGCTTTAGAGCCTGACAATTGTTGGTGGCAGACCAGTATTATCTTGGGAATTCTGTGTCAGGGAATTCACCAGGATCATTGCCTTGGGGATGGGGAGGGACCATCTGCTGAGCTGTCCCGCCCCTCGCACCTGTGATATGCTGGCCGGGGCGGGGGCGGGGGGGGGAAGGTCAGCAGGAATGTGTTTCCTGGTTGGCTCTTTGCTCCACCCTTCACTGGGGGTCTGGGGTCACAAACTCAAAAGTCCCCAGGCCAAGTGGCCCTGCAGGGCAGTGGTGGTGGAGCTCAAGCCTGGTAGAGCGAGTGGTGTTTCTTGGCTCGGGGCTCCAGCCGGTTGCTGCATCAGGACATGGGCCCTTGGACGCCTACTCTTGATTTTTTAAGAGAAGCTGCAAACCCAGATTTCCGTGTGAAATCCTTTTGTATTTATTTGCCAGGGCTGCCATAACAAAATACCATAGGCTGGGGAACTTAAACAATAGAAATTTATTTTTTCACTGTTCTGGAGGCTGGAGGTCCAAGATCCAGGTGGCGGCAGCCTTGGTTCTTCCACTCTCCTTGGCTTGCAGGTGGCCTTCTCACTGTGTCCTCACACGGTCACCCGTCTATATGTACATCCCTGGTGTCTCTCTGTGCGTGCAAATTTCCTCTTCTTACAAGGACACCAGCAAGATAGGATTAGGGCCCATCCTTATGACCTCATTTTGTCTTATGTCTCTTTAAAGACACTATCTCCAAATACAGTCACTTCTGAGGTACTGAGGGTGAGAACTCCAATGCATGAATTTCTGGGGGGACACGACTCAGGCACCACATTCCCTAGCGGTTAAATGTTGGCATTCATTTAAAAAAATTCAAAAGCTCTGTAGGGGCAAACGAACTTGCCCATGAATTGGATTGGGCTTGTGAATGGTCTGTTTGAGGCTTCTGATTTCAGGTCTGACCTCAGACCCCCAGGAGCTCCCAGGTGTGATCCAGACTTGTGCACAGGTAACTTTAGCTCCAACCACAGGGTGATGTGCATTTGAGCTCTGGGGATGAAGATCCTGCCCCCACTGGTGAGTGAGCTGAGGAAGGAAAGAGTTGCCGAGGAAGGGAGATAAACTGAACACCTATTATGTGCTGATGCTGGGCCAGGCACTGGTGACCCACATGTGCGTCAGACACCCCTACCCCATCTGAGGGGCACACAGGGGCTTCCCTGGAGGCCTGCACAGGGCATGGGTGGGTGCTCAGATGAGCAGGAGCCTAGTACGACCTTCGTGTGGGGTTGGGGTGAGGGTGGCAGGATCGTGGGGCAGCGAGAAGTCTGGCCGGATGAAAGGCAGGACGGCGCATCTTCTCATGTGTTCTGACCCATCCAATGTGGGCTCCGATGGCAGAAATGAGGGGCTGGAATAGACTTTCTCTAGGTCCCATGGGCTCCTCTCACCTATCTGCGCCGGAGTGGACATTGGGAAGTGGAGGGGAGTGAGCGAGATGGGCCTGAGTGGGCTGAGGGCGGGGCTGAGTATCACCCATCTCTCTGCACCCTCCCTGTGAAACCGAGAGTGATCATCTGTTAGATCCGTTACACCTGTAACCTGCCTTCACGGATCAAGCTCACTTTAATTTTTGCTACAGAACAACTTGCATGTCCTCCAAGAGCTCATGCAGCCTAAACAATGTTTGCCTGAGTTGTTTTCCAGGCACTTGGAGTCAGCTGTGTCTAGCTCGAGCTCCGGCCAGTTAAGGCTGATTAAGACCACCGACCCTGCAACTGGGCCCCTGCGAATGTCCACTCAATGACCTTTGACATCAGAGGGCTGAACATTCCACCCTCAGCGTGTGCCACACCGCTGCCAGCTTCTGAGCACGCATCCCATGGGGAAGCCTGTCGCTAAGCTGCACCTGTGCAGAACAACAGTTATCTCACCTTTTTCTTATCGCCAATAAACTTTCCCCGCACTCCCCATGCCTCAGACCAGCCTGATTCTTTATCCCATAAATATCCTGAAGCCCTCGCCTTCCAGGAGGCCAATCTGAAATTTCTTCTCCCATCTTCTTGCTTGGCTGCCTCATGTATAAGCTCGTTCTCTGCTTTAGCGTTTGGCTTGCTGTGCGTAGGGTAGACACACCTAGTTTGGTGACACCGGGGTCTCAGGCCTGGCGAGGCCCAGGGCTGGGCCATGCAGAGCCGTGGGAAGGAGTACCTGACTCCAGCCAAGGGCACATGAGGCTGCGCCTGGGCAGCACTGCACAGGGCCGAGAAGGAGGTGCACGGGGTCATCTGCTCACTTGGCCTTTCACAAGCCAGTGTTTGGCTAGCGTGGGAGAATGGGAGACAAGGTGTGCTTTCCTTACCAGAAGCGAGCGTGACTCGGGAGCTTGGAGAAGCGGACCACTTCCTGCAGGACGAGGGCCCTGCGTGGGTATGGGCTGGGGGCCCATGGACACTTCCCAGTACTTTTACCCTGAGTGTGTGTGTCACTGCACTGTTTGTGTGTGGTTACGATAATTCCGGGTCCCATATCCCCAGAGAGGGTGACTGGGGACAGGTACCCCAGGCCCTCCCTGCTCATGGGGGCTCATTTGGCCCTGCTTCCCCCCTCTTCCGAGGCCTGAGCCTGAGGAGCTGCTGCCCCAGGCTGGCGGCTCCATCTTGGTTCATTCTACCTTCTCCTGCATCCTCCCCCAGCCCCTGCCCAGCCCGAGGGGCAGCCTGGGGAGCTTGCGTGTTGAGAGCATGCTGTGGTAGACAGACTGCTTTCCTCACTATCCCTGCATGTCAGCCTGAATGGGCATGAGGCCCATTTGTCAGGTGGGGAAAATGAGGCTCAGAAGATTGCTCAGATGGGATCAGCAGAGCCTACCACCCTGCCCTGTCTCCCGTCCCCAACTGAAGGCAAAGGTGGAGGGGGTTGGGACACTGGCCCAGAGAGGAGAGAATGTGGGATGGCGACGAAGAAGAGAATGGCCTGGTCCCAGAGGCAGGATGAGAAAATGCCCTGGAGGAGGCAATGAGGCTCAGCTGGGACCTTCCAGTGAGTTCCAGTCCCTCGAAACCCAAGACAATGTCGATGGTGCTGTGCTCGCCTGGCTCCCTGTCCTCTGCACACACCGGGGCTCCTGGGCCGCCCCAGCCTCTCTCTGCTGGTGGCCTGTGCCTGTATCTCTCCAGTCTGAGCAGGGGGGGCACAGGGAATATGGACAGAGGAGAGCCAGGGCCCTGAAATTTCCAGGCTGTTGGCCCAGTGCGGGATCCGTTAACCTTTTCATTGATAATCTGGGCAGCGAGGAGGGGGATACCTCCATTAGAGCCGGAATTAACCCACTGGAGGCTGTTTCACGCATCTCGTCAGAGGAGAAATGCCCAGCGGTGCTGAGGCCTACAGGACGCAGGGTGCCGGTTTGAGAGTAGGAGCTGAGAGGTCTCCTCTTGGGGAGAACCTGAGTCCTGAGGCCTCAGGGCTCCAGCATGGCTGACCCATCCGGTCTGCTGACCTTGTCTGTGTCCTCACCTAGGCTGGCCCTTTGGTAACAAGCAGTCTCGTGGTTACTTTCCATGTCACATACTGTGTCTTTTAAATACCTCTAGGTGTCCCGTCCAGCATATTCGTCACCATTTCTATAATAAGATGCTTCCTGCCCTGCTGGGGTGCTGTCTGCCTAGGGAAGGGGCTGGGTTGTCTTCATCTCTCTGTCACTCACTGGGCGATGCAGTGGTGGGGAGCTGGGCCAGCTGGGAGTGTTCACAGGTGAGGGCCACTGCTGAGAGATGGCCCTGCTGTTCACCGATTCTTGGAATCTTTCCCCCAGCCCCACGGCCCCCCTACTCCTTGTTGCAGCAGGGAGTCTCCAGATGTATACTCCTGACCCCCTCTGACTAGCAGGCCACACTCTGGGGCAGGACTCCGTGTGAAAGGACCCCCACCGGGGACCCACCCCAGTCTCGAGGCTCCACTGCTCTGAGGCCATCCTCTCACATTCACACCCTGGAAGAAAGTGAGGGGCCCAAAGTCACAGAACTGGTTCATAGGAATTCCCTTGAAAACCTGCTCTGTTACATGGCTCCCTCTTGGGGCTCCCAAAGCCTTTAAACATGTTTTCTAATTAACGTTTATAAGATGGAGCTGCTTGTTCAGGCTTTTACTGGACCACTCAGATTATCTTAGAGCTAAAAGGACCTAGGGAGCTGGCCCAGTTGATCTCCTAAATTTACAGGTAGGGAAACGGAGGCCCAGAGGGGAAGGGGCATGCCTAAGTTGATGGTTACTTGATGGCAGAGCTGGGCTGGAATGGAATCCCTGGCGAGTTGCTTACATGAGCCTAGGGATCCCTTTTTTTTTTTTTTTTTTTTGCGGTACGTGGGCCTCTCACTGTTGTGGCCTCTCCCGTTGCGGAGCACAGGCTCCGGACGCGCAGGCTCAGCGGCCATGGCTCACGGGCCCAGCCGCTCCGCGGCATGTGGGATCTTCCCGGACCGGGGCACGAACCCGTGTCCCCTGCCTCGGCAGGCAGACTCTCAACTACTGCGCCACCAGGGAAGCCCAGGGATCCCTTTTAAAGGCATTTCAAGGCCACAACCCTGGTGCTGTTCACAACTGCTGGCCGCTGCTCTTCCCATCCTAGTCCTCCGGTCACTCCATCCACACTGCTGTCCTTGAATCAGCTTGAGAGCTGTTGCTGAGTCCTCTGTGTGGCCTTCTCCTGCTCTTCATCCCCTCCCCTCCCCGCCCTCTTCTCCAGCCTCATTCAGTTAATGCATATCCAGAGCTCATGGCCTCAGGAAAGCCTTCTCTGACCCCTCAGTCTCCATCGGGTGCCCCCAGGGGCCTGTAAACACACACGCCCACTTCAGCCTCCCCTCGGGTGGTCAGGAGGTGCAGATCAAAACAGTGAGGTGCCACGGTCACATATCCGATTAGCAAAAATGATGTGGGAGAAGGGCCACTCTGTGCACACAGCTGATGGAAGTGAGAATTGCTCGGTCCTTTTGGAAAAGGCTAGTGACATCTGTTAAACTTAAAATACGCATTAACTTTAACTTGCAATCCCACCCTGGGATTTTATTCTGTAGAAATAAAAGCACCAGCATACAAGGAAATAAGGCTGTTTATTGCAGGACTGCTGGTAGTAACACACACACACACACACACACACACACACACGCACACACACAGCCTGCAAACAACCTAAAGATGTCAATAAATTTGGAAGTGGTTGACAAACTGCAGCTATGGGCTTTCAACCAGCTGCTAAGAGAAAGCAAGGAGGTGGTAGGTACCTCGAGTTACCATCCTGGAGGGATGGCTATGATGTGTCAGCAAGTGAGAACTGTTAGTTGCTGATATGTATGATGTGATTCCATCTTTGACAAACCTTCAAAGACCCTTCCATGTCCATGAGGTTGGGCTGTGCCGGAGCTGGGAGTCACCAGGGGTGAGGGTGTAGGACAGAGAGAGGCAAGAGAGACAGGTGGCTTCGATGGGGCAAGGAGACCCCCAGGTTGGGATTCTGAGACTGGACTCTAAAAGGAGGTGAGTGCAGCCATTAGGGCTGGGGTCCAAGGCCAGGGTGGACCCAGCATCAGCTGACCTGTCCTTGACTGCGTCAGAGCTCCTCTCTCCCCCAGGGTGATGGTGGTCCTGGAGCAAGGCTGGGCTGGCTGGTGGTGATGTGAGGGAGGAAGAATTGTAGGAGTTAGGAGACAAAGTCAAGGTCGTAACCCTGACCTTTAACTCCTATTTGATCTGGGACAGCTCCTTACTTGCTTGCTAAGTTTGTATTTCATGGATTTTATGCCATGCTCATACGGGACCCAGTCGAGATACACAATTAGCTGGTTAGTTTGACCATTATTCTGGATGAATTGTGTCCCCCCAAAATTCAGTTGTTGAAACCCTCATGAGGCCATAAGGGTGGGCTCTGATCTGATAGAACTGGTGTCCTTATAGAACAGGAAAAGACACTAGAGACAGATGTGTGTGTATGTACAGAGAAGAGGCCGCGTGAGGGCACAGAGTGAAGGCAGCAGTCTGCATGCCAGGAAGACAGACCTCACCAGAAGTGGACAAGGCTAGTACCCTGATCTCAGACTTCCAGCCTCCAGAATTGTGAGAAAATAAATACTGTTGTTTAAGCCACCCAGTCTGTAGTATTTTGTTATGGCAGCCTGAGTAGACTAATACAGCCATTAAACTGGGCAATTCAGGTTATAAGGATTAACTTCTTTTGTGACTTAACAGGCACACTCTAAGTCAGAACTGTTAGGGTGGTACAGGGGACATTTACTGTTTTGTGGCCACTTATACCCCTTTACTATGGGTCATATAATTAGGGTGAAATTGACCCAGCCCTGGCTTAGAGGGTGAATCACATGGCCCAGTCCTGTCCTCTCAGTGAATTTCACCATCTTGACCATGGGGTGGATTCAGGAATGGGCATCGGACCCCATTTGGGCCCATCAGATACTTGGGACTCAATCTGAGCTCTTGGAGCAGCACCGGTTTTCCCTCAGTGTTTGAGGTTGTGAGAATGTGAAGCTGGAACTGCAGCAGCCTTCTTGGCACCATGAAGAGACTTCTTGCCTAAGAAGGGAGTGACCCAAAGGAAGAGGGGAAGAAAGCTGTAGGGAAAAAACCTGGGCTCTGGGGACGTAATTTCATATGTCTAAGGCCAAACTATCCCTGGATTTTTAATTTTGTCAAGCAATAAATTCCCTTTTTGCCTGAGTCAGTTCCTGTCACTTGTTATATAACCATGGCTGAGCCGCCAGTTCTTGTGAACCTCTGATCCTTTCTGTGGTTGGGTGGGACCCCTCTGCTGTCCTGACATGGAGTGGGCTCCCTACTTATCTAGTGACTAGTTTTGGTGCACATGTGTCTGTCTGACTTCCAGCCCTAGAGCTGAAACAGCCCTGTGGGCGAGAATTGCACCCAACCTCTGAGAACTTCGCAGGAGGAAGATGCGTTGAAAGGCGTATCAGAGCATTTCCCTTCAGGAAGGCATGCCGAGCGCTGAGTCTTCATGGCCCAACTTTAATAACTGACAATTTAAAAAATCAAAACCAGCACCTGGGCATTTAGAATGTCTGTCTTCCTGGTTTAATTTCACGGGGATTGTGTTATGGCTTTTGATAAAATGTTTCATTTTGAAGGACTGGTTTCATCAAAGCAGGGCTTTCCTTTACAGGGTCAGTTCCACCCATAAAAGACATTTTCATTAGGAAAAAGTGGCGCCTGGCTTGGAATTAATTGTAGGTTCAGAGAGCAGAGAGGAAATGCCTGTGCCCTTTGGTGATCCCTCATGGCCCCTGAGGAGGCAATATAGCAGAAATCGGGAGTAATTTCTTGAACACGTCACGCATGGTCACTCCTCCTGACCTTGTCCACGCTGCTGCCTGTCCTTGGATGTCCTCGCTCTGCTCATGGCAGGCAAAATCCCATGCTTGCTGGCTTACCTCTGCCAATTCTGGGTGTGGTCTTGGGCAGCTCCCGTGGTTTGCCAGGGCTGGTTGGTTGCAAAATGGTGTAAATATGACCTTATTTGCAGGTATGATTTAATTTGAAGACTTCGAGATGAGGACATTGTCCAGATTTATCTGAGGGGGCCCTAAATACAATTACAAGTGTCCACATTACGGGGAGACTGAGGGAGATTTGACACAAACACACACAGGCAATGAGATCAAGGAGGCGGAGACTGGAGTGATGCAGCCACAAGCCAAGAACTGCTGGCAGCCACGAGAAGCTGGGAGAGTCGAGGAATGGAGTTTCCCCTAGAGTCTCTGGGGACAGCTTGGCTCTGCTGATGCCTTGATTTCGGCCTCTGGAACTGGGAGAGAATACGTTTCTGTTATTTTGAGCCACCTGTTTGGTGTTGATTTGTTGGAGCAGCCACAGGCCACTAATACAGAAGGGAAGGCCATCTGAACTATCTTGAGCAAACCAGGGACTTTGTGTTGAGGATGGTGGAGGGGGTAATTCGTGAAACCCAGAGTGGAAAGAGCATTCTACCTTCCTAGGGCTGGAAGCAGGGCCAGAGAGATGCCGGTGACCTGATACCCCTTTACCTGCTTCCGTCTATCTCCCCCTCACTCTCCCTGGCTTCCCCGTGCATCATATGCTCCATTATTTTCTAACCAGAAGGAGAAGAAAGTGGGAGGTTCACAGGGAAGAGAGACTTGCTTTTTTTTCACATGATTTGGAATTGTTTCACTTGTTACGACAACTGGTACTTTCATAATCTGAAAAATGTCAAATAAGGAAAATTGAGTCTAAGATCTTTCCCAGTTCCACGGCCATCTCTTTGTCCATGCCTTGTGCTACATCACTTTGCAACTTCTCCCTCTAGAATGGAGCAGGCGTTCTGCCCCATTCATGTGGCTTTTCTCGTCCATGGAACATGGGTGGAAGTGACCGTGTGCTGGTTTGGAGCCCAGTCCATAAGGGGCATCATGCTCTCATGCTCAGCCCCCTAGAAGCTCCTGACCTCCTCCATGAGATGGGCTTCCCCTGGGCCTCAGGGTGCACGTACAGAGAGCAGAGCCGTGGGCCTGAGCAGACATTATTGTTGTTCTAAGTTTCCAGGTTCTAAGGTGGTTTAATATCCAGTGTTACTATGGCAGTGGGTAACTGCTACAGAAATTGGTACCTCGATAAGAAACCTGCAATGTGTGGCATTGGCTTTGGAACCAGAAAGTGTTATAGGTGGCTGGGAAAATAATGGCATGTGTTATGGAGTAGTGGAACGTTTGCTGAAAGGGAAAGTGTACCTAGTACACTTGTGGCCTTCGGCTGGGAGTGTCCAGGTAGAATGTTGCAGGCACGAGCAGGCTCTTGCTGTCTGCATTTAATATGGAACTACAAAGGAGAGACAGCTCAGGAAAAACCTGGCCAGATCTCAGAAAGAATGAGAGGGAAGGAAGAAAGTCTGGAAAAGCTGGGACTTACTGGGTTGAAAAATAAAACGATTTCTAATCTCCAGCTTCTCCATTCAATAAGAGAATCTCAAATTAAGCGCAGCCTGAGAGAAAAGTCAAATCAAGGGCATGGCTATTAAAATATAGCTTGGGGGTCTAGAGTGAATCAAAGGCATAGCACTTGCACTCACGTGAAGGCCTCTGGAAGAATTAAATGGTGCCGAGAAGTTACTAAAAGATCAGCGGTGTGGTCCCGCAGCAGCCTGAGTTGCCCACAGTACCTGTAATTAAGTACAGAGAGAGACATGTCTTGCAATGAATTGTGAATATGGCTTTTGGCACATGATATCAAATATATAGGAAATCCACAATTTTTGAGAGGGCTGTGTTGGCAAAAGCCCACCAATCTGGACAAAAAGAGACTGAGATTATTCAAGATGGAAAAATAAATCTCTGGGCCACTAATTTGTTATGGGCAAGATGCAGGCTGAGAAAACATTCCGCTGCCATGAAGGGCATATCTTGGAGTATCCTTCTCAGAAGCGACCAAGGAAAAGGATGGAGAAGGAAGGATATCCTAGAGAGCAGAGCTGAGAACCACCGACAACAAGGGACTGAAGATCCAGGCCCCGGGAGTGAACCTGGAGCCTGATGCCAGAATATTCCCTACTCCAGGGTAGCAGTTCCTGGCAGTGTTTCTCCAACAGGACGTAAGAATTGCTGTGGACCAGTGACTGTTGGGGGCCTCCTGTCCTCCTCCTGTTTGACTGGGAGTGTTTATTCGGTGATCTGTCCGTGTTCTACCATGGCGTATCGGGGCTGTGTGTGAGACGTTGGAGGGGAGGAGGGGTGCAAACAGCTTCTCCTTTTGTTCCATAGGTCCCAGGAGCAAGGCGAGCTGCATTCAGATCTGACTTAGACTATGAGATTCTCATCGTCAAGCTTGACGCCATGATTGGGTGTCTTGGGTGAGAATGAGTGTATTTTGCAAGTGGGAGGGTCTTGAGTAACTATATCCACGAGGGCAGTTTGTGGTAGATGTTATCATTATTCCCAATTCCTCACGCATCCTGTAGTGGTTTCCTAGAGTTGCATAACAAATGATCACAAACTTGGGTGGCTTTAAACAACAGAGACTTATTGTTTCATGGTTCTGGAGGCCAGAAATCTGGAATCAAGGTGTCAGCAAGGTTAGTTTCTTCTCTGAGGGAGAATCTGTCCCATGACTCTCTCCTAGCTTCTGGTGGTTGCCAACAATTCTTGGCATTTCTGCCTCTACTGTCACATGGCGTTCTCCCTGTGTGTCTCCATCCCCTTGTCTCTTCTTATAAGGACATTGGATTACAGGTGCACTCTGATTCCTTATGACTTCATCTTAACTAATTACTTCTGCAAAGACCCCATTTCCAGATAAGGTCCCTTTCTGAGGTTCCGGGCAGACATGCATTTTTTTGGGGGGAACACGATTCAGTCAACTACATGTCCCTATGTTCACACCCTTTGCCCTCTGACTCTACAACTCCTCTCTCCAGGATGGAGGGCATATCTGCGCCATTCACGGGGTTTGTCCATGTGTCTCACGTGGCCAAGGGACTTGGGTGAAACAAACTGTGGGCCAGTTTGGAGTCCAGGTCTTAGAGGCATCGTGCATTCATTCTTACCCTTCTAGAAGCCTCTGATCTCCTCCGTGAGATGAGCTTCCCCTCAGAGCTGCTGTCCCTGCACCTTGGCCTACATGTGAGCTTCCCCAGCTGCCCCGCAGACCTGCCCTGTCAGGAGAGCTGCCTTGGCCAGGCTGTAGAGCTGTGAGCCGGGGGATAACCCTTGTTGTCTTTCTCTACTAGGTTCTAGGGTGCTTCGCGAGGCAGTGTTCTTGGGACAAGAGCTAATCAATATGGTGGGAAAGGGGCAGCTTTTTCCAAGCCTTGCTCTGGCTACCATGCTGAAATGTGAGCCCAGTGTTGCCAGAGTATACTATTTTATCAAAAGGAGACAAGAGTCTAGATTTCAAACCCATAATCTCCTAATTTTTATATGTGTGTATCTGATTCAATTAAAATATCACTGTGCTTTCCCAACCAGACACACCTGAGGTTAGGATTCTGCCTGTAAGCTTCCAGCTTATGGTCTGGGCGGACTGGCCGGGCCAGGGGGATCCCTTTGCTCAGCTGCTTCCTGTCAGAGGCAGCATCCTGGGCAGATCCTGACTCGGGGAGGAGAGGGTCCTTCTGTGTGACACAGAACCCAAGTGGGCCCAGCAGCAACCGAGGATTCCCATCAGGAGGAAGAACAGAGCCTGTCTCTGCGGATGGTCGTGCATAGGATGATAAGACCATTTAGGGGATCTGTCATCTTGGTGCCTTTCTGCCCCTTACAAGGGCATCTCAGATTATGCTGTTAAGAAATATTTGGCAAGAAGACGCCCATGGTATTTCTTTTACAAAAGTGGTAGAGTTTCAGGGATTGCTCTAAAAAACCAAACCAAACCAAATAAAGCCAAAACAATTACTGGAGAAGGGGGGAAATCAAACACCACAAAGGTGAAATTTATTTTAGTGGATGAACATCTCACTTTAAATTTAAATTGAGTCCAAGTTCATTTTCTCTCCCAGACTTCTAGAAGGTGGCATTCAAAATGTTTACACTTGTTTCATCTGCCTTTTTGCTTAGCCCTGGTCCCCCACCTCCTTCCCTTCACTTCACACTTATCGTTTCATTGCACACATATGCTCCACTTTATATTTACATATATCTAATTTTTATATATGGCTTGTGAAATATGCCAGACGAAGAATGAAACGGTCCTGAAACAGCTGGAAAATTATGCAACAGCGAGGAGATTGGGCACATTCACATTCTGTACTGCAAAGTTGCACAACAGACCAAGTTTGTTATAAGTGAAGCTGGGAGGTTTTTATTTTTTCTCCAGGGTAACAGCTTGCATGGTGGAGTAGGCCTTCTGCAGAAGGCATTTCCTCGGGAGCCTCAAACTCCCCTCGAAGGGAGAGGCGAGGCTGGAGCTGCACTGGGAGCACAGAGGCTGCAGCCCAGGGGAGGCTGTTGAAGGGCTGGAGGCAACTCCAGGGGTGTGGTGAGGTCAAGGCCAAGGGTCCAGTGAGGCTGAAGTCCAAGGTTCAGCAAGACTGAGGCCCAGTTTCTAGTGAGAGGAGGTCTGGCCTTTTGGAGGCATCCATGTCCCTGCTGCCTTGTGTTGGGAAATCCTGGGGACAGAGAGCCTCTGATGGATCTGGAGCCAAGTGGTCCCTCACTGTCTGCTGCTCCCAAAGCTCAGGGTCTTCGGCTGCCCAGCACCACCCCAGTTCTGCAATTCTCAGGTCTCTCCCATGCCCCAGGAAGCTTCAGGAGAGTAGGGCCTTGGGCCTTCAGACCAGGACTGGGTCATCCCTGGAGCCATCAGGCCCTGCAACACTGCTCGGCTGTGTACCTCATCTGTGTCTCACAGGTTAGAGCCAGTGAATCCTGCAACTGAGTTCAAAATCTCCATTGCCGACATCCAGTGGTGGGGGGAAGGCTTTACTATGTATACATTAAAAAGATCCTAGGGTCTCAGTCGACCTCAGGTATAACAGGGTGGCCGATAATGTGATTTGGCTGCTCAACAATTTAAGATAACATTATGGTCGGCAGTGACCTTCTGTCTGGGCTCAGCCTGACAGCCTGTGTGGAGTAGGGAGCCTGGCACGTGCTGGAGGAGGGACTCCCCATCAGAGGGTCTGTGGAGCAAGTCAGGAGGAGGACGGACACCACAGCACAGCCCCATGGGGAAGGGAAGAGCCTCTGTGAAGCTGGAGCCCAGCCCTTGGCACAGGGTTTGAATTTACCCAGAGACGTGGGCAGGGCTATTGGGCTCTCCCCAGTAATGATGGGGAAAATCAGGGGTTCTGTGCTCTGAGGGGACTGAGAACAGAAAGCCTTTTGGGGGCTTTGGCTGCCCTGGCAAGCAGACCAGTGGCTCCTGGGTGAGCTGGCAGGTCCTGTTCACGACCTTTGTGGCCAGGGCAGGCCAGGACATGGCAGAGCCCGTAGGCCGGCCAAGGCTGGGGATCTGCTGCAGTGTGGACCCTGCGGAGGGTTGCTAAGGAGTCTGGGGCTCAGCTGAGAGCTTGGGCTGCCGCGGCCACTCAGAATGGAGATGGAAATCGCCGTGGGGGAACAGTGCTGCTGGACTCATTCAGTTTCCTCTTTCTCATTTTCAGAAATGCAATTAGGGAGGCCAAGGCCCTGCATGGGCTCTGGAGCGAGTGTCTGTGTGTCTGGGTCTGTGCGTGTTTGTGGGCTGGGGTCAGCGTGCGTCTGTGTGCTTGTTTGTGCACATGTATCACCACATGTATGTGACACAGTGTGTGTGTGTGAGAGAGTATGTGTGTGTGCGTGCACACGTGTTCATAGGTGCAAACGCACACCCTTGCCTCCCACCTTTCGGGACAGTCGTCCATCAGGTGCCTCGAATTGGCTTCCTGCTTTCCATTCATGTGAACTTGTTGACAAGTCCCTAGACCTTGAAGTGACGGTTCTCCTGTGGCACTCCCCAAACCCTGCACCCCCAGGTCCCCTCCACCCCTGCTCCCAGTATCTCCCAGTAGCAGCCTGCGCTTTCAGACTCATCTTTGGAGGGCCCTGTATTCTCAGCCAGGGGGGACAATCTTGGTGGGCAGCAGGGGGCCAATGGTGCCAGGTGGGGACCATGAAAAAGAGTATCTTGGAAAGTTCCAGCAACCTGAGGCCCTCGTGGAGGTCCTGAGTGAGCATAGCAGAGAAGCCTGGGGTGGGGGAGGGGATGCGAAGGCAATTTGTGCTGGAGAGCTGCCCCCATGGGCTGCAGGTGACTCAAAGGCCAGGCAGGGGCTGGTTGAGCGCAGAAGCCCTTGTTCTAGCCTCCTCATCTGAAGAAACCAGAGGTGGGCCCTGCAGTGCAGGGTGGTGGCCCTGATACCCCCTTGGTGAAGCCAGCTGGGTGGAGACCGTGAGGTCAGGGAAGCATCTAAAGGCTGTGCTGCCCCTCAGATCCGGCTCAAGCCTGCCTGTGGCCTGGTAGGCCTAGTGCGGCCAGATGTGCTTTTTTTTTTTTTTTCCCCCCAAGAGAAGCCAGAGAGGCATATTTTAATGAGGTATCTTTTGATTTTTAAAAAAATCTTAGCAAATAGTTTGAGTTAACAAACAAAACCCCGTGGGCTGCTAGTTGGCAGCCCCTTATGCATCAGTTATGATACTTGACTTTATAAGCACTAGCTAATGACTCCACTGCTTTAGGCAAGAAGCAGGGGCTGATAGGAAGGAGGCTCCGAAGGCCTCAGAGGAGCATTCAGAGAAGCTCACCTTGTGGGTGATGAGTGCTCTGGTTGTGGAGTGAGTCATGAGGTCTGGTCTGGCTCTGTCCCTGGGGGTTATCATCTCTAAGGCTCAGCTTCTTCATCTGAAAGTGGGAATGTTGCATTTCCACCTGGTGGGATGTAGTAAGGATCAAGGGAGATAGTTTATTTAAGAGCTCCGCTAATTCACCAACAGAGCTGCGGGCTTGCAGGAGATACCGTGATTGACAAAACACAGCCTGGCACGTAGAGGTGCTTCCCAAGGGCACACTGCCCACAGTGTCCTCACTGTGGGGCCCATGTTGGCCAGTCATATTTGACCAGGGCACACAGGGATGGTCACGGGACACAGATGTGTGAGATCCTTGTCCTGAAAAGGGGGCCAGGAAGCCCCAAGACTCACCATTGTCCTAGTGAGTGCTTCCAGCTCCCAGAGCATTTTGAGATGAACACGATCTTGCTTCATCCTCCTACTTAAATCTTCCACTGAGAACAAAATGCACCCTGCAGGCCAAGGCCCTACCTCATCTAGGATCCCCTGGTTGCCCCTCTCTCTTCATCTCTTCCTTCTTTCACTACCTTCTGGCTTCACGGCTCTTCTTTCCCTCGAGCCGTAAAAGCTCTTTCCTGCCTTAGGGCCTTTGCATGTGCTGGTCTCTCTGCTTGAGATGTTCATTGCTTAGGTTGCCCTTTCCTGGTAACTTCTCTCTGATCAGCTTTCAGCGTTCCTCCATCTTCCTCTCCCTTGTCCCATGCATTCTATATCATGAACCTCGTTTTATTTTCTTCATAGCATCTATCTTTGAAATTTATCTTATTTTTTAAAATTCACTCTGCAAATAGTTACTGAGTGCCCACTATGTGCCAGGCTGTTTTTTGTCAATCACAGTATTTCCTGCAATTCTTCAGCAAGGTTCCTTATTAGGCTATGGCATCCCAGTCACCCATGTCCTGCACTACAGCCAAGGTTTAGTTCTAAAGTCAGTGATGATATGAAAAAAGCACGTGGTCAAAATACTTTGGAAAATTTCCAATCCACACAGCTTTGCAACTATAGGCCAACGCTGAACTACGTACAGCTGGGTACAGGGAGTGATGGAGAGCAAAACTAGCTAAGGGATGGAGGGCTTCATACTGTGTTAGATCATTTAATTCTCCAGGCCACTCTGTGAAGCAGGTGATATCACTCTGCTCATTATACAGTTTAAGAAACTGAGGCATGGGGAGGATAAGTAAGTTTCTCAAGGTCACATGACTGGAAAGTGACTGACAGAGCCTGAGCAACCTGTCTCAGGGCTGCCATGAGGAGTTGAAATCAAATATGCTGGAGGGCCATCATGTAATTCCCCTCTCAGCAGCCCTCGGGGAGCAAGGCCTCCACTGCCCAGGATAGCAACGCTGACAGGGTATGGGAGGGAACACTCTCATGAGGAGATCTGCCTTGTTATCCTAAAGTAATACCTACGTTTTCCGCTGCCAGCGAGCATTGAGGGCTCTCACGTTCATCCTGCATTGAAAATGAGGGTGTGCCAGGCCCCAAGCTCTTCCTGACCCTGGGAGGAAGGCGTGTGGTCCCAGCCCTGCAGATGAGGAAGTGGGCAGTGGAGAGACTGGGCACCATGTGCGATCCGTGTGCAAGGGGCCGGAGATGCCCCATCTGACTTACGGGAGAGAAAGTCACTAGACTCAACAGCTCAATTTCAGGCCCGATCCTAAGGGTGTTGCCACTGTGCCAGAGAGAGGTGGCCAGGTCTGGGCTAGAGGGAGTGGCAGGGAAGAGAGGCGGATTCCTTTTCTTAATGAGAGGGTAGATGGAGCGGTGACTGCTTTGTTGTGGGGGTAAGGAAAAGGAGGGGCCTTAGATGCCCAGGAGGGAGAAGAGGTGCCAGATGTGAGCCCAGGAGGCTGCGGGTGGGGTGGAGATGGGGGCTGTGAGGAGCTGGGTCTCTGAGACACCTTGATGGAGAGGCCTAGGGGTAACTGTATTTACAGGTGGATGGACCTGGCTGGGGTGGTCTGTGAATAGACTTTTGAACCCATGGGAAAGGGTAAGATTGCCCAGGATGGGTGGGGCTGGGACACAGGTGAAAAGGAGTCATGTGTGTGAAGAGAGAGTGGCATCCATTGGGACTGGCCCTGAGGAGTGGCCAGAGGCTTTGGAGACAGTGTGAAGGGTAAAGCCCTTTCCTGATGGGCAGCCTAGAGCCAGATTTGCAGAGAGCCTGCAAGGGACGATTTATTTTACCCAAAACAAAAAGACGTTAAAACATTGCAGAAAAGATACAGGTATATCTCTCTTATTTATTTATTTATTTTTTTGAATGATCAAACGATGGGGACACTAATTTGCAGGGAGCAAAGGTGACCCGTTCTTCCATGGGCTCCACTTTAAATATCCTGCGGACTTTGTGTCGGGTCTCAGCATTTCTGCAGAGGAGGAACCATCTGAAACTGGGAGGGAAATAGTCAAGAAGCACCCTCCTGCTAGCGATGGGGACTTTGGTGAGGGAGAGGCCTCCTAGCACCCACCGGAGGAGCAGAGGGTCCCCAGGGAGTCTCCAACAGCAGCAGTGATGGCCAAATGCCCTCAACCCTTGCATCCAGAATTTCTTCCCACTGTGTCTTGGCCTTTGGATTCCATGGTTAGTGCTACTGCCAGCCGCAGCCAGAAGCTTTGGCCTCTTTAAGGCTCACATCCTAGATGCCGTGAACCCTGCAGGGTTAGGCAGGACTGCAGTGGAAGGAACTTGACACAAAGGGAAGGCGATTGAAAGAGAATAAAGCTCTGGAGGCCAGGGATCCTGGGGTTTAGCAAGGCATTGGCCAGGGCCACCCATTGACATTCCCCGGATTGTAAGTGAGGAAATGTCCAGTTAAACTCACAAAGGATTTGAACACAAAATGCCACAATGTAATAGGAGTGTGTCCTTCACAAGTTACATACAGGATTTATATGTAAAGAAATTAATTCTCCAGGCTCTGTAGATGATGTCATCTGGGAATGGGAGGTAAACAAAAAGTCCAGTGAAGAACATATTCTTTCAACAGAGGGGGTAAGCCGGGGACTGTGCCATGCTCCCATTTGGACATAAGGGCAAGCGAAGTGCTGGGGGGCATTGGGACTGACCCGTAACATGTTTCTGCCCCAGATTGTTATTCCAGGCTTGTCCCAGTAACACCCCCGCCCCTTGTCAGCAGCTGGTTCAGTAATAGGCATATGAGCCAGTCTTGGCCCACAGATCAGAGGGGAGTCAGCTGGTCCAACTGGGAGAGGGGAGGACACCTGCAAGTGGTTTGGTCATCCTGCTACCTGGCTGAGCTCTGGAGCTGCCATACCCGCAGACTTCCCGCATTTCATTATGGTTTAAGAAGGTTGGGTTACTTGCATCCAGGGGCATCTTAAGGGACCCAGAGGCCTTTCTCAAATGGGAAGCCTGGATCAAATGTCCCTCCTGACCTCTGTGAGAGGCCAGACACAGCTAGACCCTGATCCAAGTAGACCCAGCACCTCACTACCTGCCACATCCAGACATCTCCTTGAAAACTCTTGGGCCTTACTCCCTCTCTGCCACGTTGAGCACATGTTGACAGTCACAGATGGGCACTGAGCTTTATCTTTCCCCAGGTCGTTACTGCTTAGGTTGAACCTGAGCCTCCAGCTTGTGTCTCCATGTAGAAGTGTTGAATGGGCCGGGATCCCCAAGCCTCCAAACCTCAAGCACCTTGCTTTTTACTTCCAGGCAGAACTGACTGCAATGGGGGTGGGACACCTCTGTGTGAAACATGGCAATGAAAACAATTGTTGCCTGGACACCACCTACATTTCCTCTTTTGCCTGACACAGATCCCTGTCCGGGGATGCTCAAGAAACTGCGAGAACCACACCCCCAAAGGCCACCTGGCCGCCATATTCTGTTTAATTAGCATTATTGCTTACCAAGGCCGTTCCTGGCCAGAACTCTGCCTGTGCATCTGACGGGGCCACTGCACCCGCTGTTTGCCAACAGCAGAGGGGGGCAGAACTGCTGTCTTCAGAGGCCCTTTGACAAGGTCACCAAGTCCTCATGGCTTGTTATGCTCAGCATACGGGTCCCCAGAGGACTAGAAAAGTCTCGATCCCTTCCCACAACCCCCGGGAGCTTGCTTGTCGGGAGAGAGGACAACGAACCCTCACTACTTCCATCTGCTTGTAGCCTGCAGTGCGGGCAGGTCCTGCCAAGGATGGTGACCTCGTCAAAGGGCAGAAGCACTTCTAGTTTCCGTGTGGCCGCCAGGGGACAGGAATGGCTCCGATGAAGTCTGTGCTGGCACATGTGGCCCGGAAGTCAGAGATGGGCTGAGAGCCCTGCTTCTCCTTTTCAGAATAACGCAGGGCACTGCTCCCGCCAGAGAGCTTGGGCAGGCACAGGGCAAGAAATCTCCTTTCTTAACGTTCCTGCTCGGAGGCATGTGTGGTGATTTGTGACACCCAAGATGACCAGGAAAGGTGCCCATCTCTTTCTGCTCCTCACGTTGTTGGGAAGATTTTAAAGGGACTGGAGGGCTCAAGCTCACCCTGAGTTGTTCTCATCCCTTCCCCACAGCATGGGGCTGTTCTAGATCAGCGTTGCAACTCGTCCTTCAGGGATCAGACTGGTAACAACTATGAACAAAAGGCAGGTATAGGACAATAGGGAGTGGTAGGGACTGTTAAGTAGGAGAGTGCAAGCCAGACCTAAGGACACTCAAGTTCAATTAAAATCAAACACACATGACATGCACTTAATAAGTGTTCCAGCTGAGTTTGTTCTGTGGTCCTTGGGTTGTCTTTGGGATCTAGACTGAATAAGTAGACTTGAACAAAGAACCACTGGGGATTTCTGTGTTCCACTTTCACCTGGAGTAGAAGAAGGGGGAACAGAGAGCACCAGTGGGTGGGGTAGCATTTTCCAGAAGAGGAAGAAGAGAGATCTGAACCATGGAGGTTTGAAGAAGTAGGGATGACTCTTTCTTTTTTTGAGCTGAGGACAAGTGATCAGGAAGCTGGGATGAGTCCACAAGGTCCCCCTACATGGAGGATTCAACCATAAACTTTGATGCGTGTGTGCTTGGTTCTTCCACTCAGCCTAGAGGGGTGTCATTGTAGGGACTAAAGATGGGATGGTTAAGGGCCGTGGTCTGCCTTCCACTCATGAGGGGTCTCTGTCTGGGTGGGGCCCCAAGAAGCTGGGGGTAATTTGGGAAGGAACAGTTGCCAGGAGTGACTCAGGAGTGTCAGAGAGACAAACCTTCTTTCCAAAAAGATATTCTAGAGCTGGTTTTCCAAAGCGTGCAAGATAATTTTGTTACATGGACCCATCAGAAAATATCATCGACTCGCGAAGTGAGAGAGTCAGTCATTTTCAATTCTCCTTTTGTCCTTCTGATTGCATCAAAGGAAAGGGCTTTGCTTCTAGTCTGTCTCACCACTTTTCCAACACTTGTTAATCAGCCTCAGCCTCCATGCCTTTTGCAGGCGATAGTATTTACAATTTGATAACAGCTTTTTGCTTCATATATTTATTTTTGGCAGTTATCTTTGATTTATGGCAAGATGTTGGCTTTCCCATTTACAGTAGTGATTTAAAGTATCCTTTAAAAACGTAAGTACAGTATAAAGAAATAATGGTGGTGGTAGGAGGATTATGGTAGTCACCATAAACCTGGCAGGGAAGCAAGTGAGAACATCACCCTCATCAAATAGGTGGGGCTGCTGCTTGGGTCTCATTCATCTTTTGAGGTGGATGAAAGCATGACAGCCACAGGGGGAATGAGTGGAAGTGTCATAGATTCCAAGACAGCACCTAGCTGGACCCAGCTCTGGGCTGCCTGGCTTCCTCAGCCTTCACGGTTCGACCCATGCCACTTCTTATGGGAAGTCCTCCAGGATACCTGGCTCTGGAGTCATGTCTCTTCCCATACACTGATCACCATCCACTTTCTCTGGAACCATCAGAGGTCACAAAAGTGGATGCCTGCTGGGGGTAAGGGAAGGGAACCTACAGCAACCTGCAGGGCATTTGCCCCACTTAATGGCTGATAAGCAGAAATGCGGGCCCCGTGTGGTCACACTTTCCAATTTCTCAAAAGAAGTCAGAAGTCTAAATTCCTATGTGAAATGTTACCATTTTTAACACTGACAACAGATGTTCACCATGCCTGGGGGCTGGATCCTATGTTGGGCACCCTCAGGTGTCACAGAGGAAAGCTTCCGGGTGAAGATGGCCATCAAGCTTCAGTGCCCTCTGAAAATGATGGGTCCTGAAAATGACGGAACTGAGAATATGAAATCACAGCTAGAGCAAGTTGTGTAAGTCATGTGTTTTACCCATAAGACTGGGCCCTTCTGGTGGGCAGGGAGGGACCTGAGTCATCAGGCCCTGCCTGACCAAGGCCAGCCCCAAAGCCCTGGCCACACAGGCCTGGGGCAGGGTGAATGAGAAAATCCAAAAGGACAGGTGTCCACCCTCCAGGGAAGTGAGGCAGAAGTCTGGGGTCACATAGCAGAGGTGTTCCCACAGACACACGCTTGGGAGTGGGTTTCCAAGGGGAGGGAAGGTCATTGTGCTGGGGGACAGCAGACTTAGTAGGACAGGCAATGAGGATTGTGCTGGAGAGGAAGGCGTCCAGCTGGGAATGGGCTTTGACAGCAAACTGGCTCCAGGGTGGAGAGGGATGCCTTGGATGCTGAGTTGGGAAAGGTGGGCAGAATGTAGAGAGGCTATTTCAGGCAGAGCCTGGGGGTGTGCAAAGACCAGGCGTCTAGAATCCCTTGTAGGATTCAGGACAGGTGAGGGAGGCAACCTGACTGAGCTCTAGTAGGCGGAGCCCAGGTCTAGGTGGAGGAGACTGTGCTCAGAGGCTGCAGTGGAGGGTTGGGGAGGCAGATGGAGGGGGAGAGGGACTTCAGGCAAAGAGGAGCTGGAGCCTGAGGGAAACTTGCCTCTCTCTGTAAGGGTAAAAGTTGATCTTTGGGGTGGCTCTTGTGGTGCATGCACCCTCCTTGTCAAACCGTCTTTCATCCTCTGGGGTCTCCAACTGGTCAAAAGGCCTGGCTCAGCCCCATGGACCGGTAACCAGGCCCCTCACCCCTTCCCAGCTCTGCTGCCTATTCTGCCCCAGGGCGCACAGAAAGGGAGAGGCGGCCCCTCGCGCCCCAGGGCTGACGGTTGGGACCCGGGTGCTCCGAGGACTCTTTGGGTGGGGATGCTCGGGCGGGCTTTAGATCCTCCGAGGTTTCGCGCCACGAGTGCGCGGGGCGCCGCAGAGGGTGGCCAGCAGCGGGGCTCTCCCGACCCGGCCCGCGGCGTTTTTACGCCGCCGCCTCGGGGTGTCTCTGCCTTGCTACGAGCCGGGAACCGCGGCGGCGACGGCGCGAGGAGGGGAGCGTGCGGTGGCGGCGGTGGCGGCAGCGGCAGCCGCGCCAAGAAGCGCCGGGTCACCGCAGGCTGAGGCGCCCGCCGTCCCCGCCCTTCCCCTAGCTCGCCTTCTCCCTCCCTCCCGCCTCCCTCGCTCTCTCGCTCCTTCCCTCTCCCCGCCTCCCTCCGCTCTCCCCCGCCCTCCTCTCCGCGCCTCGCCTCCTCCGCCCCGCGCCCTGCGGTGCTGCAGCTGCGGGCGGCTCCAGCTGCCCCCAGATGTGGGCTGGGCGGCGCGCGGGGAACTTTCGCGCCGGCTGCGAGTGCGGGGCCCCGGCTGCGGTCCGGCTGCCATGGAACCGCCGGCGGGAGCCGCTCGCCGCCTGCTCTGCCCCGCGCTGCTGCTGCTGCTACTGCTGCCGGTCCTGCTACCGCCGCTCTCCGCGGACGCCCGGCTCGCCGCCGCCGCCGACCCCCCAGGTAGGTGCGGCGCGGCCCTCACGCCTCGCGACCCCAGTCGGCCGGGCTCCTCCCCGCCCCGCGTGCCCCACCGCCCCCTCCCCAGGCGTCGTCCAGCCTGACTTGGGCAAACTCCGCGCGCCCCGCCCGGGGCCAAGTTGGCCAACTTCGGGGCCGGGTTGGTCGCGCAGGGGGCGCCCTGCGGCGCACCTGGGCGTCTCGGGCTGCGGGGAGCCTCGGAGCGCTCGCGGCTCCGGGGACGCGGAGCGTGGAGACGGAGGGCCGGGAAAGCCCCGCGGCGGAGAGCGCAGCGCCAGCCCCAGCGTGTCCGGGGGAGCCAGGGCGAGGCGGCGCCCCGGCTCGCGTCCGGGGACGCTCGGGAGGAGTCGGGTGCGGAGCGCGCCGCCTTGGGCCCTGAGGATTGGTTGGGGCGACCCGGAGGGGATCCTCGAAGATCTGAGGGACCCTCCTTCACCCTCCCTGCCCTCGGGCACGCGGGGAGGGCGGCCGGCAGCGGGCTAACCCGGAGGACAGGCCGCCAGTGCCCGGGGGAGCCGAGTCCTCGCCGCTCCGGAGGCGAGCGGTGAGGGCAGTCGGGCGGCGGGGACTGCTGAGGGGTAGAGGCACACGGGCAGGGGGCCAGCCGGTAATGGCTTCGGAGCAGCCCCACGTACTGCCGAGGACGGTAGGTTCAAGGGGCGGAGGATGCTCTGACCGGGCCGTCCCCTGGGGAGCTGCGAGGAGCCGCGGAGCCCCAATCCGGAACGGGGCAGGGTGCAGAGCTCTTGGCTGGGAGGGTTCCAGAGGGGGGTCGGCCCGGGGTCGCCGGAGGTCGGGAGTGGCGGCCCTGTTAACGCCCCTTCCCGGTTGGAAGAAGGCCGGGGAGGTGCAGGCTAGTTTCTGAGGGTTGCCTAGCGGAATGCCCTTCCCTTCGCAGTAGGGGAGGGGTTTGTGAGGATGCTGGACTCGGTGGCGGGGCCCTGGGGTTCCCAGGTCTCGACTGGTCTAACGTCCCTTCCCATTGCAGGCTGGCCCCAGGGGCACGGAGCGGAGCGCATCCTGGCGGTGCCGGTGCGCACTGACGCTCAGGGCCTCTTGGTGTCCCACGTGGTGTCGGCGGCGACGGCGCAGGCTGGGGTACGGGCCCGCAGGGCCGCCCCTGTCCAGATCCCGGGTTTCTCTGGAGACAGCGAGGAGGATCCTGGCGGCCGCCTCTTCTACAATGTCACGGTCTTCGGCCGAGACCTGCACCTGCGGCTGCGGCCCAATGCCCGCCTCGTGGCGCCCGGGGCCACGGTGGAGTGGCAGGGCGAGTCGGGTGCCACTCGCGTGGAGCCCCTGCTTGGGACCTGCCTCTACGTCGGAGACGTGGCCGGCCTGGCTGAAGCCTCCTCTGTGGCGCTCAGCAACTGCGACGGGCTGGTGAGTACGCACTTCTCTCCTTTCTGTCCATTGCCCTCTCCTGGGCTTTGGAAGCTGTTTATCTGGGAGCCCGCTGGGAGGGCAAGGCCTGTACTGAGGACCTTCTCTGCACCCCTGTGCTTAGGGACCACTGGGCACAGACTGAAGAGGTTGGCTGTAAGGCAAGTTGCTTCGATTGGACAGAGAGGGTGATTTATGCAGGGGGAAGGCCACATTTCCAAAGCACTTATCAAGTAGCAAAGTGTGGTCTCCCTTATGCCTGCAGGCACAGGTCTTCATCTTGCATCCAGGTGTGTGTATATCTCTGTGAGGGCGTGCATCTGCACATGTGTTTTGGAATGGGTACTAGTATCTGAGTACCTGTGTGAACATGTGAATGTGCCATTGTGTCTTGTCCATGTGTGTATCTGCAGGTTTCTGTTCATTTGTCTGTCCGTGTGTGTTGAGTGTGTTGCTGTGCATTGTGGCATGTGTGATATCTGTGTGGGGGCATGTGTGCTGGCAGTTGGTCTTCTCGTTTCTGTGTGTGCAAATGGTGCCAGCCTAGGGAGCAGGCAGTGGTGCTGAAATACCCAGTTGCCCCTCTGCCCCCTGTCTGACCGGGAACCACTGATTTTTATCCTGTGGTTTCCTGTTGGACTTCAGCTGGTTATTTGAAAAGTTGGTTTTCTCTCTCTATTTTGAGCCAAGGGGAGCATTTGGAAATGCAGGCTCTGGTGCCCATGGGCAACCCCTGAAGGACAGGAGAGGCTGGGGAGTGGGTCCCTTTTGGGACTGCCTGGGCCACTCAATGTGACCAGAGCCTTGGGAAGTTCTCCTGCTTCTGAGGACCTAGGGGGACCATGGCCTGGCATAAGGGGTCCTCGGAGGAAGCCTGGATCCATTCTCAGGGAGGAGGCTGACGTTGGCGGTGCTCCGTCCAGCCACCCTGAGGCCTGGCACGTGGCAAAAGCCACTGCAGTTTTCTATTTTGGATTGGGTGTGTGGTGGTCAGGCTGGCTGTGCTGGCCAGACATCTGAAGCCACCCACCATGGGTTCCGCTCTAATTGCTGCTCAGGGGACTCCTACTCTGAGCAAGTGGCCTCTCTTCCAGTCCTGCTGGCCCCCAAGCCCCCTGTCCTCCGTCTCGCCCTGCAGGCTGCAGAGCCAGCAATTACACAGAGCCCCACAACCGCTGGCGTTCTTTTTATGGAGACACAGGAAATGTCACTTGTTGCTTCGGAAAATCACTGCCTTTGGCTGGATTTAGTTAGAACCTGGGTGTACTGCAAACAACTATAAATGTCCTTGGAGGAGCTGGGTTAACACGATGCAGCCCTTTATATCCTAGCTGCCTCTGAGGCTGCCCTGGACCTCATATGTGTGTCTCATTTTGCGCTGGAGGTGAATTTCCTAAATAAAAGGAAATTGGTGCTGGGGGCTCGGGGGGTGGCCTGGGCTGGGGTGGGGAAGTTGACATGGAGGTAGTCTGTTGCTGGGCCAACTCCTGTGTGCTAAGTAATACCTGATGGAGAGCATTTCAGGGAGGCTTTGTACATGCATCATTCATTCTGTGGTTTGTTTGTTCAGCCAGCACCTCCAAGCGCCATTGTCCACTGTGCTGGTCAGAGATGTAGCTGGCCTGGTGCCCACCTGGGGCACACATGCTCAACTGATGGGCTGGGGCCCACTCTGGTCAGGGCTTGGAAAGCGTGCTCCTGGCGGCTATTTGAAGAATGAGTTGCCGGGGGCAAAGGCACATAGAGAAGAGCATATGCAGAGAAGTACCAGGTGTGTATCGGCTGGGTCAGAACAGGAGCAGTGAGATGTCACATGTACTGGACACACACCGGCAGAAGTGCAAGACACAGCTGGAGAGAAGACAGGAGTTGGAAGAGGGACTGGCGCCTGCCTGAGTGGCCTTGAATGTTGTCAGTGAAAACTGGCCTTGAGATAGTAGGGCAGCATCATTAGTTCTTCTTCTCTTTTTCCTTCTTTCTTTTTCGTGTGTGCGTGTGTCTGTTCTGATCTTATACCACTTAATTCCTTAGCCCGTTAGGTCCCTCTGTTGCATCAGTGATAGGCCCACTTGCTAAGGGCCCGGGGTTTAAACGTCATGTTTCTGGTCCACAGAGACCCTGTGGGGGAGGATTCTTCATCGCTGGTTTACAGATGGGCAGCTGAGGTTCTGGGAGGTTGAGTGACTTGCCCAAGGCCACACAGCCTGTGGTGGCGGGAGTCTGGCCTGGTTCTCTCCAGCCCCTTCTGCCATGGTGCTCCCAAGTCTGGGTGGGTAGAAGCCCCTGAGGTGTAGTAATAGAAGCTGCAATCCCTAGGCACTCCCTCTCAATAGTCCTTACAAGGCTACATGCATCTCATCCTCCCAGCAGCCATGCCACACAGTACCCCTTCCTCTGCAGCCCTGCTATTCCTTCATAGATAGTGAAACACACTGAAGCAGGTGTGTCAGGCTGCAGTGTGTGCAGATCCCCAAGGATCTTGTTAAAATTCAGATTCTGAGTCAGTATGTCTGGGGTGGGGTTCAAGGTTCTGCATTTTTTAATAAGCTACCAGGCTCGTGCTCCTGGGCTTCGGGACTGCCCTTTGAGAAGCAAAGCGCTACACCCCCACTGCTGCAAGGGAGTACTACAGGATTACACCACAAGTTTCTCTGAGCAAATGCGGCTCAGTGGACAACTGGTGTGGGAAATGCTGCACCTTTGCTTTCAGCCTGGGAGATTTAAGGAGGCTCACTGGGTTCTCTGAGAAGTTCTGTAATAAAGAAACTTCTTGAACTCCGTGTAATGCAGTACTTCCCATGCAGATGGGGCTATCAACACCTTCTTTGCAGAACATGTGGAACTAGCCTTCCTGGAAGACGTGTGGAGAAACCATGGAGCAGGGTCACAGCAGGCAGCTGTGGTCTTACAGCTTAAGTTTAGATGCTTAGGTGGGACAAGCCTCCCCCAAGAGCCATAGGCCCTTTCAGGCCTATCATCCTGCTCCTGGCCTGGGACACACATTTGCTCATATACTTGCTTGGTCCCGAATTTTTTTCTCTGCCTTAAAGGAAGGCAGTAGTAGCTTTGTTTTCTGTGGACCGGAGTCTCCTAATCTATTCAGCACGAGGGGATTCTTATGGTCAGCATCCTTTCAGTCACAAGCGAAGGAAAACTCAAGTCAAATTAGTTTAAACAGAAATGGGCAGTTAGCAGCTCACATGATGGTCAGTCTTCAGGCATGGCTGGATCCAGGTGCTCCTGTCATTAGGACTCTTGCTGTCTCTTGCCTCTGCCTTCTTATGTGTTGGCTTTGTTCTCAGGTGGAGTCCTTCTGTGGTAAGTCAAGGGGCCCCACCGGTGCTGGCTGACATCTTTTTCTGATAATTCCAGCTGAGTCCTGGGTAGCGCTCTCTTCAGGCTGGGGCCAGATGCTCCCATGAGAATCAGGACATGAGGTTTGCAGAACCCCATGGATGGAGAGTGCAAGGGGTGCTGCTCCCTGTAATGATATGAGGTTGGAACCTGGGTGTGCCAAGGTGAAAATTCTACTAGAGTCAGGTAGAGGTACAGACTCAGGAAATGCCACATGCTCCATAAGACATACCATATACTTTCTTTCCAGAGAGGTTGGTAGGTGTAGTTTCCAGGTTCTTTTACGGTCACTAGACAGGTATTGTTCATCATATTTACAGGGAAAGGTTAACATTTGCCTTTTCACAATGCGTGAGAAGGTAATGCTTAACAAAGGATTCTTGTATATCTCATTGCTATGGAAGAGTTTTCTAGTACCTCTCAGGCCACATGATAGGTGTACTAATTTCACATCATTCTTACATGCTCATTAAAAACCCAATGAGAAGCCTGTTGACATAAAAAGTAATAACGGAATGTCACAGTTCACTGTGCCCTTATTATGTGCCAGGCTTTCTTCTGAGCACCTTATGCTGTATCACCTTGGTTAATCCTCACAACACCCTATGGTGTATGCTGATATTATCCCCATTTTACAGATGAATAAACCGAGATAGCTTACTTCAAGCTTTGCAGTCTGTACTTAAACACATGTGTGTTTGGTTCCAAGCCCAGCGCACTACATGTTATTGCGTTTTTTTTGCACACCAACAAAAAGAATAAAAATGAAGAAATGCATTTCTTTAAAACATTCCTAGTCAACTCCTGGAGACCTTCTCAGTCAGCGGCACTGACTGTTGCCAGTGTCAGTGAGTGGGCGCTGAGAGCAGGTCTGGTGGCCAAGTGGCTTGGTGACTTGGCGCTGACTTGCTCTGGGCTGCAGCTCCTTTCAGGTGGCCTGAGTCCTCATGGCTAGGTGATGGCAGTGGGGACTCCAGTAGGATGGAAGCACCCTGCCATACCTCTGTCTCCCTCACGCAGTGCAGCTCAGGGGACCTCTCTGGCCTGGTGTTTCTGGTTGGCAAGGCCATTGGTGGAAGCGTCCATGGGCTGGGCAGTGACTCTGTGAGGCAGGCTCAAGGGCTGCTGCCTTGTGGGCTGGCGCTCCTCTGCTGGGCTGCCATCCTGGCCAGGCATCTGCTCTGTATAGTCTTGATGGGCATTAAAAGTCACTAAGGGCCACAGAGAGAAGTCATTTCCTGGCCTAAGGGACTGAATTAATTGAGTTTCATTTTTCCTAAAAAGGCTGCTGTCTTTTAGGCCACACACTGGGCTCCAGCTGGTTCAGGTGCTGGAATGCAGAGGGCAGGTGCAGGAGGCTTGGGCTGCAGGGTTGGGGGTGAAAGGTGTGTGGGACTTGCAACTGCCCTTTGTAGGGTCTTCCTACCTTTCACCTTGCCTTGGCACTGCCTGGAGGGCAATGAGAAGGTCTCAGGAACACCAAAGAGGGGCTGCGGGAACGTCCGGGTTCCCTGGGTGTTGGGGCTGCTCAGGTCAGAGGAGCAGAGGTATCTGCTTGGCCCCTGTTCTTGGCCATCTACACAGCTGCCCAGGGTGGTCGCAGCCTCCTCCATGGCTTATTATTCTCCTTGTTGTTTAAGACTCAGTTCAGTTTAATTGGCAGAAAACCAACTTGGATGAAACGAACAAGGGATGTCATGGGCCCAGTTATCCTTGGGGTCCTGAGGAGTTCCAGCTTCAGGCATGGCTGGATCTAGTGGATTCAGGGCTGCTTTTAGAACACGCTTTCTGCCTTTCAGCTCTGTCAGTGTCTGTGTTCATCTCAGGATGGCTCTCCCCATGTGGGGTCCACCAGCAGCTCCTGGCTTAACTTGTCTTCCATGGTAGCAATCTCTTGGAAATGGAGAGCATTCCTTTTTGGATGGTTCTTGCTAGAGTCCTGGGGAGGGTTCTGTTGGGTCCTACTTAGGGTATAGGCCCACCTTTAAATCAATCACTGTGATGTGGGCCTGGCCAGAGTCTCTTGCCCCTCTTTGGGGTTCAGAGTGAGGGTCAGATCCCCAAACTCTGGAATGGATTGGGGTTTTATCATAAAAGCAAGAGGAAGGACCAATGTGCTGGGCTGCCACTCTCCACCCAGACTTCAGGCCCTGCATCTGGCCCGAATCTCTTTCTGTGCTCCAGACTTGCCTGCCCAGCTGCCTTGGGGGCTCTTTCCCTGAGTGACCCCATGCTTCTGAAATGGAACACAGGTCTCTCTACTCTCTTCCAGACCTCACCCTTCACTTGGGCAGGAATCCGAGGATCGCCCTTCCCCTCCCACTCCATGACCGCCACATCCAGCCAGTCATCATCTTAGGCATCTCCGAACTTCATTCCAGTTCCCATCTTTCCACCACACTTAACTCCGAGCCCCGACTCTTGCCCATGTGATCCTTAGCCACCCCAAACTGGAGCAACTCTTTCCCACCACAGCTGCCAGACTGATTTTTGTAAACCACACATTCAATCATGTCACTCCTTTGCTTAAGACCTTTCTTAAGTGGTGGTCTTAGTGGTTCTTATTGCCCTTAAAAAAAATCCAAACTCAGAAAAATAATTCAAACCCACTGGCCTGGCGTACAAGGCCTCCCATGGCCTGACCCAGTAGCCTTCAGCCTTGTCTGTCACTGTGTCCCGCCTCATGCCTGTGCTCCAGTCACATCAAGCTTTCAGTTTCTCCACCACTGGACACTCCCATCCTAGGGTCTTTGCACAGGCTGTGCCCTCGCCTGGACCACTCTTATCCCTCCCTCTTTACCTGGCTCACTCTGTAGGTCTTATCTAAATGACACTTCATCCAGGAAGCTGTCCTGGACATTCACATGCCACGTTGGACCTCATGCTTCTTTGGTAACCTGTACTATGGGCAACTTGTACCTGGGCCCACAGGGCCCAGCTGCACCTGGGTGGAGCTCAGCTAGGGGCCATGAAATGAGTGTGCCTGGGGAGTGGGGGCTGGAAGCCTGTGAAGTTCCTTGCCCCCTAAGACCCTGTGCCCCATGCCCAGGGATGGCCCACCTCTCCTTGTATGCTTTGCTGCAGACCCCAGGATGTCCACACGCAGTGAGGTAGGCCCCCTTGGGGAATGGCCAAAAGCTCTGCTTCCTTTCCCGCAGGAAAGCAGTTGTGCACACGTGTGGTTTTGCACAGTTTTCTTGCCCCCACCTTGGGGTTCATGAAACGTGAGTTCAAAACCCATGGTCCAAATGAAACTAAGTAAGGAGGGAAGCCCCTCTGGGGCTGTTTGGAGGAGGGTTGGAGGCGGTGAAGAGACCTTGGACTGGGCTCTGGCAGGTCATCATGCAACTCTGGGCAAATACTCCCACCATGAGCCTCGGTTTGTCCAGTGACAAGTGGGGCTGGATCAATGATTTCTGAGACCCTTCTAGGGCAACTCTGGGTTTCTTAGGGGCCAAACGGGGACCAGTTGAGGGGATCGGGCTGGTGGAGAGGTGGGGACCCTGGCTAGTCTATGCCCTGCCTCCCTTGATAGACTGTTGGCCCTCAGGAGCATGGGCTCCTTGCTGCCGGACCTACGGATGTTTCTTCAGAGAAGCTGCATTTCTGAGTCTGTTGATATCACGTGGGCAGATGAATCCAGTGTGAATCCAGTGAGCTCTGAGGTCCCCTGAGCGGGCCTCCAGAGGCATATGTGGAAATGTTGAGAGCTATGCTGGCAGCAGGATCATTAGATGGGCCTAGGCTCCCTGCAGGCAAGGGCTGTCTTCGAGAACTTGCTGAGAACCCAGCCTTACTTCATCACAGCTACCCCATGCCCTCTTCTGGGGCACCCACAACCTCCTGTCTGGCCTCCTCACCACTTCTCACTGAGTGCCATTTGGCGGGAGGGAAGCGGCTTCCCAGGGGCTCTTCCCTGCTGGGACTGGGGAGGGATGTGCACTGACCTGTGGCTGCCGTGGTGGAGGCTGGCTTGTCAGGGGTTTGTGCTAGGGATGGCAGAGCAGCAGCCCACGGCCCTTGCCCACCTCATGGTGGCCCCTCAGAATGGTGTAGGCATGTCTGTGGTCTGAAACCCAGACTCAGCAGGCTTCAGCAAATATGGCATCTGAAGGCACTTACAGTTGTCCAAACCTTAGAGATAGCGGGTAGAGTGGAGGTTGTCAGGGGCTGAAGGAAGGAGATGGGGCGTTGTTGTTTCGTGGGTACAGAACTTCAGTTTTACAAGAAGGAAAGAGTTCTGGTGATGGATGGTGGTGATCGTTCCACAACATCATGAATATATTTAATACCACTGAATTGTACACTTAAAAGTGGTTAAGATGGTAAATTTTATGTTATACGTTTTTTATTTTATTTTTAATATTTATTTATTTGGTTGTGCCGGGTCTTAGTTGCGGCTCGTGGGCTCCTTAGTTGTGGCTCACTGGCTCCTCAGTTGTAGTACGTGACTCCTTAGTTGTGGCATGCAAACTCTTAGTTGCAAAATGCCTGTGGGATCTAGTTTCCTGACCAGGGATTGAACCCAGGCCCCCTGCATTGGAAGCGCAGAGTCTTATCCACTGCACCACCAGGGAAGTCCCTGTTATATGTATTTTACCACACACACACAAAAGGCATCTGAGGACTGGTGGGATTGGGCAGGTAATTCAGGGGTGGAGTGGTGCCCCTGCTCGCCCAGCTCCCTCTCCCTAGTGTGACTCTGTTCCTTGGTGGACCATTGGCTATAGTTGTACCCACACCCCTCACATCCCCCAGGTATATCCAGGTGCAAAAGGGAAACAGACTACTTTTTGGAGGTTCCTGCCACAGTTCTGACTTCACTCTGAATGGACAGGCTTAGGTCATGGGACCTTTCCATAGCCAATCACTGTGGCCCAGCAATGCATAGTGCAGGAGCATAGTGAAGCCTGACTAGACCCCTCATGAGGGCCAGCATAGTTGGTCCCCGATCTCTGAGCCTCAGCCCAAGGACGTCAGCTCTTTCTGGACCATCTTCTGTCACATTGCCAACCCTGCCCTGACTCCACTGCCTGGTTGTGTGCTTATGGCATTGGTTCCCGAGTGTAAGGATGCTGCTCCTTCGGGTGTTGGCAGGTTTCAGGTTTCCCCTGCCTGATGGCCAGCCTTGACTGCCCATCCTCCCATATCCCCAGCACTTCGTGAGTGAGGAGTGACCCAGCCTCAGCTGGGAGGCGGGGGAAGGCTGGGTCTTCACCCAGGCCTGCTGTGAGGACCACAAACGCCACAACCTGCATGAGTAGAGAAGTCATCGAAGGGCTCATCTGCTCTGAGCCACAGGGGTGCCCCCCGCCCATGGCCTGGTGTGTCCACTCAGCATAGAGGATGGCTTTGCTGTGTGGTGGCCTGAGCTGTGGCCTGGGCCTCCTCATTCTGGTCTCTGAGATCTGTAGGGTCAAGTATGCATGGGGCCTCTCTTGGGACCATGGGTCTGTACTGGCAGGCATATGAGTCCTTGCTTACTCCTACTGCCCTCCTGCACTCGGGCAGGCTGGGGGGTTTTGTGTCGCTGCCAGAACACAGCAGGCTGCTGGTGTATGTGAATGTGTGGGCCTGTTCCTATACCTGGGATGTGTGTGTATAGGTATGTGGAAATGTGTGCATGTGTATGCATATCTGTATGAGTATGATGTGTGTGCATGTGAGTGTGCGTGGGTATCTGTGCGTGTGCCTGTGTGCATTTAAGTAAGCCTGTGTGCGAGTGTGTGTATTCAAGTGTGAGTGTGCATGTGTGGTCATGTATGTTCTTGGCAGGGGTTTCCTGCAGGGGAGGGGACTGAGGTGGGATGGAGGTACTTAGCGGACGACTCCAGCCCCCTGAATCTTGGTGCCGCCTTGAGCCCCGCCTCCCCACAGTGACAGGCATTCTGGAATGGGAGGGCCCAGGTAGGAGCCTCTCGCTCTGCTGCGTATGTTTCATATTAAATGTCAGCTGTCCTCTGGGTCTGCTGTGCTGCCATTAATGTGGAGGAGTTACTACTGAGCCTGGAGCCGACTCCTCAGGCTGGTCCGTGAACTTCAGTTCCACTGCATGTCTACTGCAGGGCCTGTGGAGCGGGGCACGCAGCTTCTGCTCCGAGGCAGAGGAAACCCTAGCATCTAGGACCAAGGCTCAGGCAGGCTCTGCACTGCCCTACCCTGCCCTTTACATTTCAGTGTTCACCCTGGTGAGCAGTGGACCTCGTGTGGGCTGGAGGCTGCCATGTCACATGGTCAGCTTTGCCCTGCGCAGATGGGCAGCCTGGACAAGGGCCACAAACACTGCCAAACATCGGTTCCTTGGATTGCCCACCTCACTGGGCTTTGGAAGGGTGGGTGCACTTAGCCCAGGCCCCGGGTTTGGGAAGTGTTGGCCGTTTCTGTGTTTCATTGCATCTAAGGTGCCATCAATTATAGGGCGCCACAAGAAAGAGGGGACACTCCCAACTAAAGCACACCACTGCACTTTAACCGTAGTCCCATGAGGTGTAGGCACCAGCCACCCCACCTCTAGTTGCTCTGAGTGGTGGGCTGTTTTTCCTGGCTGCTCACTTTGCTTACTTAGTGTGTGACTGGCTTCGTCCACTTCTGGGTGTGTCTCTTCCTCTCTTTGGTAAAGGAATGAGGTTACAGTCCTTCCTCCAGGGACATTTCTCACGGATGCTAAAGCTACACACTCTGTCGTCTCCGTGCCTTTCTGCACACACTGTAATTTGTTACATCACAGTGTGATTTCTTGAAGACATTTTGGGTGGGAAGGGTCTCAACACAAGAAATGTTGACCCTACAAGTAACTCAAGCGAAGTAATGGCGGTACGAAACACCGTGACAGAGGTGGTGTGTGCCAGGCAATGCCAGCCACCCCATGGTTGCTGCCAGCTGCTGGCAGTGATAAGACCCATTGATTTCATCCTGAGTTTAGACGTGGTAAGTGTGAAAAATGAGTGTCTTAGAGTCCCAGACACATAGTTTTATTATTATGATGATGTTACAAGTGATTTTAGGGTAGAGCCGGCATGTAATTCCCATGCTGGGGAAGCAGGGCAGCGGCAGAGACTGGGCTGTTCAGACTGGAGGGACAAGCCCTTGCCAGCTCTGTGAGCAGAACATTCACAGATTTATCTTTGAGGGACTTCCCTGGTGGGACGCGGGTTCGATCCCTGGTCGGGGAACTAAGATCCCACATGCCGCGGGGCAACTAAACCCGCGCGCCACAAGGAGGATCCCGCGTGCCGCAACAAGGATCCCACGTGCCGCAACTAACACACGGAGCAGCCAAACAATAACAGCGACAACAAAAAAAGATTCATCTTTGAACCTGGATATGTCTCCTTTGAAAATAGGGATTGGAACCACATGGCAAATAAGGTGTATTTATGTTTCATGCAAGGTATGTCTAAGGCTCAGCGGTGGCCAGTCTGATTGACGCAGAGCTTCTGGAGGTATGATAGAAACTGGCTCAAGAGCTGTGAGTATGTATAATTTTTTAAATGAATTATGCCACATACTGTCTCCAGTCAGTTGCAAATGAAACCTCAGGTCTGATATCACAGCTAAATCCTCTTCTTGTACCAGTACTGAATTCTGTTCATTATAAGAGCTTTAAAGCTCTAATATCTAAAGTACTGGCTACTTGACAGCTGTGCTGTTCACTACTATGGTAGCTACAAGCCACTTGAGGCTGTTGGTTATTTGAGATGTGGCTGGTCTGAACTGAGAGGTGCTCTTGAGTGTAAAATATACTCCAGAATTCAAAGACTTAGTACCCAAAAAAAGAATAAATAAAATATCTAATTGATAAATTTTAAGTATTGATTACAGGTTAAAATGATAATAGGTTGGATGTATTGGGTTAAGTAAAATATATTGCTGAAATTAATTTCACCTTTTTTTTTAAAACATGGCTACATGCGACATTCGTATTACATTTCTGTTGGATAGTGCTGCTTTGAAACATCTGGCTGGATACTCCCCATTTCGCTGTTATTCTTTTGCAAAATTTTCTTGGCTGGTCACATCTGTTTATTGTTTCAATTGAATTTTAGAACCGTTTTGTCAGGTTAGAAAAATCCCTTGTGAATTTGATTGACATTAAATTAAACTTAGAAACCAATTAAAGGAGGAATGGACAAAATTTGTAGTATTTACCAGGAACATGGTGTGTTTTTCGATCGATTTAATTCTGCTTTGAGGTTGCTTAATAAAGTATTACACATTTTTTATATGGGTCACCTATTGTTTTAAATCACGGCCATTTCAAGGATTTTTTTCTTTTTGCCATTGTGAATTGAATCATTTCCATCTATCGCTGGTATACAGGATGGCTATTGGTTTTTATATAATTATCTTTTATCAGGATGCTTGATTGAACTCAGTAATTTTTTTGTTTTGAACTCATTAATTCTAATACATCTTTGTGAATTCCCTTGGGTTTTCTGTGTATACAGTTGTACTATCTGTAGACTATGGTAATTCTGGAGGCTCATTTTCAATCTGTGCCATCTAGAACCTTTGGAGTAACGTTAAGTAACAGCAGTGGCTTTGCGTATCCCTTTCTGCTCCTGACTCTGATGGGGACGCCCCTGGCGTTTCTCTGCTTGCTCGTGGACTAAGATGGATTTCATGGGAAGGCAGTATCCTTTGAATTTTAGTTTTCATCAGCAAAGGAGCTGAAATCTAGGTAAAATATGTCTAACCCTCACACTGCCACCACCCTCCTTAAAGGCTAAAGGCATTGCAGTTCCCAGGGGCTGTGTCTCCTGCTGTCCTGGACCTCAGAGCCGCTGCCAGGTCTCCTCAGTTGCAAGCTTGCTGGCCCAGAATACAAGCCAGCCCCTGTGTACAGCTGTCAGCCACTCACAGGAAGCGTCTGTGGGGTGCGAGGAGCTTTGTCGAGGAAGGTGGAGGAGGCTGCACCGCCCAGCCGTGCAGGTGGTTCCCTGTAGAAGAGGGACTGGTTCTTAGAAAGCCCATCTGTGGGGGATTGTCATTTTGACGGCAGCTTCCCTTCCTCTCAGTGATGTCTCTCCCATCCTCCAATTTCTCTGGGCCAAGCCTCCTGGCTCCTCCTCTCCTGAGTCTTACAGAAGACTTTGTCCCCCTTTCTGAGTCACTGGTACCTGCTGACCCAGACCCCCTACGTCCCACTGTTACCTTTATTCCCACATGCTTCTAGAAGGTCTTTTTCCAAAGACTGTTGCCCCCTAGAGGAAATCTGTGGCCTGTAAAAATAAATTTGTTTTCCATCATGTTATCTGTCTGCCCACAGACAGGCATGGGTTTTGGGCAGCTTTGAACAATGCCTGTGCCTAGGTCTCACCCTGAGAGATTCTGACTCATCAGACCTGGGCAGGACCTGGGGGTCAGGAGGTGTGAGGTTGGACAGAACCAGGTTCGGGACCCTGCACTTCTTTTGCTGGCCTGTGACGCTCAGTTTCCCTATTTGCGATGCCACCTGCCTTGGAGGGCGTCTCTCTGTGAGGGAGTGACAGGGAATGAGGCTGGCTGGCCTCAGTCCAAAGGAATGTCGTGGGGAGATTGGGGCGAAAGGAGAAGATGGCCAAGAGGGACGGCCAGGCCTCCAGGCAGCCTGGGACCAGGGGAGCTGCCTTTGGGGTGGTGGCTCTTGACCCTCTCTGCCCTGGGTCCCTCACCTAGGAATTCAGAGTCTGGCAGAGGGAGGACACCCTCCCTTACATGGCCATTCCAAAGGCTGGCTCTGCACGCTGCAGGCACGTGGAACTCAGTGGGCACTGATGCCGCAGATCCTGTCAGCAGGATAGGCACAGGGGCGTCCTCCTCCTTGAAGCCCCCCCAACCAGACTGCAGGCCGTATGAGGCTCCCAACCGTATCCCCTCCCTTCTGCTCTCTGCACCCGCCGGCTGGCCATTAGCCACTGGCCTGAGCTCACTAGCTCCAAGCTGGAGTCTGGGCATCCGGGTGCGTGGGTCCGTCACAGCCTGGAGTGGCTTGTCTGAGACCTGCATGCACAGAGCAAGGAGAGGTCCTGGCCCCGGGCTCAGCTCAGCTGACAGAGGGTGGACCTGTGTCTCCTGAGCAGCTCCCAAACAGGGAGAGGTGGAGGGTCTGGGGGTAGAGCTGGATCCTGGCACAGAGGCCCCTGGCATCCCTTCTCTCCCTCTCTCGTCCCCGCCTCACCCTTCCCTCCCCTCCCCTCCCCTCTTGTCCCTTGCTTCCCCTCTGTCTCTTTCTCTCTCCCCCCATCCTACCCTTCCCTCCTCACTCCCCCCTCCCCCTCCTTTTTCTCCTCTCTTCTCTTCCCTCCCTTTCCACCCCCTCCCTCCCCCGCTTTCCTTTCCCTCCTCTCTCTTCTCTCTCCCCCATCCTCCCCTTCCCTCCTCACTCCCCCCTCCCCCCTCCCCCTTCCTTTTCCTCCTCTCTTCTCTTCCCTCCCTTTCCACTGCCTCCCTCCCCCTCCCTTCCTTTCCGTCCTCTCTCTTCTCTCTCCTCCCCTTCTTTCCTAGAGTAAGGGGAGCCCCCTTCGTCACCCTAGATGACCCTTCCTGGGTGACCTTCCTGGGCAGTGGGCTCTTCATCGCTGGCCCCAGGCTGCGTCTGCATTGTCCTATTTACAGTCACCTCCTGTGATGCTCACAAGCTCCCACCGGCAACAGGCACACTCAGGGAAGGCGACATTATCCCACCGTACTTGGAGGAAAGCAAGGCTCAGAGAGAGGGGCAGTGACCTAGCTCAGGTCACACAAAATCCAGAGCCTAGGCTCCTTCTGCTGTAGTTGGAGCTCTGGATCCAGCCCCTGTGATCCTCAGAGGTACACATCACCCCCCCACCACCATCCACACAAGCAGGGTTAATTGCTACCGGGGGAGGGCTGAGTTCTTGGTGCACTTCCCAGCAAATGAGGTCAAGGCCTCGCTCTGCCTTGCTGGAGCACCCCCCACTTCAGATAGTGTGGCCTGGCCTTTGGGTGCCATCTTTCCTGCCAGGGTGCCCAGGCCCTTGCTGACTGTGTCCTTACTAGGGAGGCTGGTCGGACCAAGCTGTGTTCTGCCCCAGGGCTGCCATAGAAGGTTGTGCAGGTGGTATCCTGCACAAGGGCATCCGGGCAAGGGGACGAATGAGGTTGGCTTCTGCTCAGTGTCTGGAGTAGAAGGCAGAGGGTGGCCAAAGCTGAGTGGTGGACACCAGAGGGACAGGAAGGGTGTGCCAGACATCTGCCCCCACCATCAAGGTCACTGGAGTTGCTGCATTCTTCTCTCTGAGAAGCTCCTGGGTCTGCAGGATTTGGAGTACAAGAACCAAAGCCAGGGCCAGTCGCAGGGGACTGCTCTCTGTGGGTGATGGCTCTGGTGACCTGGGTGGATATTCTGGGGCTGGGCATGATGGGGGAGGGCAGATGGTAGGCTCTGTCCAGGCGTCAGCTTGCCCTGCTCGGGGGCAGGGTCCTCGAAGTCCTCCCCACCCTGAAGGTGCTCCTTGGTTCCAGTGGAATGAGCTGGGCTCCTGAGTGCAGGGGTTGGGCTGGACCCCTCAGCCCTGGGCATTTGCTTTGGGTTAACTATATGGGTGTGGGTATATCCTTCCTATTGTTGCCGAAACTTGTATTTCTGTGATGACTGGTGGTTGCTCTCACCAACCCCCTCCCCTCTCCCCCCTCCCTCACATGCCTTTTCCTCTTCTGAAGCTGGCTGGTCCTCCTTGGGGCTAAACATTAACCCTTTGTTATCTTGGACAGATATATATTCATGAAGTTTCCTTTCTTATTTTACCTTGCTGACTTTCATTTCTTCTGGTCAACTCTGCCAGGCCCTTCCTGTTGATTTCTTCTGTTTATTTAAGCTGTAGAATATAATCAGCCTTTCAAAGAAGTGCTTCATAGGTTTTGATTTTTTTCTGATTTGAATTTTAAATATTTAACTTCTTTAATTCCAGTGAAGTGTGTTTCCTGTACTGTATAAGGTATTGGTTTTAAGTATTTATTTTTTCTAAATTGCCTCTCTGGGGTCTCAGCACCATTCATTTACTAATTCACCCTTCCTCCTGACTTTGGGGTGCATAGTCCCTATCTATGAAGTTCATGGAAGTGATCTGGCTTATTTCTGGCCTTTCTGCTCTTCTTCTTGCAACGGGACTAGGGTCTTTTAATTACTTTTGCTTAACAATATGTTGTGATACCTAATAGGGCAAGTATCACCATCGTGGTGCTTTGTGACCACCTAGAGGGGTGGGATAGGGAGGGTGGGGGGGAGGGAGACGCAAGAGGGAAGAGATATGGGAACATATGTATATGTATAACTGATTCACTTTGTTATAAAGCAGAAACTAACACACCATTGTAAAGCAATTATACTCCAATAAAGATGTTTAAAAAAATGGCTATTTTTGTCCCTTTTTCAAATGGATTTTGGGTTTGTTTTCTTATGGGTTTAAACAATATCATAAGAGGATCTTTATCTTGGATGATATTGCATGCTTAAATTAGTGTCCAGCATACAGCAGGGCCTCAGCAAATCTTTACTGAACAAGTGAATGACATCTTCATGACGGTTAGTTTTCTCAGGGAAATAAGAACATTCATTCAACTCTTTTAAAAAATATCCCTTATTGACTACCAAGAGTTAGAATTTTATTGCCATTGTGAATAGGATCTTTTCTATTATATTTTATAGTAGGTTATTATAGATGTCTAGGAACATTTTTAATCTAGGATACAGCAGGTGATCCTTTACTCAGAATACCTGGGACCTACTTGTTCCAGATTAATAATATTCTCAGAGTTTAGACACTTTCATTCCCAAAGAGCCAACGGAAATAAAAACAGCATGTGAATACAAATTATATATGCATCTGCACAATTGCAGCTAAACACACGACAGCCATTGTTGACCTACCAAACTCAAGCCCCATCAGGCCTCACCGGTTCCTTCTCATTTGCTCCCAATGACTTGCATCTTCCTCTTGCACTTCAGCAAAATCAATCTTCCAATATCATAGAGGCACAGATGCAAAACATGGATAATCACAAAAAATCCTTTTAAAATAAATCTCTCGATTGGATGTTTCCCATGTTTGCACTTTAGATATGCAAGTTTCCATATTTATTTCGCATCTAGGCATTTTCATGAACTTCCATATTATTATGTTTGTCCTTTTTGGTGGATTAATTTTGCAGGAGAGGATTTTCTAAGTATGCAGTTATGTCTGCAATTCATAATATTTTCGCATCTTTTTCAATATTTATTCATTTTATGTCTTATTATGTTGGTTAGAGTATAAAATTGAATTTTAGTAATTTTGTGTGGGAGCCACAACCATGTCTTCAGAGCATCTGGCCTGCCGCCATCTACGGGAGAGCAGGGCCAGGTCCTGCTTCTCTTTCTGCGAATGCTGCAGATGGTGGACCTAAAGTGGACAAGTCTGGGTGGAAGTGATCTCCCGTCTTCACTTACCCTTGGTGGAGCAACTTTTCTTTTCCTGGTCTGTTGCACCAAGTAGAGCTTGAGCATAGAACATGGATGTGTGGTGGTTTTGGGGGGGATGAGTAGCAGTGACTGGTGGGCCCCCATTAGGCCCGCCGTTAGGTCAGGGAGTCTCTCTCAGCCCAGTGTGGCCTGTTAGGTGTCCCCTACAGCCAAGGAGCTGTGCACCCGGGCAGGATTGTTTGCAGGGCTGGCAGGAAAATGACTGTCTTTGAAAGACTGTCCTGAGTTTCAGCTGGGGAAGTGGTTCAGTGAGACACTTTCAGGAGAGGGCTGGCAGGTAGATCCAGATGGATAACCTGAAACTCTGAAGGGAATGAATGAATCTGAACTTTGAAACCCCGTTTTGAGTCCCTGCCTTGCCCCTTAGCAGTGTAATAATTTCTGAACTTCAGTGTTCTCATCGTGCAGGGCGGAGTTTGCAAACTGGCGGGCTGTGTGCCATGTCCACCCACAGATGAGTTTTGTTTGGCCTTCCCACTGTTTGACAAATTTCTCACAGAGCTCCAGATTTCCAGTTTCTCTGGAGGACCTGGGAGAGCTGTTAGGCCTGTATTCCAGAGGGGCTGGAACTGAGCAGGGCCAGAGCCCTCCAGAGGGATCTCACAGCCTCAGCACCACGCTCTCTGCTGCCCCCTGTGGTCACCCCCCTCCCCCCACCCCCGCCTCAGTCACCTTCATTTCCTGCGTGGGCCCTGGTGGATGACGGAGGGGTTCTGCGGCTGGTCGTCTCTTCCTCCCACCTCTGTCTCAGGATTTCGGTTTACGGACCATTGTCTCTGTGTGAGGCCCGGTGCGCTAGTCAGATGCGGTCCCACCCCATGTTTGATTCTGGCTCCCTCACTCGCAGAGCCTCCTATTTCTCATCTGTGAAAGGTAAATTTGATGGCAGCAAACAGTCTGGTGGGTTACTATGAGGATTCAGTGAAGTGAGGCCCACGGCTGGCACTTAGTAGCGAATGGCCCTTGTTACTACGAGGTAGTATTTTCCTTATGGTGCTGTTAGGAGGAACCAAAGTGTGAAAGTACTTGGAGATGTACTTGGAAGTGCAGTGCAGTTATTCATCACTTCTGAGTGCTCCGTGGGCTGGGCTTGGGCTGGGTGGGCGGAGTGCGGAGGCAGGGTTGGGGGCCGGCAGGCCCCTGGGTAGGATGCTCTCCCCGCCCCAGGCCATAACCAGCCTGGGACATGTTGCCAGATGAGGCCGTGACTATTCTGAAATGGAATTCCTGGGTTAGAATAAGGAGAACAGATGTTTACTGGACGGGGCCAAGAGCCGCTGACATCATTGAGAGCCCGTCAGGACACAGACTGCAGCCCAGTGTCCTCCATGTCTTCCTGCCGACACAGCATTCCTGGGGCAGCTGCCAGGGCTGGGGGTGGAGAGACACACACACACACACGCACACACACACGCCATTTCTTCCACCAAATCCTCCCCACCTGAATACAATTAACCAGGATGTGGGAAAGATTTCCAGCCTGGAAGGAGAGAAGAGTGTCTTGTTGGCAGGCAGGCTGGGGAGGGGAAATGCGGGGCAGGTTGGTGAGTGGACTCTGTAAGATGGAGGAGCAGGTTTTGGGGGTGAAAAGCTGTCTGGAGCCACTGGCCAGGGAAGGGGGGGCACATGTCCTTTCCTCCCACCATCCCCTGAGGGGGAGAGCTGAGCCGTTGCTCCTGTGCTTTCACCAACACCTGTGCAGCTGGTGCTGCTGCCCTGTCCCTTCCAGAAGGCCATCCCCAGGTCCAGACTTTTCTGCAAGTACAGAAAACCCAGCGTGAACCAACTCAGGCCAGACGGGGATGCTCAGGCCTTCTGCCCTGTTTCAGCTCCACTTCCCTCCTCCTTGGCTTGGCCTCAGCAGGCTCTCCCCAGAAAGGGGCCGCAGGCTCACCTGGCACCAACTGCCAGCCCAGCAGAAAGACCTTCTTTTCCCCTGGGGTTTCAGCAAGCATCCTGAGTCTGCTTCTTATTGGCTTAGGCTAGGTCATGAGTCAAGCTTTGAGCAATCACTGTGGCCAGGGCAGGGAGCAGGGCTTCCACTGGCCAGGCCCGGTCACTTGTCCGCTGGCTCCAGGGGGTGGAGTCTATGTTCTGAAGCGCTGGGACGTGGACAGGGAGCGCTGCTCCGCCCTCCCATTTCTCCTGCTCTTGTCTGCCTTGCCGTGCCTTCCCCCTGAGTGCCTCCACTGGGTAAAGCACAGGTCCGGAGACCAGCGTTTAAGACCCCTCGTGACCAGTCAGCAGTTCTGATTGAGTTTACCCACCTCCCTCTCTTCCATCCTGTGGGCCTGGGACAAGAGCTTTCAAAGATCATACATTCCCATCAAGGTATGGGAATGTAGGCTCTGCCCATGTTGAAAATAGCCCTGTCGCAGCACTAGGAGGGAGCTGATTGTCTGGGTTGCAGTTAAAACTAAAAACAATCTGAGGGTGAGAAGTTTTCACTGGGGCCTAAGACAAGTCAAGAGTGCGACTGGGCAAGGAAGCTGGGGTTCTGTGGGCCCATCTGGGGTGCACTGGCAGAGCAGATGTAGTGGGGGGTCTCCAAGGACCTCTGTGCCTTTGTCTTAAGTGCTGGGAATCCCACATGGCTGGCCAACTCCTCACCATCCCTGTACCAGGAGGCCTTGCCTGTTCTCTGTGTCATGGCAGGTGACACAGCTGCATCACAGCACCCATTTTCTGGCCTACAGACTCCTTCTGTGTCATGAACCTTAGCAGTCTGTTGAGGCCCATGGACCCTTTATCAGAATAATGTTTTGGGGACTTCCCTGGTGGTCCAGTGGTTAAGAACCCACCTTCCAATTGCAGGGGACGAGAGTTCGATCCCTGGTTGGGGAACTAAGATCCCATGTGCCTCAGGGCAACTAAGCCCGTGCCATAACTACTGAGCCTGCGCGCTCTAGAGTCCACCTGTCACAACGAAAGATCCCGTGTGCTGCAACTAAGACCCAAAGCAGCCAAATACATAATTTTTAAAAAAGAATAATGTTTTTAAGGCATAATTTAAAATACAAAGAACACCAATACTATTGAAATAAAGCTGTTAACATTGAAAACAATTTATAATACAGCAGTACAGCAGTACGTGTGCTTTAAAATTTTTTCTTGTCATCATGCTTTTTTTTTTTGGTAATGGTTTATTGAGATATAATTCACATACCATACATTTCACCCATTTAAAATAAAATTCAACGGCTTTAGTATGTTTACAGAGTTGTGCAACCATCACCCACCAGTTTTAGAACACGTTCATCACCCCCAAAAGAAACCCCATACCCTTTGGCTATCGCCCCCAATTGCCCTGTCCCCCCAGTCCCTGAGAACCACTAATCTACCTTCTGACTCTATAGACTTGCTTATACTGAACTCTCCGTATAAGTGGAATCACACAATATTTATCCTTTTGTTTTCAAGGTTCTTTCATGTTGTAGCATGTGTCAGAACTTCCTTAATTTTTATGGACAAATAATATTCCATGGTATGGATAGACCACAATTTTTAAAATCCATTCATCAGTCAGTGGACATTTGGGTTGTTTCCACATTTTGGCTCTTATAAACAGTGCCGCCATGAACACTTGTGTACCAGTGTTTCATGGGCTTTTCAATTAATGCCTGAAATAACAAGACCCAGCTGCATGTGTCACAACCTCTGTCATTTGAATCGTGCTGTTGTGTAAACGCCACTTGGTCTCATCCACACCAGCGGGAGTGAGAGACGCATAGCCCGGTCATGGCTGTCGTGATGGGCACAGGTTCTGCTTACTTCTGCTGGGCTTGCTGCCTCCACCCAGGGTGGAAGGAAATGTCGGCTGCTATAAGAGCCATCCAGGAAGCTCCCCGAGGGCAGTGGTAGACTTCTTGCTGTGGGTGCCCAGTGCCTGGCACCTGGTACAGTGGCGCAGAAAGACCTTGGTGAGTGCTGTGGCCTGTGGCGGGATGGAGTGTCCAGATCAAGGCGGTTGCTGTCCTGCTCTGCTCTCGGCCTGCTGTGAGGGGTGATGTCCTGCTACTGTTTCCTCCTCCCAGGCGTTCTCTGTGACTCTGGCTTGGGAGTCCTGCAGCTGGAAGGTGGGGGGGCCCAGGCCTTCCTCGACTGCTGGGGATTCGTTTCCTTCACTGTCTTCCCGCTTGCCAGGTCATTTCCCTTCACAGCTGCTTAGGAGGGAACACCACCACAGGCTTGTCAGCAGGGGACCGCCAATGGATTTTACGTCAGACACACAGACCCAGCTCCCTGCCACCAGCTGATGGCACTGGGCCTCTGTTACTTCTTGTGCAGCCCCTGCCAGCCACGGGGCTGCTGAGGGTTCCCCACTGTGTGGGGGCCATAGCTCCTGCCTCTGGGGTGGGCTCAGCCTGGGAGGCTTGGGTTCTGCGTCCTGCTTGTCCATATCTATGGGCAGGATCCAGTCCTCCTGGCCCCATGCGGGCACCGAGGAGGGAGAGCGCCCATGACTGGGAGAAGCCTTGCCAGGCACCTTTCCTTGGGGACACCTGCAGTTGAGGATCAGGCTTCAGCTTATATATGAGAGACCAACTCTCTCCGTGGCGCTCCTTCTCAGGCCCTCGCTGGAAGGAGCTCTAACCACTCCAGCTCTTCAAATGCTGTGCTTGGGTTAATACCCCGCCTGGCCTGGGCCCCACCTACCCGTGGAGCTGCCAAGGTCCTTGTCTCCCAGAGGGGCCTCCTGTCCTGATTTTTGTATTTCAGAGGCAGCCAGAGGCTTCTCTGACTCTGTGGTTGGTGGCGGCCTTGCTGAGCCATCTAGAATTGGCTCCCGGCCTCCCCGTGTCCCCTGGGTGTCTTATGTGGCAATGCAGCTCTATTTCAGGGCCTGCGGGAGCCCTGGGATTGCTTCAGGGGTTGCTCCAAATTGAGGAGATAGCTCACAGCCTGTAGTGGGGACCTGGTGGTGGAGGGAGGACTGGGCTCCGTGCTCACTCCTTTGTGACCTCAGGCAGGTCACTTCACTTCTTGGAGCCTCCAGGGCTTCAACCATGAGGCTGCAAGTGAGGACCAATCCAAGGAGGGGATGGGCTGGGGGCACAGCCTCTGGTCCTCTCCCCACGTGTACATCTCCCATCAGATCTTGGGAGACCCGGCACCAGCGGTACTGGAATGGTTTTAAATGGTTTACAATGTTTTTTTTTTTTTTTTCTGTCTGTCTTAAATCAAAGAGTGCCTGTGCATTGAAAACAGAATGCATAAATAAACCAAAGGAAGAAAATTGAAATACCTTGTAATCCCATCAACATTTTACTGTGTGTTTTGCATATATATGCACATGTGTACAAACATACTTATAAAAAAAAGCCGTATTGTACATGCTGTAACCTGCTTTTGTTCTATATATATATGTATATATATATACGTATATATAAAACGAACATATTTCTGGATCATTTTATGTTCTGCCTTAATGTTTGGGCCAGAGGCAGCAGAATCTATTTAGGAAATGTGGAGAGGCCTGGGTGCTGGCAGATGTGGACCCGGGAGGTGAGGGAGAGGGTGAGGAGGAACACTCCCAGGCCTCTGACTTGGGTGGGTGGGAGGAAGGGTGAGAGGCGTGCTGGCTGGCAAGGAGGAGCAGCTTGCAGGAGAGCGTGTAGCTGGGGCAGTTTCCCAGGAGGCGTCCTGAGGCAGTTAGAAGTGCAGGTTCTATGTGTCGGAGCAGAGCCTGGGCAGAACTCATGAGGGAGCTGTCTGTGCAGAGGGCTGAGGGTGCCATTGCCTAGGGAGGGTGAGCACCAAAGGAGAGAAAGGCAGGAGGAGGACACTGCCTGGCCCTTCACCACCTAGGGGACAAGTGGGGGAGGCAGTGGACACCTGAGACACACAGGGTGAGCTCCTGTGCTAATGGATGAGAGAGATTTAAGGGCGTGGGGCTCGGTGAGGCAGGAGGCTCCCAGATGCCGTGCGCGTGAGGTCCATCATCAGAGAGGGGGCTTTGCAGACGTCAGGACCAGGGTGTGGGGAGTGGGTGGAAGTGAGACTGACCAGGGGAGGGGCCAGGGAGAGGTAAGGAAATGGAGGAAAGAGGGTGCATCATGGGGACAGATGCTCTAGCCAGGGGAGATGTCCTGGTGAAGAGGCCTTTTCCTTTTTGAAAGATTTGAATGTACATATGTGCATGTAGTAGTCACGTGCACATATGTATATGTGTGTTTCACCTCTGCCTCTTTGTACAGAGGAATTTTTTTTTTTTTTGGACACAAAAATTTTTTTTAATTTTAATTTTTTTATTGAGGTATAATTGTTACATATTATATTAGTTACAGGTGTACAATATAATGATTCCACTTTTTATATATTGCAAAATGATTATCAAAATAAGTCTCGTTAATATCTGTCACCATGGTTACATGCTCAGAGGATTTTAGTTGGCTTAAGTTTGGTCATAGATGGAGGACGAGGGTTTAGGAGAGAGGGGAAGTTTGAAGATATGGAAGAGAACGGGTGTATTAGTCAGGAGTTGTTCTGCAAGTGTCAGAAATCCAAATGAGATTGGCTTAAAGAAAGAAGAATTGATTGGTTAATAAGTCTGAAAAAAAAGTACAGGGCTGACTCGCTTCAGGTATGGCTGGATCCAGGTGACCAGATAAAGTTTTAGTCTCTTCCTTCTCTCCAGCTCTTGGCTCTTCTCTCCTCAGTGTTCATTTCATTCATGCTCTTTTATTCATGCATGAAAACAAGGCTGCAGGCAGGGGCTACCTCACATTCGTACAGTTTAACAACTGCAGGGGGCACAGCTCTTCTTTCCTAATAGTTACAGCAATAGTTTCTGGATTTAATCTGATGCACTACTGTCAAGTCCTCATCCCTGAGCTGTGTTTACTGCAGTTGGGTTGGCCTGGCCTGGGTCATGTGCCCCCTTTCCCCCCCGTGTGGCCTGGGGGGAGGCAGCGGGGAGTGGCTCCCGACAAACACAGGGCTGTGTTATCAGAAGGAAGGCCCTGGACTCTAGGCAGGCCTGAGGTCCTCAAGGAAGAGGTGGGGCTGGGATCGGGAGCCCTAGGTGGCTGGACGAGGTAGTTGCTGCCCCACAGGGTGGAAGGAAAGAGAAGGATGAGGATAGAGGGCAGGAAGGAGTTTCCTCTGTGGCCTCTCCTCACTCACTGGGCAGGGCAGGTACACCGAGGTTGCCAACGAGGCTGTGCAGCTCTCCTGGGAGTTGGCCGGCCCTGGAAGGAGAGTATTAGGCTGGGGGAGGTTGACCGACCACTGGCCGCCTTGGGAACCTTCAGGCTGGGCAGCTAGAGTGGGCTGAATGCAGAACAACACGCACTAGGGCCAGGCAGGGCGGTCTGCCTACCTCAGGAACCAGAGATCAGGAATTATCTGGGCCAGTCCGAGGTGGGGTACATTGGATAGGAAGGGGCTGGCCAGCAGAGAGACAGGCAAGAGTGCTGGGGAGCCAGGCGTGACCACGCTGCCCAGGAGAGGCTCACGGGGGCTGAGCCCATCCTGCAGACATGCTTTGTGTGACTGTCGCTGAAAAGATGGGCACAGCCCTGCTTGGCAGAGGGTGGGGGGTTTTATTCTGCTGGATGAATGTGGGCACGGTAGAGGTGGGGAGACAGGAATGAACATTTCAGAAAGTGGTAAGAACCGTGAAAATAGGTAAGCAGATAAAGAGGCCAAGAGCAGCTAACAGGGTGAGCGTATGTGCATGTGAGTGCATGTAGGTGCGTGTGTGACACCCGTGCAGGAACAACACATGCATGCACATGTGTATGTGTAAACACGTGTACGTGTGATGGATGTGTGCACACATGTAATGTGTGGGCACACATGTGTGCATGTGATACATGTGTACAAGTGCCTGTGTGGTGCATGTGGATGCATGTGTGAGGCATGTGTGAGTGCACACGGGTGTTCATGCATGTATGTGGTGCACGTGTACGTGTCAAAGGGCATAGCTGCTGGGCACCTGCAGTCATAACTGAGAATAACCTATAATCTTCCACAAGACCTCACTCATGGCTGGAGGAAAACAGAAGAGAAATAACACGCAGGGGGAAAGCAAAGTCAACATGGCAAACATCAACCCTTTCCCCAAGTGCACAGTTGAAGAAGTCTTTCCTGCCCAGTGGCTGGTTCTGTCCGTGACCTGCTCCTTCGGGTTGGGGTCTGACCTTCCTGGATGGCCCTTCAGGCCTCTCCCCAAGAAGAGGCCAGGGCTCAACGTCTCAGGGCCCGAGAGAGTAACATCAGTGCTCCTCCCAGGAAGTTGCCCTGGAGGACAACTCCAGACTGAGCCAAGGGGCCTCAGGCTTGCCCCCGAACCCGGGTCCAGGGCGGGAGCTGTCCTCTGCCGCATGGGAACGAATGCCAGCTGCTGGGCTGTGCCCCTTGTCTCTCACTGTTCAGTTTCAAAAAGAGGAGGCCCGGTGTTGCTGGAGCACCTCCAGCGTGTGCACTTGGTTTATTCCCCCCTCGCAATCCTGCTGAGAAAGGACTGGAAGCAGCTGTAGCAGGCGCATTCTCCAGAAGGGGTTTGTGGTGGGGCACCTCCCCGCGACAGGGCCCATGGCCTTCCTGGCCCTGTCTGCCCCGTGCGTCTCCCTCACCAGTGTCTCTTCCTCTCCCCATCTCATGTCTGGCTCCCCCTCTGCCTCTGCTGCCTCTCCTGGCTTCAGTCTCATGCCATTTTAATGAGGGCTTGGCCTCCTGTGTGGGGAGGCTCAGCAGCAGTGCATTTAATTAATAATCTTACATTGCAATTCTTCAGAGTAAACGCTGCCATTTTATTCTTCACTAATTGGAAGGGGCTAGTTAAGCTGAGAGATGAATGGCCCTTTCTGCTGGAGATGTGTTAGTCCAGGATCTCCATCTGGGTGGCCATGCCAGGCTGGGCCCTGTGGGCCCTGGGGTGGGGCTCTGAGCTAGGAGGGCAGAAGGGCTGGCCTGCCCCACCTGCCTGGTCCAGGGAGGGCCCTTTTCTAGTGGCCAGGGCAGCCATCTGGCCCAGGATCAGCCTGCTCGAGACCTGGGGAGGGCTCGCAAGTGGGGATCCTGCTGGGGGGGGCAGGGATTGGACTCCCTGTTGCCCATTCTTTGTGTCCCAGCTCTGTGTCAGCCCTGGGCAAGGCCCCCAAGGACCCCAGAAAACCTCGGTCTACACCCGCCTCCTGCTCACTGTGGCCCAGCCCTATCTCCACCCTGCGTGCCTGCACCACTCTCCTCACCTGGCCAGGGCGTCCTGCCTGGTGCTGGCCACATGGCAGGTCCTCAGTGAGACGTATGCTGAGATGGATGTTCCCCTAACGAGCATAAGCTCTGAGTTGCACTGACTGTTAGAGAAACATCAGTTACCCCAGTGCTGCGGTGCTGCTGGCCACCTGTGGGTAGGCAGCAGTGAGGAGGCTGGTCTGCTGTGTATGGGGGCAAGGAGCACCCACTGGGTGGCCGCCCACCCTGTGCTCCAGGCCTTGAGATCTCCCCGAGACGCAGACGCGCAGGGCGCCATCCTGCGAGATAAGACGTCTTAGAGTACCACCATGTCCGTCTGGAGGAGAAAGGTCAGATGAACTGCATACCCCGAGTTGAGCAGAGCAGCCTCGAGGAGTGAGGTGGAGGCGTGGGCACAGGGGTGGACAAGGGTGCATAGGTAGACGTGGAAGGGAGGAGTGGACGGCAGGCTGACACACCAGTGGTGCCCAGGAGAGTATGTTTACATAATACTTGGGTAATTAATACAAGAAAGTAAGTGAGGTTTCCCTGTAATTATTGGGGCATGTGGTGTTGAATGCCAACAGCACTCCTGGAAAGTCCCAGTGTTTGTGTCCAGCCAGTGAGGCCAGTGGTCCTCGATGGCCACAGAGCTCTTGGCTCTGGTCCAAGGCGTGAGGTCCTGTTTCCTTCCCGCAGTTGGCCTCCCCTCTGGACAGTTGGGTGGCAGCAGGGTGATGTGAGAAAAGTGGGGAGGGACGCCCACTCGGCTCCTTCGTGTCCCTGGGGTCTCCGCCCCTGTGGACGAGGTTCACTGCAGACCAGTGTCATCACCTCCTTGGACACCCACCTGTTTGTGTCTCTCTCTCTCTCTCTCTCTGTGAAGCTGTGCTCTGGGCTTTTGGGGTCTTCATGCTCCCTCCCTGTTGAGTTGGGGACAGAAATTGGGGTCAGAAGTGCACCACCTGAGCAGGCTGGCCCCGCGGTGTGAGACTGTAGTGTGATGTCAGCTGCTCTGCCAGGGACTTCAGGGACAAGGACGGGCTCAAGCCAGAGCCCAAGCACAGGTTTATGAGGAATTATCGGGTAGCCATCAGGAAGAAAGAAACCAAGGTGCTGGGGGGAAGGGCTGACGGCTGCTGGCTGCAGGCTGGCTCCGGTGGCCCACAGGCGGCCCCTGGGCAGAGCTGGCAGGAGGGTGGGGGTCTGCTTGTCCTTGCATTACTGCACTTGCATGTTGCTGAGAGTTCGCTGGAAGTTCTTTCTTTCCTTCCTTTCGTGGTTTCCGCCTTCCCTCTTCCCTCCCGTCTTCTTTCTCTTTCCTTCCTTCCTCCCCCATCCTCTATTCAACCACATTTCTCCATCCTTCCTTTGCCCAGACCTTGTGGAAACTGTGAAGAGGCAGTGTTCTCTGGGAGCACACAGTGTCCTGGGGACAGCATCCGGGGGGTCTGAAACCCCAGGGAGTGAGGGGGTGTTCTGTGGGTGGGAACCCCTAAGGGACTTAGGCAGGAACCTCACGTGCTCACGGTGGTGTGAGTCCTCTGACACAGTGGCTGGGACCCTCTCAGAGGCCCCGCATTCCACCTCCTAAAGTGTCCCCCAAGGTGCTGACACCCTGGGTCACTGGGTCTCTTTTGCTCTGGTGTGGCCTCTGCCACTGCCCACCCTCCTCAGGGGACTTGGCTGTTCTCTGCTGCTTCTGCTGTTACCCTGGCCTCAGAGAATGGGCTCTGTCCTTCCTCCCCGCCACCCCCCTGCCCCCGCCACGAGACCCTTTTCTTGAATTCTTTGCAAATATTACTTCCTGATACTTGTCTCTTGTCTGTCACCACTGGTGCTTGGTTCTGAACCTAGAGTTTCATGTCTGAAGATGCTTTCCTCTGTATCGATCTGCTCTTTCTCTCTGGGAGCTGTCAGAACTTTCTCTTTGTCTTCGATATTCTTGGGTATCATGGTAATGTGTCTAGGTGGGTTTTTTCCTTAGATATGTCTTGATCAGCTCTCTGTGAATCCACTGAAGTTGAAATCTTTCATCTAATTTTGCAAAATTCTTGGCCATTATTTCTTCAAATGTTTCTTCTTTCTCTCCCCTTTTCTACTTCATGTGGACGATGTGGGTTCATCTACATCATTTAAGTTTTCTCATATGCCTTCTCTGTCTTGACGCCTGAGCATCCGGAGTGAGTTTTCCCACCACACCCTCAGCTTCTGAGTTGGTTGGTTGGCTCATTCTTTGTGCTATTCTGTACAGTGACTAGGTCTTTTTCCAATGACAAACATTTGTCCTAACCAGGTTTTTTTTGTAGCTGCTCATTCCTGCTCTGTGTTCCCAATGTTGTTTGTTATCTCTTTAAGAATACATATTATCTTTATTTCAATTTTCCCTCATCAGTAGGCTGTTCTGGGCATGGCTTTTCTTTTAAAGCAGTACTGCTCAGATCAGACGGACCTCTTATTCCCCAGGGAGTATGCCCATGGCTGGTTATGTGGGTGGAGGGCTCACGTCCTTTCTTGTGAATGGGACAAGGGAGGTGGGGAGGAATGTCCCCGGAGCTGGCTTTCTTCCCACCCCTGTGTGCACCTCCTGACCCCAGCTCCCATTTCCTGACCCTTGATCCCGGCTCCCTGGATTAACAGTGGCAGGAATGAATGCACTTGGGGACACCTCCACTTTACTGACAGGAGTGCAGTCAGCTGGCCTCAGGACCTTGACATGACCCTTGCACAGTGTTCTGGTCTCAGTGCATTCCAGAAGTGGGGTATTTAGTCTTATGCATGGTCACCTTGTGATGTGCATCTTGGGAAGAGCTCTCTGGGGTAGGGTAGAGGCTGTGCCAGACGGACAGGGCCTGAGTTGAGGCCCTTGGAGGAATAGGAGAGAGAGATGTGAGGCTTGTGCCGAAGCAGGGACAGGGAGAGGAGGGGTGGTTGTGGTGATGGCAGATAATTGGGAAGTGGTAGGGTTGCGTCTTGGGGACATGAGTGGGAGGGAGGAGGAATCCAAGACAACTTCCAGGCTCCTGGCTTGCCCGCTGGCTGTGATTAGGCTCCCAGGGAGGGGAGGAGCAGGGTAGAGAGGAAGAGGAGAGTCTCTGTCTGGATAGGCTGGGCTTGAGGCTCCTAGGGCCATGCTGAGGGGGCGTCCTGTGCTCCTGTGGCTCTTGGTTGGCCCTGGCACAGGGAGGTGTGGGGACCCCGGACAACTGGGTGGAGAGTCAGCTGTCATGGAGGCTGGGGCAGGACATGACCTGGGTGTACAGAGTCCATGGGGGCCAGGTGGAAGGGAGCAGCCCCCAGAGCCGGGGGTTGGATTCTGGCCGGGGTCACCCCCGATGGGCTCTGTGACCTGGCAGGCACATTAGCCTCTAAAGGCTTTGTTTCCCTTATCTATAAAATGGGGCCATAATCCATGGGGATGTGGCAGAGTACACGCCATGAGAGGAGGGACATGGCCTGGGGCCTGCGGAGGGACGAGCAGACAGGAGGGCTTGTGAGCCCGGGGGCTCTGAGTAAAGCCTGGTGGACTTCTTACTCTTATTTCAAAAGGGATGGGAAAACAGTGTCTGTGCTGGCCACGATGAGGGAGGAGGAGCATCCCTGTCCCTGCCCACTTCCCTGCACCCCCCTCCCACTGCCTGCACTCACTTAGCTCAGAGTTGGCGCCTGCCCAGCTCTGAGTGAGACGTGGCAGCCAGGAGGCTGAGGCCCAGCCAAGCCCCAGATGGCTGGTGAGAGGTGCTTCCCAAGAGCTGAGTGAGACAAGGACAGGGGCTGACCTGGAGGGGACAGGAAGGGGCCCGGAGCCCAGGAAGTACCATCCCTGGGCCTGGCTGTGGCATAGCCCTGCCTGCTCTGAGTGGGTGCAGAAGCACGGCACTCAGGGGTGGACCATGGGTGGCAGTGTGTGTGTTGGGTGCAGGGAGCCCTCATCAGGTTCTGGTCGGGAACCCTTAGTCCCAGAGCTGACACCCTGGCTCTGGTCAGGGACCCCTCTGGCTCCCCCTCTGGCTCTGTGTGGTGTATGAGTGTGTGTGTCCACGTGTGGGTGTGAATGGATGTGAGGATACATGCAAGCTTGAGAATGCATTTTGAGTGTCTCTGTGTGTGTCTGTGTGTTTGGGTGTGTGAGTGCATGTGTGGGTGTGAGTGTGTGTGAATGTGAGGATGCCCATTAATATAAGAGTACACGAGGGAGGTCTAAAGACCTCCCTTAGTGTGATCGGGGTCCCAGTGCCCCTTCTGTCATCTCTACTTCTTCTTCTGCACGACAAGGTGTCCACTGTTCACATTCTTCTCTGTGGCTGGGCCTTTGCCGACAGGTCTATGTCTGATTCTTTGTGTGTTGCTTGCAGCCGGGTGACCCTGGCCACTCACTACGTCTCTGTGCAGGGCCCGTGCCTGCCCTTAGGTTACTGAGAGCAGTGAGAGCACTCGGAGAGGGGCTGGGCTTATAGCCCAGCTCAGGACAGTGCAGAACCAGAGGCGTATTCAGCCAGAGGCCAGCTCCTCCTGGGCCCTGAGCGGAAGTGGACAAGGCTTTCCTGATCAGAGGGGTTGGAGAGGATCGGCCTCTGGGCAAACATCTGTTGAGCATATGCATCTTTCCCTTATATAATCTGGTTTGGAAGAATTGTTTCCTGTTGTTGTTGAGCCGGTGGACAGCAAGCACTGGTCCTGCCCTCAGGGGGGTCCTTGGCCCTACCCCAAAGTGGAAGAGAGGGGCCAAAGGCCAGGAGGAATGAGCTAGCTGGTGGGCGGCAGCGGGCTGGGGCAGGTGGGTGGCTTGGTCCTGGGTGCTGTGTGGCGAGGGTGGGCAGCCTGTCCAGGATAAGGCCTCCCTGACCCCACAGTGTGGCCTTGGTGTGGTGTGTTGGCAAAGCCCTGGGGCTCCCGCTTCTCCAGCTTCCTCTCCTTGGCCCTCCTCTCCCTTGGGCCTTTGCCAGCCTGAGAGATTCCTCTCATTTCACTGCTGGGGTAAGTGAGACTCGGTGAACAGGAAGAGCTTCACTACCCAGGCCACACAGCTGGTAAGGTGGGGTGTGGTTCAGCAGCCCAGGCTCCTCCAGGGGCCCTCTGCTGGTCTTCAAGGGGCCCTGGAGAGTGTAGAGTGGCATGTCCCAGACTTATTTTAAATTAAATTTTATTTTTTTAAAATAAAAATTGTATATATTTAAGGTATACATGATGATTTGATATACATATACATAGTGAAGTGATTATTCCAGTAATCATACAGACAAATGGATGGATAAAGAGTTGTGACATATATATATATGTATATATATATATAGGAATATTATTTGTTCTTAAAAAAAGAAGGAGATCCTGCCGTTTGTGACAACGTGGATGAACCTGGAAGACATTAGGCGAAGTGAAATAAGCCAAACAGAGAAAGAAAAACACTGCATGAGCTCGCTGATATGTGGAATCTAAAAAAGTCAAATACATAGAAGCAGAGAGTAGAACAGTGGTTACCAGGGGCTGAGGTGGTGGAGGAAATGGGAAGATGTTGGTCAGAGGTGTAAAGCTGCAGTTGTGCAGGATGAATAAGTGCAGAGATCTAATGTACAGCATGCACATTATAGTTAATAATACTGTACTGGGCATCCCTGGTGGAGCAGTGGTTGAGAGTCTGCCTGCCGATGCAGGGGACATGGGTTCGTGCCCCAGTCCGGGAAGATCCCACATGCTGTGGAGCGGCTGGGCCTGTGAGCTGTGGCCGCTGAGCCTGCGTGTCCGGAGCCTGTGCTCCGCAGCGGGAGAGGCCACAACAGTGAGAGGCCCGCGTACTGCAAAAAAAAAAAAAAAAAAAAAAAAAAAAATACTGTAGTGAATGCTGGAAAATTGCTAACAGGGTAGATTTCAGGTGCTCTCACAAAACACACACACACACACACACACACACACACACACACACACACACACACACCCTTAAAGGTAACTATGTCCCAGACTTTAATAAGCATCAGATCACCTAGGAACTTGCAATAATGTAGGTTCTGGTTCTCGGGTCTGTGGTGGAGCTTGGATTCCTCATTTCTAACAAGCTCCCAGGTGACACACTGTGGTCTGGGGCTGCTGACACACTCACTGGGCCCGCCACCCCCAGGAAGAGGCACTTCTCTGGGAGGGCTCGAGGCTTCACCCCCTCCCTCCCCATCGATGCACATTTTGAGAGAATTTATTCTGTGAATACAGTTAAAAAATTCCTTCCAAGTATTTGTCTAGAAAAAGAAAATGAGGTGATCTATTGCGTGGGGTCTGCAGTGGGTGGTTATCGCATCGCAGGGAATTCCAAGGCCCCTTGCCCTCCTGCACCCTTGTTCTGGGAGTGGTGGTGGCTGCCTGAGGCCCACCTTCTGCCTGCTCGTTGGGCTACGCAGCTCCCCTGCCAGCTGGTGTGCGTGGCCTTTCCAGCTGGCATTTCAAGTGCTTTCTCCCGGTGCTGCTGAGTTCTGCGGATCCCCGAGGCGGTCATTTGTCAGATGGTCCTGGTGCCTCCCGACATCCCTTCAGATTCTCCTGCTGCTAAGATAATCCATGTCAGACAACTCCCAGTGCCTGTCTTCCCACCTCCAAGCAAGCAACCCGAAGGTTTTATACACCAGAGAGAAACCAGAGCACCAGAATTCTCAATATAAACATTTCTTTTACACTTCCTCTTGTGTATGCCCTGCTCATGCCATAAGGCAGTGAACTTGGCCCATTGTATGAGACAGTGACCTTGAGAAGGAAGCCCCATGCAAGTAGGGGAAATGGAGGCTCCAAAGGTGAAGCGACTTTCCCATATTTATTGACCACCTCTGAGGTGCTAGGCACTGGTCTGGGGGCTGCGGGTCCAGCAAGGAAGACTTCACTCTCCTGGGGTCTTCTGGTTGGAGGGCAGACAGTGACCCAGTAAAGAACCTGCATGTCGATTATTGGGAAATGGTGTTATGAAAAAAATAGAACAGGATGGCAGAATAGAGTGTGACAGGGAAGGAGCACTTATAGCCAAGGTCCTTCTGGGGAGGAGACATTTGAGTTGAGACCTGGACTTCCAGGTCAAAGGAACAGCAGGTGTAAAGGCCCTGGGGCAGGAACTAAGTTGAAGCGTGCTAAGGACAGAAAAAAGATATCTGTGGCAGGAACTCTGAGCAAAGGAGAAGTCAGGTGACAGAGCAGTCATGTTGTGGGAAGCCTCTGGAGGATTTGGGGACAGGTCTGATTCATGTTTCAGAGATTCCATTGGGCAACTATGCGGAGAATGAGGTCACATGGGCTCAGTGTGCCCTGGCTCCCAGCCTGGAGTGCTCCATGGCACTGTCAGCAAACAGTGCAGCCTGGCCTGGGAAGCCACTGCAGAGTGGGGGGCTGCAGGCCTGGGCTCCTTAAGCTGTTGAGCAAAGCTTCTGCTGTGTCACAGAGCTTTCCTCGCATGATGAGCAATGCCTCCCCTGGGCCAGTCTGGTGCTGGAACCCTGGGATGGCTGATGGGCTTCGTGGAGGGTAGTGATACCCTCACAGCACCTGCTGGGGTGGACGACAGCGCACAGCAGGGACAGGTGACCTGGAGGCAAAGGTGCTGTGTGGGTGCCAGTGTTTGCCCCATGCTGGCAGTGGGAGTTTGGGCTGGGCTCAGGCTGGCTGGCCGCTGGCTCATCTCAGGGTTTACCTCCCTTTGTTGTCCCTGGTGAATGCTCATCCTCTGCTATGTACTGGGCTCTCTCACCAGCCCCAAGGACTCAGGCCCAGGGTTGAAGCTTCTGGGGATATAACAAGGGTGGGACTGGCTTCCTGGGTTGGACCTCTCAGCTCATCCCACACCTGGCAGCTGGCTGACCCCTATATGCCTTCGGGCCTCTTGCCCAGCTATGCTCCCTGAGGCCCTAGGGCCCTAGATCCAGTTGGACCTTGTCCTAGGACAAGCGCTGTGTCCTCAGAGGGGCCCTTCCTGCGAGTCTCCAGTGCAGAATACTGTCCCAGCACCTGCAGGAGCACTTGGTGCTACAGGAGACCATCTCACAGCTTTGTTCCTCCTGGAGTGTCAGTTCCAAGGTCAGGTTCATCTGCATGGCTTTCTGCTAGCATGGGGCCTGGCTCTAGAGATTAGCAGTCCAGTGAGGCTGGAGGATGGAGCAGGGGCTCCCTGCTTTCCCTGCAGCCTGTTCCCTGGGCATCTTCCTTCCCGCAGTAACGTAGGCTTGGAGGAGCACTCTGGGGCCTCTTCCTGCCCATAGGGTGCCCTGGCCCCAAGGGTCTGTGAGTGTTGGGTGTGTGTGAATGTGTGTGTGAACAAGCATAAGTGTGGGCCCTGAGAGAGTGTGCAAACATCCGTTTGAGTGGTGTGCTTATGTGCCTGTGAGTGTGTGTTTGCACATGTGAGTGGTGTGTGAGCATAAATTTGTGGTGTATGTCTAGGTGCCTGTGTTTAAGTGGTATGTGTGTGAGACTGTGCACTGTGAATGTGTGTGTGTGGGTGTACGTTTATATATGTACATCCATGTGAGTGCGTGTATTTGAGTATGTGTGTATGTGAGTGTGATTATGATGATATGTATGTGTGTGGTGTGTGTTTGTATGTATGTGTGCGTGAGTGTGATGATGTGTGTATGCACATGTAAGCATGTGTGCAAAGTGTGTGTTCTAAGCTGCCAGGCCAGCTTGCTCCCAGACAAATCTAACTGTGCCCTGTGGCCTGGGTGGGGCCCCTGCATTGAGCCTTCCTGTCTCCTATGCCAGTGCCATGTCATCTCATGAGGGCGAGGACTGGGAATCCTGTGTGTGCACCCCAGCCTCACCCTACGGGACCCTGACCACCAGGGTCAGCCTTGGAGATTTCACGGCAGGGTTTTCTCTTTTGAAAAAAATTCTAATTGCAGTGAATTCATCTGCTTTCATTATATTTTAGTCACTCAAGTCATTTGAATATGTTCTTTTTGTAAAGCCTACAGCTGTGCAGATTAGGCCAAAGCTCTGGCTGGCCCACCCAGACTCTTGGCCCCCACCCCTTTGAGAGAATGGAGGCCCTAGAAAAATATCTTTCTAGATCTTTTTCTATGTGCTTACATGCTCCTAAATGCACTTTGAGAAAAATACATAGAATTGTTTGTATATTTCTCTCCTTCCTTTAAAAATATTACATATATATTTAAAACGCATTCTATAATTGTCATCCTGTAATTTGCATTTTTCACTCAAAAGTATATACCGGGGGCTTCCCTGGTGGCGCAGTGGTTGAGAGTCCGCCTGCCGATGCGGGGGACACGGGTTCGTGCCCCGGTCCGGGAAGATCCCACATGCCACGGAGTGGCTGGGCCCGTGAGCCATGGCCGCTGAGCCTGTGCGTCCGGAGCCTGTGCTCCGCAACGGGAGAGGCCACACCAGTGAGAGACCCGCGTACAGAAAAAAAAAAAAAAAAAAAAAAGTATATCCTGGAGACCTTGCCATGTTGATGTGCAGAGATTGAACTCATTTTATAACCCCTGACCCAGAATTGTATCATGTGGATACTTCACAGAATATTTAATGGGCCCCTGTGGTTGGGTACTTGGGTCATTTCCAGCTTTTTGCCATTAAAAGCAAAGCCCGGGCTTCCCTGGTGGTGCAGTGGTTGAGAGTCCGTTTGCTGGTGCAGGGGACGTGGGTTCGTGCCCCGGTCCGGGAAGATCCCACATGCTGCGCCCGGAGCGGCTAGGCCCCTGAGCCATGGCCGCTGAGCCTGCGTGTCCGGAGACTGTGCTCCACAGTGGGAGAGGCCACAACAGTGAGAGGCCCCAACAGTGAGAGGCCCGTGTCCCGCAAAAAAAAAAAAAAAAAAAAAAAAAGCGAAGCTCAGTGAGCCCGTCTCCTGGTGCTCTGAGGTGGTAGTTGTGTCTGTAAGGTGGATATCATGAGTGGAACTGCTGGAACAGAGCATGTGGGTGTTTTAATGATCAGAGATTCGGTGTGGTGGGCTGGTTCTTGCAGGTCTGGCTTTCCTGTGCATGGGGAGTGGGGGTATTAAGGGGGCTGTTTCTAGCCACTCGCACAGCACATTATTTGCTCACTGAATTTTCTCCTTACTGCCCTCCTTGCCCTGCTCTTCCTCCTACTTTCTGTCTATGCCCAAGGTTGTGTCTGTAGAAGGAGGAGGGGGACATTGGAGTTGGGCCCTGAAGGTTGAGTAGGAGTTTTCCAAGTGGGGATGAGCATCAGGGTATTCCAGAAGCTGTGCAGAGGCAGCCAGATTTTTAGCTTTCTGAGCCCCAAGTGTTGAGGGGTGTAGAATGTGATAGGGTTCTAGAGGCAGAGGCCAAGCACACAGGCCCTGGGTGTGAGCTATGGGAGACTTGGCCCTGCCATCCACTGGTTATCAACCTCCTGTCCCTCCTTAGGACACTAGTGAAGCTCACAGACAAGGTTCACTCATGGGCATTTGTAAGCACAAGTTGTATTTTCCCTGGCCTCACTCAGGACAGTTCCTGAGAAAGCCAATGAGTGAGTGTGGTAGGATTCCAGAGCCATCTCGGACCTATCTGCTCTGGCTTGTTCCAAATCAGCGTCAGCACCACCCTCCTTGTGCCATGTCTCTCACTGCTAGCTGCACCACCTTGGAAGTTGTGGCCCTTGGCTGAGGTGCATGATTACAGTTTTCTGGGGACACACACCTGGGTCCTGGCCATATTTGCTGTCTGCAGTACCCCCATCAACCTCAACTTCATTGATCTATGTGTCTATCCTTTTGCCAGCACCACACTGTCTTGATTACTATAGCTAAATTGCCTATAGCCTAATGGCTTTGATATTGGGCAGAGTGATTGGCCCCACTTTATTCTTCTTTTTCGAAATTATCAAGCTAATTCTAGTTCCTTTGCTTTTCCATACAAATTTTAGAATAATTTTGTCTATATCTGTAAAAAGTCCTGCTCATATTTTTGTTGGAATTTCCTTAAATCTATAGACCAATTTACAGAGTACTGACATCTTCACTATTTTGAGTTTTTCAATCCATGAACATAATATATCTCTTCATTTATTTAGTTCCATTAAAATTTCTTTTTATAAGCATTTTTTAGTTTTCAGGATACAAATCCTGCATATATATTTTAGATTTATATCTAAGTATTTTGTTTTTAAGTGTTGTAAATGGCTTACTTTTTTTTTGTCTTCAAGAGTTTATTGCTAGAATATAGACATATGATTGATTTATTGTGTTTTGACCTTGTATCCTGTTACCTTACTAAACTCATTTGTTACTTCTAGAATTTCCTATTATAGATTATTTGAGGTTTTTTACATATACAATCATGTTATCTGGGAATAGAGACAGTTGTATTTCTTCCCTTCCAATCGGTATGCCTTGTATTTATTTTTCTTGCCTTACTGCACTGTCTAGGACTTCCAGTACAATGTTGAATAAGAGTAGGGAGAATGTTGCCTATCTTAGGGGGTAAAATATTCAGTTTTTCATGATTATCATGTTAACTTTAGGGTTCATTGGTAGATGCTCTTTATCAGGTTGAGAAAGTTCTTTTCTAAATTAGTTAGCTGAGAGTTTAAAATTTTTACTCAAAAATGAATGTTAAATTTTATCAAATTCTTTTTCTGCATCAGTTGATATGACAATGTGTTTTTTCTGTTTTACTCTGTTAATATGGTAGATTACATTGACTTTAAAATATTGTACCAGCCTACATTCCAGGAAAAATTCTTCTTGTTTGTGATATATTATACTTTTTATTCATTGCTAGATTAGATGCACCAATTTTTGTTTCGGATTTTTGCATCTATGTTCTTGAGGGAAATTGGTCTATAATTGTTTTCCCCTGAGCTATCTTTGTCTGATTTTAGTATCAGGGTAATATTGGCTTCATAAAAGGAGTTGAGAAGTGTTCCCTCCTCTTCTATTTTCTAAAAGAGATTGTGTAGCATTGGTGACATTTCTTCCTTAAATATTTGGTAGAATTTGCCAGTAAAATAGTCTGGGCCTGAAGATTTCTTTTTTGTAAGCTTTTAGACTGTGAGTTCAATTTCTTTGATAGTTATAGGACTTTCAGGCTTTCTACTTTATCTTGGGGTGAGTTTTGGTAGTTTGAGTCTTGGGGTGAGTTTGGTAGTTTATGAATTTCGTCAAAGTTGAATTATGTGCACAGATTTGTTTGTAGTGTTCCTTTATCTTTTTAATGCCTATGAAGTCTTTAGTGATATCCTTTAAAAAATTCCTGATTATTGTTAATTTATATGCTCTTTCCTTTTTAAAAAAAATGTTAGTCTTGATAGAGATTTATCAATTTTATTGATCTTTACAAAGAACCAGTTTTTGGCTTCATTGATTTTCTCTATTATTTTTGTGTATTCAGGTTCATTGATTTTTTTACTCTAATTTTTGTTTCCTTCCTTCTGCTTGCTTTGGGTTTATTTTGCTCTTATATTTCTAACTATTGAACATTTTTTAGTATTTAAACTTATCTTTGTGTTTGACTGTAACTCTTTGTGTAGTTGTTTTAGTGGTTGCTCTAGGGATTACAATAAACATACTTAACTTTTCACTGTCTACTTAGAACCAATATTTTTACAACTTCAATTTGAATGTTGAAACTTTAGCATCAAATAGGTCCCTTTACTCTACCTCCTTCCTGTTCTAGTTGTGTTTTATACAAATACATACAGCGACCTTGCCATCAGACAATATTATAATTCTTACTTATAATAGTCTATTATATTTTCCCACATATTTACTATTTCCATTGTTCTTCCCTTATTCCTGATGTTCAAATTTTTCTTCTAGTATCATCTCCCTTCTGTCTGAAGAACTTCCTTAGGCAACTATTTTAGGGTAGGTCTACTGGCAATAAGTTTTCTTAGTTTTTCTTCCTCTGAGAATGTCTTTATGTCTCCATAATTCTTGAAGGATATTTTTGCTGGAAATAGAATTCTGTGTGGTAGTTCTTTTCTTTCAGCATGTTAAAAATGTTTTCCTACTTCCTTTAGACTCCATGGTTTTGATGAGAAATCTGTGCTAATTTGAATCATTTTTCCCCGTATAAGTAATGTACTGTTTTTCTTTGGCTGCTTTCAAGACTTTCCTTTTGTCTATAGTTTTCAAAATTTGATTATAACATGTAAGAGTAGAATTCTTTGGATTTATCCTGTTTGAGGTTCACTGTGCTGTTGAATCTGTAAGTTTGTGTCTTTTGCCAAATTTGGGAAGTTTTCAGCCATTATTTGTTCAATTAATTTTTATCACTGTACTCTTTCTCTTCTCGTGAAACACTGATGACATCAATGTTAGATGCTTCTGGTATTTTATCACAGGTCTCTAAGGCTCTTTTCATTATAAAAATATTTTTTCTCTCTGCTGTTCAAATTGGATAATTTCTGTGAATCTGTGTTCAAGTTCACTGTTGACTCATTCCTATGTTATCTCCATTCTGCTGTTGAGCCTGTTCAGTGAGGTGTGTTTTTTTTTGTTTTTTTGTTTTTGGTTATTGTATTTTTCAGTTATAAAGTTTCCATTTTGTTCTTTATTTTATATCTTATATTTCTTGCTGAGACTATCTTTCCATTCACAGCAAGAGTTTTTGCCCTTACGTTATAGAGACTTTTTATGACAGCTGCCTAAAAATCTTTGTCAGATAATTCCAACATATGTGTTATCTCAGTGTTGATATCTGTCAATTGTCTTTTCCTATGCAAGTTGAGATTTTCCTGATTCTTCAGATGCCAAGTTATTTTGGACTGGATCCTGGACATTTTGATACTATGCTATGAAACTTTTGGTTTTATTTAAATGCCATGGTCTTATTTAAGTTCTATGGAGAAGGTCAATATTTTTATTTTATTAGATAATTGACCCAGCTAGGTTCAGACTGCAAGTTGCAACCTGCCTTCTATGGATTGTGGTTTCAATGTCAGGTCCATTTTTGAAGCCTCTGCAGTGCTATTTGTATCAGTCCCATGTGTGCACCACCCACTGGCCAGTCTGGGACCTGGGCATTGTTTTGTCTCATAATTCAGTTCCCCAAACTCTGTAGTGTGTTGTTTAGGGTCGGATCCATGGATGCACAGCTCAGGGGTGAGCCCAGGAGATTATAAACAACTTATGACATCAGTTTCCCAAGCTCCACTTTGTCCACCATCTCCCTAGTATTTTCCAGTTTCCTGGTGCTCCCTAAGCCTTTCTGGCCAGAAGGTTGGGGCTCTCTTTACCCTGCTCTGTTGCACACTTCCTGCAACTGTATGAGAGGACACAGAAAGAAAAGAGCAACAGGTGTTTGCTTCACCTTCCTAGGACCACAGTTACTCTAATCAGAGAGTAAGGCTCCCCTCTCTCATATTTTTTGAGTGCGCTGCCAAGGACTGGAGTATGAGAGAATGGAGAAGAGAAAAGGGAAATAAAAAAGAAAAATGGGAGATTTCCCCCACTCTGAGTGTTAGGAAGTCCTTTCTCTCTCCTTGAGCCACAACTAGAGGGCTTCTCTCAGCTCTCTCTGTCTGCACCCCAGTGCCCACTTCTGGGGTTTCACCTGCCTCGTATCCAGACTGAGAGATACTGGAAGATTAAAAACATAGTAAACTCACTGTCAGTTTGGTGGTGCTTCAGATTCTGGTCTTCTTCCTCCAGTTGCATGTTATTGTTTACTTTTCAGAGTCCTCAAATAGCTGCTCCATGCCTTCAGTCCATATTATGTAGCTGCATTCAGCGGGAGGGACAAGGCAAAGTGTGCTTACTCCATCTTACCTGGAACCAGAACTGGAACCTCACTCTTAGGAGACCTTTTGTGTGTTGCGTAGTTTATAATCTGGGGTGGGACTTTATCCACAGAAACACAGGCATGACTAATTATCTGGGTAAGGGCATTTCATAGAGAGAGGGGAGGGAGGCTTTGTACCTCTTCCTCACTGACCCCCTGCTTTCATACTTGCTGCCCTGCAATTCTTACAGCACACCCAGAGCAAATGAGATGGGAATCAGATCTCCTCAGGCCCTGCCGAAGACCTCCCGGGGGCTTCCCACTACAGAGAGGAGAAACGGGAACTAACCCCAGCTGATGAGGCTCAACTCCATCTGTCTGGACCACCACTCATGACCTCGTGACCTGCCCACCGTCCAATCACATTGGCCTTCTTTCCCTTCCTCAAACATGCCAGGTTCATTCTGGCCTCAGGGCATTTGCATTTGCTGTTCCCTCTGCCTGGAACCTGCTTCCCTAGATCTCTGAATAGCTGGCTCCTTGTCATTTGGGCCTCAGCTCCAATGTCACCTCTTCTAGGAACCTCTCCCCGCCCCCATTCCCACGACATTGCCCTGCACTGTTATCTTCATGGTTCTGTCATGCTCTTATATTTCCCTATTTCCTGCTTGCTTGTTTGATGCCCATGTTCGCCACTAGGAGGTGGTGCCCATGGTCTGCATCCAGCCCCAGGTCACAGATGTTGGCCATGTGTGTGCATGTGTGTGGACACATCTATATGGTGTTGCTGTCAAGGTTGGTTTGGGGAGCTAGATGCCCTGGACCCCAGGCCCTCAGGGATCCTTCTCAGGGATCCTTCCTGGTCCAGAGGACCCCAGTAGGAGGCAGCTCTTCTCTGCTGAGAATCTTGGTGACCTCAGCTTGGGGTACCCTGGCCTGACCACCCCATCTATTTTCATAAATGTGGTTGGGTAAGAGACAGACATCCTGGCAGCCCAGCCTCTGCTGAGGGCTCTGCCCCAAGCGATGCCTGCATGGGCTTTCAATTCACCCTACGCTTTCCTTCCTAAAACTGGCCAGAGGCTGGCTGAAGGGCCATGCTGTGTGGGCCTGACTTTCCAGGCTCCTTGCAGGGAGTCCCTGAACCCAGAGCCTGGGTTGCTTCAGAGGGTGCCGACAGGCTGGGTGTGTGGGCCCAGCTTGTCTGGAGCTGTAGGAGGCTTTTTCTTTCTCCTCTCCCCAGCATCCCCAACTGTTGTCTAGGTCTCTGGCTGTTCCCTCCCTCTTAAAGCCTCCACTGGGTGAGAGGACACTTCCAGGGGGTTCTGTCTTAATTTGTATTCTTTTCCCAGGAAGTGGGTTGGATTCAAGTTCTGCATCAAATCCAGAATTCAGCATACCCAAACCCAAAGCATTCATGAAAGAGACACTTTAAATCCACTTCAGTCCCTCAGTTACTCAGGTGCTACCGTGAGGAGGGAGGTCTCTGTACAGCTTTGCATCTGGGTGGCATCCATGAGTCACAGGGCAAGCCTCTGGGAACCCCCGTCACAGTGTTTGGTGGGGGAAGAGTCAGCTTTGGGGTCAGCAGACCTGGGTCAGCCAGTCATTAGCTGTCTGACCCTGAAAGAATCATGTAACCTTACTTCAGCTTCCCAGTCTGTAAAATGGGAATAATGATGCTGAGCTCACTAACTTTGCCTTCATCATCTTGTTTTTATTCCTTAACAGCTCTGTAAAGTAAGTAACATTGTTCCATTTTACATGTAAAAACACTGAGGCTAAAAAAGGTCAAATAGCTCAGAAGTGACAGGGCAAGGATTTGATCTAGAAGCCTCATACAGGTCTCAGCTGGGCCCAGTTTGCTCTTTCTTCCAGCTTGGGGGATTCGGGGATGGCACAGCCAGGTTGAGCCCCTGAGCAATGCCCTCTGCTTTCTAGGGTTTTTCCTTGTGGGGGCAGGGATAAGCTAGGCTCCAGAGCCTATCCCAGGTCACAGTGGGGTGTTCTTGCAGTGGGATCAATGTGTCCTTTTTGGCCAGGGTGAGGAGTTAAGTGATTTCCAGAAGGCTTGTGCTCTGTGGGGCCTTCTGGCTTTTAGCATCTCTATTCTGGCTCTGTACAGAGGAAGGGTTTTTTTCAGAGCCCAAGCAATAACACTTTCTCTGTCTGCTGGATTGCCCTACCCAGATTGCTTCTGAATTAAGTTTTATGTACGAGGCCTTTTCAATAATATCACTGTGTTTATTTGGATCTCGGCTTTGAAGTGCGTTTCTGAGTGTGCACATCATTCCCCCAGAACCAGAGTCTTTTTGATAAAGGGATTTACCCTAAGTTCAAGAAACGTTTGCTTAAGCCTGCTGTGCTAAAAAAAAAAAAATGTCTTTGCTTGGTGCTAGGGACACAGAAAGGAAAGGGTCTGCCCTGTCCTTAGGCAGGTCACAGCCAGGGGAGGAGGACAAGAAAACCAGCCAAAAATGGTGTTGCAAAAGCAACATCACTGGGGCCTGTAAGAGGTTGTTATTATTTCTTTTTCCTTTCCTTTTCTTTTTTTTTTTTTTTTTTGGTTTTCTGTTATGTTCACCATTAAAAGTTATTTTTTGAGCATATAAATATATGCTTATTGTAAACCAAAAACATCAAACAGTGTAGAGAAGTATAAGGAAGAAGATTAAAACCATGAAATCCTACCATTTTGACACAGCCACTATGGGAAGCAGAATAATAGCCTCCAAAGAGCCCATGTCCAAGTCTCTGGGACCTGTGGACATGTTCTGTTATGTGGCAAGGGGGAATCAACGGTGCAGGTAGAAGTGAGGTTTTAATCAGCTGGAGGAAGAGACCACAAGCCAAGGAATGTGGTAGCCTCTAGAAGCTGGAAAAAGCAAGGAAACAGATTCTCTCCTAGAGCTTCGGGAGGGAACTTAGCCCTGCCAACACCTTGATTTTTAGCCCAGTGAGACCCATGTTGGACTTCTGACCTCTAGAACTGTAGAATAATAAGGTGTGTTTGCAGTAATTTGTTACACCAGCCACAGAAATGAATGTAGCCACCACTGATATTTTGGGGACCATTTTCCTTTCTTTTTACATATATGTGTTTTTTCATAAATGGGATTCATATCACACATGTTATTTTAATTATTTACTTTAGGTTTGTTTTTCTTCTTTCTGCCTTCTTGAGTGTCCACTTCATTTATTTTCATTCTGTTCCTGTAATTATGGAGCATTTGAGCCTGTGAATTTGCTTCTTTGGCAGCTTTGTTCTTACCTACTAACTTTGTTATGCTGAATTCTCATTGTCATTTAAAAAAGTATTTGTGCTTTTGATTTGAATAACCTGAGTTATTTAGGGGAAAGTTTAAAAACCTTCCAAGTGGTTGGGTGTTAGGTTGTTCCTTTGATGTTACTTCCTAGTACAAGCCAAGTGTTTTTAGATCTCAGTTCCTGCAGGTTTAAATCAGGTTTCTTCACCCATTCAGTGACACCCACCTCTAGCCATCCCAGACTCAGTTTCCTGCAAGGGCCTGCTTCTACTTCCACCCCAACATGATCAAACACTTCTGGGCACCTCTGGATTCTATCTCAGTTCCAGAGAGCCTGTCTGCACCCTCCTGCCAGGTGTCTGGACATCCATAGTTCCCAGCCAGCACCCCAGGCTCCATGGAGCTTTGGGCACCTTCCTCAGCTGCCAAACTCCGGAGGAAGGAGAAGAGCCAGTCTCCATGGAGACTTGGCAGAGATGCCCTGGTCCAGGCCGACACATTCTGAGTTATGAGCATGGCAGACAACCTGGGTGCTATGAGCCTTTGGGAATTTCTGAAATTGCCCTTGTCTCTGGTGTTTGCTCAGCTTTGTAAATGTTAGGGCGCTTTCAAGGAAATGCACATTCTATGTTACAAGATGAATGCAATAAGAGGGAACCTGTAGCCTCTGGTGCCATGGAAACCAAAGGGGGCCAGAGAGAAGCTCAAAGAGAGTAGTGAGAAGTCCCTGAAGGTTGGGCAGAGGCCATGGGTGTTGGGCGTGCAGGGTAGGAGATGTAGATCTAGGGCCAACACAGGCCAGCATGCTGGGAAGGGGTGAGGGGGAGCAGAGGTTTTGGTGGTAACTGGAGGGAGAGGCAGGGTTTTCTTGCTTAGAATTGGAGAGACAGACCCTGGAGTGCTGCTGGCCAGAGAGAAAGGAGTCCTGGAGTGGAGGTGGCTGAAGATGCAGCTGGGCGAGGGGCAAGGAATGACATGCAATTCTTGGGCAAGTCAGGGTGGTGGAGCATTGTGGGTTGTCTTGACTCAGAGGAATTCCTCCTCCTATGAGACTGCATAAAAGGGGGCGAGGGGGCCATACCACTAGCGGTTTCCTCAGTTGGTGGGTGGAGAGTTGGGCATTATGCCCCATGATGCCAGAGCCAGGGCTCTTGAGAGAGGGCCCTAGGACACAGTCCAGGCTCTGAATGTTGGGGCAGTGGGTGTGAGGAGGGCAGGTCAAGAGACAGGCCTGGCTGGCCCTGCTGGGGGGCGGGGAACCTCTGGCCAGGGAGCGTAGTCAGGAGAGGGGCCAGGTGGGGACAGCCCCCTCGCCTCTTGAGAAGCAGCATCTGGTGGGGGTCTAGGCTGTGGCTTTGTGTGGCAGGGGGTTGGGAGGCCGAGGATGAGGGGCTTGGGGGGCCTGGGTGACAGATCAGGGCTTTTAGCCTGGGCTGGCTGGAGCAGCTGGATCAAGTTTTGTAAATGCTTCCATGTGCTTTCAGTCATAAGTTGTCATGTCCACTCGTAAATCAGCCCTACTTGTTTTGTTATTAAAATAACCTGTGCCTCTCTGCTCCTGTCAGAAGATCAGTCATCAGCTGAGGCATGCCATGAAAGTCCCAACACCATCTTTTGGTCATTCTCTCCTCATATTTCTAACAGTGGCAGATGCTACATTACTTGCTTTGCAAACTTTGTGGCTATTTTCACCATGAATTGTCCATAAAACAGGGGTCTCAGAGATATTTCATGCTTCTTGATCTGAATTCTCTGTTTATGATATTAAAGATCCCTTGCTTTCTCTGAGTACATTTTCTTTGTCTATCTTTTGGCATTTTTACTTATTTTTTTAAACAGCATTGTCATTTATTTTTTAAAACTTAAACTGAACCTAATCACAAGGAAAAAAATTTTTTGTAACTATTGGGGCTGGCCAAAAATTTCATTTGGGTTTTGCCGTGAGATGTTACGGCAAAACCCGAACAAACTTTTTGGCCAGCCCAATATACGAGGTGATGGATGTTAACCAGACTTATTGTGGTGATCATTTCGAAATACATGTATGTCAAGTCATTATGCTGTACACCTTGAACTTGTACAGTACTGCATGCCAATTATATCTCAATAAAACAGAGGAAAGCCCCAAATGGATCCATCTTTAACCGGAAGGTAAACCCATTGCTAGTTACTAGTGATCCATGTGGTCTTGATGTTTTCATTGTTTTGTGGCCTGTATCTGTAAGTGTGACTTGTCCCGCAACCCCCAGGAGCACACAGGGGAGCTGGTCTCACCAGACACTGCACCCTGACCCTCACTTTGCAGCCGCCCCACCCCTTACCTCCGTCCTGCCCTCTCAGGGTCCTGTCCGCCCAGCCCAGCCCAGCTCCACCTGCCCTGCCTTCTTGTCCTTCCTCATCCAACCTGCACGCCCGCCACTGCTCCTCTTTATGCTTAGGCCTCCTCAGTCCTTGTCTTCTTTAATGAATCACTGGGCCAAACCCTATCCCACCCCCTCACTTTCCTGCCTATAAGCAGGAGAAACTCTCCAATCTAGCTGAGGGATCTTCCTTTAAATTCCTGACTGCAGGCCTCAGGCTGGTAGTGTCCCCTCCTGGTGGGATGGCCCCTCCCCCTGCTGCAGGGCCCTGTCAGCCCACCTGCTCAGAAGCTGCTCTCTGTCTCTCCCTTAGTTTCCCCTTGAAGGCCATTTCCCACTTCAGGGCACATTAGGCCTGGTACTGCTGCTAAGCAATAGCCCGCCAGTCCCTGGGGTTACTGGCTAGTTCCCCACTTTCCCGGAAGCGTTGCCTCCATTCTCCACTTCCTCCACTGCCCCCTTGCATCATCGGAAGTGTCCAGACACAGTCCCCCTCCCCGACCACGGGGTGTGGTCATCCGTCTGTCCCATGTCTCAGGCCTCCATATGCCCCCTCCCTGCCGTCACGGTGTTGACCTCGGCTCCCCTGGCTCCTGGCTTTCTTCCCACTCCACTGGCCCTCTTCTACCCGCCTGGCCATGGCGGGAGTCCTGCGGGCTTGACCCCTTCTCCTTTCCCTGCACCTCCTCCCAGAGCCATCGTGACCATCCTCCAGCATTTGATGGCTTGGCTGGCCTTTCCCTGAGGTCGGTCTTGACTCTATGTGCCTGCTTGCCCACTCATGAGGGCAGTAATTCCAGAATGGAAGTCTTGACCCCTCCCACCCAGCTCCTTCATCCTCACCCCCCAAATCAAACCAAAAACAAGGCTCCAGTCCTGCCTCCAATCCTGAGCTTTCACCATCTCGGTAATGGCACCCCCATGCAGGGGCTTCCACTGGGGGACTTGGCCTTGGTCTTGATCTCCACTGTCCCTGCCCTACCACTGGTCCTTAGCAAGTCTCCTCATGCTGCCTACAAAGGGTGCCTCGAAGCTGGCCCTTCCACAGCAGCGTCAGATCACCCTCTCCTCCTGAACACCCTCTGTTGGACGCCACTGCTCTCAGAGGAAATCCCACAGCTCTGGCCAGGGCCCAGCAGCCCTCCCGCTGTCTCGCCTCCCCCTCCCCTGCCTGCGAATGTCACAACTCAGCTCTGCCCAGCTCCTTTCTGCCCTGGGCCTCAGCCTGCCTCTTCCCTTCCTTAGGTCTCAGCAAAGATTTGTTAATTCATGGTTTTTAAATTCTTTTCTTATCTTTTGTTATCTAGACTATGTTTTCTACTTTGTTCCCTTCTGCAGTGACTTCTTATAAGTTACACATCCTGTTATTATCCTGCTAGCTATTATCTTTCAGTTTTTAAAACCTTCTTAAACTTAAGTTGCCTTAAGAATTAAACAAAGCCATGGACTGTTTCTGTTCAAAAGGACTGGAGCATCTCACTTCCAACCATATACAAACCCAACCAATTTCACTGTGGATAGAATATGGATTTCTTATACTTGTTATCACTACTTTTAAAAAAATTAATATGCATCTTCTATTTCAATAGTTGTCTTTGATTTATGTGTTAAGTTTCACAGCTGTTCTAGGATGACGTAGATCTGCGTAGTCCTGGGCAGTTGTTTGCGTTGCTGCTTCTGACTTAAGCCTTCCCTGTCTACCAGTTCATTCTCCTTCCTCCCCGGCTGGCTGGGGGCCCTCCTGGTGGCAAGGCATCCCTCTTGTAGCCAGAACGGTGACCCTCTCCATGGGGAGTGATATCCTCGGCAGGTCTGTGAGCCACGTGTATGGTCCCCAGACCACTGCCCAGCAGGGTGTTTCCTCCTGGGATGGGGTGTCCTGGGTTGGAGGGTCCTTCCCTCTTCATGGGGCAGCCTCCTCCCTAGGCCTGTGGTCTACACGCCCCCTCGTTCTCAGCACAGATCTATCAAGTTGTTTCAGTTGCAAACAACTGAATGTTTAGGGCCTGTGTGTGGAGGGTGGCCTCAATGGGCCGTCCCTAAATTCCTTTCAGGGCACCCAGTCATCCCACTCTGACCCTTGCCTCCTGTCTGGGACCGCCCACAGCAGCAGTGGTGGCGGGGGCGGGGGGTGGTGAGGTGGGGGCGTTGCGTGCCCTGCTCAGAGTATTCTGGGCGGGCCTTGGATTCTGTCTGCCTGAGCCTGTCATGGTTGCAGGAAGCAGGCTAACCCTGTGTGCTTCAGGGCGGGAACTGGGCTGGTGTGGTGGAGTCCCATCCTGAAACGGAGAGACGGGACCAACACCGTGAGACAGTAAGGCTCTGTGGGAATGCCCATCAGCCAGTGTCCCGGAGGACCCGGGAGTCCACTGGCATACCTCATTGAGCCTCGGGCAGGATTAGGGAACCCACAGGGTGGGTGGAGCTCAGGGACCACCGACAGTGGGAGCCAGGACTGCTGCTGGACCTGCAGGGCCAAGCAGAGAGAAAAGCCTCTCTCCAGCCCCCGACTTCCTGTTGACACCTCCCTTTGCCAAGATAGCCGGGGAGAGGCCACCCACCCTGTCAGCCTCCAGCGCAGGACAGGACAGAGGTGAAGCGGGTTGGGTGGCAGAAGGAGAACAACCAGCCCCGAGTTTCAACCTGAAAGGAGAGAAGCCGGGGCCACATCCTCTCTGTCTTTTCAAAGTTAACTTTCCTTCCCAATCCGGGGCCTATTTCTTCAGCACCTTTTGCTGGATGCTGGCACATTGTGAGGATGACAAACCAACCGGCAGCCTCCAGGAGGCTGCTAGAGGCCTGGTTTTGGAGCAGAAACCAATGCACCATGCAGCCAGCAGGAGCCCTCCCAGCTCCCACCCCTGCCCTGATCTCCTGGGAGTCAGTAATGACAGGCAGACAGAAAGGGGAGCAGCGCTGGACGTCTGCACGTGGAGTTTCTTTTCTTCCCTCTTTAGACTGCCTCGGTGGGTCTCCACATTTGTGTGAAAAACAGTTATACTGAGTGTCTACAAACCCCACATCTACTCAACCTGATGGGGGGATTGAGGGCTATTCAGGGATCATCTTAACATTTCCTGCTGACTCTATATCCCTCCCCACTCGGCCAACAAGCCTGCCTTAGAAGCTGGGGTGCTGTGCTGAGGCCACCCTGTGGGTTTGGCTGCAGCGATGTTGCTGGTGGGGACAGGGCCAGGGCCTGGGGCAGCCCCACCACTTCCCAGAGCCTGTGGTACCATGGGTGGACCGGGGTCACCACTCCTGAGCTCCACAAACTGCTCGCCTGAGGCTATGCCAAGCAGATCAGACCGGCTGGGGCAGGTTGGCATCCCTGGGCCAGGCTGGACCCAGCATCCTCAGGCGTGGTCCTGCTAGGACCACGCTCAGAACGTAGGTGGAGCTCCCAGTCAGGCTCGCCTCATCCCTGTTCATGGGATGGAGTTGCTAAGGAGAAGAGCATTAGCTGAAAATAATTGGCTGGATGGATGTGTTTCTGGGTTGTCAGCTCTGGCTACAGGCTACACACCGTCATCAGCACCACACACCCATGTCCCAGGGATTAGGCTGAGTGCTCAGGATGCACCAACACCGAAAGAAACAAACAACTAAACAAAACAAGGCAACGCTGGAAAGCAACTTCCAGTTCCCATCCTGGCCTGGGTCCTATCAGGCCACTGGCACATTCTGGTCCACAGCCATGGAAAACTAATGTCCCTCCATGTCATGGCCTGTTAGCCATTGCCACACTCTGGTCCACGGTGAAGGGAAGGCGAGGTCCCACATACATCTGAGCCCAGGGCCCTGAGTCACCGTATTATGAGGGAAAACACTGTTCACATTGAGATGTCAATTTTCGCTTCAAGTCTAATTTCTGACCTGTAAACAAAGCCTGCAAGAATAAGAGGCTCCTCGTGTGAATTGGCTAATTAATCTGACTTACTTAGAAGGACGCATAACGCCCCAGACTCTTTTGTGACGATTAGCACTTTTCGAAGAAGTGCAAGTCTGTAGGGACAAAGGAACAGCATGAATGTCGTGCCCCCTTTTTTGGGAGAGCAGAGGGATGAGGGGCCAGACTATTTTCCCGCATCTACCTGTCTGTAAACAAGGAGGGAGGCTGTGGTTAGCACTGACTCTGTGTGTGTGAAAGAGGAGCCACGGGCCCTCACTAGTGAGGTCACAGTGCCAGGGGCTGCAGGGGGCGTGGCTGGGGACCTCTGGTGCTCAGAGCTCCTGACAGCCTCTAGGAAGACGGGAACAGAGCTTGGCAGTGTCAGGCAGATCCCACCTTATTTAAGCAGAAGGGAATTAAAGGCAAGGCTTGGGGACTGGTGATGGAGACTTTGAAATGGGGTGCCTTGGAGATTCCCAGCCAGAGCCTCAGGAGCTGCATGGGCAGTGGTCAGGGCTCCAGGGTGGGGCTCGGGGCTCAGGTTGGCCACACTGTGGTTCTTCTGTCTCAGATGTACATTCCAGGAAAAGAGCGTCACAGTGGGTTAGCTGGGTCCCACCTCTCCCCACCCAGGCTCCTTATTAATGATTCTTCTAGACTGTTTCCAGAGGTATGGCTGTCTCTAGGGTGTCCAGGGGTCCTGGGCAGGTATTTTTTCAGGGCCCTTGTCTATATAAACAATTGGATTAAGATCAAATTTGATTCCAAGATCCACGAGCCCATGTGGGGGTATCGTGATATATTGATGCAGACATAGAGAAATGGGGAAGAAGCGGTGCCAGTCTGTTTGTTTACTGTCCAATCCATGCAGCAAAGATCCTTCTTAGTGTGTACTCACTGTCTCTTCCTGTTTGGGTCCGGGAAGCATCTCTTTGTATTCTTTATTGTTGATTGTTCTGTTCCTATATAATTTCATGTATCTCCCACAGTGAGGGGAAAAATAGCAATGTGGTTATTACTCACAGTGCATGGCTCTGTGGAACCTGCTTATGTAGAGATGCTAGAGATCTCTTGATTCCACATTCCCGAAAATCTATGTATTTAGTGCTGGTTACGTGCGGTGTTTCTGCTGACTCAGCTTCATCCATCTGGGAATGCTGGCTTCTATGGCGCTCTCGTGCTTTGCTGGTGATGACCGCCAGTTCAGTTCTGACCCAGGGTATGCAGGAAAATGTGAACCATTGTGCTTTTCTGGTCATATTAAATTTACCGTTTGGAACTTCATAGTGTAAGCAAGGAACCACACATCCAGCCACATCTTCCTTACAGTCCTTGGGCTGTTGTCCTGCACCCTGGACTGGGATCTCCTCCCTGCCTTCTGCACGCTGCCACCAGCAGATAGAGAGAAGAGCTGCCCCATCTCTGCAAGGCTTGCCATCCCTCGGCAGACCAACCTGTGAGAGTGTGGCATTCAGCGTGGCTCAGATGCAAGAGAGGACTCAGGGCAAGAACTTCCAAAGCCCTCAAAGCCGATGAGTGTGGCCAGCCCCCGAGGCCTGCCCGCACGTGGCCTGGAGTCTGTGAGCCACCACCCTGGGCACACAGGGCAAAGGATGCCTGCCGCTGGGTGCTGGGGACTGGAGGTGCCACTGAAGCTGAAGCATGGGTGGATGAGAGCCAATGCCCGAGCCTACACACGCATCTCAAATGGAAGGCCAGGCCATTGGCACCAGAGCCTAGAGCTCTAGACTCACTCTGTGTCTGATGTGAAGGAGAGTTACCAAAAGGAGACTGTCAGCACTGCTGTGGTGGCTCAGCCCCATGCACGTCCATGAAGGAAATACCCCTTCAGCTAGTGGGAGCGACTTGCTTGCCCGGGACCCTTGGGACAACCTCTCAGACACTAGTCCTGGAGCTCCTGGGGCACCTGGTGGGCTGCGTGTGCATGACGGAGGGTTGGAGCGTGTCCAGAGGGCAGCAACAGGGCGCATGTGGGTACTGGTCAGGTGTAGGCCTCTGCCTGAGAGCACTGCTTTGGCCACAGAGTTTCCCTGGTGTTTGTGGAACATGCCAGGCTTACTTCCTCCTCAGGGCCTTTGCACTCGCTGCCCTGTCCCCTGGAATGCACCACTCTGGCGGGGCCCTCTGCTAGACTCTGGATGCCGCAGAGAAGCCCAGTATGTCTGTTCCAGGGGAGAGGCAACCAACACACGCCCAGCAAGTGTCTAGTGATCAGTGAAGAATGAACTAGCCAGAGGGTGCCAAGAATGGCCTGGGGTGCATGCCATTTTATGTGTTTAAGCGTTTTATTTTAAAATAGCTTTAGACATAGAGCAAAGTTGCAGAAACAGCATAGAGATTTCCTGTGTGCCCTTCCCCCAAGCTTCGCTATGTTAATGTGTCTGTGACCTGGAACGATGATTGAAACCAGGAGGTTCACCTTGAACAATGTTGTGTCATCACTTAGAATTCAGACTGCAGCTGAATTTCACCTATTTTCCGACTCCTGTCCCTTTTGTGGTTCGGGATCCCATGCAGGATCCCATGTGGCATTTAGTTGTTGTGTCTCTGAGGTGTTCTCCTGCCTGAGATAGTTCCTCAGTCTCTCATTCCTGACCCCAGCTCTTCTGAAGAGGACTGGTCAGCTATTTTGTAGAATGGGCCTGCACCTGGGCTTGTCTGGTGTTTCCTCAGGTTAGACTGAGTTATGCGTTTGGGGCAGAAGAGATGGTGGCTCCACATTGTACCACATGATGTCGAATTGTCTTGCTGCTGGAGACAATAATCCTCATCACTTTGAGAACTCCCCCTGCCGCCCTCATCTGTGGGGTTCTCCTCTGTAAACTTACTGGTTTTACCTTTCGAATTCATAAATATGTGTGAGGAGGTACTTGCAAGATTATGCAAGATTATTCTGTTTCTCGTCATATTTTCACCCACTGATTTTAGCACCCGTGGGTGATTCTTATCTGCGATGATCCTTACTGTGGTGTTTACCTTGGTGATTTTCTGTCTCCATCATTTCTTCTACATTTGTTAATTGCATTCCACTGTGAGGAAGAACTGCTCTTCCTCCCCATTTATTTATTATTCAGTTATTTATTTATACCAGTATGGACTTGTGGATATGTATTTTATTCTATGGGTTATAACCTGTTACTATTATTATTTGTTATTTTGTTAAAGTTATCCCAGATTTGGCAAATGAGAGCACCTTCAAGTTGGATCCTCTATCCTTTTGACTTGCTTGGGTATGATTTTAAAAGTTGTTTTTTCATTATGGTAAAGTACACTTAACCTAAGCTTTACCATCTTAAACCATTTTTAAGAGCACAGCTCAGTGGTGTTACATACATTCATATTTTTGTGCACCTGTTACCACCATCCATCCCTGTAACTCTTTTCATCTTGTGAAACCAAACCTCTATACCCATTAAACAATAACTCCCCACTTCCCCATTCCTCCCAGCCCCTAGCAACCACTGTTGTGCTTTCTGTCTCTAGGATATAAGTAAATTCATACAGTATCTGTATTTTTGTGACTGTCTGGTCTCACTCAGCCTAATGTCCTCAAGGTCCATCCAGGGTGTTGCCTGTGTCAGAATCTCCTTTCTTTTTAAAGCTGAATAATATTCCACTGTGTGTATATGCCACATTTTGCTATCCATTCGTCCGTTGAGGGACACTTGGGTTGCTGACCCATTTTAGCTATTGTGAATAATGTTGCTGTGAACATGGGTGTACAAATATCTCTTTGAGACCCTGCTTTCAATTCTTTTGGGTACGTACTCAGAGGTGGAATTTCTGGATCATACGGTAGTTCTGTTTTTAATTTTGAGGAACCGCCATACTTTTCCCCACAGTGGCTGCATCATTTCCCGTGGGGTGGTGAGGCAAGCTGTCTTTGAAGAGGGAGCATTGTTGTGAGTGGAGCCATGAAGGAGGGGAGGCACTCCCAGGGCTGTGAGAGATGGCTGGAGCAGCAGTCTCCTCTTAGGGTTGGCCTGGGGTACGTGTGGTCTGTACCTGCTTGGAGCTGCCGTCAGCTGTCCTGCCGGCTTCCAGTGGAGACCCCAAGAGCCAGGCTGGGCGCTGCCGGTGGGCAGGCTGTGTTGCCGTGTGTGTGTGCCATGCCATGCCATGCCCGGGTTTCCATGGGTGAATTTGGAGTAGGGAGGGGACCACACATCTGTCTGATGTCACCTTTTATACTCTGGGACTCTACCACCATCTCCCAGTGCAACACTTGGTGGTCCCCTGTTGGGAGCAGGAGCCTACGGGGCACTTGATTCCATGTGGGAACGTCCCCTGAATTCCCCGCGGCGTCCAGTGACAGTGGGCCCACTGAGCCTGCCTTTATTTTGGATGTAGTGCCTTTGGTCATTGCTGGCCCTGCCGCTCAGGCCCCATGTCTAGGCAGTGATGACTCACAGAAGGGCCCAGGGGCATATCGGCTGCCATCCTGGCTCTGGAATTAATAAACATCTCAAGGTCACTGGTGCTGGGGCCCAGCCCCTAACCCAAGACCTCAATGCTTGACAAGGGAGGATGCAGCGCAGGCAGCATCTGAGGGCCTGTGGAGTAGCCTGGCCACAGCCCAGAGAGCCTGGCCCTTAGAGCCCTGTCTTTCCCCATAAATAAACCAGACAAGATCCTTTATCAGATGGCATGGCCTGATTTTTATTTTGGGAAATCTGGACAAGAAGGGACAGTGGAAAGCCTTGGGCCCTGGCAGGGCTGCCCACCCAGGAGAAGCAGCTGGACAGGCTGGCAGAGGACGGTTGGCGGTCAGCCTGCCCCGGATACCACCGCAAGCCCTAGAGATCCGAGCAGGAAAATAAGCCGGATTCGAAAGAAACCAAAGTCGGGCAGGGCGCCAGGTTCTCTGTGAGCATGAGGCCTGAGGTGCCCGGAGAGGGGCTGGTTGCCCAGAGACCCAGGGAGGCGACGGCCTGTGGTGAACACGGAAAGCCAGGCTCATCTGCCTGGAAAACTTCAAGACCTGGGTGCCCAGCAGGTGGTGGGCACATAGGACACCCCCCAACCTCACCCTTGTGACATTGCCTTCTACCTTTGGGGAAACTGAGGCTCAGGAAGAGGAAGCCTGAGCCAGCGCTACACAGTGAAGCACAGGGACTTGCTTAGGGGTCCGAGTGGTAGCCTACGCTTTCCCTGCCAGGGTTTTTGTGTCTCTGAGGGACACATCCACTGGGCAGTGCATCTTCCCCTTGCTGCTCTGAGCAAGACCTTGTGTCCCTGCTTCCTGCTATGGCCCTGGCTGCTACCACCCTGCCCCCACCCCAACCAGAACTGTGTTAAGGGGATTCTGGGTTGAGGCTGTAGGCTTCCCATGGAATCTAGCTGCCCCACAGCAACCTGGGTAGCAACCCGGCCCACCAAACCAACTTTCGTCCGTCAGCCAGGCCACTGGACCATTGCTGAGCCCGTGTCTCCACTCTGGCCGAGTGGATCCTCCTGGAGCAGCATCCCACGTGGGAAGGAACAGGACACTGCCTCCTGGGCCCCTGGAGCTGAGGGCTTCCTTTCTAGAAGGGGAGTTGCATCTTCAGATGTTCTGCCCATCTAGAGTTACACCCCCATGTCTTCCACAACTGGGTGGGCTCAGCCTTGGGAGCCCATAAAATTCTGGGGTGCTTTGGGCATGTGGGGAGCCCCTTGGAAGGAGCCTTAGCTCCTCTCTGCAAGAGTGGAGGATCGATGCCAGCCTGGAGCTGCCCCAAGTGGAGCTCTGGAGCAAGGCTCCCTCTGGTTCCCAGAAAGGGAATTGGGTTGGAAGGCAGGGTCCTCACACGTGCGTATCTGGCTGTGCAGCATTCCCATCCCCTTGGGCCTGCGCTCACTGCTGTGTCTCATGGGAGTGAGAATGTCCACTCTAGAAGGAGGGAGTGTCAGGAGTCCCACGAGGACAGCCTTGGGTGTGCTCCAACTTGCCTGAAGGCTGGCCCACTTGGGTGTGTCTCAGGGGGTGACCCTCCTTTCTGCTGCCCAGAGTCACTCCCTGAGCAGCAGACCTGCCCAGCTCTGTCATTCTGGGCCCAGGGACCACCTGGCAGCCCTGCCAGCAGCCAGCTCTGAATCTGGGCAGCATTAGTGCACGGAGGCTGTTCTGGGCTAAATTGTGTCCCCTCAACCCCCATTCAAATGTTGAGGTCCTAACCCCTGGTACCTCAGAATGGGACTCCCAAACAGAAGATAAGGTCTTTCCAGGTGTTAACTAAGTTACATTGAGGTCATGTGGGTGGGGCCCTAATCCAAAGTGACTTCCTTTTTAAGAGGAAATTTGGACACAGACACACATAGAGGGGTGACCATGTGAGGACACGAGGAGAAGATGGCCACCTAAAAGCCAAGGAGAGAGACCTCAGAAGAAACCAGCCCCGCTGATAACCCTCCTGATATCTTGACCTCTGACTTCCAGCCTCCATGACTGTGAGAAGATAAATTTCTGCTGTTGAAGCCACCCAGACTGCAGTATTTTGTTGAGGCAGCCTGAGCAGACTAAGGCAGAGGTAATGGAGGAGGTGCTGGCCCTGGCATCTTGTGGGAGGATGTGTGTCAAAAGCTTTTTCCTGGAGCATCAGAGCTGGCAGGTGTGGAGTGAGCCAGTTTGAATGCCAAGGGGTAGTCCTGGGGTTGCCAGGCACGTGAGCCTTGTGGGCTTTGCTTGCCAGCGTGAGTCTCCTGGAGGTCCAGGATGACTGAGTGAAAGTGTGTGCAGAGTCTGGGGCTTCATGGGTACAGGTGGTTGGTGACACCTTGGCCCAGGGCCCCTGCCACCAGTAACATTGCTTTTGGGGATATTAGCCCCTTCATAGCAGTCCTCAGCACCTCAAATAACACACATTTAGGGAAAAAGCAGACATCGGTGCTGCTAGGCAAGTGCCCCAGCTCCCCAGCCCCCGACCAGGCCCTGTCTGGACCAGGCTGGGGGTGGGGTGGGGCTCAGACATGCTGGTCCCAGCCAACTCGGAGGATGGGAGGAAGGGCAGGGTGTGCATGGCCTCCAAGGAGGCAGGGAGGCCTGCTGGGACAGCAGTGCAAATGTGTTGGGTTCTAGCTGGTGGTGTGTGTGTTATGCAGGCTGGGATGCCCTAGGGTTGGGTGCCAGCTCAGGGGAGTGTCTGTTGACAGACCTTGACATTGATCAAGGAACTTGGACCTTATCCTGTTAGCTCACTTCCACCTTGAGTCTCAAGGCCACAGTCTGCTGGGGCCCAGCTGGTGAGATATGGGAGCTCAGAAAGAAAAATTCCACTTTTTGATATTTTGGCAAACGTTCCTACAGCAAGAGTCATTTTTCTTCTTCAGTGGCGGGCTCCCTGTTATTTATGTGAATGTTAATTTGTGACTGGGGACATTCCCCGACACAGTCTTCATGCTGAGCAAGACCTGGGAAATGTCAGCCAGAGCATCTGGCGGGGATGGATGTCAGGTCTTGTGATGGATGGGCAGGCCTGCTGTGGTCCTGGGGTCTGGGCCTGACCTGCTGACCCCTCTTTCTTGGCCAGGCTGGGAGACCAGCCCCTGGAGGCCCTCCCCAGCACTGGTGTGGACTCTCACAGACTGGACAGGCCAGCTCCTGTGGGAGCCAACCTGGTGCTGCCTGATTTAGTGAGAAGACCAACTGGCCAGACACTACTTTGGTCTCTGTGAAAGGTTCTTGTCAGCATCTTGTTTTTCCTATTTTTTTCTCCCTTATCTTTCTCTCCCTGCCCCTTTCCCCCTTCCCTGCTCCTTTCTTTAAACAAATTGTCTGTTTTGATGTGTGCCTTTTGTTAAAAAAAACAAAAAAAAACCCCAAAACCTCGAAAACTACAGAAAATACTAATAAAAAAGCAAAACTCACTCCAAACCTTGACACTGTTAACTCTTTGTTACATGTGTGTCCAGACAACTCTCATTTCATCTTACTAATAATGATGATGCCGGGCTAGTTTATTATACAGTGTGCCAGGTGCTTTATCTGGTTTAACCCTCAAACCAACTGTGCAAATACTTCTATTATCCTTGTTGTACCCTGGCAACACTGAAGCTCAGAGTCCACAGTTAGCCAGTGCTGAAGGCAGCATTTGAATCAAAGCCGAGTAACTTGGTGGGCTTGCCCTGCATTGTTAGGCTGTGCTGGCATTAGGCACGGAGACACAGATGGCTTTACGTGAGTGCATCATCATACTGGAGATGGGCCTGCCTTCCTTAGTCAACAATATGACCTGTAAAACTCTTTTGGCCTGGCCTTTTTTGTCGTTTTTTTTTTGGCAAGTCATAGAGATTTTTGGAAGTAATCTGACCATTTACATTTATTGTTATAACAGATATATTTGTTGTTACTTCTGTCAACTTATTTTTTTTTGTTTTTATTCTTTTTTTTGCTGTTTCTCTATTTGCTGTATGATCTGTTCTCCATCTTCAGTTATTCAGAAGGAATATATTAATTTTTCTAATTGTGGCTGTTTTAGTATTCTTCAACTTATGGCTATCAACTTTAGCGGCTTGTCAGGAACTATTGATCCTTCTATGGAAATTTAAGAAATTAATGCAGTTAAACTACTTCTTCTACCTCCTCTACCCTTTTCTTTCATTTTTGCTGACTTGTTTGACAGTTTTTGCCCCACGTTATTAAAGTCAAATTATGAATTATTTTTACATTGCATAGATTTCCTTTCCAGAATATATGGTAAATGACTTCTGGTTTGTAACCATAATTATCATAGCAGAATGGATGAAGAGGTCAATTCTGGTATTTTAACCTGTGATTTCCCTACTTGTGGGGACTAGATTTTAGATTTTTAATTCAAGTCTGGGCTGCATTAAGTGGCAGGTGAGGAATGATGGGCAGAGATGTAAAGTGGAGCTGAGGTGGATGCTATTGAGAGGATTCTCTCTAGCAGTAGAGGCAAGTACAGTGCCTCTATACACCGCAGCTTCCTAAGGCTCTGATTTGCTCAAGGTCACATATCTGGTTAGTCTGCAGAATTAAGGTTCCCATCCCAATCTCTTGGTTTCTAATGCAGTGTTCTCTCTAGGTAAGCATTCCTCGAGGGTTAGCATAAGAGATGAATTAATGTGACACCAAACATGAGATTAAAGAACATTGTATTCTGTCACAATCCCAGTTGGCTTCTTGTCAGGAATTGACAAGCTAAAATTCATATGAAGATACAAGAAACCCAAAATAGTCAAAATAATGTTGAAAAAGAAGAATGAGGTTAGAGAACTCACTTTCTGATTTCAAAACTTACTACAAAGTTACAGTAGTCAAGACTGTGTGGTACTGGCAGAATGATAAACATATAGATCAATGAAATAGAACTGAGAATCCAGAAGTAACTTCACATTGATTTTTGACAAGAGTGCCAAGACATCAGTGGAGAAAAGAATAGTCTTTTCAACAAATGGTGCTGGGACAACTGGATATCCACAAGCAAAAGAATGAAGTTGGATTCCTACCTCATACCATAGAAAGATTAACTCAAAATGGATCATAGATCTAAATATAAGATCTAAAACTATAAAACTCTTAAATAATATAGGAGTAAATCTTTATTATTTTGGGTTAGGCAAAGCCTTAGATATGACACCAAGAGCACACAATTGATAAAAGGAAAAATCGATAAGGTGGACTTTATGAATGTCCTTTATAACTTCAAAGAACACCATCAAGAAAGTCAAAAGATAACCTACAGAATGATAGAAAATATTTGCACATCGTATATCTAATAGGGAATTGTATCTAGAATATATAAAGAACTCTCACAATTCAAAAAGGAAATTAATCCAATTAAAAGATGAGCAGTGAGTCTAAATAATCATTTTTCCAAAGAAGAGAAATGCATGGCCAATAAGCACATGAAAAGATGCCCAGCATCCTTAGTTATCAGGAAAATTTTAATCAAAACCACAATGGGATAACACTCCATACACATGGGGATAGCTAGGAGAAAAAAGGTAGATAATAACAACTGTTGGTGAGGACGTGGAGAAATTGGAACCCTCATACACTGCTGGTGGGAATGTAAAATGGTGTAGCTCATTTGGGAAACAGTCTGGCACAGAGTTACCATATAACCCAACAATTCCATTCCTAGATCTGTGCTCAAGAAAAATGAAAACATATGTCCACACAAAAACTTGTGCTTACATGTTCAAAGCAGGATTATTCATAAAAGCCAAAAAGTGGAAACAACCCAAATGTCCATCAACCAGTGAACGGGTAAATAAAATGTGGTATATCTGTAAAATGGAGTATTATTGGACAATAAAAGTGAATTTAAGTACTGACATTATTAGGAATCTTGAAAACATTTTACTAGGTGAATGAAAGCAGTCACAAAAGATCACATACTATATGATTCGATTTATATGAAGTGTCCAGAATAAGCAAATCCATAGAGAAAGAAAGTAGATTAGCGGTTGCAGGGGCTGGTGGATGGCAGCAGGGTTGGTGGGGCGTATTGGGAGAAAATGGGGAGTGACCGTAGATGTGTACGGGGTTTCTTTTTGGGGTGTTTTGAAAATGTTCTAAAATCGATTGTGGTGATAGTTGAATTGTACAGTGTAAGTGAATGAATTGTATAATATGTGAATTATAGCCCAGTAAGGCTGTTATATATTTTTAAAAAGCATGAGTTTCATAGTGAGAAAATTATTCCCTTTTCAACTCTATTTTAAGCTTTCTGATTGAGTCAAGGATAGTCTCAGTTTGATACTAACAGATCTTTAACGCCTCTGTAATTGTTTATAAGGAGAGAGGTCAGAATTCAGGCTCAGAGTCTTAGCAGTTAGGAATATCGAGCTAGAATTTAACAAAGCTGAGTAAGGCAAAAACTGCGATGGTGGTGAAGAGAATGCTGGGCTTTGGTGCCCTCCCTGCTGGATCTGCTGGGGGCCAGTGTTGGGAGGGCAAGGCTATGTTCCCGAGACTTTTACTGCCCTGCTGGGAAATCTGAGCAATAGTTTAACTTCTTTGAACCTTAGAGTCCTCTGGAAATGAAATGTTTTGCCTTAAAGAATTTTAGGGGGGTTTGAATTCACACTGTATTTGAAGACTCCTGTAGAACACCTGGCTTACAGTGGGGACTGAAGCCCAGAGGTCACGCAGGTGCCACCACGCCCCTAATTTGCAGGTCATCTGGCTCCGCTCCTCACTTTGCAGTTAAGGGGGCTGCAGAGGGAGTAGGGCTGGCCCAAGACCAGGATTTGGAGCCAGGTCTCCTGGCTCTGCATACAGTGATTGCTCCCTGTGGCCGTCTCTCCCTCCACCCTGCCCTTCAAAGTGGGGTCTGGCTTTCCTTAGCACCTGGCTGAGCACAGGGCTTCATGGTTTTGAGCCTCAGAAACTGACTCTGGCCATCTTAGGGCAAAAGAGGGACTTTCTCGAGCAAAGGATCCAGAGGTCCTGAAACCAGTTCCAAGAAGGGGCATGACCTGTCAAGTGAACTTGTCGGGGCTCTGTGGTGCTCAGGGACGACTCTGTTTGTGGCCACTCAGCTCAGTAGAACCCTGCAAGGCCCAGTTCCAGCCATAGCTTCCCCTCTGAACTGGGAGGACAAGCCGTGGCCTACACACCAGGAGGAGGAGTGGCTTCCCAAGAGGAAGGAGGGGTGTGGATGGCACATGGCAAGGCCCCGTGGGTCCATCAAATGAGGCAGAGAGCAGGGGAGGCCAGGGCATCCATAGACAGACCGCTCCAGAAGGTGATGTTCTGGAAGGCTTAGAACAGTAGATGACAGAGACGCAGGGGAGAAGACAAATGACTCCATGGAATTGCTGTCACTTGCTAGTGGCCAGTTCCCCCCAAGAGATGGCTGGTGCTACTTTTGGAAAAGTGGAAAAATCAATATGCAGAACATCCGCTGTGATGCTGAACTGTGAAGGGGCCCTTAGTAGCTAGGATGGAGGGGTGTAAATCCAATGGGATTTGGTTCTAATGCCTATGAGGGGTCAGCGGTTGGGGCCCAGTCCCCTCCCCATCAAGCTTCCAGGGTTGCCCTTGTCTTCCCCAGGGAGCTGGGAGGGGAAAGAGTGCCCAAGCAGGCTGGGTGAGATGCCCTGGAAGTGGCAGACCCCGTTTTGGCAGTGTCGCCACTACGCCATCATCAGACCAGGCCTCGCCATGTGGCCTCTCTCCCTGCAGGGGAGGCTGATGCCCAACTGAATCTCATGGGTTCATTACCAAAAGGAAGAATGGAAGAAAGGATACAGTTCTCTCAGAGCTAAAGTATCTCCAGGAGCAGGAATCTTACCAGATGCCAGTATTTTGGGGGAATTCCTGTGGCAAGAGTGTGTGTGTGTGTGTGTGTGTGTGTGTGTGTGTGTGTGTGTGCGTGCACACATGCATGTGTATCAGAGCAAGGTTGAGTTTGGGGCGAATGTGAGCTGATGCGGATACATGCTGTCTTGTCCTCTATCAAAATCTAGATCCTTCTGTTTTTGGACCAACTTCTTTTTTTTCTCTCTATTCTTGATTGTCACTTCTGCAACCTTGACAGACACTTGACAGTCTTCGTGCCGGAGGTTGCAAGAATGACAAGGCTGAGTGACAGACCTGGTCCCCATCACACACACGCAGGTGCCTGCCACATGCTGCAGCCTGTGGCTTCCACTGAGGAGCCAGTGGGGATTGCAAACTGGGCACCTCACACATAGGAACAGGATGCACACTTGCTTGCCTGTGAGACCCCAACACTGAGAGTGTCAGTATCTCTAGTGCTTTAAAATTCAAAGTAACAGAGGATATCTGTCAAGCCTCTTGATTCTGATAAATGTTTAACTTTTAGTTTCCATTTCTAGTGACTACTTCATCAAAAACCAAACAGCAGGGAATTCCCTGGTGGTCCAGTGGTGAGGACTTGGTGCTTTCACTGCCGGGGCCCAGGTTCAATCTCTGGTCGGGGAACTAAGATGCCACAAGCCGTGCAGTGCAGCTTAAAAAAAAAAAAAGTAAAAAACCAAACAGCAAAGGAACAGGGCATAGAGGAAGGAGGACGTAGGGCAGGAAGCTTATAAAATTCACCAAGATCTGAGAACTAGTGATTTGATTTGATGACCAAAGAACTGCCGGGTTCCAGGCCTCTGTGGAGGCACCTGAGGTTTGAGAATAGAGTCCTCCCATGAGCCTCCCTCCTGGCCAGGTTAGGCTGACAGTCACAGAGTTCAAGAGCAGAGTGGATTTCAGGTGAGAGCCAGGGTCTGGGTGTCAGCCCCTCCGTGGAACACCAGGCTGGACAGACACGGGCAGGCTCCTGATTGAATGCCCTTCATCTCAGTGTGCTTCAGAGACTTCTTTAATATTTACCAAGTGGGGAGAAGAAACTGATTCTTATTAATAAAAATTACATGTAAAACCAGATATACTTACCACTGGCAGCAGGAAAATCAAAGTCCTGGAAAAAATTCAGCAAATCATAGCCCACGTTCTGTACCTTGTCCTCTTGTCAATTTTCTTTTGCAATTTTTTCAGACAGATTATTCCTGGCATGCATACTAAAATGCTTGAAAATCAGGCAATAAAAGGAACCCTGCTTTCTTTGTGGAGAGACCCTCACCAGGCAGTACTCTGGCCAATGGCCTTGAGGGGTGATCAGCCGCTGGGCTCAGGTGGTCATCCATTGCTCCTGGGACGGTCAGTGCTGTTCTTGAGGTGGGAAGCCTCTGGCCTCAGGGTGACTGAATGCTGGTCTGGGGTGGTCATCCACTGGTCTCAAGTGGTCAGCTTCTGCTCTTGGGGCAGGTGCCATCCATGTTCATCAATGTGACCCCCAGGTATGTTCCATAGTATCCGTCAGAGACGGGCTGATGCTGGTGAGGGATATAACTTCTCCATGAGAGAACTGTCAGTTTGAAGTCTCTGGCTGCATGAGGAAACCTGAGTAAACTGGTGCCATACTTCCGATTTATCTCAAGGCACTTCATTGCCCTTCAGATGGACCCTTGGGAGGGTCCCTGCCAGGCAGCTTGGTCAACTTGGGCCCTGGCTTCCTGACAACAGCAAGGTAGAGGTCAGCATCGAAGAGATCCAGTGTCCTTTTGTCAGCCCAGCGACCTTTCATCATAAGGCCGGTCAAGGAGAAGAACCCGATTCCTGTGTACAGGGAGACTCCAAATTGTCCTGGGGTCTCTCAGGCCAGAGATGACTGCTCCTCACCAGATTGGCTTCTGGGTCATTGTCATGCTGGGTCCCTCCAGAACAACCCCAGGATGCTGGGCCTGTGGCATAGATGGCTCTAAGCCTGGGGTACAAGTGTCCCTCCAGAAGAGGGGGCTGCCCTGCTGGACCCTGATGCCCCAGTGCCCTGCCTTAATTGTCAGGGTAGGCCTGGTCTCCACCCAGGTGATACTCGTTCCATCTGGGGTCTGGGGTTGGATTCCTAGACCCCGTGTATCCCTGGCAGGCCTTCCCGCCCCTCAGTCTCAGTTTTCTCCTTTGGAAAGCAAGCAGGTAGATGACATCACTTGGGTTGCAGAGTGCTTCCTACGTGTGCCTTGGTTCTGAGTGCCTCCCAGGCTGCATATGCTCCTGAAGCAACCACATGAGGGGAGGGAGAACCGCTCCCCTTTACAGGCGAGTAATTGGAGGCCCAGGAGCTTTGGCACCTGGGCTGAGGCAACCTGGCCAGACAGAAATGGTGCCGGGAACTCAGAACACCAGACTCCCCGACCATTCACCTGATGCCAACCTGCCACATGTCCTTGAATGGGTTCCATTAATTAGAGGGGTTTGAGACACCAGTCTTCCCCCAAACCACAAACATGGGAAACGTCAATGGCTGCGTAGAGAAATGTTGGCTATTGTAAACACTCTTAACCATGTGCCAGTAGAAGGGGATGGCCCACAGTATACTCACCCTGCCATCTGTCTCTCTCTCAGAGAACACATCCTGCAGTTTTGGAGTCATTTATTTACTCATCTTGCAAACATTTGCTCACCCTCTCCAGGCCTGGAAGGGCCCTGGGACCCAGGGATGAGTCAGAGTGTGGGGGCTTGCAGGGTTCCCATGGGTCTTTCCTCTCCGGTACCTTCCTACAGTCTGGTGACCTTGGTGTCCCAATCTTGGCCCTCATCGCTCTGGCTCCTGCCCTTCCTCTTTGTCCTGGACCCCTTCCCCAGAAGTCCAAGATGCCTTAAACCTGTGTCCCCAGGGGTCTGCAGCTCTTGCGCCTCATCCTGTGCTGTTCAGAGAATGGCCACCCACTTCATCCCACTACCCACTGGGATCATGTATTAGTTTCCTGCAGCTGTTGGAAATTACTGAAAACAACAGAAACTTTCTCTCTCACAGGTCTGGAGGCAAAAGTAGGTGTGTATTCCCAGGGCTGTATTCCCTCTGGAGGCTCAAGGGGAGAACCCTAAAGGGGACCTCTGGCCACTGCCAGCTAAGCAGATGGACAACAGGAAATGCCAGCCTTTTTGATGTTTTGAGAGAATCTGGAAATCTGCTCATTTATGTGGAACCCTCTGATTCTTAAGTCAGAGCAACTAATTCAAGCTTTTAAAAACCCCTGAGTGAAGTCACTAAGTTGATGTGTTAGGGGACCCCAGCCTCCATCCCCCAACAAAGATGAATAATTAAACAGCTATCCATGAACAAAAACAACTCTAGGAGAGCTCAGGAGTCCACTTAAGAAACTTCAGTAACACAGTGGAACAAAAAACTTGAGAATAACTGCACAAGAAGAGAGGGAAGACAGCTTCATTCTGCCTGCATCATCCTGTCATCCCCAGCAAGAAAGAGTTTCCCTCACCGGGAAAGGGAGAGTGGGGTGAGCGACCAGTTTCCCTAGCCTCTTTGGGCACTGCACAAAGAACCCACTTTGGTTTCACCCCACCCAGAGACCAGCAAAGGCGAGATGAATAGAAACAGCTAGGAACAAGGAAGGACGGGGCTCCCACCAGCCATGTACTGGGAGCGACCATGGTTCTTTGTGGCCTGCTCTGCAGAGGACCCCAGCAGCTTTCACTACTGAAGAAATCAATGGCCAGCACAGCTGCTGCAAACCTCCTGCAGATTTTAGAGCTGAGGTTTTGCTCTACAGGTTTTTGCATTCACAGACACCAGGCACCTGAGCCCTCTTGCTTCCTCCATCCCCACCCCCACCCTCAACAAGGATCTGCACGGGCAACTGGCTCAGGCCTCTGCAGCTGCATAAGTGCAAAACGCCAGCCTAGACCACTGTGGTTGACCCCTACCACTGTGCATACACTCAGGACTAGCCTCCAGCTGTGCACATGTATGCCATCAACCTGATTTCCATCACCAGCTTCCACTGCCATGTGTGCCCCCATGGTGAGACCCTGCAGCCCTAAGAGTGCACATCAACAGCCAGGGCTCAGTTAGCTGCTAGTGTGCCCACAGTTGACACTTGTCCTTCCTGCTGTCCCTGACCCTTGTCATGAGTGTGTCTGCAACTGGACACTGCTGCTACCCAGGCACCTGCAGCTGGCCCCTGAATCTGTGTATGTGCATACCACTGGCTCTGGCCACCACCACTGCATAACCTGGTCCCTAGCTGCTGGACCTGGAGGCCCCACTGAAGACCTCAAGAGTCCTTGCAGCCATTGTGGACTCCCTGCAGCAGTTGTCACCAAGGACCACACAACTGTTGAGGTCATGGATCTAGCAGCCTGAGCCAATGAGACATCACCTCTCCTCTGGACCCAAAGCCACCATACTCCCCACACTTGGTACTCTGCATCACTAGATCCAGTGTGCCCCCCACCCCACTGCAGGTGAAGGTCTTTCTTACTGAAGTCAGTCCATAAAATCTGGAAATGTGCAGAAAGCTATGCAAAGTACAAGGATTTTGAAGAATTGGGGAAACATCACATCATCAAAGGAACACAGTAAATTTCCAGTAACTGACCCACAAGAAATGAGATACATGAATTGCCTGACAAAAAAATCAAAAGTATTGTTCTAAAGATGCTCAGAAAGCTACAGGATAACACAGATAAACAATTTAATGAATTCAGGAAAACAATACAAGAACAAAATGAAAACTTCAACAAAGAAATAGAAAACATAAAAAGAACCAAACAAAATTTTGGAGCTGAAGAATACAATGGCTGAAGAATTCCATAGAGAGCATCAACACCAGCTAGACCAAGCAGAAGAGAAAATCAGTGAACTAGAAGACAGATCATTTGAAATTATCTAATCAGTGGAGCAAGAAGAAAAAAGAATAAAAAGGAATGAGGAAAACTATGGGACTCATTAAGAGAAACAATCTATTCATTATTGAAGCCCAAGAAGGAAAATAGGGGGAGAAAGTGGCAGAGGGTTTATTTAAAGAAACAATAGCTGAGAACTTCCCAAACCTTGGAGAGAGATTTAGACATCTAAGTTTGTGAAGCTACTAGGTCACCCCAAAATGATCTTCTCCAAGACACATTATAATAAACTATCTAAAAGCAAAGACAAAGAGATCATTTTAAAAGTAGCAAGAGAAAAAATTCCTCTCATCCAAGAGAATCCCAATAAGGCCATGAGTGGATTTCTCAGCAGAAACCTTGCAGGCCAGGAGAGAGTAGAATGATATATTCAAAGTGCTGAAAGGAAAAAACTACCAACAAAGAATGTTTTCCTTGGTAAAGTGTCTTTCAGAAATGAAGGCAAGATAAAGACTTTCCCAAACAAACAAAAAGAGAGCTCATTACCTTATGAGAAATGCTGAAAGGAGTTCTTTAAGCTGAAGCAAAATGACACTAATTAGTAATATGAAAACACATGAATATATATAACACACTGGTAAAGGTAGGTATATGGTCAACTTCAGAATACTCTAATTCTGTAATATGGTGGTGTGTTAACTACTTAACTCTAGTATACAGGTTAAAGAACCAAAGTATTACAAATAGCTATAGCTACAATGATTTGTTAATGGATACACAATATAAAAATATGTAAATTGTAATGTCAAAAACGTAAAATGTGGAGGTGAGGAATAAAAGTACAGGGTTTTTGCATTCAATTGAAATTAAATTGTTATTAACTTAAAATAAACTGTTATATCTCTAAGATGTTTCAAGTAAGCCTCAGAGTAACCAAAAACCAAAACCCTTTATACACACAAGATAAAAATACACACAAGATACAGAGAAGGGAATCAAAGTACACCACTACAGAAAGTCATCAATTCACAAAGGAAGACAGCAAGAGAGGAAGAAAGGAATTACAAAAAAGTCCAAAAATAATTAACAAGATGGCTTTGGTAAGTCCTTACTTATCAATAATTACTTTAAATGTAAGTGGGTTAAATTCTCCAATCAAAAGATATAGAGTGGCTGAATAGATTAAAACAAAAAAACAAACAGACAAACAAAACAAAACAAAAAACCAAGACCCAACTATATGTTGCCAACAAGAGATTCACTTCAGCTTTAAGGACACACATAAGCTCAAAGTGAAGGGATGGAAAAAGATATTCCATGCAAAGGGAAACCAAAAGAGAGCAAGGGTAAGCTATACTTACATAAGACAAAGCAGACTAAGTCAAAAAACTGTAATGAGAAACAAAGAAGGTCATTATATAATGATAAAGTGGTAATTCATTATGAGAATATAACAATTGTAAATATATATGCACCCAACATCAAAGCACCTAAATATATTAATCAAATAGTAATAGATCTAAAAGGAGAAATAAACAACAATACAATAACAGTAGGAGACTTCAGTGCCCCACTTTCAGCAATGGATAGATCATCCAGACAGAAAATCAATAAGAAAACATTGGACTTGAGCTATGCTGTAGGCCAAATGGACCTAACAGATATTTAACAGAACATTCCACCCAACAGTAGCAGGATATGCATTTTTCAAGCCTGCATGCAACTATTTCCAGGATAGGTCATATATTATTAGGTCAAAAAACAAGTCTTAGCAAATTTAAAAGACTGAAATCATACCAAGTAACTTTTCTGACTACAATGGTATGAAACTAGAAATCAGTAACAGGAGGAAAACTGGAAAATTCACAATACATAGAAATTAATACACTCCCGAACAACCACTGGGTCAAAGAAGAAATCAAAAGGGAATAAAGAAAATATCTTGAGACTAACAAAAATGGAAACACAACATACCAAAACTTATGTGACACAGCAAAAGCAGTTCTGAGAGGAAAGTTTATAGCAATAAATGCCTAGAATAAAAAAGAAAGATCTCAAATAAACAACCTAACTTTATATCTCAAGGAACTAGGAAAAGATGAACAAACTAAGCCCAAAGTTAGCAGAAGGAAGGAGGTAACAAAGATCACAGTAACAATAAGTGGAATAGAAAATAGAAAAACAGTGAAAAATATAAACAAAACTAAGATTTGGTTTTTTGGAAAAAATAAAATTGACAAACGTTTAGCTAGACTTACCAAGAAAAAGAGAAGACTCATAATAAATGAAAGAGGAGACATTACAGCTGATATTACAGAAATGTAAAGGATCACTAGAGACTACTATGAATACATATACACCAACAAATTGACCAACCTAGAAGAAATGGATAAATTACTAGATTCATACAACCTACCAAGACTGAATCATGAAGAAATAATCTGAACAGACCAATAATGAGTAAGGAGATTGAATCAGTAATCAAAAATCTCTAAACAAAGAAAAGCCCAAGACTACATGATGTCATGGGTAAATTCTACCAAACATTTACTGAAGAATTAATGTCAACCCTTCTCAAACTCTTCCAAAAATTTAAAGAGGAGGGAACACTCCTAAACTCATTTTTATGAGGCCAGCATTATCCTAATACCAAAGCCAGATAAGGACACTATAAGAAAAGAAAACTACAGGCGCATATCCCTGATGAATATAGATGAAAAAATTCTTGACAAGCCGAATTCAACAGCACATTGAAAAGATTATACACCATGATCAAGTGGGATTCATCCCTGGGATGCAAGGTTGGTTCAACATATGCAAATCAATAGATGTGATATACCACCTTAATAGAATGAAAAATAAAATTTATATGAACATTTCAATAGGTGCAGAAAAAGCCCTTGATGAAATTCAACATCTTTCATGATAAAAACTCTAAACAAATTAAGTATAGGAGGAACATACCTCAACATAATAAAGACCATATGTGACAGCCCATAGCTAATATCATACTCAATGATGAATAGTTGAAAGCTTTCTCTCTAAGATCATGAATAAGACAAGGGTGCCCATTCTCACCACTCCTATTCAAAATAGTACTGGAACTTGCTTTCTTGCCAGAGCAAGGAAAAGTAATAAAAGACATCCAAATAGAAAAAGAAGTAGGAAAATTATCCCTGCTTCCTTTTGACATGATCTTGTATGTAGAAAATTCTAAAGACTCCACCAAAAAAACTGTTAGAACTAATTAACAAATTCAGTAAAGTTTTAGGATACAGAATCAACATACAAAAATCAGTTGCATTTCTATACACTAACAGTGAAGTATCTGAAAAAGAAATAAAGGAAACATTTCCATTTACAATAGCATCTAATATAGTAAAATACTTAGGGATAAATTTACCCAAAGAAGTGAAAGATCTGTGCACCGAAAACTATAAGATACGGATTAAAGATATTGAAGAAGACACAGATAAATGGAAAGATATACTGTGTTCATGGATCAGAAGAGTTAATATTGTTAAAATATCCATAGTGCCCCAAACCATTTATAGATTCAATGCAGTACCTATCAAAATTACAAATTCCAATAGAAAAAAAATCCTAAAAATTTTATGGAACCACAAAAGACCTCAAATAACCAAAGCAATGTTGAGACAGAACAAAGTTGGAGGCATCACACTTCCTGATTTCAAACTACATTACAAAGCTATAGTAATCAAAACAGTATGGTCCTGACATAAAAACAGACACATAGACCAAGGGAACAGAATCAAGACCCCAGAAATAATCCTATGCATATACAGTCAACTTATATTTGACAAGGAAGCCAAGAATAATTAATGTGAAAATATGGTCTTTTCAATAAATGGTGCTGGGAAAACTGGATATTCACATGCAAAAGAATGAAATTGGACCCCTGTCCTACATTATTCACAAAAATTAACTGGATTAATTTGGAAATGGATTAAAGACTTAAACCTAAGACCTGAGACCATAAAACTCTTAGAAGAATACATAGGGGAAAAACTCCTTGTCATTGGTCTTGCCAGTGATTTTTTGGCTATTACACCAAGGTATAAGCAATAAAAGCAAAAATCAACAAGTGGGACTACATCACACTATAAAACTTCTGCATAGCAAAGGAACTATCAACAAGATGAAAAGGCAACGTAGAGAATGAAAGAAAATATTTGCAAACCTCTTATTGGATGAGGGATTAATATCCGAAATGTAGAAAGAACTCATACAACTCAAAAGCCATATATATATATATCAATTTAAAGTGGGCAAAGGACCCAAACAAACATTTTTCCAAAGAAGACATACAAATGGGCAATAAGTATGTAAAAAGGTGCTCAATATTACTAATCATCAGGGAAACACAAGTTAAAACCACAGTGAGATATCATGCCACATCTGTTAGAATAGTCATCAAAAAGACAAGAGATAACAAGTGTTGGTGAGGATGTGGAGAAAGGAAACCTTTGTGCACTGTTGATGGGAATGAAAATTGGTTTAGTCACTATGGAAACCAATATGGAAGTTCCTCAAAAAATTAAAAATAGAACTACCATGTGACCAACAATCCCACTTCTGGCAATGTGCCCAAAGAAAATGAAAACAGGATACTGAAGAGATATCTGTACTCCCATGTTTATTACAGCATTATTCACAATGGACATGGAAGCAATCCAAATGTCTATCTGTGGATGACAAATTGATAAAGAAATGTGGTACATATGTACAATGGAATATTATTCAGCCTTCATAAAGAAGGAGATCCTGCCATTTGTGACAAAATGGCTGAAACTGGAGGATAGTACGCTAAGTGAAATAAACTAGACACAGAAAGACAAATACTGCAAGATCTCACTTAACGTGTAGAATCTAGAATGGTCAAACTCATAGAAGTAGAGTGTCAGATGGGGATTGCCAGGGGCTGGAGGGAGGAGGAAATGTCAAAGAGCACAGAATTTCAGTTATGCAAGATAAGAAAGTTCTGGAGATCTTTTATATAGCACAGTGCCTATAACTAACAATATTCTATCAAAAACATATCATATACTTAAAATTTGCTAAGATGGTTGATATTACATGTAGTGTTCTTACCACAAAAAAATGATAACAATAAAAAGGGTGGGAGGATACTGTGAGAGGTGATGGATATGTTTATGGCCTTCAAGGTGGTGATGGTTTCATGAATGTATACTCATTCCCAAACTCACTGAGTTGTATATATTAACTATGTACATCTTTTTACATGTCAGTCATGCCTCAAAAAAGGGGTTTTAAAAAACCCCTAAACCCCGAGTGGGTCATAAGTGTGTGATCTAAAGGAAATACGTCTGCAGGTTGACACAGTGGGGACTCCTAGTGTAAGACTATTGGTTTATGGATAATGGACCCAAAAATCAAAAGTGTGGGAGCTGGATGGGGCAGTGATAGCAGGATGGCCTCAAGGGGACGGCAGGGCCATGTACCCGCAGTAGGGGCCTGGCATTTGGGAGTCTGAGCCAAGCACTGAAGGGAGAATTAGAGTTTACCGGATGGCCGAGGCTGGGGGCAGGAGCAGGGCCTTCCAAGCTGAGGGCTTCGTGGGTTCAGGAGCCTGAAGGCCAGGCAGTGTGCACTGTATTGGAAGGACAGGACTGTTTCAGCGACTGGTGTGAGGTGTGTGAGCTGGGGGCAAAGAGGACAGTGGCAGGCTGAGAGCCTTGGATGCCAGAGTACAGAGTAGCCTGAATCCTGATTGGGACAAGGGTTCATCGAGGGCTTTGCAGCGTGGAAGAGCCACAGCCAGTGTTGGGGGAGGCTTCAGTTGCTGTAGAGTCTGGGCTGGTGACTGTTGCAGATACAAGGATCGACAGTGGGGACTGTGGCCAGCTGCAGTGGAGCATGCTCCATCCGTGGTGTCCACTGCTGGGTGCCAGGCACTGTGGTCAGAACCTGCCTTTTCCAAGGAAAGATGGAATCCCATTTTTGAAACATGAAATCTCAACATTTTGAGTGTTGGGTTCAGAACTTTGAAAACGCTCTTTGGGTCCAACTGAACATATCTGTGGCAGATTCAGTCCTGACAGTTTTGGCCTTTGTCTTGGACTTTGGGCTCCTGGGGGTGAAGGTGGGGGATAACCCAGGCAAGAACCCCTTCCTCAGACAGGGTTCATCACCCCCAAATGGCTCTGGCCTTGGTGGCTGGAAGTGGAGCCTTTAGAATGATGGGGCCTCTAGGCCCACCTGTTTGTGCCCTTCCCAGCCTGGGGTTCAAGGCTTGCACCTAGCTGGGGTGCTGGGCCCTGCTCAGCCAGGTTGGAGGTTCTGCTCTCTGTGGCCCTCCTCGCTGCTGCTCTTCCTTGGTCTGCTGTGCGCTGGGAATTTGAACAGTCTCATCTTTGCCCTGCAGGCTGGCCTGATCCGTATGGAGGAGGAGGAGTTCTTTATCGAGCCCCTGGAGAAAGGTCTGGTGGCAAAGGAGGCTGAGCAGGGCCGTGTGCATGTGGTGTATCGCCGGCCGCCCACATCCAGACCCCCTCTTCTCGGGGGGCCACAGGCCCTGGACACAGGTAAGGCTGCTGCAGGTGGGAGGGTTGCATGGTGGACCCTGAATGTCCCTCCTGGGGAACCCAGGTGCCCTTTCTGTATCTCTGGTCCCAGGCCAAGGCTGAGACCCGCCCTTGCTGACCACACAGCACAGTGGGTGTGCTGGGGTGCTGGGTCAGGGACCTCTGCTTTGGGTGTATGTGGGCCATAAGCTGGTAGGTCTGAGGCTTCCACAGCAGGCAGTAAAGGCTGCCTGAGGGTCTTACCTTTGGCTGCCTGAGGGCTGGCAAGTGTCAGGGAGGAGGCAAGACCCAGACGAGGCCTGTAGCCCGGCCTGAGTCTCGCGCCTGTGTCTCTGAGCCTATGCCTCTGAAGAAGATGTCTGCTGACCCCTCGCCGCCACCCCCAGCCTCTTTCCCCTGCCTCTGTGCTGTGCTTTCCCTGCAGTGGTGACCACATATCCCTGCCTGCTCACAGAGAAAGGCCCTGAGTGCTTCTTTGTCCCCAGTTGGACCCTGCTCCCTCTGGGAGACAGCTCAGATGCCAGGAGGGGACGGAAGTGCTCCACAAAGACCCCAGAGGTGCTCCCAGCAGCCTCAGCAACCTATGCACAGACTCACGTGGTTTTATCTTTTTCAGCTTAGAATCAAAGTGCGCTCTGGGCCCAGGAGCATGGAAGGAGCTACTGGGCAGGCGGTGCAGCCTCTCAGAGCCCTCCAGGAGGACACACCTACCCTCAGCCCAAACCTCCCCAGCATTCTCAGGATCTCAGGTCCTGGGCTTCAGTGAGGCCAGGTTGGGGTCTGGCTGTGGTCCTGGCAGTGCCCAGGCTCTGTGCTTGGCTCTTGCAGGGTGGGCTTAGCCCTCAGTTTTGGGTTCTAGATTCCTGGCTGTGCTCGCCCATGGCCAGGGCAGGTGGCATCAGGCACGGCACTGAGGCCTCGGTCTTGAGTCAGGCTCATCTGCATGTTTACAGTGAGCCCTGGAGGCCCTACTGGGCCAGCCCAGCTGTGCTGTGATTAGCCGAGACACCCCCATTGCCCTAAGTAGCCTTGGCTCATTTAATTTAGGTCTCTCTGAGTTCCCAGCTGGCAGATCAATTGGGTGCGGCCTGGCAAGGCACCATTCTAATTTCAAGGAATGGTATCAGGTACTTTTCAAAGGAATTGTCCCATCAGGAATCCCAGTGCTCTCTAGAGCCGATCAATACTCCCAGCGGCCCCTTCTTCCCAGATGATGAATCGTAGGTCTCCTGCCAACAGTGGAGGGGTCACCCCAGGCACTGCCCGTCTGGCCTTCCCCAGCTTCAGCCCCTGCTACCTCTTTCCCACCTGTGGGCTTCTTTCTCTGCATGGGGGGAAATGGAGAGTAATCCCATTGGGTGAGGGCAGGAGTGGAAATGGGGCAGGGGAAGTGCCCCAGACCAGGGATCAGGGCCCTGGTGTTGCTCCTCACTGGCTGTCTGCCCTTGGGCAAGTTTGGGCCTCTGGCCTCTGCCTTCTCATCTGTCCTGTGGGATTAGAAATGCCTGTGTCTCACAGAGCTGAGGACCTGGCCACTTTGGGCTTGGTGCTTCTGGGCTGGCCTCTACTGGAAGATTCAGGGGGTTCCCTGGGGGCCCACTTAGGCTGGGTGAGGTGGAGCCTGCACAGTGAGGCTGCCAGGTGCCCTGGGCCAGGGTGCCAATCCCAAATTCAATGTGGTACCTATCTCCTGAACATGGCAGCCCTCCTTCATGGCCTGACAGGCCTTGCCTTATTTCCTGGGCTTCTGTTGGCCTTTTGGCATCTTCTCTTGAATCCTTCCCCCAACCTTCTCATCCGGCTATCTCTCGTGAGAGCTTGGAACTCAGAACACAGGAAAGGAATTTCAAACTCAGAATAAGCCCAGAAACCATTGACCTTAGAAGAGGGAAGGCCAGTTGCATGGGTCTGGGGCTGAGGCTGCACTGAAATGGGGTGGGGTGAGCTCTAGACCTCAGCCCGGGGCCGTGGGTGTGTAGGCTGAAGGCTGCGGGCCAAGGACAGTAGGTCTCGGCCACCGGCCCAGAGTCTGGCGCCAGACCCACTTTCCTTGACGTCCCTGCCCAGTGTCAGCGTGACCCTGTGTGGGTGACTTGTCCACAGAGAGCACATTTCTCCCTGCATGTGCCTGATTGTTTCCACTGGGCCCAGGGCTGAGGCCCACTCACTGACTGGAGGCAGTCCAGACATATTTTATGCTGGAGCTAGTCTGGGGGCCCGCGGTGACCCCCGACAGTCTTGCTGTCCGTCAGCCCAGGCCTTGTCAGGGCCCACGGTGGCAGCCGGGAGATATGTAAAAGGAGTGTCCTTGGCTGAGCGTGTTTGCTCCGTGCTCTTTCCTGCAAGAGGACATGGCCTACTGGGCACAGAACACCAGGACCTCCATGCAGAGGCTCTCAGGATGTGTGTGTGAGTGTGTGTGTATAAGGCTAGGAGACCCTTTCTTCTGGTGAATTCTGATGCGAACCCTGATGTGTCAGGGTGGCTCTGGCCAAAGAAGGCAGGAGGTACTGACTGGAAGCTTCCTCCTGCCCCTGCAGGGCAACTTCTGGAAGCAGGTTTGAAATACCCTGGCCATTTATCAATGGACAATGGATATAACGGGTGCTCGGAGGAAGGGGAAGGGGAAACACCTGTCCTGGGCCTCCTGGTCTGGGAGATTAGCATCTGGCTGGGTGTGGGTGTGCGAGTTGGGGTGGGGGTGCCTGCGGAGGGTAGTGAGGGTATGGGTGAGGGGGCCTGTGGTATGGGGTGTTTGTGGGAGTGCATGTTGTACACAGCTCTTCCAGAGCATTGAGACACGCTGCCATTGCCCTGTTTTCCCTGAGCAGGCAACAGGCTTCCTGGGGTGGTCTCAGGAGCTCCCAGACACTCAGAGCATCATTGTCACTAACGGTCTCCATCATCTTAGTTCGGCTACTGGTTTGCAGACCGCCCAGGGAAAGGATGGAAAATGATGCTTTTAGCGTGTCTTCCAGGACTCAGGCCACGGTTAGAGGTTGCACTGGGCAGCTTAGCCCACAGCAATGTCACCCTCAGGCCCTGGAGGAGGGTACCGGGGTGGACAAGGGACTGAAGGAGACCAGGATGACTTTTTTTCCCTCACTGGACTCACAGGTGTTACAGAAGTGTCTCTGCTTGGCTCTGCTGGGCCTGGGAGCCTGGCTGGGCCAGAAGGGCAGGGCTCCAAGGCCAGGGTGCCAGTGTGGCCTTTTGGGGAGAGGAGATTCAGGCATGTCCAGGCCTCTGCTGGACTGGACCTTTCCCCAGTACCCTGAGTCCCTTTCTCAGCCTTCCCCAGAGCCAGCCCTGTGCCCAGGGCCATATGTTGGGAGGTGTGCTGTGTAACATTGCCCTCTCTGGTGTTTGCACGTGTGTGCACGCATGTGTGTTTGCATTTGTATACAAGCATGGAGAGAGCCTCACTCCCAGTTCTAGGCCACTGCCTGAGCACCGCCCTGGCTGCCATCTGTTAACACTGTCTGGGGTTGTTGAGGGGGAGCCAGGGCCAGTGGGTACAGGATAAGGAGCCCAGCCCAGCCTGGTAGCCCTGCTCGCAGCTTGCACTGGGTGATCCTGGCATGTCACGCCCCTCTGAGTCTCAGGCTGATATGACACATTGCCACCAACTGGGCGGCTTAGGACAACAGCACTTCATTCTCTCATAGTTTGGGAGGGCAGGAGTCTGAAGTCAGTCAGTGTCACTGGGCTGAAATCAAGGTGTCAGCAGGGCTGGTTCCCTCTGGAGGCTCTAAGGCGAATCTGTTCGTTGCCTCTCCCAGCTTCTGGTGGCTGCTGGCATTCCTTGGCTTGTGGCTGCATCACTCCAATCTCTGCCTTCGTGGTCACATCACCTCCTCCTCTTCTGTGTGATGTCTATCTCCCTCTGCCTCCCTCTTATAAAGGATGCAGGTAATGGCATTGGGATTCACCCTGATAATCAGAATGATCTCCCCCTCTCAAGATCCATAATCTAATCACATCTACAAAGTCCTTTTTTGCCCTATAAGCTAACATTCACAGGTCCTAGTGATTAGAATCTGGTATCTTTGGGGGCCACCATTCAGCTTATACAGGAAGCAAATCGGCCTCCCTTTCAAGGCTGGCCGTGCAATGAATGGGGTGCACGTCCGTGGAGGAGCAGCACTGCAGGTACCCTTCACTCCTTCTCAGGGGACAGTGCTCAGGCACAGCCCAGGCAGACCCCTTGCCCCTCTTCTGCCTCTGCTGGACCCTAGTGCCATCTCAGCCAGACTGTGGGGCCTGGTGGGCTATGGCTGGTCTGACCCTAAGACCAAGTAAGCGGAGATGCGGCCTTGCTGGTCACACCAAGGGAGGCTGAACTGGAGACTCTGGGAAAGTCCCCACTGTGTGGGAAAGACCCCTGGGTCACATACCGGGCATGTGGTCTCTCTGTCAGGCACATGTGCAAGAAGTCCTGCCATCCCAAGACAAGGGCCACAAACTTAAGAGACCTGCAGCGCCAGGCAGGCAATGCCAATGAGGACAATGGCAGAGGATAAGAAAAAGAATTACACCCACCCTTGGCCTGGCCTTAATTTTCCTGCCTTTTTTTTTTTTTTTTTTTTTTTTTGCGGTACGTGGGCCTCTCACTGTTGTGGCCTCTCCCGTCGCGGAGCACAGGCTCCGGACACGCAGGCTCAGCGGCCATGGCTCACGGGCCCAGCCGCTCCGCGGCATGTGGGATCTTCCCGGACCGGGGCACGAACCCGTGTCCCCTGCATCGGCAGGCTGACTCTCAACCACTGCGCCACCAGGGAAGCCCAGTTTTCCTGCTTTTGATATAAACACGGACACAGAGAGAATGTCTCTGCTAAAATGGAAACAGCAATGTGAGTGCAGTGGCACATGGCATTTGGCCCTGGCCTCACCGTGGGCACAGCACAGATGACAGACTTCGTCCACAGGGGCAGCCCCTCCTCAGCTCCCCTGACCAAGACCTGGTGGGACTGTGGGCCTGGGACAGCCAATCCTCTTACTGTCAAAAAATCCAGACATCAGCACTTTTATTTGAACCCTCCTGATTTTAAATTGTTGCTTCAAATTTCTGAAAAGCACCACATGGGCCAAATAAAACATGACCCCCATTGGCCACATGTGCTTTATGAGAGACAGAGGTGGACATGTCCTTTACCCTCCTCCACAGGCCTCCTGCAGTCCCTGGGCATGGCCTTGGGACCAAAGAAGGGCTGTGAGCTCCTGCTAGGCAGGTGGTACCCCGTCCCGCGAGCTGCTGTTGGGCTGCAGTGTCTCCCACCCTGCCTTGCACTTGGCCCTGGGCTGAAGGAAGAGAAGCCAGACAGCTCAGTGTCTGTGACCTTGGCTGCCTCCTTCTCAGAAACAGCCAGTGCCAAGCCTTTGCCCGCTGCTGTCAGGCTGCGGCATCCTCCCTGGCGGGCAGAGGAGGCATGCTGCCCTCGGGAGCGCTCCGCCCTGCTGCTGCCAAGGAAAGCCTGAGAGGACGGAAGGGCAGGGTGCCAGTGCTGCGTGGCTTCTCCACGTGGCCAAGCGTGGCCAGCCCGCACAGTCTCCACCCAGCAGCCCACAGCCCTTCCTCCCCTCCTGAGCTGCTGCGTGTCTCTGCCCCGTCCCACTGCCTTGAGCCACATAGTTTTCTGGGCTGCTGAGGAACCAGGAGTGAAGCTCATGTAGGCACTCAGCGCAGGAGCCAGAGGGCTGGAGCTGATGCTGGGGGCTCGCAGAGGCTGTGTGATGTCCTGCAGGCAGCCCCAGCAGGGAAGGGGCCTGACAGTTAGTGCTGTATTTCAGCCAGCCTGCTGTGGTCCAGGCTGGGGGCAGGGAGGCCAGAGCGATGGTGCAGGGAGAGTGCAGCCCTCTCAGGACAGGCCGTGGGTGGGAAGCGGGCAAGGCTCCACTTGGTGGTAGAAGGTTGCCAGGCGTACCTTGGTGATGCAGTGGGTATGAGTCATAAGGGAGAGGGCCCAGTCAAGGGTGAGGCCTGGTGGTGGGTGAGGGGTGGATAACAGGGTAGGCGATGTGGAGGGGGCACTAACTTGCTGGAAGCCAGATTGGGGAGGCTTTCTGTGCTATAGCGGTTTATGTCTTAGTGTCCTGTTGCCACTGTAACAAGTTACCATAAACTCAGTGGCTTAAAAAAACACAGATTTATTCTCTTACAGTTCTGGAGGTTAGAAGTCCAAAATGGATCTTAAGGGACTAAAATCAGGGTGTCCGCAGGGCTGGTTCCCTCTGGAGGCTTGAGAGGGGAATCTGTTCCTTGCCTCTCCCAGCTTCTGGTGGCTGCCGGCATTCCTTGGCTCGTGGCTGCATCACTCCCACCTCTGCTCTGTGGTCACAGTGTCTTCTCATCTGTAGTAAGTTTCTCTCCATTTCCCTTTTATAAAGACACTTGTGATTACATTTGGCTCACCCAGATAATCCAGGAGAATTTTCTCATTTCAAGATCCTTACCTGCATCACATCTCTTGATGTGAAGCAGGGGGAAAAAAAAAAAAAAGAGTCTCTCTCTTTTTTTTTTTTTTTTTTTTTTTACTTATAACAGATATAACAAAAGTTTAATATCCTAACTATATAAAGAGCTCCCAGAGATCAATATAAAAAATTACAAATTATCTGAAAAAAACAATTGAGCCACAGATATTAAGAGGTAAATAGGAAATGCATTAACAGAGGGAAATACAGATCGTTAATAAACATCTGCAGAGTCTCTTTAGCCATATAAGGCTATACTCACAGGTTCTGGAGATTAGTATGTGACATCCTGGGGGCCATGATTCAGCCTACGTGATATCAAAATGTTGAAGGCTGAGGTCCTGGCAGAAGTGGAAGAGAGGCCCTCGGCAGGCTTTGCACCCTGAGTCCCGGATCTGGCCAGAGTCCAAGTGCTGGGACCTCTCTCTGTGTCCCCAACCCAGGTACTTCCTGAGCCCTTTGCAGGAGGCTGGGGCCTGGCCTGGCCCTTTCAGGTGGTGACCCAGGGGCTTTCCCACTGGACTTGACCCGTGCCCTGCCCAGCCGGCATTGCCAGCTCACCGAATTGTAGCTGAAAGTCTGGGCATCTCAGTGCTAGATGCCCAGGGCCTTCTCAGTTCCTCCTCCTCACTCCACCCCTGAACTGTGCCTACGGCTTGGGGATGAGAGGAAACCCAAAGAGAAGCACCGATTGTGAAACCCGAGGCAGTTGGCCCGACCACTGCCGGAGGGCGTGTTTCAGAGCTGAGTGCATCCTTGGCAGAGGCCTCGGTGCTCCCACTGCTTGCAGCCGGCCCCCTGCACAGCTGTTGGAGATGCCAGTGTGGTGATGTGGCCACATGCCGGGGAGGTGGGCGGGGGGCCAGCGCTGGGACAGCCGAGGCTGCACATTCTCTGAGGCCTGGTGCTGTCTGGGGTCAGACTTAGGAGACCACTCCAGAGCTGTTGGCTGAGCTGGGGGACTTTCTGACTGGGGTCTGCGACCTGGGGGCTCTGCCTAGGGGCTATGAAGGCAGAGGTGATGCCTGCAACCAGGCAAGGGCTTGGGCCCACCTCATCCTGCAGTGGAGACTTGCCTGGTGTGCCCCCCTCCTCCCTGCTGCCCAGATGCAGTCTGTGACGATACTCGAGCTGGCTGGCACAGACAGCCCACGAACTCAGCTCCTCTCCTCAGACACAATTCACTGATACACTTTCTTTCTTACTCTTGGATTGTGTAGTGAATGTCCCCCAAAGAGCTTTCTGTCGGGCACGTGGTAACCACGCCTGGCTTCCAGATAACACAGCGTCTCGGGAGCAAAGCTGTGCTCTGCTCTGGGCGCGTCTGGAGTTTAATTAGCAAGAGTGGTGTGCCTGGTTATCACATCGGCCGTGGGCTCTGCGGGTCTGCTCTTTGCATGTCCCCAGCACGGCAGACCCGGATGTTTCTGTGAGAGACGTGATGTCTCTAGTGGCAGCTTTACATGTCTGTGGCATTTGTGCTTCGCATGTGTCGGCCGGCCTGCCAGGGTGGGAGCAGCTGGGCCTGAACATCCATCGGGACCCTGACAAGGCTCCCTCCACACCCCATGGGACAATTGTGAAAGAGACCTGGGCTTTCTGCATGCTGTATCTACATGATGGGAGACAGAGGGACAGGTGTCCCACAATGGGTCCCTGGACAGGGGCCTCTCGGAGAAGCGGTGGGGCCCTGATGACAGGTGAGAGGCGCTGGGTCCCAGCGTAAGAGGGATCGGGCTGCGGAAACAGCTCTAGGGACATATGGAGGGGAGAGAAGACCCTTCCCCGGAAGCAGTGAGGCCGGGCATAGCTCAGAAGCTGGGTTTGGGCCCAAGGTCCAAACTCTGCCAGTTTGTACCAGTCGGAGACCTCTGACCAAGGCCTGTTTCCTCTAAGAATTCTCTGCGGGTTGGCAAACACTTCAGCCAGCTCCAAGCCTGAAGGGTTTTCTATAAAAATTTCCAACTTTCCTTGACCTATTTCTCTTTCAGATTAATACCAAGCAGTGCTGTGCACTTGGCCCTGAAGGAACTCTGAGCTGGGAAAAGGTCGTGCAATTAGATGGAAGTGTTGGTGTCTGGCTCTCTCTCCCTCCCCCGCTCAGGCTTTATTCTTCTCTCCCTCAGTCTGGCCCTCTCTTTCGCCCACACATACTCGCCCGCAGACGTTTGGAACTTGGGCTGGATTCTTGAGTTGGGATGTTTCTCCCAGAGCTCTTGACCTGGCTCCACTGGGTGTGTGGGCTTCACCTTGACCTGGAGCAAGGCCTCAGGGAGTATGACTGGAGCTCATGGGAGAGCCTGGTGGCAGAGTCCAGCTGGGGTACCTTTCGAGGGCTGTCCAGCCAAGATGAAGGTGCACACTTGGTATGAGGTCAGGGCTCAGGTGATGGCTTGTAGGATGGCACAGGATTCAGGGGAGTCCAGGGCCAGGACCTGGTGGAGGAGGTGGCCTGGGAGCTGGGGTTGCATGGGGAGGAGGGTGGGGCTGACGTGGACTGGAAGGGACCAGGCGCCTAGTGATGTTCCCAGTCGTGGGGGGAACAATACGAATGCGGCACTCAGGCTCAGGGCAGGCGCCCTGCCCACTGCTGCAGACAGGGGTAAAGCCGTGAACAAAGCAAATGCCAGGAAAGGGTAGACTGAGTCGGGGGAAGGTTTTCTGGGTCAGAGGCAAGATGCACCTGGCGGGTGGGAGGGCCCAGCCTGCGAGACTGATCCAGACAGAGGGGACAGAAACACTTGACACTCTCTGAGGCAGGAGTCGCCCCAGTGTGGCCAAGGGCCAGAAGGAGGGCCACATGCCTGGCGCTGAGGGATTAGTGGGGAGAGAAGGAGGGCTGGGCCTGGAGAGGTGGGGAGGGCTGGATTGCGTCCATTCATGGAGTAGGTGAGGTCTTATTCTCCTCGCAGTGGGAAGCCTTTGGGGGACTCTCAGTGGGGAGAGGTCCTTGGGGGGCCCTGGGTGGTCCTGGTGGCTGATGACAGATGGCCAGGTAGATGATTTCAGGATGCTTTTGGAGGTAGGGCTCACAGGACATGGGTGTGAGGGAAGGGTCGAGGACGGCTCCTGGCTTTTGAAAGGCTTGAGCTACTGGGAGGATGGTGGATGGTTGTGACACAGCCTGAGGTGGGGATGCTGGGAGAGGAGAGGCAGGTCAGGTGGCCCGGCCAAGTGCAGAAGCCAGAATTGGGGCCCAGTCCTCAGACTTCAGAGCTGTGCCCCTCCGGCTGTTCCTTGCTTCCTTGGCTCAGAGGAAGGGATTTCCCAGGAGTAGTGTTGGCCATGGACCAAGCCCATTTGGCTTCCAGACTCTTGCGGAAGGGGACAGGGATCCCAGACTTGACCCCATACAGGTGGTCAGGCTCTGGGGTGTGCTCCCAGCCGCTCTTGCCCCGGGAGTCAGAGGCCCTGCTCTGTGGGACGGGGTAGCTGGGCATAGTGTGAAGTCTCGGGCCCCTGGGACGTGCATGTGTCCTGGCCTCTGTGGTAGTCCAGGCCCTCCTTTCCAGCCTGCCACTGTGGCGAGGGGGCCCAGACCTGCTGGGGTGGATGGAAGCTTGTGAGAGTGGGCATGATGGGCTCTGTGCCTGCTTCTCAGGCCCTCCAGGCAGAGGTCTACTGTCCACCCAGTGGGCTGGGGGCAGTGCCGACCAGCTGCTCACACAGCCTGGATGGTAGTAATGACCCTGCCCTTTGTGCAACCTCTCTTGGAATTTGAATTTGGGGACCTCCTGGCCAGGGGGCCTCAGTTCTTCTCCTGTGAATAGGTATCTGTTGCTGACCCTGCAGGGTACGGCCTGAGCCAGCCCAGACACCCTCGAGCCCTGGCTGTAAACAGGGAGTACTTGCTGTGCGACCGAAATGATTATGGGATCCAAGCGCGACAGACTCACAGTTCTGGGGCAGAGACAGACTGGTTTCCCACCGCAGCTCCCAGAGACACTAAGTCCTTACCAGCACAGGGGCTTTGCTGGCTGATACTTTGCTGATCCAGCAGTGAAGCAATGTTGCTTTTTGCTTTAAGCTGTGCTGCTTTTATGGTCGGCAAGGACGAATGATCTCCCCGCGTTTGATTACTCTGTGTGTCTCCTCTTCCTGTTTAAGTCCTTTGCCTGTTCATCTCCTGGGGTCTTTTATATCGGGATAAGCCCTTTATCTGCTTGAGATATCGACTTTCTGTCATGTTTGATACAAGCCTTTTCCCCGGGCTGTATTTCCCTTTTCCTTCTCAGTTTTGTTAGTTTTTGTTGCACAAAAGCCAGTGTTTCCATAGCCCAGTCTGTGGGTGAGTCTTTTCCCCCATGAGAGCCGGTCGGTCGTTTGGGGACATGTACCTTTACTGAGGGCCTCTGTGAGGACAGGCGCTCTGCATCTGTGTGTCATTTAATCTGTATGGCAGCCCTGGGAGCAGGCAGAGAACCGGGGCCCAGGAGCACTGCCGTGTGAGCAACAATGAGAGTACCAGGCAGAGGAGAACACAGCATTGGTGGAGCTCACCTGTGCAGTTGTCCCCAGAGCACTGCAGGCACATCATCTCATGGATTCTTGTAACGACTCCATGGGCTTGGTTGGTGCCATCATTGTGCTCACTTTATAGATGAGGAAACTGAGGCACTGACTGTCACAGCTCCTGAGTTGTAGAGCCACAGTTGAAGCCAGGCTGTCCACTCTTGTGTGGGCAGGGAGGAGAAGGCTGGGAGTCAGGACTGCCTGGCCCCCTGTGCAGCACCTCCTGTCCACCCCCAAAGCCTGGGCCCCACCTGAAGGCTGGCCATCTTTGGGACACCTGGGGCTTTCCGAGCCCTGAGGCTCTGCCTACTGGCTGCAGGAACTGAGGCCCAGAGGGGGTGAGTGAGGAAGTGTCTCAGGTCGTTTAGCACATCAGCTGTGGGGAGAATCTTTTGCTTGCTGCAAAATTCCCAGCATTGGGTGGGTTGCCTGGCACATAGTTGGTGCTTAAATATCCATGAAAAGAAAGAAGGAACTCGGCTGCCTGGAAAGCCTGGCCACACATTTGTCATTCCTGAGGGAGCTGTTGTCCCTGGCAGGCACTTGAGGGCTTGCCACTGAAGCCCACTTTTATTGTTCCAATAGCTCTTACACTCCTGGCTTCGGATTCTTGGGTTTGTGCAGGTGAGACGTTGCTGGGGCCTCAGGACCCCTGGGATGTCAGGTGGTTGTGCATCTTCACTGCTGCACTGGGGAGATGAGACGGGCAACAGTGCCTGGGGGCCAGGGAGAGGTCAGCCTCGCTTCGCCCAGCACTCTGGCTACCATTCAAAGACCGTGCTATTGTCTTTCCACATATTCCCGGTGGAAACCATATCCCATGTACTCATTTGTTCAATTCATTCAACTGATATTTACTTATGGCCCACACAGGGCCTGGCACTGGGCCAGGCACTGGAACCCTGGGAACCAGACAGACACAGCATCCCCAAGCCCAGCGTCATTCAGCTCATGGTGAACTGGTGGGTCTGCAGATGCCTGCACGGTTAGAAATGGTGGGAGATGCCACAAAGTGACCACACAGTAACTGGAGGCTGGAGGTGAGATCTGAAGTGTCGATTGCAGTTCACTAGGAGGCGGGGTGGGGGGGCGGCGCAGGTGAGTGTCCTGAGGGGAGTGGACTTAGCCTGTTTGGGGGTCCAGCAGGAGGGACTGGTGAGGGCAGAGGGGTACGAGGTGGGCTGTCTTGGTGTGGAGGGGTGGTCCTGTGCTCTAAGTAGAGAAGCAGCATGGCCTGGTTACTTTGGAGGAGGGTGAGAGGAGAAAAGGCACGAAGCCAAGAGGAGGCTGCCGCATGAGCCCGGAGAGAGACTGTGGCCTGGGCAGGGTGGCCCTGGGGGTGGAGAGGGATGGCCAGATGCAACATGGAGCGATAGAGCAGCAAGGGTCTTGTGGGTCCTGTTAGGTATTTCCCCGTGGTGGTCAGAGGGGGTTGCTGCCCACTGAGCAGAACCACATTCTGCTCCAGGCTCTCAGGGTCCTCCCAGGATCAGGGAGGAGCCAGAACCACAGCTCCCAGCCAGGCCCCTCTCATCCCTACCTCTGCCCAGCCCTGGCCCTGCAGATCCAGGTTGGTGACGCTTGCCAGAATCATCTTTGCTGAGGTCCAGGCCTGGGAAGGTCTTTGTGTTTCTGGGCTTCTTTTTTTTGTGTGTGTGGTACGCGGGCCTCTCACTGCTGTGGTCTCTCCCGTTGCGGAGCACAGGCTCCGGACGCGCAGGCTCAACGGCCATGGCTCACGGGCCCAGCCGCTCCGCGGCATGTGGGATCTTCCCGGACCGGGGCACGAACCCGTGTCCTCTGCATCGGCAGGCGGACTCTCAACCACTGCGCCACCAGGGAAGCCCTGGGCTTCACGTTTTTTTTTTTTTTTTTTTTTCTTTAAGGCTTCTATCCAGATCTCTCTGAGCTCATGTTTAGGACGAGTAAAAATGCCATTTGCAGATTCCTGGCTGAGGAGAAAGGCTGCCTTGGGCCTGGAGCTTTTCTTTGGCCAACTGCAGGGACTCTGAGGGGGGGGCGTGCCACAGGGGCCAATATCACCCTCTTTATTCTCAGTGCTTTGGTGGTTCATGGGCCAGGGCCAGGGCTGGACAGGCATAGGGGGACAAGTAGGCTTGGCAGGTGATGGAGTCAGGGAAACAAAGAGCTGGGGCACCAGGCCGGTCTGCTGATGTCCAACAGAGTAAGGGACCAAGGGCTGCCCTGGGATCCCCAGAGCCCCCAGGTGCGAGCCCCTAATGGCCTGTGGGAAGTGGGATTCAGGGGGTCAAGTTGACTGAAGTTCAGTACAGATTGTTTGGGTCCGGGAGCTCAAAGGGGCTCAGGGTGGGGACAAGGGGAGTGATGGCTTGCTCGACCCCACCCACCCAACCCAGAGCCACAGTTGTGGGCAGTCACAGGCTGGAGTGCAGGCATAGTGTGCCCAGTGCCCAGGCTCAGGAGGGGTGGACTGGGTGGGCAGTGACACGGACCCCGGATGGGCCAGAACCCCCAAGGACAAGAGCTCATCTCCTTGCCACCTTGCGCAGAGCCTGGGGTCAGGTATCTGCGGAGGGCAGTGAGGGGCATATTTCTGCAGGGGTCTCCGATGCCAGCATCGCTGGAGTGCAGACCAATGTGGGGTCAGTCGCAGGAGGGATTCTGGTTTCTCAGGAGTAGCCGGAAATTGTGATTTTATGTAAAACCTTTTCATTGTTGGCAGCTAATTCAAAATCTTCAAAAGCTGTGTATGAGCCAAGCAGGCCCCTGGCAGCAGCAGGGGTGAGAGGGTCACAGGATGGCTTCAGTGCCCAGTAACCCAAGCCCATGGTGATCCTGCGTGGCTGGGACCGAGCTCTTGATGTGGCGAGTGATGCCACGGAGTTGAAATGCACTTCAGAGGAATTTTTATTTTCCTTTCGGGAATGTTGCGAGAGACCTTTCCAGCGGTTCTGTTTCTGTGAGGAGAGATCTGCTGTCGTTGTGTTTTTCTTGGAGGCCGCTGGGGAAGCCCATCTGCAGAGCATTAGCGGGAAGGGCGTGTGGCTGGGGAGGCTCCATCCCAGGCCTCCAGACAGTGTCTGGCTGGGGGGGCAGGGGTTTGGTTAGGATCAGCCCCCAGACCCATGGAGATGAGCCCCCTGCCCACCAGGTGCTGGGGCCACCCCGCCCCACTGGCCAGGCCACATGGGGCTGAGGGGACAGACCCTGTGCTCATTGCATCTTGGTGCCGAGTCCCAGTGGCCTGAAGTTCTGCTTCCCCAGCATGATCGTCCCTTCTCAGGGTCCCTGCAGCTTGGGGAGCAAAGATCAGTTGTAGGTGCTAGAGGACTCTGGTCAGGGACTTCCCTGGTGGTCCATTGGTTAAGAATCTGCCCTCCAATGCAGGGGACGCGGGTTTGATCTCTTGTCAGGAAACTATGATCCCACATGCCGCGGGGCAACTAAGCCCGCACGTTGCAACTACCGAGCCCGCATGCCACAACTAGAGAGCCCACATGCTGCAACTACTGAGCCCATGCATTCTGGAGCCCACGCACCACAACTAGAGAGCTCACACACCACAACTACTGAGTCTTTGTACTCTGGACTCCACATGACACAACTAGAGAGAAGCCTGCATACGGCAACGAAAGACCCCACATGCCACAATGGAGATCCCGCATGTCACAACTAAGACCTGATGCAGCCACATAGAAAGAAAGAAAGAAAGAAAAGAAAGAAAGGAAGGAAGGAAGGAAGGAAGGAAAGAAAGAAAGAAAGAAAGAAAGAGAAAGAAAGAAAAAAAGAAAGAAAGAAAAGAAAGAAAGAAAGGACTCTGGTCAAATGACTGAGCTCCTCTGTTCTGGGCTGTGTCCCAGAAGCTACTTACATTCTTGGCAAAGTCACCAGTAGGACAAAACAGGGCTTGTCCTAGTCCTGGGACCTTGGACTGGGAAGGACACGAGGTCTTCACATGCCAAGAAGAGAACCCGCCTTGGGCTACCTCAGAAAACTCAGTTTGGGCCCTTGGTGACAGAGACAGCAGGTGCCAGGGCCCGAGTCCCCCTCTCTTGGTGTCTTCAGTTCCTGGAACGTGTGGGTGCTCCTCAAGGGCTATGGTGGCCCAGAGGGAGTGAGGGAGCCGAGGGGCTCAGCACGGCCCTGGCTTGTTGGTCCCTGCTCTGGCCCAACCTCAGTTTCCCCATGTATAAACTCAGGGGCATTGGACCAAAGCCAGGCTCATCTGTTAGCTTACAGGCTGTATCCCCATAACCTACCCCCCTCCCCGCATGTGTGATTTGATTTACACAATGTCTTCAAAAACTGTGAGAGTACACTTAAAAGTCAGGAGGTTTCACATTAAAATCTCAATTTTCAGTTTCTCAAAAAGATCAGAAGGCCCAGCAACCCTGGGCCTGTTCCTGAAGACCGTATTTAGAGGGAGGTGCCAGACCTCTTCTCCCCGGTTCTTCCTGTCTGGCTGCCTGCCTCACGTGGGCCCCACCTGCCCTCGTTGGCCAAGGAGAGAGACTCCAGGACAAAGACGACCTCTGGTGGGTAGTTATCCACTCACAAACCGTCTGTCTGTCACACACACATGTACACACAGAGGTGTACATATGCACACACGTGTGCACACACGTGTACACACACACATGCACAGAGCAGACACGTCTACATCTTCATGGAATGAACCTTGGGACCCTGAGGGGTTTCCCAGGTCCCTTTCCCTTTGGGCACCCAAGACCCAAGTGAGGCGTCACAGGACTAGACAACCTGGGGCATAGGGACTCACTGTGCCCTGGGCCGAGCTGGCTGCTGGGCCCTCAGCCTGAGCGAGAGGCACCTGTACTCCCACCTAAAGGGGACGTGGGGCTCCAGTACTCTGAGGGCAGAACAAGACCCTCCAGGTCTCTGCAGGAAGAAGGACAGCCTCTGAGGGCACTCACCATGGTGGGCACAGGCCAAGCTGTGGGAGGCACTGGGGGACAGTGATGGGGAACTGATGGGGTGATTTGCCGAAGCTTATGTGTGGGGACGTAGGCAGCTCCTGGGCCTGCCAGATGGGCCTGGGAGTTTCTGTGCAAAGGGGCTTTCTAGGGCTGGTGGCCTGGTGGGTAGAGGGCGATTGTGCCCGCGGGTTCCAGGCCCTGGCAGCCTGGCCCCGCATCTGCTTCTTCAGAGGCATCTGCCGCACTTGGATGCTGGCAGCAGGAGAGGGAGATTCTGGCCTCTTGTGTAATTCGTGTTTATGTCACGTGTGGCTCCCGCAGTGGCTGAGGGCCAGTTCCCTGGAAACTCAGTGGTTTTCCCACCTGCTGTGCCTTGAGAGGAGGCAGGATGGGTCCCAGTTGCACTGTCTTTGGGAGCCAGCCGTGCCTCGGGGATTTGCCAACCTGCTCTGAGCTAGGACCTGGCTGGCTCTCAGGAGAGGAAGCAGTAGTGGGGGGATATGGATGGAGGGAAGGTGGGGGAGAAGGTTGATCTAGATCCAGCCCACTCTCAGACCCAGAGGCCACATCAGCTGCTCCAGCCCTGTCCCGTCTCCCCAGCCGCAGACCCACACGCCAGGAGGCTGTGATGCCCCAGTCTTGAGTCGGACACCCCCAGGCCCAAATCCAAGCCCCAGCTCTGAGCCATTGAGCAGTCCTCTGATCCCTCCTCAGGCTCTGGTTGCTTTGAGTTGCTGTGGATTCCAAATTCAGGGACGGAGAGCCCTGCGGTTCGGGCCTAAACTGAGTGCACAGCAGCTGAATTCAAGTTTGAATCCCCCCTCCCTGATGGGCAGGCTCCTTCTCCTGTCCAGCTTCGGGGACTGCCTTGGCATTGCTGATCCCCAAAGAAGGTGTCCTGGGCTATTATCTTCAGCCCCTCCCTCACCCTCTGGAGCTGATCTGTGAACAAGCCTAACCAGTTCTACCCCTAAAATGCCTAGAAATCGCACGACCGCCATTTCTGCCCCTGACTTTGTTCCCTGATTCAGTCGTCATGGACGCAAAGAATTCACTTTCTAGTGTCAGAGTCCATTCGTTCACTTGTTCATTCACTCATTCACTCATTAATTCATTCACTCACTGATTAGTTGATTCACTCACTCATCCATCCATCCAACAAGTGTTTGCAAGAACCCCTGTGCCAGCCCTGTGCTGAGCATTGCACATGCACAATCTCGTCTCTGCTTCTGAGGAGTCCTGGTTTAGGGGAGAGGCAGAGAAGGGGATGAACCATGACAAGTGCTGCTAACATGCTGTAGAGGCCCAGGGCATGAGCAGCTGATGTTACCCTGGTGGGGTGAGCTCCAGGAAGCTCATCAGAGCATGGCTGCCAGGCCTCAAGCCCAAGTGGCTGGGCTAGGGCTCCAGAGACAAGAGGAGGGTGTGCTAACTCAAAGCACAGTCTCGGAGGTCTTGCTACCCGGTTTAAATCCTGGCTTCTCCCTCCACCTCTGTGCCTCTGTTTCCTCATCAGAAAAATGGAGGTAGGGGATTTCTACCTGGTAGGGCTGTTGGGAGGATTAGTCCCCATCAAACTTGTGAAGAGCCCAGTGTGGGCCTGGTGTGTGCTGAGCACTGAAGTGTTGCCTTGAGCAGAAGGGAAGCCCCACACCTGTCCGTGGCCACCAGACTGTCAGGCTCCTTCTCACAGGTTGCCACCCACACTACATTTTTTCAGCAGATGGTTGCTGGGCTGCTGTCCTGTGCCCATCTCAGGCTCTGGGTGGGGCAGTCTCGGGCCAGACCATTTTGCCCTCCTGCCTTGTCAGGTCAGGTGAGGGGAGCAGGTGCAGTGCAGGGCCATGGGTCCTGATGTAGAGGGGGCACTGAGGCCCTGGGGGAGTGTTGGGGGACATCATTGACTCTGCCTACTGCACCAAGACAGGCTTCCTGGAGAATGTGGCACTGGGTAGTCCTGAAACATGGTAGAACCTCTCATCAGTGCCTTCCCCGTGCACCCAGGACCTTATACGCTGAGCGGAAGATGCGAACTGCCAGCCATAGAGCTTGGCGTACCCCGTGGTATGTTTGTCACAGTGACATACAATAAACTGAACAAACTGAACTAATATTTAAGAGGATTTATATACACATATGGATTTCCAGCTTTCCATGAGAGATCAGGACCCCTGGCAGCACTGGGCCTGTACTACCCTCCCTTATGTCTCCAGTGGGTGGGCGCTGAGGGCCCCTGGGTGGGGGGAAGTGTGCCCCTTTCCCAGTCCCCACCATTTCCACTGACTCCCTGGCCTGGAGTCTGGGGCTTGGGATCCTTCATCATCGTGCCCTGTTGTCTTTTTTTTTTTTTTTTTTAGTCAAAATATATTTCTCTGGGCCTTCGATGCTATCACAAGTTGATATGGGACAGCCAAGCAGAGAAGGCCTGTGAGAGGCAGTGTGTGCGAGACCTGGTGGCATAGAGAGTATTCTTACGGCTTGATTTGCAGCCTTCCAGCTGGTGTCACTCATTTCTGTCTCCCCTGGACTCCCGTTAACATTTGAGTTGCTTCCCCTGGTCTTTATTTTTTTGTGACATAAAATTCATGTAACATAAGATGCATAACATTTTAACCATTTAAAAATGTATATAATCCAGTGGCTTTTAGAATATTCACAACGTTGTGCAACTATCAGTACCATTTAGTTCCAGGACGTTTTCATCCCCCCAGATGGAAGCCCTGTACCCACCCCCACTAGCAGTCACTCCCCAACCCCCTCCCGCCAGCCCCTGGCAACTATTCATTGACTTCCTGTCTCTAAGGATCTGCCTAGTCTGGACACTTCATTTAAATGAACTCACACAATCTGTGGCCTTCTGGGTCTGGCTTTACTCCTGGTCTTTTAAAATAATCTGTTTTGCTGGTGCGCAAGCTCATGGTTTACCCCATGCCGTGCCAGCTTGATCTTGTCCCTTGTGGGTCTCAGATGCCCTTGCCCGTGCCCTGGCTCTTCTGGGCAGGTGGTTGTGCCCTGTCTTCTAGATCCTCGTGCCTGTGACAGTGACCACTCTTCCGGCTCCTGGCAGGGGCAGTGGACCAGCCTCCTGGCTCTTTCTTCTGACTTGCCTATGACTATAACCACTTCTCTATTGATTCCAGTACTCTCCAGAAACAGGCATGAAGGAGCTTTACTTATTTCTTCAGAAAACATTTAGTTTAAGGCTCTGTCACATACATTTTCTAAGCCAGTCCCCAGGGAGGGTGTGTAGTTCCAGGGCCCCTCTTCATGGGAGTATAAGGTGCCCAGTGACATGAATGTAAAATGCTACTACTGCTGCTGCTCTTTGAATCCACAAAGTAGCACTCAGCAGCAGAAGGAAGGCCCTGCTGGGGCAGGGTTCAGGGCCTGCCTGCATCTCACATGCCTAAAATAGGCAGCAACGTGCTTTTATGAAGCCCAGGGGCATGACACAGTAGGGAGCAGTGGGGACTGTGGTAAAAAAAAAAAAAATCCAGCACATTTCCATCAAAGGAGTGGCCTCCTCCACACGCCTGAAATGAGTTCTGTGTTGACTCTGAAGTGGCCCTTGAGGTTCCTCCCAAGATGACATGCTCGCACTGGCACGGATCAGCTCTGGACAAGCTCTAAACCAGGAAACGTGGAATCTGAGAAGTAACACCACCAACCCCCACTACACCCCCATTCCCAAAGAGAAAATACCAAAAGTATGAGAGCCCCCCACGGAGGCCAACCTGGTGCTGGTATTCAGATCTGGAGCTGGTGTGGACGTTGTGTGTCTGTGTGTGCACATGTATGCACATGTCCATGGGCTGCAGTCAGGGCCCGGCCAGCCAGCATAGCCATGAAAGAGTGTGTTAGAGAAAAGGGGGTATCATTTTTTAAAGAAGAGTTAGAAAGGAGAACAGGGAAGCCAAAACAATGAGACTGAATAACAGAGGAATATGGGAGAAACAAATCTAAACTCATCAATTATCAGAGTAAATGTAAATGGATTAAACTCACCTGTTCAAAGACAGATGTTGTCATATTAGAGAAACCAAACCAAACCAAAACCCCAAATCTAAAATCCAGCTCTGTGCTGTCACCAGAGCTACGAGTGCAAAGGCAGGAAAAGGTTGAAAGGAAAAGAATGGAAACAAGTATCAGGCAACCAAAGGCAGCCTGTCGCATCAATCTCAGACTCCATGGCCTCGAGGCATTTTCAGGGAAGGATGGGTCACGATCTAATGAGGACAGGTTCATTTCCCCAAGACGACAGAATAGTTTTAAAGGTTCATTCATCCAGTAAAGCAGCCTCAATGTATTTGATGTAAACTTTGTTAGAAATAGAGGAATTGACAAAACTGTCATCATTTTAGGAGATTTTCAGCCATTTTTTTCCAATTAGTATTGGATTAAGTCAACAGAAAATCAGCAAAGACAAGAAAGTTCTGAATAACACAAATAACGAGCTTGATTTAATGGAAGTAGGTAGATTTTGCATCTGCTGAGTAGAGGTCCCTCATTCTTCTCAAGCACATGTATAACTCCCACCAAAAAATTAATTAAGTGCAAGTCTCATGAAAATGAAAAGAATTATGATGATAATTATGATGTCCTGTTCCCTCACCATCATGCCTGTAAGCTAGAAATTAATAACCCCCCAAATAAAAATCCTCATTATTTGGAAATAAAAACACTCAAGTAATTCATGGATCAAAGAAGGAATAATAATGAAACTTCAAGGATGCTTAAAACTGAATGATAATAAAAGCTCCAAGTATCAAAACTTGGATGGAAATTTACATTAGAAAAGAAAAAACCTGCAAATTAAAGAAATAAATTTCCAATATAAGAAGTTAGAAAAAAGCAAAAGTTACCCAAAGGAAGTAGAAGGGGAAAGATAATACAAGATAAGATCAGAAATCAATGAACCAGAAAACCTCTCTGTTCTGATGATTGTTGCTATTACAAGGATGCAGGGTCAGTGTTGCCAGATTTTTCGGTTTTTCAAGAGAAGTCAGAAATTTGTGATTCTGCAAGAAATTTCTGCATTAAAAAAATATGGGGCCTCCCTGGTGGCGCAGTGGTTAAGAGTCCGCCTGCCGATGCAGGGGATACGGGTTCGTGCCCCGGTCTGGGAGGATCCCATATGCCGCGGAGCGGCTGGGCCCGTGAGCCATGGCCGCTGGGCCTGCGCGTCCGGAGCCTGTGCTCCGCAACGGGAGAGGCCACAACAGTGAGAGGCCCGCACACCGCAAAAAGAAAAAAAAAAAAAAAAAAAAATGATGTGGGCCATTCAAAACATGTCGGTAGCCTAAATTGGGCCTGTGCACCTCTTTTAAGAGCCCTGCCTCCTTTTAAGCAGCCCTTGGAGGGGCTGTTCACCTCATTTAAGGGGGATGACAAAGGTGACTTGGGGAGAATGGCCAACCTGATTCTGGGCAGGAACTGAACCTCAGCCCCAGGCCCTGCTCCCAGGGACCCGGGAGCCACCTCTGCACACAATACCTCCCCCGGGGCTGTCTTCTCCTCTATGAGTTTTTGTGTTGACATATATTTTCATTACTATTGGGTACAAACCTAGAATTGCTGGGTCATATGGTAACTCTACTTTTATCCTTTTGAGAAAAGTGCCAGACTGTTTTCCAGCGTGTCCTGAGCATGATGTTCCCTTTCCTGGGGATTGGTGGGGGGTGGTGTCAGGGCCGGTTACCATCCCCCAAACATTTCTAGGTCTATGGATGTGTGCTCAGCTCACTGTGAGTTCTCAGACTTCATCTCAGGGCTCCTGTATGGATGCCTGAGAAGGCCTGCTGCTTGTTCCTCAGTAGCAGGAGCCAGCCTCTCCTTGCGCAGGTTTCTGTCTCTCGTCTGAGGACGTGATGTTCTCGGGCCCCGGCCTGTTGGTTTTATCCAGAAACTGGGGAGGCGGCGGAGAGGATTTGAGTTCTGCTTCTTTTGGCTGGAGAATAATTTCCACATTGGGTCTGTGTTGAAGTGAATCCCTAATTGGCAGAAATACAATTCCTGAGGCTTTTCTGGGATAGCAAGCTCAAACCTTCCCTGGCTGCCGAGCCTTTACACAGCTTTACTTCCAGTATCATGTGGATGTTCTTTTCACATAACACAGTTCGTGATGTTTCACAAGGGTCTGGAGAGATAGGAAGAACCCCATAAATGGGTTGGAAATGGGAGGCTCAGAGATGGCACTTGAAGGAGCTGGGACTTGAACCTAGGCCTGTCTGATGCAGAAAGTGGGCTCTTTCTGCTACACTAGCTTTAGGTACTTCCTGAGCCCCCAGGAGTTGATGAGAGAGAGGACAAGCTGATGAGGTCTTTGGCTCTCCCCCTGGCGAACCCTGGATGTCTCTGGGTCTTTCTTGTTCAGTCAGCCAGGGCCCCTCTGGCAGAAGCCACCTGTGAGGGCAGAATGGAAGGTGCCCATGGGCTGACTGCAGCTGTTGGAACACAAGCAGAAGCTGTTTGTATGAGGGAGTTAGTATGGTGAGGAAGAGTGTACTTGTCTCTAACCAGAAGGACTCACCCCACTTTGTGGTGAGAACTCAACTAACCCAGTGGCCTCCCACGACTTTGCACTGTGCGGCACTGAACAGCCACAAAGCGGGACCCAGAGGCCTCGTTAGCTGGTGCTTGAAGTGTGGGTGGTCATGTGGGTCACCACCAAGTATCACCTGGGGTCTGGTCCTGTCTGGGAATGTCTCAGAGAAATTGGAGGTCAAGGGGCAGGTTATTCTTTTACTTTTTCTTTATAATAGGCTGATTGAGATATGATTCATATGCTATAATTCACCCATTCTAAGTATACAATTCTGTGAGTTTTGGGGTAGTCACAGAGTTGTGCAACCATCATCACAATCAACTTCTGAACATTTTCATTGCCCCTCAAAGAAACCTCTTACTCATTAGCACTTATTTCCCATTTCCCCTCAAGAAGTTTTACTTTCTTCCTTTCCAGTTAGATACCTTTTATTTCTTTTTCGTGCCTAATTGCTCTGGCTAGAACTTCTAGCATTATGTTGAATAGCAGTAGCAAAAGTGGGCTTTCTTGTCTGCTTCCTGATCTTAGAGGAAAAGCTTTCAGTCTTTTACCATTGAGTATGATGTTAGTTGTGGGTTTTATCATGCCTTTTGTCATGTTGAGGGAGTTCCCTACTATTCCTAGTCTATTAAGTGTTTTTATCATGAAGGGTGTTGGATTTTGCCAAATGCTTTTTCTGCATTAATTGAGATGATCATGTGTTTTATTTTCCTTCATTGTGAATCACTATATTGTACATTTGTAACTTACATAATATTGTACATCAACTATAGTCCAATTTTAAAGAAAAGAAAGTGGAGTATTGAAGTCTCCTCCAACTTTTAATGTAGAACTGTCTATTTCTCCCTTCAATTCTGTCATGGTTTTCTTTGTATATTTTGGAACTTTGTTGTTAGATGCAGATGTGTTTATCATTTTTTTTTTTCTTTTTGCGGTATGTGGGCCTCTCACTGTTGTGGCCTCTCCCGTTGCGGAGCACAGGCTCCGGATGCGCAGGCTCAGCGGCCATGGCTCACGGGCCCAGCCGCTCCGCGTCATATGGGATCCTCCCAGACCAGGGCACGAACCCGTATCCCCTGCATCGGCAGGCGGACTCTCAACCACTGCGCCACCAGGGAGGCCCTGTTTATCATTTTTATATCTTCTTGATGGATTGGTCCTTTCGTCAATATATAATGTTCTTCTTTGTTATAAACATTTTTTACTAAAACTCTATTTTGTCTGATATTAGTATAGCATCCTAGATCTCTTTTTGCTTACTGTTTGCATGGAATTTGTTCTTCCATCCTTTCACTTTGACCTATTTGTGTATTTGGATCAAAATTGGGTCTCTCATAGGCAGCATGTAGCTGGATCGTGGTTTTTTAAAAAATCCATTTTGCCAGTCTCTGCCTTTTAATTGACGAGTTTAATTCATTTACCTTTAAAGTAATTTCTGATAAGGAAGGGCTTACTTCTGCTATTTGTTTTCTATATGTCATATCTTTTTTGTTCCTCAGTTCCACCAGTACTGCTTTTTTGTGTTTAATTTATTTTTTCTAGTGTACTGTTTTGTGTCTCTTCTTGTTTCCTTATCTGTATATTTTTAAGTCATTTTCTTAGTGGTAACCCTGGGGATTATAATTATTATCTTAAATGTATAACAATTTAGTTTGAATGAATACCAACTTAGTTTCAACAATATACAAAAACTATGCTCCTATACACCTTGGTCTCCCCCACCTTTTATGATATTATTGTCACAAATTACATCTTTATACATTGCATGCCCTTTAACATAGATAACTGTTGTTTTATGCATTTATCTATTAAATAACATAGGAAAAAAAGAGGAGTTACAAACCAAGAATGTGTTGTTCTTTATTTTTCAATATAGATTGGAGTTATTGTCTAGTGCCCATTTATTTTAACTGGAAGGACTTCCTTTAACATTTCTTGGATGGCAGGCTGATTAGTAATAGACTCCCTCAGTTTTTGTTTATCTGGTAATGTCTTAATTTTTCCTTCATTTTTGAAGAATATTTTTGCTGGATATAGAATTCTTGCTTGACAATATTTTTCTTTCAGAACTTTAAATATCAATATGTCATCCTGCTGTTTCTATCATCCCTCCATAGTTTCTGATGAGAAATCAGCTGTTAATCTCATTGAAGATCCCTTGCAAGTGTGGAGTTGCTTCTCTCTTGTTGCTTTTAAGATTCTCTTTTTGACTTTGATTTTTGACAATTTGATTATAATGTGTCTCAGAATGTATCTCTTTGAGTTTATCCAACTTGGAGATCCTTAGCTGTGTAGATTCATGTTTTATCAAATTTGGGAAATTTTTGACCATTATATCTTTAAATATTCTTTCTGCCCTTTCTCTCTTGCCTCTCTTTCTGGGACTCCCATTAAGTGTATGTTGGTGCACATGGGGGTTTCCCACAGGTCTCCTACATTCTGTTCACTTTTCTTCATTCTTTTTTCCTTCTGCTCCTCATACTGGGTAAGTGGCCTATCTTTAAGTTTACTGATTTGCTCACATCTGTTGTTGAACCTATCTAGTGAATTTTTCATTTCATTATTACACTTTTCAACTTCAGAATTTCTTTTGGTACTTTTTCTAATTTCTACCTGTATATTGACATTCTCTATTTGGTGAGACATCTTTCTCCTTGTTTGCTTTAGGTCTTTGTCCATGGTTTCCTTTAGCTATTTGAGCATATTTAAGACAGTTGATTTAAAGTTAAGTCTAGTGTCTGGACTTCCTCAGGGAAAGTTTCTCTTAATTTCTTTTTTTCCTGAGAATGGGCCATACTTTCTTGTTTCTTTGCATGCCTCATAAGTTTTTGCTGGAAACTGAACATTTTGAGTATTATAATGTGGCAACTCTGGAAATCAGATTTGCATCCCTCCCCAGGGTTTGTTGTGGGTTTCTGTTGTTTGCCCAGTGACTTTTCTAAACTATTTTTTTTTTTGTGGTACGTGGCCCTCTCACTGTTGTGGCCTCTCCCGTTGTGGAGCACAGGCTCCGAACGTGCAGGCTCAGTGGCCATGGCTCACGGGCCCAGCCGCTCCGCAGCATGTGGGATCCTCCCGGACCGGGGCATGAACCCGTGTCCCCTGCATCGGCAGGAGGACTCTCAACCACTGCGCCACCAGGGAAGCCCCTAAACTATTTTTTTTTAAAGTCTGTACCCTTTGTTTTGTGTGGCCATTGAAATCTCTGTCCTGTTAGCTAGTGGTTTGAGAGATTTCGGTAAATACCCTGGGCCAAAGGAGAAATAATACTCTTTCAGTCTTTCCAGGTGGGCTGTGTGTGGCAGCACTCCTTCAATGCTTAGCCTATTTAACTATTTAAACTCTGTCTTAACCTTCACTTCCTACTGCATGGAGCATAAGGGTCAACCAGAGGTGAAAGCTTTGGGTCTTCTCAGGTCTTTTTGGGCATGTGTCTAGCCCTGGGTATGTGTGTGGCCTTCCAGATTCCTTGGTATATGTGGGAGTTTTCCAAAGACCTATTTCTCCAAGTGTCTCCTTCCCCAACCTCTTCTTTCCCAGGCTTTTTGATTTGTGTATTGCTTGCATTGACCTGACTGTTGTCCCTTGTCCCAAGTGGCTGTGGCTAATACATTTGCCTTTAAATGCTTTCAACAAACACTACCCAGGAAGCCACTTCAGCCCTGGGGAAGCTCCAAAGCAGGAGAAACAAAAGCAAACCCTTGAGCTGATCTTTCAAGGAGCCACCAGATAGGTCAAAACACAAAATCACAGTTCTTTGGGAATAAGGTTCATATTGCTCTCACTGGTACCAACAACCTGCCCCAGGAATGTGGGCTGCCTTCTTCATGGCCAGCTTTGAGGTGGGGAGTAGGGGATGGTAAGTGGGTAAATTAAAATGCCACAGCACTCTCTTACTGAAATTCAGCAGCGCCTTTCTTCATTAAGCATTTCCCTTGTAAATTTTTTATCAAATTCTAGAGTTCCAAAAAAGTTGATTCTGACAGATTTTACCAGGTTATTAGTTGCTTTTGTGGAGGGACAGATTTTTGGAGTACCCTACTCTGTTGTTTTAGTGATGTCCTCTCCCTTACCATATACATCTTATCAGAATGGACTTCAGATTTATGTTAACTTAATTCCAGTGAGCTATGAAATGTTACTCCTATGTAGCTCTATTTCTCCTTGCCCTCTTTGAACTATTGCTCCTATACATCTTACATTAATTTTCTTTCTTTCCCTTTTTAAAATTAATTTATTTTTTTTGGCTGCGTTGGGTCTTCATTGCTGTGCATGGGTTTCTCTAGTTGTGGCGCCCGGGATCTACTCTTCATTGTGGTGTGTGAGCTTCTCACCGTGGTGGCTTTTCTGTTGTGGAGCACGGGCTCTAGGCATGTGGGCTTCAGTAGTTGTGGTGCATGGGCTCAGTAGTTGTGGTTTGCGGGCTCTAGAGCACAGGCTCAGTAGTTGTGGCGCACGGGCTTAGTTGCTCTGCGGTATGTGGGATCTTCCTGGACCAGGGCTCGAACCTGTGTCCCCTGCATTGGCAGGTGGATTCTTAAACACTGTGCCACTGGGCAAGTCCCTGTATTAGTTTTCTATTGCTGCTGTAACGAATTACCACAAATTTAGTGGCTTAAATAATACAGTCTTATTGACTTACAGTTCTGGAGGTCAGAAGTCTGAAATGAGTCTCACTGGGCTAAAATCAAGATATTGGCAGGGCTTTGTTCCTTCTAGAGACTTTAGGGGAGAATCTGTTTACTTGCCCTTTCCAGCTTCTGGAGGCCACCTGCATGCCTTGGCTTATGTCCCCTTGCCTCCAACTTCAAGCCAGTAACATCAGGCCAAGTACTTCTCATGCTGTCATTTCTCTGGTTCTCTCTCTTCTGCCTCCCTCTTCCACCTTTAAGGACCCTTGTTATTACATTGGGCTCACCTGGCTAATCCAGGAAAATTTCACTATCTTAAAGTCATCTGATTTGCAACCTTAATTTCCCTTTACAGTATAACCTTACATATACAGAGGTTCTGGGAATTACACATGGGCGTCTTTCAAGGGCCGTAATTCTTCCTACCACACATTTGTATATTTTACGCATAAAATATACACAGCTGTATATTTTACAAACCCAACAACACATTGTTATAATTATTATATTATGTAATTTTATGCTTGAAGAAACTGAGAAAAGAAAGGAGAACAAGTATATATATTTATAGTTTGTTATATTAACCATTTTATTTACCATTTCTTACTCTTTTCATTTTGCTGCTGTGGATTCAAGTTGCCATATGGTATCATTTCCTTACTTCAATATGGCTTTATTCCCATCTACCTCTTTTGTGCTCTTATTGTCAAATTACATTTCTATATGACACAGACCCAACAATACAATTATATGCATATTGTTTTATAAAATTGCTTTTTAAGTCAGTTAAGGGAAGAAAGAAGAAATATACATTTATACTGTCTTTATAATTGTATAATTACCTTTACCAGTGCTCTTTGGTTTTTTGTGAGAATTTGAATTAATATCTGGAGTCACTTACTTTCAGCCTGAAGAACTTCATTTAAGATGTCTTGTAAGTACTTACAAGTTTGCCCAGTTTTTGTTTACCTGGGACTGCCTATATTTCATGACTTCATTTTATGAAAGATAGCTTTGCTGAGTATGTTTCTTGATTGATGGATATTTTTCTTTCAGCACTTTGAATATGCCACTCCGCTTCTGTTCTGGTTTCCATTACTTCTGATGAGAAGTCAACTGTGAATCCTACTGGGGCTCCCTTATGCATGGCAAGTTGTTTCTCTTGCTGCTTTCACATTTTTCTCTTTGTCATTGTATTTCAGCATTTTTACTATGATGTCTCTGGGTGTGGATCTCTTTGCATTTGTCCTACTTGGAATTTTGGGGGGTTTTTGGATAGATAGATAATATTTTCCATCAAATTTAGGAATTTTTCAGCCACTATTTCTTCTATTTTCTTCCATGCCTTTCTCTCTGTCTTCTCCTTTTGATACTTCCATTACACATATGGTTGTGTCCTTAATGATGTTCCCCCTTTCTCTTAGGTTCTGTTCAATTTTCTTCATTCTTTTTCTCTCTGTCCTTCAATTCACATAAATGTCTTCTGCCAGTTCAAATATACTCTTGTGCCCTTTGCTATTGTACTTTTCAACTCCAGAATTCCCATTTGGTTCTTTTTTTTTATCATTTCTATCTCTCTCTTTTCTAAAAAAATATTTATTTATTTATTTGGCTGTACCGGGTCTTAGTTGCGGCACGTGAGATCTTGTTGCAGCATGTGAGATCTTCAGTTGCAGCATGTGGGATCTTTAGTTGCGGCATGCAGAATCTTTAGTTATGTGATGTGGGATCTTTAGTTGCGGCATGTGGAATCTTTAGTTGCGGCATGCGGTATCATTTAGTTGCGGCATGCAGAATCTTTAGTTATGTGATGCGGGATCTTTAGTTGCGGCATGTGGAATCTTTAGTTGCGGCATGCGGTATCTTTTAGTTGCGATATGCAGGCTCTTAGTCGCGACATGTGGGATCTAGTTCCCTGACCAGGGATTGAACCCTGGCCCTCTGCATTGGGAGCATGGAGTCTTAACTGCTGGACCACCAGGGAAGTCCCTATAATTTCTATCTCTTTATTGACATTCTTTAGTCGATGAGACATTGTCATAATACATAGCTCCTTTACTTCTGTATGCTTGATTTCCTTTAGTTTTTTTAATGTATTTAAAATGGCTCCCTTGAAATCTTTGTTAAATCTAACATCTGGACCCTCTCACAGGCAGTTTCTGTTGTCCACTTTTTGTTCCTGTATTTGGATCACACTTTCTCTTTTCTTTGCATTTCTCTCTCTCTCTCTCTCTCTCTTTCTCTGTTTTTTTTAAAACTGGACATTTTAGGTAATGTATTATAACAACTCTGGATGCTGATTCTCCTCCCCTACTCTGGGGCTTATTTTGGTTGATGTTTGCTTGTTTATTTGTTTCTTGACCTGGCTAGACTATTGTAGTGAAGTCTAGTTCCCTGGCAGTATGAAGCCTCTGATGTTGCTCCTCAGAGGGCACAGCCTTGAGCATGTGCACAGTCACCCTGGGACAATAGTGGCTTTAGTGGGGCTCTTTGACACACACACTCTCTCTCTCTCTCTCTCATCTCTCTTTTGGCTCTCTGCCTCACTTGGTATCACCCCCAGCTGTTAGGCTCCACTAATTGATGCCTGATTATTATTTTCGACAATGCCTGGGAACAATAAATTGCTTTATAGTCTGGTCCAACTGAATTTTAGTAGGGATAGTTTTTGAGGCAAGTCTTTGAAATCTCTTCTACCTGTAGGAGGAGGCTTCATAACTGTCTATTTTCCTGATTCTCTTTAGAAAACTATCAGGCTTATGTTTCGCTTGTTGCTCTCATAGAGCTACCAGCCTCATCTTATATGCTTACCACCAAAATCTGTATTGTTGTTGAGAGCATGCTCAGGCTTGAACTTGTCCACACCCTGATTCAAATAAAGTCAGCCTTTTGGGGAGAGTTTCAGAGTGTTCTGTTCTTAGGAACTGTCTTTCTCCAGTGAAAATCTGTGAGCCACTGCCCCCGTGCTAGGCAGGGGAATTAGCCTGCGAGCTTCTTAGCTTGCCTTTCCCAACATGGAATCTTTCTACTACAAACAAGCTGGGGTGAGGATTGGGACCCCAGTATTCTCATTTTTCTGTACCTGTAGTAAAGCCTCTTCCCTTTGAGTGAGGGTTGACTGGAGGGAGGGAGCCACTGACCTTTCAGCCAGACTCACCAGGAATTTTGCCTCTGCCACTTGGAGTGGTGGCCAGCCTATTCCAGTGAGATACTGTATCTGTTGACTGGAATCTGATGGTAGAGGAAGCTCCATCTTCTTGGCCACATCCACCCATCATGGTGGAGCTTCCCTTTGATTTGGTGAGGATGGGATGGGGTGGGGAGAGTAGGGAGTGGGTTATGGTTCAAGTGCCACAGACTCTTGCTGTTCTTACTGAGTTTTTTTTTTTTAAACCAAGATTCAGTAGATTTCTTGAATAAATGATGTTTCTTTATTTGCTCCATGCCCTTAGGACAATTTCCAGAGACTTTAGATTATTGTTGTTGGTTTTCTTTTTAACTATTTTTGCCAGTTATTGTTGTTTTGCTGAGAAATGGGTCCATGAGATTTCTCACACCACCATTCTACAAGTGGAATTTGGGACAGGTCATTCTTAATCTTTCTTAGGGCCACAGCATTGAGGAAGATAGAGGACCCTGTATCTGTTGGGGTCCTTCAAAGTGTAAGTGATAGAGACACAAATCTAATTAAGCCAGAAAAGGAAATGTACTGGCACACAAGAGTGAGACGGTGTACACAGCTGGCCCAAAGGACGCTGCCAAGGTTCTGTCTCTCCCTCTCTTTCCTGACTTGGCTGTCTTCTGCACAGACATTCCCTCAAGTTGGCTCTCCACATAAGCAGCCCCAGGCTTGCGCTGTGAACTTCCTGACCCAGGAAGGGGCTCTTCCCCCAACAGAAAGAGGGGTGCTGGCTTGAAAAATTAACAAATAGCCTCTAGTTGCCCCTTTTAAAAAATGCACAGACAGGTACAGACACAATTTGGTGTACAATTAATTTTCACCTGCTGTAAATCTCTTTCACATACTCAGAACTTAAAAACAAACTTTTTGAGAGTTATAGCTCCTTTAACTGCACTTTTCATGCAAAATGATTGGTCACTTCCTGAAACACTGAAACAAATGCAAGTTGTACAAGTGAAAGAAAGAGCAAACTTGAATCTCGCCCCAAAGCAAATTTCTCTAAGAGGCTGCTATCATTCGACTTTAATAAATTGAAATTACAGAATGGCCTTTGACACGGCAATTTTCACGTTATTTTGGACATGAAATTGATTTTGATCTGTTTTGATGGCAATGAGACTGAAAACTCTGACTCACGAAAGTGCAGTATAACAGACCGATTCCCCCGGCTCTGCTGGACGAGGGGATGCCTCGCTGGGCTGATTTGCTGTGGCCTCACTTTCCACGAGTGTGAGGTCATCTCTGGCAGGCGTGCCTCACGGGGGCTGCCTGGGGTGCAAGCACTGGCCGCTGGTCGGGGTCACCTAGGAGGGCTGCCTGGGACGAGGAAGTGTCCGCACTGTCCTAAGGAGTTTCTGAGTGTCTGCACACTGTCTTGGTTGACATGGTGATGAGGCTTGCTGCTCAGCCCAGCCTGCAGCGGCCTAGCCTCCGCCTCTGGAGGGTTCACCCCTCTTTCCCGCTCACACTTCAGTTTCTTCTTGGCCAAAGGACATCATTGTTCTCCAGCAGCTCCCACAAAGGGCCTGGGTTTACCTCATCCATACAGCCAAGCCCATCGGTCAGCAACACCAAGACTCAAGCTCAGTCATCCCACCCAATTCTCCTGAGAACTGGGTTTGCTCCTCCTTCACCGAACCTGAGACCCCCGCTTCCGACTTGGGCTGAGTGCATCAGAGTTGTGCTCTGGGAAGTCCATCAAGTACTGCCAGGAGTTCTACTTCCCTTTCTGGACAAAAGGCCCCAGAAGAGATGGGATGTGAGCTCTAAATTTGAGCCTGTTTATAGTTTCCACAGCAGTGACCAAGGCTGTGTCAGTACCTCTCACAGCAGTGGCTGCCAGCTGGAGAGCAGCAAGGCACAGGGAGCTGGAGCTTCTGCCTCACAGTGTGACAATCCCGCACCATCACGGGAGCTCATCTGACAGAGGGTCGGGTTCCGCAAAACTTCCCACCGGTTCTCTGATGCCTTCAGACGTGGTCTTTACCATCACCCACCCTGGGTGATCTGGCCCCCTTGCCTCTCTGATCCTATTTTCCTCCTGGTCTCCCTGCCCGGCACAGGCTCTTCCTCCTTCCTGGATGCTCTTTCATCAGATGCTCCCATGACTCCCTCCCTCCCCTCATTCAGGTCTTTGCCCACGTGCCCTCTTTCGGTGACGGCTACCTGGACCACTAGAATATTTTGTAACCTACCTCCCCCCACCCACACCTTCTTGGCCCTGGCACTCCCAATCCCTCTGCTCTCCATTTTCTTTCTCTCCTGGGGCAGCTGCTCCCCCTACCAGAGTCAAGCCAACCCTGGGCAGAGGGCTGGGCAGGATGCAAGGCCCAGTGATACCTGGAAGCTAGGGTGTGGCAGGGGGGCTTCACAGCTGAGTGCCATTTCAGGGCTGGGGGCAGAGGCTTTTCCTGTCTGATCTGTGCAGCTGGAACAGGAGGGCAGCTGGAACAGGACTAGGGCTGGTGGGCACAGAGGTGACAGGAGGCAGGGCTGAGGCTGGAAGATGTCTGAGAAGGGCTGAACCAGATGAGGGGCGACCTGTGCCATGGTGGGTGGGGGGCACTGTTGGAGCAATCCTGGTGCGGAGGGATCTACTCTAGGATTTACTAGGGACTGCTAGTACTTCGAGGTCTGCCTGGACTCACATGGTTCGTGGGGTTGGAGTGGGGGGGCTGTCCAGAAATAGACAGGACCAAACTGGTGGGTGTCAGTACTGGATTCTTCTTCTTTCTTTTTTTTTAGTTTACTTTTGGCTGTGTTGGGTCTTCGTTGCTGCACGCGGGCTTCCTCTAGTTGCGGTGAGCGGGGGCTACTCTTCACTGCGGTGTGTGGGCTTCTCATTGAAGTTGCTTCTCTTGTTGCAGAGCAAGGGCTCTAGGTGTGCGGGCTCAGGAGTTGTGGTGAGTAGGCCCAATAGCCGTGGCGAGTGGGGTCAGTAGTTGTGGCGCACGGGTTTAGTTGCTCCGCGGCATGTGGGATCTCTCCGGACCAGGGCTCGCACCCGTGTCCCCTGCATTGGCAGGCGGATTCTTAACCACTGTGCCACCAGGGAAGTCCCAGGACTGGATTCTATCTGAGGTTTGGGAAGAGGTGGTCCACCCCTGTTCCTGCCTCCCTTCCCCCTCCCCTTTCCCTGCCAAGGCAAGGCCTGGCACCCGAGCCCTTCCAGTGGCTCTGGGTGGACACCTGGGCTCAGGATGGGAAGAAGGCCCTGTCCTCCATTACCTAGAACTTTGGGCAGCACCAACCGCAACAGGCTGAGACAAAGAGCAGGTGAATTTCTTTAAGGCCTCCCAGCTGACTCTCTTTGGTGTCCATCTGATTTGCACTTGGCCTGAGCCTGTCACAGTTGGCAGAACTCGGACACACACAGAGAGATGGGCACTTGGTTCCATAGACACGAAGGACCTCTCTCTGTTTCACACACCCTGAGCATTTCATGGTGTCCCGTAACATGAGGGCAGGCTCTTTTTCTTGCTCTTTGTTGATTCCTTCATCCTGTCATGCATAGGTCTTCACTGAGATCTTCCTCTCGGCTAGCGCTGGTGGTCCAGAGATGAATCCAACACACGCTTTTCCTTCAGGAGCTCTTGAATTTAACAATTCCTTGTGATCAGTGTTTTAACGGAGGAAAGTGCAGGGAGCTATGAGAGTCTAGAAACAAGAGTGACTTTCTCTGTTTGCAGGGACGATGAACTGAGCATGGGCCTGGATTTTAAAGACTGAATAGGAGTCTGCCAGAAAAGGCAGGGGTGGACATTCCGGGCAGAGCAAGCAGTGTTTTCTAGGACCCACGGCTGTAAATGCATTGCAGGGCCCTCAGCTGGAGACCAGCATAATCGGTGACAGGGTGGCAGGGGCTGGCACAGCGTCAGGCCCGTCAGCAGCCCCTGGCCAGTGAGGCTTCCACTCCTGGGAGGTCTGGGTTGCCCAGGAACCACTGCAGGGCCTACAGACATGGCCAGGTCTGTGCAGAGGCTGCTGCCAACCAGGTGGAGGTCATGAGGCGTGACCTCACCCCCCACCCCGAGGGGGAGAAGGCAGATTTCGAGGAACAGAGGGGAAAGGTGCCAGGGCTGTGACGACTTCTTGGTTGTGGAGGGGAGATGGGCGATGAGCGGCATCTGCCAGGATTGGGGTAGGAGAGGCGCCCGTTCTCCTGGGGCTTGTTGACATGGAGGTGCTCAGGGGCAGTTGTGGGCAGCTAGGTAGCGGGTCTGGAGCCCGAGGGCAGTGCAGGCTGCAGATGGGCGGGCACCTTCAGCCTTCACATAGTCCTGTGGGTGGGGGCAGCAGGCAGGAAGGAGGGGAGCGGAGAGTGAGTGTAAAGCCCAGAGGATGCGCAGCCCTCTGTGGTGAACAGATCCGGGCATGGGGGGCAGAGTCACCCGAACTTTCTCCTGTGGGGATCCAACTTCACTCCCTCTCTGAGCTTAGCCATGCAGAGCTGGCAGATCTCACCCAGGACTTCCCACCTGGGAGATGAGATTCAGCACGTGCAGAATTCCCTATAGAGTGGGGGCTAAGTCCCAAGGTGCCTGGGCTGTAGGGAAGCGATGTCTCTGAGCGCCTGCTGTGGACACCTGTGCAGCAGGGAGGTTTAATGGTGGCAGACAGCATGAATGGAGTCTGACTGCCCTGGGAGGATGAGACACCCCCAGAATCAGTGGGGAGCCAGGGGGCCAGGCTGGAGAAGGACCTGGGAGCCAGGCAGCTCGGGTCCTCACTGCAGGAGGGGCTCGACAGCTGTGAGCCCTTTTTGGTGACTCCACAGCTTTTTTGTCCCCTGACCCGCCTGGCTCAAGAGGGTGTCCAGTGAGAGAGGGACACCCTGCTAGAGGAAGGCTGTGTGCACATGAGGGACCAGGGGTTCCTGGGAACAAAATTGGGGTGCTGCTCCAGGAAAGGGGAGATGCTGATCAGTCCCCCAAACCTTGGCACCTGCTCAGCACCCAGGGGTCTCTGCGTGAGGAAGGACATGTGTGTGCAGGAGTGTGGGTCCAAGCACAGGGTACGTGGCCGTGGACTGGGATGTGCCTGACTCCCTTTCATTTTTTGAAAGCCCCACTGTATTAAAAGGTGAAGGAATGCCACAGAGGTACATTTTAAGTGTGTTCATGAAATAAAGGAAGTCTTGTACCAGATGCAAACACACTGCCAGGCACCAGTGCCAACCAAGTCCATGGTCTCCAACAGGCAGGGGTTCCAGAGAAGGGACCCCAGGTCTTCCCCTCCAAACCCCACTCTCTCTGTGCACCTGTATGCACAGCCTCCTGGCATAATGTCACAGGTGTATATTTGATGTGTATCTGATTCCAGGTCTCCCTCTGGCCTCTGCAGGAGCAGGCTCTGGATAGATCCTTGTGTACATGCCTCAAGACCTGCACATGCTTGTCACAGCAGGGCCCAGGGGAGCATTTTAGGGTCCATGCCTTGTGAGTATCTGGTTGAGTACTCATGATGCCCACTGGCCCAGAGAGGGCCAGGACGTACTTTCTAGCCCCTCCACCTGCCCACCTTGCCTGCTAGCCGGCCCCGCCTGCCCACCTGGACCTCCTCTGCTGTACCACTTAATCCTGCAGCGTATTTCCTCCGACAGGCCAGCCCATCGATTGAGACTCTCAGGGACTTGATTACAGTGCTTTCTAGCAAAGTCAAAAGCAAATTTCCACGAGAGGTTTATAGTTAAGTAATTATGGTGCTTGGTGTATGTGTGTCAAGGCACAGGAATGTGTGGGACAAGCATGTCAAGAGAAATGGTCAGAAAATTAAACGAGAAAGAAGGAAGGTGAGCATTAGTGAGAGAGCCTCGCAGGCGGGCAGCGGCTCCCAGCAGCCTGGAAAAGGGTGAGAAAGGGGAGTTGTAAAAACGAGCCATTTCACGCTTAATTACAATTTCCCATAAAGTACCTAAAGAGTGATGATACGCATTGAACTTGGACAATTAATGTAATTAAACATTCGTGGTGCCTGCGGCCCACTTCCTGCCTGGGGATGTCTTTGGAAGCAGAAGTGATTCTTCTTGGGGTGATTTCAAGAGCAGCCTGGGAAGGAGGGTTTCCTAGAGGGCTGGACCTTGGGGGATGCTGCCCCTGAGCCCCACTTGGGGGCAGGACCCCTCAAAAGAGCTTTTGCTGGCAGCAGTTGGAGGCCCAGGCCAGGCTGGATACCACTGACCGGTGGAGAAAGAAACAGGGGTCTGATGTTTGTGACCAATTCCCATATTTTGCTCAGTTCCAAGCCATTTGAACCTGACTCTCCGGCTGTCACCTTCTTTCCCTCAATCCTCTGACAGAGGGCCTTTAAGGCCCCCTCACTTTCCCTGAGCCTCAGCTGTTTTATGTGCATAGAACCTGTACTCCGTGGGCTGTTGCCAAGATCATTATGCCTATTTTTCAGATGGGGAAACCTAGGCCCAGAGAGGGTGTGGCTTAGCCAAATCTCACAGCTGGGAGGTGGCCTTGCTGGGATCAGAACCCAGGATGCCTCTCAGCTGTGGGCAGGGAGCACAGGGTCTCGCTGGACTGGCAGAATTTGTCTGGCCAGGGTCAGTGCTCACTGCTAAGACATCCATCCAGACTATGAGACCCAGTGCTCACCTTGGAAGGGGTACAAGGTTGAGTGGCTGTAGACCTTGAACCAGGTAACAGGTGTGAAGGCACCACCTCTGGGGTCTCCTGTAGATGCTCAGGATCAGCCTGGCAGTGCAGTGAACACCACCTGGGTTTGGTTGCTTGGGATCCTGCTGGTGCCAAGGGCGGGGCCGGCAGACCCAGACATGTCTGGTGGGTGCTTCAGCCATGGGCACACTTGCTGCTCTGAGAGAGGCATCAGATAGCCAGATGCAAGGAAGCAGCCATGCTGGGCTGAGAGCCGGGACCTGTGGCAGGGACTCCTTCCATCTCACACCCAGGCTGGCCTTGGACTGCGGTGGGTAGAGGGAACCCCTGCCCGGCCCGTGCTGCTGGAGGTGTGCACTGTGGTGAGGCGGCCCCCATCTGGGCCCCCAGGCTGGAGAGGACAGGACAGCGGGCTGGTGCCCAGACAGGATCCTGGGGAGTGGGAAGGAGTCAGTAATGATGTTCCTCACTCTCTGTCTGCCTTTGCAGTCATTTTGATGTCCTTCCGCTTATGCATCCCGGAAGCCAAACCCGGTGGCTTACATACACCCAGAACCCCAGACCACCGTCCAGTCCAGCCCTCTCTCTGTGCCCCAGACCCCTCAGACTCAAGTGCTTAGTGGACATCTGTCTTTGGGGCCCTTCAGGAGCTTCAGGCCCAACATGCCCCAACTGGCCTCCCCTCTTCCATGTGACTCTTCCCAAGGTTGCCCCTGCTGCAAAGGGCTTCCCAGAGTAGTGGGTGCCCAGTTCAGTCCCTCGCTCCCTGCATCACATCGCAGCAGCGACGCTGCCTCTCAGCCCTCTGTGTGCTTGTCCACGTGCCGTATCCACCCGCTGCCCCATTCCACCTCCTTACAGAAGCTGCCACTTCTCTCGCCACGTCCTCCAGATGATGCCCGGCTCCTTCACATAGTGGCCTCTCCGATGGCTTCTGCCCTTCCGCCCTCCTCCCTGGCTTCACCTCTCCTTGGCTTTCCACACCACACCCTGCTTATGGCTTCCCTCACTCACCACACCGGGATATATTTCTACCAACACGTGCCCCTGATCCACACATTTTAATTTTGGCAATCTGAGCAGGTATTTCTTTTATTAAGGGTGAGGTTGGACATCTTTTCATATAGTTAAAAGCGGCTTGATTTTCTTTTCTGAGAACTGTCCATTCATACCACTTGCCCATTTCCCTTTTGGATTGCTGGGCTGCTTCTTGTTGACTTGCAAGGGCACTTTACTTTTTAAGGACATCAAGCCTTTGTAGTGCACGTGATGTTGGGTGATTCCCTGGCTGTGTGTGGGACTGAGCCAAGACCCCTGAGAGAGGAACAGCCTGGGGCACACTGAGTGTTTGTTGCTGTGTGGATAACCAGCGGTGTATATTGAGTCCTTGTGTGAGGATCCCACAACAAATCACAGCCACCAGAACCTGGCTTCAAGGAGAAAGGGACTCTGGTAAACAGTGGGTGAAGCTTTGGGCTGGGACGTTTCAGCCACCGTGAGGCTGCAGACTGTAGACTCAGTCTGGCTTGTTAGACCCTGACCATCCCACAGGCTTCCCAGGCAGGTAGGAGGGGCCCCTAGGAAATGGGCGTGCCTGGTGCGGAGCTGAGGTCGCAGACTGACCTGGGAGCCCAGCTTTGGCTGGTTTCATCAGGCGGTGCAGGGCTCACATTGTTTTTAATTGCCTTCTGATATCTAAAGAACAGAGACTTCACATGCAAATCCAGATTTCAGACTTCTTTATAAACATAAGGGCCAGTGACACAGACATACACTCTTCTAGCCACTGCCTTCTGGCCATTCCACACCCCCCCAACCTCCCCCACCCCTCCCTGCCCCCACTGTGCCCCCTCATACCTGGCCCAAGACGGCACTCCCACCTGGCTTCTCTTAGGGGAGCAATATTTCATAGTTAAGAGTGAAAAAAAAAGATAAGCCAAGAGGTCCCCTTTTTCCAGGAAAAATGAGAGAACATATTTCTTTCTGGAAATACAGACCATTTCTCTCTGTTCAATATGTAAACAAGGTGTGTCTTGGTCAAAGAGAGAAAGGGGACATTGTGACATGCCCAGCCTAGCCACCTGCCAGCCCTGCAGGCACCGAATCCATGCTGCTGGCACAGCAGGGACCCTGAGGCCTGGGGAGCCCCAGTGAGGGTCACTTTGGAGTGACGTGTGGCCCGTGGCTGGGGCCGGCGGTATGTTCTCAGATGGCTCCTGCAGGCTGTCGGGATGTGCCAGCAGCCATGGCAGTGGCTCTCCCAGGAGAAGAGGGAAGGTCAGTAACAGCAGCACCCACTGCACGGCCAAGCTGGCGTGAACACGTAGCACCTACCAGCCCCTAACCTCCCAGCCGCCCCCGTTCTCTACTCCCGTAAACCATGGCCAGGAAAGAAGTAGACACACCGCCCTTCAAGGTGCTGCCTGCAACTGCTCCTACCAAGGAAATGCTGGCTGTGGCTTCCTCCATGCCTGCAGCCCCTCGGGCTCTCCCAGCCTCAGTTGCTCAGACGTAGGTAAGAGAGACAGTCGTTTTCCATGTATCCAACAGGTGGTTTTGGCCCCCGGCTTATTGATTTGTTTTTGCCGAGCCCCTATGGGTGTCTGGAGACCCGGAGAGAGGTCAAAGGGGGCCTCGGTCTTCCAGGAATTCCCCACACAGAGGGGGTGTGTGTGTTGTGAATGAGCATGTGTGCGTGTGTGTGTGAGTGCGTGTGTGCACGTGTGTGCATGCGTGTGAATCTGTGTGTGTCAGGGAACAAGTGAGAGCAAGTCAGCAAGTCTGTGAAGGTGACGTAGCCCTAGAGGGCTCTAGTGGAGGTGATTCTTCAGGTTAAAGGGGCCTGGCAGATCACTGGGACTGAAATAGTGGAGGAGTGAATGAATCAATGAATGAATGAATGAAAACATAGGTTTGGGGGGCCAGGGAAGGAGCCACTAACTCAGCCTGGTGGAGGGCATGGGGAGGGGCAGCCAGTCAGGAACTTCCCAAACAGGAGGAAGGCTGGCGCTGGGCCTTCAGGGAGGAGCAGGATTTGCCAGGCAGACGGTGGTAGCTGGGTCTGGCACTCTGGCTGTTTCTGCCCCAGGGAGCAGCGTGTGCAAGCTTTAGGGGTGGGAGAAGCCAGCAAGTGGAGACGGGTGGGTGGGCCGGGGTGGGGTTATCTAGGGCCTTCCTGTCCTACTTGGAGCTGCAGGAGACGGGAGCCGCGGGCCCCAGCAGCCCTCTTGGTGTCTGCGTGCTGCACTGGCTGGGTGCCCTGTGCAGTCCACAGCACACACAGCTGTGATGGTGGCCCCAGTGTCCTGCAGGGCCAGGCAGGAGCACTGTGGTCCAGGAGTTGACTTGCATAGACCCTGACTGGGCCACATCTGCTTTTAAACCAGGAAAGGAAACCCCAGACATTTTAAAGTAGAATGTGATGTTTCTTGTAGTCTCTGTGTGCCCAGCCACCGGCCTGTCCTCTGGAGCCCTTTGGGTGTCCAGGGCAGCCAGGGGCCTGGTGAACTGGTCCTGTGCCATCCTGTCTGCAGAAAGGGCAGCCCTTGGTGGACATGGGACTCGGGCTTGGAGTGCATCCCCCGCCACCCACCCCAGTCTGTTAGGAAAGGCCCATGTGAGGCTGTGTCACAGATTAAATTTACAGCGTTCAGCACTTGCTCTGATTTCTCATTTCCTCCCTTCTTTAGATGGGACTGATCAAATTAAGCCCTGTCAACACCGTGGCCTGACAGGAGGCTTGGCACTGTGTAGGGAGCACGGGGAGTGTCCCTCCATGACCACTGTGGAAGCACGGCAGTCCCAGGTCTCCAGGGAGTTCCTCCTCGGTGACCGCAGGCTGTGGGCTTTCAAGGCAGGGAGCATCACGGGAGAGGGACATGTGGGGTCCATCAGGGTTAATCAGTGTCCCCTCCCCAGCCCCACAGGCTTCTGAACCCACCGAGCTCACACAGGAAGACAACAGGAGGAAAACCCAGTGTCTGCAGGCCTGGGTGATATGGCTGGGGCCCGCGGCCGGCTGAACCGGGGGCCTCTCAGTGCCATCTCCTCAGTCTCTGCACCTTGGGTTTTACCTGTGGCAGAGGTGGGTCTCTTGCTGGTGGAGGATGGAGAAAGGCCAGAAAGCCAGAGAGGAAGGCCGAGCTTGCCTGGGGAGGGAGGGCTGGCATCTCCCTGGCACTCGCTGGGAGGCTGGGGGCTGCAGGCTCCCAGTTCCTGGGCCAGCAGCGTGCAAGAAAGGATGAGCACCAGCCCTCTGCGGAGCGCTTTTCTGGGCAGACCCAAAGTGACCACTCCTCCAGATGTCCCTTGCCCACCCAGAGGCCGTGGGCGTGGAGAGTCCCATGGATCTCCCCGAATGTCAATCAAAAGGCCTCAGCCTCCAGGGCTGCCCCACTGCCCTTCTGGCCCCAGGCATGCGGGTGGCAGGGGCAGTCCCTGGTCACTGGCTCTGCTCTCTGAGCAGGCCCTGGACAGGAGTGGACACGAGGAGCACCAGGCAGCAGACCATCTCTCCTGTCAGAAACCCCTGCTCCCTCAGCCTCGCCCAACCTGGGATCTCTGGAATCATTCTGTCCGTTTTCCTGCTCTGTCCATGGAAAGATTGTTTTTGGTTGCGTGGCATGTAGGATCTTAGTTCCCTGACCGGGGATCGAACCTGTGCCCCCTGCAGTGGAAGCATGGAGTCATAACCACTGGACCGCCAGGGGAGTCCACTGAAAGGTTTTAAAGCAGTAGGGCCCCATGCTTGTGCACCCGCCGAGCATGCACTTATGAGCGGAGTCCATGCGAAGGGCACCCTCGCCCCCAGAACTGTGCAGGGTACCACTGAGTGTGGTGGCCCTGAATATGGGCCCTCGGCATCTCCCTCCTACCGTCCAGGACACACTCTCCTTTACAACATCTAAAAGTTCCAGTTCAGAGCGAAGCACCAACAATACAAAGAGTGAGGCGGGCAGGGATGCTGAGCAGCTAAGGGTGTTTTATGCTGCCAAAGAAACGCCGTCCTGCCTCTCTCGGTCCTTGTTAGAGCCCCACACCTCAGGGCGGTGAGTGGACACGGTGAGGCTGAGTGTGGGTCTTTGTGCTACAGGGTCATGGTGGGTGTGGCTGTGGGACGAGGTCTCCAGCTTGGCGGGGTACCCCTGGAGCTTTTAGCTGCCTCTTGTCTACCAGCCCCAGTGCAGCTGGCTCCGAGTGGTACTGTCCAGGGTTCAGGTGCAGTGGGCTGGATTCTGGGGTCTGACACCTTACCTGCCGCCCTTGATGCCATGAGGCGGTGGCTGGAGCGTGACCTTCCTGGGCTTGTCCCTCCAGCTGCATAGGAGGAAGTCCAGCCCGGCTCCACGGGGCTGGTGTGAAGAATAAATAAGGGATGTCCGTAAAGCCCCGATGTTGCCAATGTCATCTTCATCGTCAACAGTGGGAAGCCTTTTCCCATCACGCTGCTGATGGGGGTGTCTGGAGGATTCTCCCTCCTGGAAGGTGGCTTGGTGCTACAGTATGGCTCATCCTGCATTGCCACCCTGAGTCCCAGCGTCAGCTGGGGGGGAGCGATTTGTCCCGGCCCCAGCCCCTCTGTGTGACAGGCTCCAGGTAGGACCAGGAGGGGTACCGCAGGTGGCAGGGAACAGGGGACAATGCCCCGGGCTGGGGGTGGGGGTATGGACAGGCTGCTGAGAGTTCCTGCATCCACAATCATGGTCTGGCAGGAGAGGGCCTTGAGCAGGGCTCTGCAGCACCCTGTACCTGCTGCATCTGTTGGCACCAGGCCCCTCTCAAAGCACCAGGAGCACCACCCTGCATGACATGGGGCTCAATATCTGAAAAGATGAAGGGCCCAATAGGAGAAACAGGTTGGCAGCTGGAGAGAAATGCCTTGGAACTTGGATTTGGAGAATCCAAAGACTGAGTAGCTGGTTCCTGGTGGAGGCATGCACTAGGGCAATGACAGAGGGATGGGGGTGGGGGCAGGTTCAGAGACGCTTAAGATGAGGATGGAGCCGACTGTGCGGGTTTGGGAGAAGCATCCCCCGATCCTGGTGTGGGCCTGGTGCCCTGCAGGTGCCATGGCCCCAGGTGGGCACTGCAACTGAAGAGGTGGGGTGGGGCGTGGAGGAGGCATTCAGTCCTGGAATTCTGAGTGTGGGGTGCCTGAGGGCCTTCCAGGGAGCGATGCCTAGGAGGTCGCTGAATGTCCAAATCTAGGACTCTGGAATGCGTGTGAGGCTGGCGACAGGGATCTCCCTGTCAGTGACGCGCTTGTACAAGCTGTGCCTGGACACACAAACCATGAGGACCGTGGCCCCTTGACATTGGCCATCAGCGCCCCACTTGCCAGCCTCTCACTTCCCCTACATTCAAAGCGAAATCCCAGGGAATCCTCCCTTCTGTTGGGACCTGTGGGTGTCTGTGTTTTGTTCTGAAGTTCACAGTAAATATTTTCATTAAACGATCTGCCAGCCTCTCCATTGTATCCCGCCATCTGGCTGCTGAGTGCTGGTGAGAGGCAGTATAGAGGTAACTCCGGGGCAGTTTCCCTTCCCTCTGCTGACTGCCGCAGAAAGGACTTTGGTGCCCTGGAGGCTGAGGCCGGTTTTAGGGACCTGCCTGCCTTGGCCGTGTGCAAGAGCTCACCAGGGAAGGACTCTTAGTCCCCGGACCCCAGGGGCCTGGTTGCTGAAGGAGACCTCATGTGTCCCTGGGGCTGGGTGGGCTTCAGAAGGCGGCTGGAGCATGGTTCGGGGGGGCGAGCAGGTGCAGAGGTGCGGTGCGGGAGTGTGGGCAGGCCAAGGCTGTGTGAGGGCTGAGGATGGAAGGCCCCAGGCCCCGCTGCAAGGAGCTCCTGTACATTCAGGCAGCTCCGCAGGTTTGGGCCTAATCTCAGTGGCCTCAACACTTCTGCAGGCACCCTCACTTCCCAAGGACACGTATCTGGAGGGCTGAACCAGATCCTGGCCCCTTTCTCTCGGCCACATACCTTAAATTCACAGTGGACTTTCTCTTTCTCTGCCCCATCTACACTGGGGTCGCTCTAAAAGTAGGAGGTGCAACAGGGCAGCACCACGTGATACTAACAGTCTGAGGGCCCTCTGGCTACAAAACCAAAAGCTGGTGTCTAGCTTAGGCCAGTGCATGTGATGTGTGTGTGTGTATGTCAGGACTCTTGTGGTTTCACGACAGAAATCCAAATGAATTGACTCAAAGGGCTGGAGAGTCCAGGGGTATATCAGCTTCAGGTACAGCTGAAATAGGGGACTAAAGGGTATCGCCTGTCCCCTTCATCTCTCAGCTCTGATTCTCCTGGGAGGAAGCGGCGTCCAGCAGCCCCTGGCCCGCTTTGTCTACCTCAGCAATCCCAGCAGAGAGAAAGGAGAGGATGTCTTCCCAGATACTCCAACAAATGATTGGCATTGGGGTTCATTGGCCAGTCTGGGCCATGTGGGCGCCCCTGGACCTAGGAGTAAAGTGGGGTTGGCTCCCCCTGAGCCATGTGAACTGGGGGCGGGGTTGTTCACCAAAGGAAAATCAGGGAGCAGCACCCAGAGAAGGCGGGGGGGGGTCACCATGCAGCACAGCTCTAGGTGGCTCTGTTCACCTCCAGCAGGGCAGGGGGGTGCTGGGCAGGCCAGGTGTTTTATGTCCACCACCGAGGAGCATCGTTGCCCCATCCCTGGGAGGGCCTGCCCTGGGGGCAGTTTCTTTCCCCTTCTTAGGAGCTCCCATTTCCCCCTGGAGGTGCTAGAAGGGTAAAAGCAAGCCTGGACTCCAGACAATTTATGCATCTTCCAGCTCTTGTCTCAGATTCGGTGCAGCTGTTACTGGTGTGGCCCTGATGGACGCGTGCCGAGGGGCTGGCCTGGCCCCAGCAGGCCTCCCCCTCCTCCTCTCCACCTCGAGTCATAAAAATGATACTGGCTGCCAGAGTTGCAAAAATTAATTCCGATTTGGTAATAAAGTTAGAAAGGGCTGGGATGAAATAATCCTAATGAGCTTCTTTTAATAACGCTCACCAGTGGGGCTCTGTGCTGATGGCCCCCGTGGGGCTGAGTCTCTTTCTGCTCCCAGAGCCTCCAAAGAGCAGGCCTGCTTCCAAACAGGGCTTTTGCTGTGTCCTAATTATGCTTCTATGTCAACATATTTTATCTTAATGATCATCTTTAGGGGAATTTGCAGTCACAGAGGGCTTGTCTCTCTGTCGTTAATAGAGAGGATGACTTTCCTCCAGATGACCTCCCCTGGGTGGAGGCGCCAGGGTACTCCTATGGGCTGCTGGTGCCCAGGACTGGTGCCAGGGCCCGGTCCACTGCCCCTGCAGGGGCCTGCACTGGTTGCAGAAGGAGAGCTGGGCTTGCCTCTGACCCTGGTCTAATTCCATAAATGTCACTTTCCCCTTCCTCACAACACGGCAGTTTCTGCTCTGCAGGGCAGTTGTAAGGATTCGAGGTTCAGGGGTGCCTGAGCACTGGGGAAGGGAGAGGGATTTGTTCTCATCCACATAGCAGGGCCCTCAGCAAGCCCACCCATCCACCCATGTGCTTGTCCAGCAGAGGCCAGGGGTGTGAAAACTGCTCATGGGCAATGGGCAGTCGTAGGGGGACCTGAAAAGTGCACTGGCCTCGGAGTTCACAGCCTGCCTAACATGGAGATCGTAAAAAAGCATTTAGCTGAACTTTCTTCTAGCAGTTTTATGACTGCATTTTCATCATCCCAGGTCACCAGTCGGCCAGGAACTGGTTTTTGCTTAAGGTGTGAAGCCAGGGTTTGACCTTTTCCTCCTTTATCTAACCAGTTGTCCCAACATCATGAAAAAAAAGGAAACAATTTATCTCCACAACCAGCTTTCTCTCCTTTTCCCTTGCAATGAGCAACCATTCAAAGGTGATCAAAAGGTATCCTTTTGTTAGTGTATATTTTTGCAAAATCAGTGTTGGTCTTTGACGGTGTTTTTAATTGACAAAGGGTGCTGCATTGTATCTCATTCTGACTCTGTTTCTAAGATCCATCTGTCTATGTGGATGTTACACTTCAAACCTCTGCATAGCACTGTGTGGAGTGCACATGCCGCATTTGCTTCTCTCTCCCACTGATGACACCCAGGTTGCCTCCAACTCCCCCCAACATACCCAAACAACATTGCCATGAACAGCTCTCAGTTGCCTCCTGAGAGACCTGTGTGAGCTTGACCATCTGTGTGCCTAGTCCAGGGGAGAGAAAAATTGGCCATGGGCAAGGATAAGTACGGGGGGCGGGTACTGGAATATCCTAAGGACACCCTATGTCTTTAGGATGTAGAGTGAAATTATTGGGCTATCAGGTTCTTACACATTGTTGAGTAAGTATTGCCAGATTGCCAGGATGTCCACACCTGCTCCACTTCCACCATTTACCAAGTCATCCAGTTTACTCATATTTTATTATTTGATCAGCCATTTAAAATTTACATATAAATGAATATCAAAGGTGATTAATATTATTTTCTTTCACATCTTTATTGGAGTATAATTGCTTTCCAGTGCTGTGTTAGTTTCTGCTATACAGCAAAGTGAATCAGCTGTATGTATACATGTATCCCCATAGCCCCTCCCTCTTGAGCCTCCCTCCCACCCTCCCTATCCCACCCCTCTAGGTGGTCACAAAGCACTGAGCTGATCTCCCTGTGCTATGCAGCTGCTTCCCACTAGCTATGTATTTTACGTTTGGTAGTGTATATATGTCCATGCCACTCTCTCACTTTGTCACAGCTTACTCTTCCCCCTCCCCATGTCCTCAAGTCCGTTCTCTATGTCTGCATCTTTATTTCTGCCCTGCCACTAGGTTCATCAGTACTGCTTTTTAAAATTCCATATATATGAGTTAGCATACAGTATTTGTTTTTCTCTTTCTGACTTACTTCACTCTGTAGGACAGATTCTATGTCCATCCACCTCACTACAAATAACTCAGTTTCATGCCTTTTTATGGCTCAGTAATATTCCATTGTATATATGTGCCACATCCTCTTTATCCAGTCAACTATTGATGGACATTTAGGTTGCTTCCATGTCCTGGCTATTGTAAATAGTGCTGAAATGAACATTGGGGTGCATGGCTCTTTTTGAATTATGGTTTTCTCAGGGTATATGCCCAGTAGTGGGATTGCTGGGTCATATGGTAGTTTAGTTTAGTTTTTTAGGGAACCTCCATACTGTTCTCCATAGTGGCTGTATCAATTTACATTCCCACCAACAGTGCAGGAGGGTTCCCTTTTCTCCACACCCTCTCCAGCATTTATTGTTTGTAGATTTTTTAGTGATGGCCATTCTTACCAGTGTGAGGTGATACCTCATTGTGGTTTTGATTTGCATTTCTCTAATGATTAGTGATGTTGAGCATCGTTTCATATGTTTGTTGGCAGTCTGTATGTCTTCTTTGGAGAAAAGTCTATTTAGGTCTTCTGCCCGTTTTTGGATTGGGTTGTTTGTTTTTGTGTTATTGAGCTGCATGAGCTGCTTGTATATTTTGGAGATTAATCCTTTGTTAGTTGCTTCATTTGCAAATATTTTCTCCCATTCTGAGGGTTGTCTTTTCATCTTGTTTATGGTTTCCCTTGCTGTGCAAAAGCTTTTAAGTTTCATTAGGTCCCATTTGTTTATGTTTGTTTTTATTTCCCTTACTCTAGGAAGTAGGTAAAAAAGGGTCTTGCTGTGATTTATGTCATACAATGTTCTGCCTATGTTTTCCTCTAAGAGTTTTATAGTGTCTGGCCTTACATTTAGGTCTTTAATCCATTTTGAGTTTATTTTTGTGTATGGTGTTAGGGTGTGTTCTAATTTCATTCTTTTACATGTAGCTGTCCATTTTTCCAAGCACCACTTATTGAAGAGGCTGTCTTTTCTCCATTGTATATTCTTGCCTCCTTTATCAAAGATAAAGTGACCATATGTGTGTGGGTTTATCTCTGGGCTTTTTATCTTGTTCCACTGATCTATATTTCTCTTTCTGTGCCAGTACCATAGTGTCTTGATTACTGTAGCTCTGTAGTATAGTCTGAAGTCAGGGAACCTAATTCCTCCAGCTCCGTTTTTCTTTCTCAAGATTGCTTTGGCTATTTGGGATCTTTTGTGTTTCCATACAAATTGTGAAATTTTTTGTTCTAGTTCTATGAAAAATGCCATTGGTAATTTGATAGGGATTGCATTGAACCTGTAGATTGCTTTGGGTAGTATAGTCATTTTCACAATATTGACTCTTCCAATCCAGGAGCCTGGTATATCTCTCCATCTGTTTATGTTATCGTTGATTTCTTTCATCCGTGTTTTATAGTTTTCTGAGTACAGGTCTTTTGCCTCCTTAGGTAGGTTTGTTCCTAGGTATTTTATTCTTCTTGTTGTGATGGTAAATGGGATTGTTTCCTTAATTTCTCTTTCTGATCTTTTTTTGTTAGTGTATAGGAATGCAAGAGATTTCTGTGCATTAATTTTGTATCCTGCAACCTTATCAAATCCATTGATTAGTTCTAGTAGTTTCCTGGTGGCATCTTTAGGATTTTCTATGTATAGTATCATGTCATTGGCAAACAGTGACAGTTTCACTTCTTTTCCAATTTGTATTCCTTTTATTTCTTTTTCTTCTCTGATTTCTGTGGCTAGGACTTCCAATACTGTGTTGAATAATAGTGGCGAGAGTGGACATCCTTGTCTTGTTCCTGATCTTAGAAGAAATGCTTTCAGTTTTTCACCATTGAGAATGATGTTTGCTGTGGGTTTGTCATATATGACTTTTATTATGTTGAGGTAGGTTCCCTCTATGCCCACCTTCTGGAGAGTTTTTATCATAAATCATCGTTGAATTTTGTCAGAAGCTTTTTCTGCATCTATTGAGATGACTATATGGTTTTTATTCTTTAATTTGTTAATATGGTGTGTCACGTTGATTGTTTTGCGTATATTAAAGAATCCTTGCATCCTTGGTATAAATCCCACTTGATCATGGTGTACGATCTTTTTAATGTGCTGCTGGATTCTGTTTGCTAGTATTTTGTTAAGGATTTTTGCATCTATGTTCATCACTGATGTTGGTCTATAATTTTCTTTTTTTGTGATATCTTTGTCTGGTTTTGGTATCAGGGTGGTGGTGGCCTCGTAGAATGAGTTTGGGAGTGTTCCTCCCTCTGCAATTTTTTGGAAGAATTTGAGAAGGATAGGTGTTAACTCTTCTCTAAATGTTTGATGAATTAGCCTGTGAATCCATCTGGTCCTGGACTTTTGTTTGTTGGAAGATTTTTAATTACAGTTTTGATTTCATTACCTGTGATTGGTCTCTTTATATTTTCTAATTCTTCCGGGTTCAGTCTTGGAAGGTTGTACTTTTCCAGGAAGTTGTCCATTTCTTTCATGTTATCCATTTTTTTGGCATATAGTTGCTTGTAGCAGTCTCTTATCATCTTTTGTATTTCTGTGGTGTCAGTTGTAATCTCTCCTTTTTCATTTCTAATTTTATTGATTTGTGTCCTCTCCCTTTTTTTCTTGTTGAGTCTGGCTAAAGGTTTATCAATTTTGTTTATCTTGTCAAAGAACCAGCTTTTAGTTTTATTGACCTTTGCTATTGTTTTGTTTGTTTCTATTTCATTTATTTCTGCTCTGATCTTTATGATTTCTTTCCTTCTACTAATTTTGGGTTTTCTTTATTCTTCTTTTTCTAGTTGCTTTAGGTGTAAGGTTAGATTGTTTATTTGAGATTTTTCTTGTTTCTTTAAGTGAGCTTGATTTGCTATGAACTTCCCTCTTTGAACTGCTTTTGCTGCGTCCCATAGGTTTTGGATCGTCGTGTTTTCATTGTCTTTTGTTTCTAGGTATTTTTTGATTTCCTCTCTGATTTCTTCAGTGATCTCTTGGTTATTTAGGTGTGCACTGTTTAGCCTCCATGTATTTGTTTTTTACTGTTTTTTTTCCTGTAATTGATTTCTAATCGCATAGCATTGTGGTCAAAAAAGATGCTTGATACCATTTCAATTTCTTAAATTTTCCAAGGTTTGATTTGTGACCCAAAATGTGGTCTATTCTAGAGAATGTTCTGTGTACACTTGAGAAGAAAGGGTATTCTTCCACTTTCGGGTAGAATGTCCTAAAAATATCAATTAAGTCTATCTGGTCTATTGTGTCATTTAAAGCTTGTCTTTCCTTATTTATTTTCTGTCTGGATGATCTGTCTATTGGAGTAAGTGGGGTGTTAAAGTCTCCCACTATTATTGTGTTATTGTCAATTTCTCTGTTTATGGTTGTTAACATTTGCCTTATGTATTGAGGTGCTCCTATGTTGGGTACATACATATTTATAATTGTTATGTTTTCTTCTTGGATCAATCCCTTGATCATTATGTGGTATCCTTCCTTATCTCTTTTAACAGACTTTATTTTAAAGTCTATTTTATCTGATATGAGTATTGCTACTGCAGCTTTCTTTTGATTTCCATTTGCGTGGAATATCTTTTTCCATCCACTCACTTTCAGTCTGTATGTGTCCCTAGGTCTGAAGTGGGTCTCTTGTAAACAGCATATATAAAGGTCTTGTTTTTGTATCCATTCAGCCAGTCTGTGTCTTTTGGTTGGAGCGTTTAATCCATTTACATTCAAGGTGATTATCACTATGTACGTTCCTATTACCATTTTCTTAATTGATTTGGGTTTGTTTTTGTGGGTCTTTTAATTCTCTTGTGTTTCCTGCTTAGAGAAGTTCCTTTAGCATTTGTTGTAAAGCTGGTTTGGTGGTGCTGAATTCTCTTAGCTTTTGCTTTTCTGTAAAGCTTTTGATTTCTCCATCGAATCTGAATGAGATCCTTGCTGGGTAGAGTAATCTTGGTTCCAGGTTTTCCCCTTTCATCCCTTTAAATATGTCCTGCCACTTCCTTCTGTATTGCAGAGGTTTTGCTGAAAGATCAGCTGTTAACATTATGGGGATTCCCTTGTATGTTATTTGTTGCTTTTCCCTTGCTGCTTTTAATATTTTTTTCTTTGTATTTAATTTTTGATAGTTTGATTAATACGTGTCTCGGCATGTTTCTCTTTGGGTTTATCCTGTATGGGTCTCTCTGTGCTTTCTGGACTTGATTGACTATTTCCTTTCCCATGTTAGGGTAGTTTTCGACTATAATCTCTCCAAATATTTTCTCAGTCCCTTTCTTTTTCTCTTCTTCTTCTGGGACCCCTATACTATTAATGTTGGTGCATTTAATGTTGTCCCAGAGGTCTCTGAGACTGTCCTCAATTCCTTTTTTAAAAATTTATTTATTAATTTATAAAAAAATTTTTTTTTGCTGCGTTGAGTCTTCATTGCTGCACGAGGGCTTTCTCTAGTTGTGGCGAGTGGGGACTACTCTTCCTCTCCATACGTAGCCTTCTCATTGTGGTGGCTTCTCTTGTTGTGGAGCACAGGCTCTAGAGCGCAGCCTCAGTAGTCGTGATGCATGGGCTTAGTTGCTCTGTGGCATGTGGGAACTTCCTGGACGAGGGCTCGAACCCATGTCCCCTGCATTGGCAGATTCTTAACCACTGTGCCACCAGGCAAGTCCCTGTCCTCAATTCTTTTCATTCTTTTTTCTTTATTCTGCTCCCTGGCAGTTATTTCCACCATTTTATCTTCCAGCTCACTTATCCATTCTTCTACCTCAGTTATTCTGCTATTAATTACTTCTAGAGTGTTTTTAATTTCAGTTATTGTGTTGTTCATCGCTGTTTGTTTGCTCTTTTATTCTTCTAGATCCTTGTTGAATGTTTCTTGTATTTTCTCCATTTTGTTTCCAAGATTTTGGATCATCTTTACTATCATTACTCTGAATTCTTTTTCAGGTAGGTTGCTTATCTCGTCTTCATTTATTTGGTCTTGTAGGTTTTTACCTTGCTCCTTCATCTGTAACATATTTTTTTGTCGTTTCATTTTTTTTTTTTGATGGGTGGGGCTGTATTCCTGTCTTACTGGTTGTTTGGCTTGAGGCATCCAGCACTGGAGTTTGCAGGCAGTTGGATAGAACTGGGTCTTTGTTGCTGAGATGAGGACCTCTGGGAGGCCTCACTCCAATGAATATTTCCTGGGTTCTGAGGCTCTCAGTCCAGCAGTTTGGACTTGGAGCTCCCACCACAGGAGCTTGGACCCAACCTCCGGCTTGGGAACCAAGATCCCACAAGCTGTGTGGCGTTGCAAAAAAAAAAAAAAAAAGAAAAGAAAAAAAAGGAGCAATACAATAACAAAGAATAAGAAACAAAATAAAATTAGGAAGATAAAAAATAAATTAGGAAAAATAAAAATATAATTGAAACAACTGCAAAAAGGTAAAATAAAACCGCAACAGAAAAAAGAAAAAATAAGGTGTGTGTGTGGGGGGGAAACAGGCCAAAAGGAGCAGAACAATAACAAAGTATGAAGAATAAAATAAAATTAGAAAAATAAAAGATTTATTGGAAATACAAAAATATAAATGAATCAACATGCTAAAACAGAACCCCAATCTAAAAGAGGAAAAAAGAAAGAAAAAAATAAAAACCTCGGCGATCAGGGGCGGAGTTTAGGTGGGGGTGGAACTTAGGCAGAGGGGTGACATTTGAGTGTGGGGCGGGGCCTAGGCTCAGGACCCAACCAGCAGGAAAGGGCCTTGGGGACGGGGCCTAGGCAGGTGATGTTCAAGCATGGGGCAGCGCCTCTGCTTAGGACCTGCATGGACGGGGAGAGGCAGCACCTCCAAAGGAGGGCCTCCTGAGTGTGGAGCTCTGGGGCTTGGAGGTGGGGCCCCGGGTGAGGGTGTGTGGGTGGGGCTTAGGCCCAGCGTGTTGGAGGGGGTCTCAGAGGGTGTCTCTGAGCGTAGAGGTAGGGCCCTGGGTGGGGGTGTAGGGGTGGGGCTTGGGCTCTGCATGGCAGGAGGGAGGCTCTGAGGGCAGAGGTTTAGGCCCCGGAGCCCAGGAGGCTCCCTGGTGCCTAAGTGGGCAGGGAAATCGCTAGCTGCATTCCCTTCTGTTCCTCGGCCCCCCACCATGGTCTCCCCCAGGGTCTCCCTCATACCTGCTGGACCCCTAACCATGGCTGGGTCCCGCTGGGTGTAGGAACTCCTTCCCTCCCCCAGCCGCCCCTCAGGGGTGCCAGTCCTGTAGGTCCGGCCTTTACTTTTCCTCCCCTTTCCCTCCCTCCCACTCCTTCAGGACCCGCGCGGCTGGAGGGGGCCTAGGTGGGCAGAGGATCAGGCCCTGGATCTCAGCAGGCTCCCGGGGGCCCAAGTGGGCCGGGGAAATCTGGCTGTGCTCCCTTTTGATCCTCCGCCCTCCTAGTGTTCCCCCAATTTCCCCCTTCAGGCGTGGGATCCCTTCCCCTCCCCCCAGCCACCCCTCAGGGGTGCCAGTCCCATCCCGACTCCACTTCTCCTCCCTCACTACCCACCACGGCCCACGTCCTACCTGGTCACTGGGGGTTCCTCCCATCCCCTTAGGTGTCCATGGTCCCCCACTGGTGCCTGGTAGGTGCCCTAGTTGTGCGGAGACATGAATTCCGCTATCTTGACTCCGCCCCCCAAAGGTGATTAATATTAAAACTAAGGGCAAGCACACACCAGCCATGCAAGGAGTGGGCCGCACTGTCCCCGCTGGGCAGAGGCTCCAGGAGGAGGTGCGTGGAGCAGTCTTGGGTCTTGGTCTGACTTCCGCTTCTCTGAGAGGTGACAAGCCCCTTTCTGGGGAACTCATGAGCAAGGTCACAAGTGAGTCTTGGAAAACACTGGGCTCTCCATGGTCGGGTGCCTGGCAAGACTGAGGTGTAGACCAGGCGCTGGACATGCAGCAGAAGTCCGGTCAGTGAGAGTTGTCTGCTCTGTCCTTTCTATATCCAAGCCCACCGTGGTCTACCTCCCGCTCTCAGGGAAAAGCTGGAAACTTCTGTGAGTGATATGTGTGTCCTCAGCAGAGCCTGAGGGGAGAGACCCTCATCAGCACATGGTCAAGACAAGCCAAGTACTGATGAGAAGCTGGCCCAAGTTCTCCTGGGCGTTCCGTCCTCGGGTTAAGAAGATGGCCTGATGGAAGGGGGGGTCTTGGTGATGACGGTCCCTATGCCAGGTCACACGGCTGCAGTGAGGCTCCGTTGCCCTCCACAGCTGCTGCAGGGCTGCCACCTTGGGATCACCTTTCACCATCCTCCAGGGGATTCCCTCCTCATATCTCGTGTTGGGTTTCCTTTATCTCTAGTCTTCCACTTTCTTGGTTACCTCTTTTGTTTTGAAGGAGCACATCCTTCAGTACCTTAAAAGGGGTGCTGGACAGATAAAACTTTAGACAACTTACTTGTCTGGAAATATCTTTCATACTTGTTGAGAACTTGTCTGGGTATAGAAGTGTTGAAGGCTTTGCTCTGTTGTTTTCCTGCTTCTAATGCTGGTTTGGGGAAGTCTACAGCCATTCTGCTTCCAATCCTTTGTGACCTCTTCTGTAACTGCTTCCCCCGGCCCCCTCTTATTCTCTGTGAAAGTTTGTAGAAACTTCCTTGTGTTCTGAAATTTCATGATTATGTGCCATGGTGCTGGTATGTTTTCATCTGCTGAGTTGGGTGCTAACTGGGCCCTTTCAGTCTGGGAGCACCTTTTAGCTGTAGGAAATTTTCTTGAATAATTTCATTAATTCTTTCTTTTCTGTTTTCTCAAAAAAATTTATTTATTTATTTATTTATTTTTGGCTGCATTGGGTCTTCATTGCTGTGCGCAGGCTTTTTCTAGTTGCGGCGAGCAGGGGCTACTCTTAGTTGCGGTGTGTAGACTTCTCATTGCGGTGGCTTCTCTTGTTGCGGAGCACGGGCTCTAGGCACGGGGGCTTCACTAGTTGTGGCACATGGGCTCTAGACCACAGGCTCAGTAGTTGTGGAGCATGGGCTTAGTTGCTCCACGGCACGTAGGATCTTCCCGGACAAGGGCTCGAACCCGTGTCCCCTGCATTGGCAGGTGGATTCTTAACAACTGCATCACCAGGGAAGTCCCTCTCCTTTCTTTTTGGAGCTTCTATTATATGGATGATACACCTCTGGTCTGGTCTTCCAATTTTCTTATCTTTTTTCCTGATGGTTCAAGTCTCTTGGTCTTACTGTTTTACTTTCTGGGAGATTTTTCAACTTTGTCTTCCTAATTCTTTCATTAAATTTTTTTATTTCTGCTGAAATGTTTTTAATTTCAAAGAACCCTTTTGATTGTTCTCATTTTGTTCTTGTTTGTTCAATATTTCCTTCTACCTCTCAGGGGTCACTAATGATAGGTTTCCTCAGCTTCCTAGGTAGTCTCTTTTTCCTCCATTTTCCTCGTTTTGATTCTTGTGCTGTATCTTGGTCTCCATCTATCTAGTCTGGGGCTAATCCCAGAGAGCTGGAGATCCTTGGCTGGCTGCTCCTGTGTAAAGTTGGGCAACAAAAGAGGTGACTGGGAGCTTGATGCAGGTAGTTGGGGGGACCATGACAGTAATATTGCCTTTTGGTCTTTGGTCAGATTCCTTAGAGAAGCCTCCTCCCAACTTCCTGCCTGAGGGGTAGATGACTGCCAACATTCTGGGAGTGGATTGTGGAAGTGGGCTAGTATCTCAGCATTCATTTCATTTTCCTGTTCTTAGCATGGTACCTGTGCTCTCAGCTACACCTGGTGCCTGCAGCCCAGAAACCTTCTTTTCCACCTTTTTGAGAGAGAATGAGCTTCCAGACCAATGCAGTGTTAGTTATTGGACTGTTACTGGGACACAGGGTGTGGGGAGGGGATTTGGCATTAGCCATCAACTAGTCCTTATTTCAATCCACCCATCATCCCACTTCCAGAGGTACTTGGTGCCTTTGGAGGATTCTGCAGTACAGACTGGAAGAGTTTTGGCCAGCTTCTCAGATACACTATGTCCATCGCCACGTGGCCACCTGCTTTCCAGCTCACAACAGCTCTGTTATTTTCTTCCTCTCCTTCTCCCCCTGTCCGTGTAGGCTTGTGATTAAAAAAAAAAATCATCCCTTTTCTAAAGTTGTAATGGGGTTCCAGGGAGGAGCAAAATTAGATGTATGTGTTAAATGCACCATTTTTACTCAAGGTCCCTCCTATGCTTGGATTTGTGTTTAGACACTGTATTCAGTTCCAAAATCTGTCTTTTCATGACACTCGTACCACTGTGATCTAATTAACGTTATTTTGTAGTGTCTTCTGAAAGTTTGAAAGGTAAATACCTCCTTGTTATTATTCCTTTTTAATATTTTTTTCTGGCTATTCTCTCATATGTCATCTTCCAGTTGAACTTCGGAATTATTCTGTTGGATTTTAACAGTTTTTTGATGGAGATTATGTTAAATTTATAGATTAATTTGGAGGACAATCAACCTGCAATCCAGGATAGTGTCACTGTGTCTCCAGTTACTGAGGTCTTCTTTTGTTTTGGGGGAGAGCTTTGACTATATTGTATTACTCTCTGTGTAGTCTTCATACATTCCTTATTTTTGTTTATACCTAGATATTTTGTGGGGTTTGTTCCTATAGTCCATAAGCCTCTTTTCCCATTCTCTTTCCTAGCCGGTCACTGTTATGTACAAGAAAGTATTGATCTTTGCATACTGATTCTATGTAAGATGAGAATTAACTATTTCTTGTAGGTCTGGTAAAACTCTTCTATAAAACCTTCTGGGCTTTTCTTTGACTGCTTTTTTCCATTTCTTCTAAGGTTTATTCAGGTTTTCTACTTGAGCCAACAGTTAGAGTGTATATTCTCTATTTAGTCTAGGCTTATTAGAACTGTGTTTTTAATTTCTGGTGTTTAGGGTTTGAGGGTCTTCCTTCTTGTTTTCTCTGATTTTGCTCTACGGTAGCGGCTGTGGACATGATTTTTGAGTTTCCTTTTTGTCCTAACGTACAGTCAAATTTGGAACTTGTTCTGCACGTGCTTGAACAGGACACATTTTCTGGTTGTTGGGCTTAAACATTAGGTTGCTTTAGTAATTCAAATCTTCTACAGTAATGCAAATCCTGCCTGATGTTTTATCTAATTCATCTGTCTTTTTCTGGAATAAATGTATTAAAATGCACATAGCACTGTGACTTTGCCTATTTCTCTTTGTATCAGGTTGAAGCTCTGTTAGGTGGGAAAAGTTCATATCTTTTATATCTTCTCAATGAATTGTTCATCAGTTTGTCCCCTTAATGTCTTGGATTATATTTTATCTCATGAATGTAGTTACGCCTGGTTTCTTTTTGTTGGCAATTACATGGTAACTCTCTCTTCACCACGTTTGTCTGAACCCCTCCTGGGTCATTTTGTTGTCGTTACACCTTATATAAGTAACTTACAGCAGGATTTTGTGCCAGCTCCTGCTCCTTTGCCAGCCACCTGACTTTTGCTCCTGCTGCCCACCCCCCTCCGCCGCCCCCAGCCTGGGCTTCCTGGCCCTGCTCTACCTGCCTCTCCTTCCAGCCCAGCTCCCAGCTCCCAAGGGCACCCCCCGCCTCCCCACTGCTGGCCCTGTGCTCCCTCCCATCATATCCCTGCACTGGCTCCTACCCCTCACAGCCCTGCGATTATCTGTGAGGCACCGAGGCATACAAGACCCTGGGCCCCTGTCTTCTGAGGGGCCCTCCACTCAAGTGGAGAAGACAGATAATGCCCAAGTAAGTTCACAAATGACATTCAAACTGAAAATGGTGGTATGTTCCATGAAGGAAGACACTGGGGGAAGGGAGAGCCTGTTTTAATTTATAATGAAATAAGGCAAGTTGCCCTAAAGAGGGGATATTTCAGCTGACACCTGGAGGATGAGAGGGAGGAAACCCAGTGAGGAATGAGGGGAAGATCATTCCATGGAGAGGGGACAGCAGCCTTTCCCATCACTGAGCAGTGGCGTCTCAAGCCTCCGTGCCCCTCCTCCCCTTGTCGGTGTGCAACTGGCCCTGAGCGGGGAGTCAGAGGGGGACCAACACATCTGAGTCCACTGCAGGAGGCAGTGGGTCCCTGGCACCAAGGGCTGCGGGTGTCCTTCCCTCTAGACCTTTTGGGGGTGCTTCTGCTGGACCGGATAGTGTTGCAGGAAGGGGGACCCCTTCCAGGGCCCGAGAGTGGGCTCTTGTCTAACACTCGGAAATGAATTGTCCAAGGAGACACACGTGCTGACAAAGCAAGAGACTTTATTGGGAAGGAGCAGACCGGTGGAGAGCAGCAGGGTGAGGGAACCCAGGAGAACTGCTCTGCTATGTGGCTCGCAGTCTCAGGTTTTACGGTGATGGAATTAGTTTCTGGGTTGTCTCTGGCCAATCATTCCGACTCAGGGTCCTTCCTGGTGGCCCACGCATCGCTCAGCCAAGATGGATTCCAGCGAGGAGGAATCTGAGAGGTTGGGAGGACATATGGACTGGCATCTCCTTTTGACCTTTCCCGAATTCTTCCAGTTGGTGGTGGCTTGTTAGTTCTGTGTTCCTTACCAGGACCTCCTGTCGTAAAACATCTCATGCAGGACTTCCCTGGTGGCACAGTGGTTGAGAGTCCGCCTGCCGATGCAGGGGACACAGGTTCGTGTCCCGGTCCGGGAAGATCCCACATGCCGTGGATCGGCTGGGCCCGTGAGCCACGGCCGCTGAGCCTGTGCGTCTGGAGCCTGTGCTCCGCAGCGGGAGAGGCCACAGCGGTGAGAGGCCCGCATACCGCAAAACAAACAAACAAACAAAAAAACGTCTCATGCAAATGGTTACCTGGCCAGTGTGGGCAGTTTTGGTCAGTGGTTCCCCTAACAGTAGGAAGGCTAAATTTCGGCAGGAGCAGCAGCAGCAGCACAAAGGACATCCTAGGAGAGGCCAGTGCAGCAAAGGCCTGGGCGTGGGATTTGCACAGGGACAGCAAACACCCAGGCACCCTTGAACCTACAGAGCCAGCCCTTGCTGCGTGATGCTCCCATGGCATTTACAGACTCAGGTCCCTGGGGTTTCTCTTCTCCGGAATAAACATGTTTGTTTCTATCAGTTTCAGTTTTCCCACACCATCCCTTGGTGCTGGTGAAGTACACAGGTCCCTCTGGGGCACATTAACAACTCTGGATGACATGACTTGGGCTGAGTTCCAGCCCCTTCTCTGTGGTGTGACCTGTCTGAGTCACTTAATCTTCCTGGCGTTCCTTGATGCTAAAACGGGGACAGTAATGAGGATAGTGCGGAGCCTCCCGTTTGCCGTGAGGATCAGATGGCTGCTGGACATAGTGGAGGTTTGTTACTGTGAGGGGCTGTGCACGGGCCCCACCCTGCCACCAGATGCAGGGGCAGCACGGCCCGGCAGGGGCGTGTGATCCAGGGGCTGTAGCTGCTGTGACCCACGTGCTCCCCCTGGCGGGCGGGCACTTCGGGACGCCCCGGATGCAATTCTGCTTCCCCTGTTCCGTCCTCTTTACAGACTGTTATTGACTCTTTGAGGAATTCTGTCCGACCCGCCGTAGAGACTCTAAGACGAGGGACAGCTTTTGGAAGCTTCCTGTTGTGTCATCCTTTGCCTGAGACATGAACTGTCCAGAAAGGTCTCCCCAGCACAGGGAGTGCCAGGAACTAAAACCCCTGCGGTTACCCATTGAGAAGATAGGGTCCTGCCATAGACACCTCTGCTCAGGGAAGCCTCGGCCTGCCGGGGTCCCGTCTCCTACCATCTACCATGGATCAGCCACCCAGGGGGGACCAGCGGCTTCTCCTTGTGGGGAGGCTGTGCGCAGAGGGCGATTGAGTCAGGAGCCAGGGCAGCATCGTCCTCCCACCTCAGCAGGAGATGGGCAGTGCCAACTGCTCGTTAGTGGGCCAGTTACAAGCATGCAAGAGCTCCAGGGGGAGGAGGGGAGGGTGACAGAGAGGTCTGAGGGACCAAGAGGAACTGAGGCCTTTAGACCAAGGAGGCAGCCCAGTGCAGGTGGACAGGCCCTGAAGGCCGGGATTGGTTTCAGGGAATCACTAGGCAGCCAGCTGAGAACCCGAGCGGGACTCAGCCTGAGGGATAGGCCCGCTAGAACCAGAGTGTGGTTGGGATCTCTGCGTGGCCTAGCCTTTAGGATCGGGCCCATTGTAGGGAAACTCAGGAGACATCCAAGAATGACAAGGTGGAATGACAGCCTGGCTGCTGGGTCCCATCAACACTCATGTGGCCCCAGGTCTGGGCGCCTGGCAGACCCTGCTGACCTTGGAGCTGTTCCCTACGTCCTGCCAGGCCTGAGCAGGGCTGGGGCTTCCAGGGACCCGACTGTAGGGTGGGGCTGTCACCTTCGAGGTACCCCGAGCGGCCCCGTCTTCCTCCCTTCATCTGCACTTTACTTTGGATTTGGGCACATCTCTACAGGGGCTGGGCCTTGGGGGGTGTTCTAGAACATAATGTCCAAGTTACCCTCTAAAATTATCATGATCGAGATAATAATGATAACAATAATTATGCTTGTGGTGAAATTAACATTTCTAATGCATTCTTAGAAAACATTGCTGTTTTTAATGGGCTTGTAACATACAATTTATTTAAAAACTGAGCTTGCGGGCTTCCCTGGTGGTGCAGTGGTTGAGAGTCCGCCTGCCGATGCAGGGGACACGGGTTCGTGCCCCGGTCCGGGAGGATCCCACATGCCGCGGAGCGGCTGGGCCCGTGAGCCACGGCCGCTGAGCCTGCGCGTCCGGAGCCTGTGCTCCTCATCGGGAGAGGCCACAACAGTGAGAGGCCCGCGTACTGCAAAAAAAAAAACAAAACACAAAAAAAACAAAACAAAACAAAAACTGAGCTTGCTCAGCAGAAGCAGCTACAAGATGTACCCGAGCCAGCCCTGGCCTGATGGCAGCCCCATTTCCTCCCTCAGAAAATGTCAAGAGGAGCCACTGCACGGTGACTTCTTGGGTTAGGGTTGGGGGCACACTCTGATGCCTTCAGAGGTTAAGTGGGCAGCAAGGGCGGCAGGCCAGGCGGCAGGCCCCTGTGTCCTGTTTCCAGGCATGGCCGTCACTCCACAGCACAGTGTAAACTCCCCTCCCCCTCTACAGTGACTCCATTTCTTAATTTCTCAGACAAGCTGGCTATTCTAGGTTTTAACATGAATCTCCAAATTTTGAAATACCGTCAACCAAATAAGGTATTTAAAAAACACCACATGGCCCTAACAGGCACCCCCATGGTCTGGTTTTGCTCAGGGGCCACCTGTCAGTGACCCCTGGCTTGACAGGGGCAGAGGGTAACATGCAGCCTCTTCCCTCGGAAGAGTTTTTTTTATGGAAATTACCATCTTTCTGCTTCCCAAGGTGGTTCTGAAGGTGAGCTGTCCCTGCTTGTTGAAAATGCAAAGAAATAAATGTGTAAAAATAGAGTAGCAATTCCTCAAACCCACTGTCAGGTTTAAGTAGCTGACGTCTCCCCTGGGAGCAGCAAGGATGGCCCTGAATCATCTCCAGATAGCCCAGCAGAAGGATGAGCTCTGCACTAGCGCTCTCCCTGGAGCAGCCCTGGGCAGTGCCTGCCGTGTGCATGTGTGTGCATGTGTGTGGAGTGTGTGTGTGCCTGTGCATACTGGGGGAACATGGGGGACTACAGGGCTGGGGCGGGGGCACAAGGACCCCAGGAGGTAAGGAATGCCAGCAGACGCTCAGCCCTGGCACTAGCCCATTCCTCTTTTCTGTGCAGCCCTTCCCCCTCTGCTGCTCCTTCACCTCCACTTTTCCTTCCATAACCAGGTTGCAGGTTTGTGCCTGAAACCTAACAGACAGCAGGTGTAAAGAAGAGAGCTTCTGGCTGGCTGGGGGACTCTCTCAGTCTTCCGGTCTGTAAAATGGAGGCAATAAGGCACATCAAAGAGGCCTGTTGTCAGCACTGGATGAGGAGACATACTCGGAGGGCCTGGCTGCCTCTCTGTGCCTCCAGAGGAGGCCGTGGAAAAGAGCTTAGGGGACAAGTGAGAAGAATTGTTCTGGAAGACTCTTTGGTGATGTCATGATAACCTGAGGTCCTAGGTCCTTCCCAGGGCAAGAGTCTCTGAGACACACCTGTTCCTCCCCCCACGAGGAGTGCCAAGGAGGGGCAGGACCCTGGGGTCAAGGACCTGGCGTGGGCACAGAGACCAGTGCAGGGTAGTGAGGGGCTTCCAGAGGCTTTGGCACTGAGACTAATTGGACAGTGTGGTCTGTGGCTGCCAGCAATGCTGAAGGTCAGCCTGGCCAGCTCAGCTGCAATCCTGAGAGGTAGGGGCCAGGTCTCTGGTCCAAGGTGGGCTCCAGACCCAGTGGGAAAGTAGAAGGGGATTGAGACAGATGCTGCAGCTCTGCAGATGGTACAATGACATCCTGGGGTCCTGGGCCTGATGCGATCCAGCCCCTGGCCCGCTCAGCTGCGGCCCCTAAGGCCCCATGTCCCAAATGGTCTGCCCCGCTCTGAGCCAGGTGTTTAGCCTGTGGGGGATGGAGTGAGCCCCTGCCTGGCAGACTGTGGGGGAGTTGTCACAAGAGGGGCTCATCCTGATTCCTGCATGATTCAGTCAGGCAACCTTTCATTTCTTTGGCAGTTGGCATCAGGGACAGGCACAGTTCTGGGGTCGGGGGTCACCCACGGCCTGGCCCCAACCCAGGAGTTGAGTGGGCAGGCCTGGCACAGAGATGAGGGACCTAGCTCCAGCCAGGGAGTGAGCAGAAAGTTCCAGAAGGGGAGCTGTCTGAAAAGACACTGTGAAACACATACCACCTGGGCTGGGCCTCAGTTTCCCCAGTTATAAATGGGGAGACCAGCTCTTTGCACTGAGTGGCCCTTTGGGAGTGTGCAAGTGTGTGAATGGATGAAAAGAGTCCACCCTGCCCATCCAGCTTCCCACCCTCTCTGTTCATTGCTGGGTGCCGAACCTGGCCTCTGTGATGGCCGAGCTGTGGGTTTGCATGCCGCCGGGTCTGAGCTGACTTGGCCCGTCACTGCTGCCCTCTCTGAACCTCAGTTTGCTCTTCTGTGAAATGGGGACAGAAATGCCCTCGGTTAGGGTGCTGTGATGATGACAAGCTGATGGCCAAGCTGGCACCTGGCAGGTGCCGAGTTGCATCTGAGTGGGGTTTTGTCCCGCTGCGGTGTCCCTGGTGAGCCTTGGCTGCTGCTACAGGCTGTGTCCTCTCTCCTTCCAGGGATCTCCCCGGGCAGCCTGGACAGCCTCAGCCGTGCCCTGGGCATCCTGGAGGAGCGAGTCAACAGCTCCAGGCAGAGGGTGCGCAGGCATGCTGCCGACGACGACTACAACATCGAGGTCCTGCTGGGGGTGGACGACTCTGTGGTCCAGTTCCACGGAAAGGAGCATGTGCAGAAGTACCTGCTCACCCTCATGAACATCGTGAGTGGGGGTCGGGGGCAGGGGCAGGGCACTGGGCGTGGGGCTGGGAGGCGAGGGTAGCAGGTGGGCCAGGGCAGCTGTGCTTGCCACGGTTTCCCGGTGGAGCTGGGGGTGAGTGACATGGTCACAGGGAGGCCGTCTGGGTCTCCAGGTGAGACAAGGTGACCCTCCCATCGATTCTGTTGAACCTCAGTTTTCTCCTCTGCAAAGGGTGGGTGGAGGGGGGTGGTTCTGACTTGGCAAGGCGGTTGACATGCTAAGGCAGCTTTCTAGAAACTCGTCATTTGTGTACCAGTTTTCTTAATTTTTCATCGTACCCACATGGTATAGGCTGTGTATTTTCCTGTAAATCAATTGACTTTTTTTAAAACTTAAAATTATTTACAAAGGCAACCTCGCTGTATTGTAAAGGTAACCTAGAAGTAAAATGTAAAGCGATGTTATTCAAATCCAGCTAGACAGTCCTACTTTCTACTGGGTCTGCACCACAGCCCACTATGTTCAAATGGGAGATTAGTGTGTCTTAGAGAGGAGGACAGACAGACCGACACCCATCCGAGGTTTCTCCTTGAGGTAGTTAGAGGAAGTGAAGGTGGAAGAGAGCATCCGTTTCTCCCTGTGAGACTGGGCTCCTTAACTGGGTGACTGGGTGCCACCTAAGCCTCCTGTGGCACCACGGGACACCTGCCCTGTCTACCCAATCCTGAGAGATTAAGCTGTTACCCCTCCCCTCATTCCAGCCCCTTCCACCCCAGGAGGTATAGGATGCTGACCTTGTAGAAAATGTAGTTCCTGCCTCTGCCTAGGGTGGTGTGGAGGTCCTGCCCCTCACTGCCTGGTGCCTCAGTTGAGCCCTGCTGGGATAATAGTAGGGGTTGGAGGGAGATGCAGTGGGCCTGCAACCAGGACACGCTGTGGGCCGAGCATTGTGGGAGGAGTGGATTTGTGGAAGGAAGCCTGGGCTTGTAGGGGGCTGGAGGTGGGCAGGGAAGCCCAGGGGATAGGGGGCTCTACAGCAGCAGGGCTGCTCCCCAGCCTGTCAGTGAACTGGGTCCTCCAGAGGTCCAGCTGGTGGCGAGCAGTGAGGGGTAGGACATCTACTCCTGGCCTGGTTCTCAGCTCTATTTCCTGGGTCATGGTGAGCCCCTGGGAATTCAGCTGGTCCTTGGGCAAGACCTCCCAGAGCCCTAGTGAAGAGATAGGTCAGGGCAAGAAGGAGGATATGAATGAGCCGGTCACTGGACCAGGAGTAAACCCCTGCCTGCCGGTCTGTCTTCCTCTCCACCTGCCTTAGGTAAGTCCTTGACCCTCTGGAATGCAGCCATCTCATCTGCAAAGCAGGGCCAAAGTCTGTTTGCAGATGTTATTTTTTTTTGGAGAGTGTTGTCACACTTAATCTCACTTATTTTTGAAAAGTACCTTTAATATAATAATAGTAATAATAATACCATGATGGCTACAAATATTGAGCTCTTAATATGTGACTCTGTGTGCCAGGCTTGTGCTAGTCACTTATCATGCATTACCTTTGGAACTCTTCACACTAACTTTATAAAATTGGTAGATATAAAATCTTGTCTGCCTTCAAAATATATGTCTTTCCCCAAGTATTATACTGCCCTCCAACCCAGTGGACAAAAGGACTGGTTTTGGAATTCGAGAGTCCTGAATCCTGGTAAAGGAAAACTACTTGTTTCTTCACACTGGAATTAGCCTACACCCCACAGAGTAAGAGCTCCGTCTCATAAGATGGGCCCCACTTCAAATGCCGAGCTCAACCCCCAGGTTGTCAGCTGTGCTTCTTACCAACCAGCTCCTCAGGTTCAATCATTTGCTAGAACAGTTCACAGAACTCAGGAAACCACTTTACTTACTATCGTCGGTTTATTAGAAAGCACACAACTGAGGAACAGCCAAATGGAAGACTGCACAGGGCAAGGCATGGGGAAGGTGCGTGGAGCTTCCGTGGCCTCTCTGGATGCACCACCATCCCAGAACTCGATGTGTTCACCAAGCTGGAAGCTTTCTGGACTTCATTGTTCAGGGATTTTATGGAGGTTTTATCTTGCAGGCATGGTTGGGGAAATCCCTGGCCGTGGGTGATTGAACTCAATCCCCAGCTTTTCTCTCCTCCCTGAAAGTTGGGGGTGGGGCTGAAAGTTCCAACTCTCTCATCACACAGTTGGTTCCTCTGGCTACCAGCCCCCATCCTGAACTATCTAGGGGCCCACCAAGAATCGCTTCATTAACATAAACTCAGGTAAGGTTGAAAGGGGCACATTATGAATAACTAAAGATGCTCCTCTCACCCCCATCGTTAAGGAAACGACAAGTGTTTTAGGAGGTCTGTGCCAGGAATGAGGGGCCGAGACCAGATATATATTTCTTATTATTTTGCACCTGGGTTACCCCTGCCCCCACCACTACCAGGTATGTCACTGAGAACGGGCTTCAGTCTTCTAAGCCTTGGTTTTCTCATCTTTAAAATGGGCAATAATTTTCACCTGGAGTTGTCGGTGAGGATTAAATGAAATGATGAAGGTGAACGTGTTTTACAGTCTCTAAATAAATGTGGTTTTGCTATTGTGACGATGACAATATTTAGTTTAGCGACAGCAGGTTTAGAATTATTCTTGACAAGTACGGCAAAGGACTCTGAGTGTTTTCCTGAGGCTGGTGGATCAAATCCGCCTTTTCCCTGGTGTGGAGGGTCCCTCTGTCGCGCACACCTTATGCCCATGAGCTGGCAGGAGGAAGTCTAGAGCTTTGTCTTGGTTTTGCCAGTTAACTTCAATTTGTTCATTTACATCCCCGTGATCCAACTGTACCTCAATTTTGGATAAGGGTGTGGTTCGCTTAGTTTCTTGAAAAGCATGAGAAATATAAAAATTCTTAAATTGAAACAAATTTGATCATAACAGAAAGGGATTTTAGGAGATGAATCGGAGGAGCTGAGAAAGAATACTTGGGCCGTGTCTTTTTTCCCCTGCTGCATCCTGCAAATGGTGCTTGTTCCAGGCACAGTGGCTGGTCCTGCAGAGGCAGAGGACCTGGTGGACACTCCTGGGCTCAGGGAGACACGACAGTGGGGGGGTATCTGTACCTCCAACCTGAGCTCCCACCGTAAGAGTGCAGTGTGGTTGAGGGAGATGAGGCCCCCTGCTTGGATCCTGTGTTGCCTTGACAATACCCTCTAAGGCTCAGTGTCTTCATCCAGGGTACGTGCATGCCCTGGGAAGAGTCCCTGGGGATGATCTAAGGCACGTGAGCCCTTTGGTGGTCTTGGGGAGGACGGGGATTGAGAAGGCAGGAATATTTGAGAAAAGATGAGCTTCTTTAGCAGTGCTGTCCAATAGAACTTTCTGCATTGCTAGAAATGCTCTAATTCTGCGTGTCCAATACAATAGCCACTAGCTACCCTGACCCTTGAGTGCTTGAAATGTGGCGTGTAATTGAAGAACTGAAATTTTAATTTAATCACGTTCCAATAGAATTTTTGTTTTAATTTTTAAAAAATTTTAATTATGAAAAAAAATATAAAATTTACCATCTTCACTGTTTACAAGGGAGCAGTTCAGTGTCATTAAGTATACTCACATTATTATGCAACCATCACCACTACCCATCTCCAGAACTCTCTTCATCTTACAAAACTGACACTCTGTACCCGTTAAAAAATAACTCCCATTGCCCCTCTCCCCAGCCCTTGGGAAGCACCATTCTGCTTTCTGCCTGCTGTGCCCTTCCTCTGAACTTGACCAGCACATGGCACTAAATGGCAGTGTGGGTGGCCCTGGCTGTGGGGGCCTTTAGACCCGGTAGGTGCTGGCGCACCTGAAGCTGCAGCCAGAGCCCCATGTGACCCTACAAGGCCTGGCCAGGGTAGGGCTCCCTCTTCTTGTAAGCGCACAGCTGGTCTTGGGGCTTCCCAGCATTTGAAGCCAAAGCAGCAGCGTGCAGGACAGATGTGGCGGCAGCCGGCCCAGACTGTGCTCCAAGTGAGGCATTTGGTCAGCAGTGAGGACAGCCAGGACCAGGATGGAAGTATTTCCAGCTCCTAAGGCTGGGGGCCAGCCCTGGGCGGACAGTCTGTCCCCTGAGGGAGGTCACAGAGGCCCTGGGAGGAGGGTCTGGTGGGGGTCCCGATGGCAAAAGACCTGGGGAATGTGGGCTCCAAGGAGCAGCAGAGGCCAAAGTGTCGGGCCAGGTGTCGGCGTGGCTCAGCCCTGGCAGCTCTAAGCCAGCTTGGTCTCCCTCATCATTCAGTTATTCTGCTTGCAGGACTCCCTTTGGGGTCTCTTTGTGGCAGACCCTGGGCTGGGACGTGGGTCCTGGTGTGACAGCGACATTTCAGGTTCATCAAATATCCACATGCTCCCCTACCTTCCATTTCTCAGCCTCCCTTGCACCTCGTTTATGGGGCTGTGTGGCTAGTTCTAGCTAACGGCCTGTGTGGAAGGAAATGACGTAGGTCACCTCTTGGCCAAGGCAGCTGAGAGCCAGTGTATCCACTCCCTCTCTCTCTGTCCTGCCACAGTGACCTTGGAAGTCACATGTCCCAGTAGCTGCAGCCACAAAATGGGGCAGGGCCGCCCAACCTGCATAAGCCTGTGATGTGTGCAAGGAAACACACACCAGCCTTTACTGTATTAAGCCACTGAAATGTGGTAGATTCGCTGTTAACTGCAACACAGCCCATCCTGCTCTAATACACACAGCTCCTGTCCATACAGTACGGTCAGCAAGTGTTTACTGGGCATCAACTCTATGTCAGCCATGAAGTAGGGCCAATGTGGGGAACAAGGGGCCCAAGTAAGAGGGGAAGTTGGAGGCAAGGAAGGCCAGTCAATGGAGGGACTTGGATGTGACTCCAAGGGCAGTAGGAAATTGCTTGAGGTGCTACTTCCTTCCAACATTAATGGGCAAGACATTTAATGCACTTTTTTCATAGGAAAATGGGAATTAATCCACCCCTCTTTCCACCTCAGACTCTCGAGGGTCAGAAGGGTTGGAAATATTTGCTGAGCATTTCGAGAGAGCCACCTGGATGTAGAAAGGGTCTCATGGCGTTCAGAACCCTCCCACAACTCCATTCAAGCACCTCTTTTGAGGTCCAGTTTCCTTCTTTTCTTCCTCAAATCTAGAAAAGTAACATTCTTTGTTTATTAAAATATGCTATATTTAACATGTACCATACACTATTTATGATGGAAAACTAGAATATATTCATATAGGTTTGTGGACGTTTTCTCCTATCACTTATTGCCTAGTACTTCATTTTAATGATGGCATAACATTGCACCACGTGACTGTAGCATACTTTTTAGGTAATTGATTATTTATATGACTCATGTAACAAAATTTTTTTCCCTTTTAGATGTTAGTTTGGCCACTAATAGTAATTAATATCATTATAGCTGAAACTATTACTCATCCTTTACTATTTCCTTCAACTAAGTTCCTAAAAGTACAATTCTTGGTCCACATTTATGTGCAGTCTAAAGCTTTCTTTGTCAGAAAGCTTTCTGTTCATTTTCACCTATTCATGTTCCATTGAGTAAATGCCCATCTCCTCACCTCTTCACACCGCCAAATCCTTTTTAGCTTTGGCAGTTGGATAGCTACAACAGGGATATACTTTTGTTGTAAGTTGTAGGTATTTGATGGTGAGGAGGTCCCATTTAAAAAAATATATATATTTTTTTAAACAGTGATCATCTTATATTTTTATGGTTGACCTATTCATGTTCTTTATTCCACTGGGACTTTAGCTTCTTTTGTGTTAATCTGAAGAACTGTTATATTAAAATAGGTTAATTTTTTGTCTGATGTTTGTGTGGGAAATGTTTTCCCCAGTTTTGTTGTTTGCCTTTTGTTTTATTTTGTTTGGGGTTGGTTTGTTGATGGCTTACATTTTTGTGTGTAGTCATGTCCTGAAATCTTTTTCTCCCTGGCTTTTCCCTTGGGGGCTGTCTTTGGCATTTCATGCCCTCTCCAGAAGTTAATCTTCTGGAGTTTCTTTCTGGTTGCCCCCAACAGTGACTCCCACGGCCTGTTGTCAGCAGCATCATTTTCCAAACCCCAGCCCTCACTGACCACCTGACCATTCTTGCTGTGCATTCAGCTGTGGCAACACCACACCCAGAATGTCTCCTGGGTACAAAGCTCCCGGGGCCAAGTGCAAATTGAAAATGTGGTTCTCTTATTCAAAGAGCAGGAAAAAGTGTCATAAAAGGTACCTATACAAAGCCTTTTCCTTTCGTATACAGTCTTTCAACTTGTCAAGATTTTAAAATTTTCTATTTATTATCGCTCTAAGCGAAGAAAAATTAGGATTTTTAATTATAATCATGCATTTTACCATTCATCTTTATATTGTACAAGGCCTGTTTTAAATGCAGATATTAGAACATTTAACGAGCATGGGGAAGTCACCAAAATTAAACAGATTTGTACTTTATGGCTTGTGCCCGAAGGGTGCCACAGGCTGACCAGAAGTTCAGAGAAAGCACCAACCAGACTTAAGAAGGTTGGGAGGAGGAAGACAGGCCCCCCCAGGATTGGAGCCATGAGGGAGCACTCCCTGAGGGCCCCCGGTCCTGGCCAGCGATGCAGGGTGTGCCCCCGGGGCCTGACAGCTGCCTGTCCTGTCTCCTGACAGCTGCCACTGAAAGAACACAGGGCATCTCCCCTTCCCACAGGCCGACCGCCCCAACCCAGGTTGTGCCCTGCCCCAAGATGCCCCAGGACACATGTGTCCACCTGACCCTCCCTGCACCTGCATGCAGGCCCCTGCAGTGGTCACTGAGTGGGAAGTAGGAAGCCAGGAGCCTGTCCTGTGGAAGAGGGACCACGTGTGAGCCAAGGCTTCCCTGTCCCAGCGGATTTCACTCGCAAAACACAAATTCAAAGGTAAAATGATGAATTTCAAGATGGTAACCCCAGAGCGTTAAGCCCAAGTGCAGAGCCCTCCTGGGCGTGGGCCCTGGTCACTCGCCCCTGAACCCAGGACCCTGAGCCTGTGCTTCCTGCCTCAGGCCCCATTCTTATGGCCCATCCCCATCCTCTACTCGTCCGGAGGGTCAGCTCAAATCTACCACCGCTCTCGGCTCCCTGCCCAGATGAAGAAAGCTGGTGCCTTCTGAGCACTGAGGCCAGGCTGTGGGCTGAGGCCTCATCCCCTGGGGCCCCCTGCACTGATTTTTACCTCTCGTACACCATAGCCTTGAGCTTGCTGGCAAACCCAGGATGAAGCCCTGTGTCCTGGGCCCAGGGTCCTTTAACCGGGCCAGAGAGGCTGGGACCCCTTGGGGAAGGCTGCCAGAGAGCCTCATCCACATGTTTGAGGGAGGAGGGGTCTCGATCCCACCACCAGTAGGCTGTGAGGATGGAGTGGGGAGCACTGGCAGATGTGCGGCCCCTCCAACCATGCTGGCTCCTCCAGGGCCCCTGTCCCACACTGCTGCTGGGTCCCGCCTTGGTCCCCTACTTAGGTGTGCCTTTTCGGCGCCGGCCTCCCCCTGCTGCCATCCCGTTCCTCCTCGTCCTGAGTCTTCAACTCTGGCTCATCTTCTGACCTTCACCAGGCTCAGCCCTGAGGACAAGGAACTCGCCTGTGCCCGGGCCCCCTCTGCACTGGGAACTGCGGTCCTGTTGACCCCTCTTCCTTGGAAACGGGCTTCCTGCCTTGCCTGGAGCTCCCAGGCTGGGAGGCAGTCAACACTCCTGAAGGTGCCTGCTGCTGACTCTGGTGCCAGCCCTTGAGCTAGTCTGTGCTTTCAAACTCAGTGCTGTGGCAGTGCGAGCCTGGCACACCAAGGAGCCATGCGGTGACGCAGCCCTCATGTTCGCGGTAACCTCCAGTTACCTTGTCAGGCATGGACAGTGGGTCTTCTCTGGGCTCAGGTGAATGGGAGGCCAGGGAGGAAAGCCTTCGGGGAAGACTCGAGAGCCATTATTAAAGTAATATGTTTACAAATGCACTTTTAAAAGTAAAACCTATTCATGCCAAGACTTCAAGAAATATAAAACTTAGGCACAAGACTAGTGCTTCCTATATGGCTTATAGCATTTATTAACTAAAGCATTAATTTCAGTCCTACTCTTCCCTGAGCAACCAAAGGCCTTGGTGGTTGCTCGGGCTCTCAGGATCCATAGAGAACTAGCACTGCTGCCTGACTGAGCTGCTGGTCTGCCTGCACTCCTTCTAGATGCGAGACAAGCCAGTGTGTTGGGTGATGACCTGCCCCAGAACACGGCTCTTTGCTCCTGGGAGCACGTCCTCTCAGGAGGCCTGCCAGAGGCTGCTGAGGCCACGGTACAGATGTGAGGTGTCTCCCCCTAAAGTGCCACTTTTTCCGAATGGCAAGCATTTTAAAACATCCATTTTATATGAAAGTAAACTGGGACATATTACTGAGTTAAAGCAAAATTCGCCTGAATTTTTCAAGATAAACTGGAGCATCTAAAGTAGGGTTGCCAAAACTATAGCCCAAATCCGGCCCATCATCTGTTTTTGAAAATAAAGTTTTATTGGGACGTGGCTGTGCCATTCATTTATGAATTGTCTATGGCTGCTTTTGTACTACAATGGTGGAGCTGAGTAGTTGGGACAGAGACCATACGGCCCACAAAGCCACTCTCTGGCTCTCAAGAAGTATTCGCTCTCAGAGTATAAAGAAATCTTCTACTTGCTTAGGGCCCACCTTGAGCTGTGGCCCCAGCACTTTATAGTTGCATTTGCCTCCCACTGTTGTCCGTGCACACGGGCATACGTGTTAGGGAAGCATTGGGCGTAGAATGAGGACCAGCTTTGGAGTCAGAAGCAGTTGCATCCTAATCCTGGCTTTTACCTACCTGGCAAAGTTCCTGCCTTGCCCTGAACTTGGTTTCTTCATCTTTACACCTCCCACACACTCCGATCCATAAAGACTGGCACACTCACGGACAAGAGGTACCCCCCGGACACAAGCTCCCTCTCTCCCTCTTCGGGCCTCTGAGCCCCTGCAGCTAGAGCAACCCTTTCTTGCTGGCCATTGCAGGAACCTCACACTTGAGCTGAGCTCCACCCTCTGCCTGCTCAGACCCCAGCCCACCCCCACCGCAGCTTTGCCAGCTGAATGGGTCTGTGAGGTCACTTTGGGGATTCTTTTTAAAGCAACTGAGTGAGCATTTTAAAACTACATAGTAGGAGGAGCAAGATTTCTGGGCCAGCAGAGCTGCTCCTCCCACCTGGGCTAATTGCTCATATTCTGGAAGAATTCCTGCCTGCCCACCCCCACCCCAAGCATCTCTTCTGTCAGGGACAGTCACACTCCTTAGGCTCATGGAGAACATGGGATCCAAAGGGGTTTCTGAGCTTTCAGAGCCGAGGCCATACCCTTTGACCCTTCCTAGTGTGGGATCAGTCCTCTGTACAGTATGTTCTTAAACATTTTTTGTTGAATGATTTCTGTCTGTGCCAGGATTCAGATATTTTCCCTCTTTTCTTTTCTAATTTAATCCAGAAATTGGCCTGGGCTCACCAAAGCCTTGCCAGGATTTGCAAACAATCAGAGGCACATGGGCTCCAGTTCTCATCAACTTCCAGGAATGCTGGGGACACGTGGTGATGGTGGGGAAGGCAGCGACAGGACAGGAATGTTTTCTGCTGTCTTGGGGGTGATCTCGTGAACTGGCCACAGAGCTGCAAACCCGCCAGGGGGAAAGCATAGACCCAAGTCCCATTCACGTGTCTCTGGCTCTGGTTCTTGGGGAAGAGAAAAACATCTCTGAAACTGGACACTAAAACTTGGTTCCCTTAAGCTGAAGGGAAGCAAGCAGCGCTCCCGGGGCAAGAGGGACACATGTGGGTTTGGGCCTGGCCGTAGCAAAGGATGTGAGGATGGGGAGAAGACGTTCCCACTGTCACACGGCAGCTCCCCAGGCCCCAGGGTCTGCTGGTGCTGTGGCCACAGCCGGACGTTCCTGGCACTGTTCCTGTTCCTCATGCTTGTCCCGCTGGCCTGAGAGCATGGCCCTGTGTGCCACCAGGAAGTATGACTGTCAGGGCCAGCAGTGTGTGAGGCTGATACAGTACTTAGAAGAAGGCAGCGCTCTCAGATGCTGACAGGAGCCAGGCAGGAGGCCTAATCAGGGTGTCCAGGCTGTGGACAATAGGGAGTGGTGGGGACTGGGGCGACAGGAGAGGCGACACCTCTGGAGATCCCCTCCTGGGTTCCACTCACTTGTGGTCATTTAGGAATCAACAGACAGACTCTTGTGAGCGCCCCAGCCCACCCCGCCGAGAAGCTGGAAATCCCACTTTTACAGGAAATCTAATTACTTTTCAACATTGGCAACAAATTGAAATTAAGACCTGACACTGCACTAGTGAATCAGAACGTGACTGGCCGGTCAGCGGGTGGATTGTTCCTTCAGGCCTAGAAGAAAGGAAGCGACTGCCCGCCCTGCCCTGCTGTATGCCGTGATGGGGGATAATTAGTGCCACCGCCTAGGGCTGTTTAGAGCATGGCTTGAGTTAAACACCAGAAAAGTGCTCAGTGGCTCTCTGGGCACATGGAGAGCATGCCTCAGGTGTGAGCTCTCCCCGGTCATGTATTTGCTCCTTGGGCGCTCTCAGAACCCTGGTCTACATGGGCCCCACTCTGGGCACTGGGGTGCAGAAGCAGGCACTCATGTCCCTATGCTCAGAGAGATGGGAACACGGGAGGGGTGGGGAGCAGGGCAAGGAATCCGTAATTTCATCCTGGTTAATATGCCTGCTGATCATGCAAGTACCACAGGGTCACAGGGAAGGATGCCTCAGATGAGGGCCCCTTGTGCTGCCCCTAATGCAGAGGCAGAGTTGACCGGGAGGGGAGCATGGTGTAAAGGCTCAGCGGCATCTCCACATCACAGTGCAAGGTTGGGCCCGACTGGACTGTAGGGTGCTTGGGGAGAGCAGGAATGAGGTTGGCAAAGCCTTCTGTGCCAGGCTAAGGGGCTCGCGATCCACCAACATACTGTCAGGGGAGTCATGAGTTTGCTTTAGGGTCTAAAGAGACAGAAACATCTCTCTTAGGGAGTTTGGGGTTCATGCCTTTTACTATTGGAAATGCCTCTCCCTATGGCCTAAGAGGCTGAGTTTTCACACATGCTGGCCCCAGGCAAGGAGGCACTTATATGACGGCTCTACGTTGCCCCAGTGGCCCTGTGAGGTTCCCTTTTCTAGGGAAGGTCACTGAGGCTCAGAGAGGCTGGGTGGCACAGGTAGGGTGTGGAAGATGAGATTCCCATACCTGTGTGGCCTGGGTGCCAGTCCTCTCCCCGCTGCCCACAGCCCCGACTGTCTTTTCCATCTATGACTCTTCTAGCTTTTCCCCTTGGCTTCTTCATCCGTTGTGTCTTCCTGTTCTCTCTAGGGTTTGCTCACCTACCCACCCACTCATTCACTTAGTGCACGTCTCTAGAACACCTGCTGTGTGCCAGACAACAGTTCTAGGTGCTGAGAATGTCGTGCTAGCAGGCCTGAGGCCCTGCCTGCAGGAAGTCACATTCCACTGGGGACGGGGGTGGACAGTAGATGGCCCCTCCTCCCAGGGATGGTGATGCGGGCAGAGAACGTTCTGATGGGGGGAGCCGAGGCCTGTCCTCACCTCTGCCTCATCTTCCCTGAAGTGTGCAGCACTCTCCTGCCCCCTGGACTCCCCTACACCCCCCTCCCCACTCTGGGAGGCCCCCTGATAGCTGATGAGGGAAGCCTCAGAGCAGCCTGTCCTTGGCCTCCCTGGGGGAGCTGGCAGTTGTCCAAGCAGGAGTGAGAGTCCCCCCGAACGAGGAGGGCCGGGTAGTGTCACTCCTTGGTGACAGCTCTGGGCAGCTGCAGAGCTTGTCTTCTGCAAGCTCCAGCAAGGAGGTGACAGCCGAGCCAGAAGAGCAGAGAGCACCACTTCCCGTCTGGCTGTCCCTCCCATCCAGGTTCCTCCTTGGCTGCCCCCTGTGCTGCAGGAATTGTAGCTGAGTGACACTTGAGTTCTCCTCCACTGCCCAGGGGGCCCTTTGTTGGCATGTCTCAGGGGGGTTAGGGGTTCACACAAAGACGCCAGAAATTTAATGTCAGATTCAGAGGGTCTGCTTACCTGGTTTTGCATGTTCAGCACCTGGCGAAGAGCCAGGCACAGAGTAGGTGCTGAGGAAATGTCTGGTGAATGAACGAATCAATGAGTACATGAATTCTCATAGAGTGACTGTGGTCCCACCGACTCCCATAAAAAATAGGCTCTTCTGGGACCTCCCTGGTGGCCCAGTGTGTAAGCCTCCGTGCTCCCAATGCAGGCGGCCCGGGTTCAGTCTCCGGTCAGGGGACTAGATCCCACGTGCATGCTGCAACTAAGAGCCCACATGCTGCAACTAAAAGATCCCGCGTGCTGCAACTCAGACCCAATGCAGCCAAAATAATAAATAAATAAATAAATAAATAGTTTTTTAAAAAATAGGCTTTTTCTGTCCATGGAAAAGAAGTGCCAGGAGCATAAGTGTTCTCGTCCTTTCTTCCTTGATGCTCAAGGCTGTTTGTCTCCAGCATCTATGGTGGAAGTTTGAATCACCAGGTCGTAGGAATGTACAGTTTTAATTTCAGCAGATTTGCTAAATTGCTCCCCAGAGCCTTTGCCCTGGTTCCCACGCATGCTCACGTGGGTGAATCTCCCAGTTTCTCTGAGCCTCTGTTCCCCAGTAGGTAAACGGGGGTAGTAATGCTCCCTGGCAGGGTGCAGGAGGTGAAAGGTCGTGCCGTGAGGAGGCACCTGGCACAGGTCTGGGAGGGTCAGAGCTGACCAGCGAGGTGCAGCTGTTGTTCCTTCATCCACGACGTCTGCCAAACCAGCCCAGCTCTTGTCCTCGAGAAGCTTGGCTCTCCTGGGGACACACTGGCTTGCCTTAGTGCAGCCGGAAGGACAAGGGCCTGGCTGGGGAGGTCAGAGCCGAGGTGAGCCTTGAGCTGATGGACCACAAGTTGGCACTTCCGAAGTGGACAAGGTGGGGAGGGTGCAATTCTGTGCAGACCTTCAGCGTGTCCTGGGAATGGGAGGCCTGGAGGGGGACAGGCATGGGGGTGCAGGGCAGGGTGGCCTCGGAGGGTAGAGCTGGCCAGAACGGGGGAGCTTGGATTGATCCTGAAGCTTTGGGAGCCAGTTGGGTTCTAGGCATTGAGGAAGCAACAGCTAAGGATGCAGAAGAGCCCCCAGCTCTCAGCGGGCACAGACAGGTCCAGCGGAGGGAGGTGGCAGTTAGCAGACTAACAACCAAATGAAGGGATTTGAGGCCGTGATGGTCCAGCAGGGGGAACGGCCTGGAGGAGAGCAGCATCCAGGTGAGCCTAGCAAGCTCTGGGGGAATGTACACGGCGGAGTGAGTGGGGGCCAACCAGGTGTGGGGGTGGGGCAGTCCTCATGCCCCTCCCCACCTGAGCCTAACAATGAGACGGGCCTTGTGGGCTCCTGTGGCCCTTCTGACCCTGAAGTGACCTGGGGCAGGTACTTGCATGTCCGAGAACTCAGCCCCTCTGCCTTTGATTCTGGGCTCCCTGTGTAGCAGGGTATGTTCATCCATCTTCTCAGCTGCCTATTTGTTCTCTTCTTCCACATTTCTGGGCGCCTGTTCCCAGCCTGGGCCCAGGTGGTTAACACACTGCCTTGCCCGGGGACAGAGGCTGGCAAGACAGTGCAGCTACTCAAACAGAATCTCGTGGTGCGAGGGGCCACGTGCTGCACGCAGGACAGGAGTGTTTCCCACTGTGTTCCAAGGTGGCTCCTTACATTCTGGGGGTTAGGAATCGTGCTGAGTGATTTCACTCTGGAGGAGGGATATATTCGCAGCAGACAGCTCTGGCAGTGAGCTGTGCTGTTGCAAGGAGGGTTGCTCTGAAGCTCGCGAAGTCTGCTGGGAGGCTCACCTCTCCCGGTGAGCCCCTTGCCTTTGCCAAAGGCACAGGTGACGGTGTGAACGGTCAGGGTTTCCTTAGTCACTTCTGTGTCAGTGCCTGGTAGGCAGGATCCCTCCCTTCTTCCTCATCACGTGGGGGACCCTGGGGCCCTAGTGGCAGTGGGGAGAGGCTGGCCTGAGTCCTCGCCATTTTTGCTGTCAGGTCTGGCCCCGGACTCTTTACCTGGACTGCTCAGGTATGCTGAGCCCCACCTGGTCCAGGTCTGGTGCCGTGATGACCCATCCAGTCTGAAGCCTCTGTCACCCCGACCAGCATAGGCAGGAGCTTCTGGAGCCCACACACACCTCTCAGGGGCTGGGGGTGTTCCAGGCCACTACTGAGGCCAGTTTACTCCCAGGAGCCCCTCCTGTTTCTCACCTCCTGCTAGAGCCACCGTGGGAGGGGACTCTGCTCTTGCAATATGGTCTCATCTTAGGGTCCAAGTGGGGAGCAGGACCCGTAGCTCTCAGGATCTGTGTTTGACCCTAAAGGTGTGTGAGGGGCCGCAGCAGGGGTGGGGGGCCATAACCCTGGATCTGACTTCCTGCCTCTCCTCAGCCTCCTCCCCTAACCTACATCAACCAGGGCAGGTGCTTCTCCCCTGTTCCCCTCCCCAGGGACCTTCCAGGTGCCATGGCCCCCCTCCCCATGGTGGCATTTTCCCTCTTTCTTTCCTTGGGTCACATGGTGATAGGGAAGCGGAAGAATATGAATTATAGGAGGGACGAAAAATCATTGTTTTTTCAAATGACATGCTGGTGCCCAGTTGCTCACATCACAGGGGTGGGGTCGTGCTCACAGGCTCTGAGACAGGGATGGCGTGGGGGGCCGGGGAGGATGCCGTGAGGTGTCACCACCAGGGGCCTCCCTGAAGTGCTTCCCCTGGAGGAGGCTCCAAGCCAGGCCCTCAGGGCTCTGGTCAGGGAGGGCTGAGGAGCTCATGGGTGACATCCCAGGACTCTCCAGGGCCAGGGCCGCTGCCAGGAAGAATCAAGATCCCTGCCTTCTCTCTTCTCCTTCCTGTCAGTGCCCTCCAAACTGGCTTGGGGGGGATGGTGGGCTCTAGCCTTTGGCCTCAGATGAGTCATTCTGTGTCCTGTGGCCTCAGCAGGGTCCGTCCTTCCCTGTTCTGCGGCATTATCCCTTTCAGATGAGTTCTCGGGTGGTGAGTGGGAAGTTTAGGCCCCAAGTGGTGGTGTGGCTGTTGGTTACCCTGTGGTGGAGCTGGCAGGGAGAACCCCAGGTCTGGGGCTCTCCAGAGCCTAACCCCCCAGCATGGGCTCTGGAAAACAGCCTGGCTGTGCACTGCAGTCCAGGCAGGCCTTTCCTGGTGGCCCTGAGGAGAGCCCAGGTGGGCCCAGAGAAAGGACTCGGGGTATTTGACCTTCTGTCATTTGATGACAGCTCTACTGAGTCTGTGCTGTGTGCCTGGGATTTTGCTGGATGCTTTAAATATAGTGTTGAGGTCGGTCCTCGATACAGCCTGAGGGCCTAGAACTAGCATTGCCTCCATTTCACAGATGAGGAAACTGAGGCTCAAACAGGCAAAGTACCAAACCCAAGTCACAGAGTAAGATGGCGGCCGAGCCCACCCTGGAACACGTGGCCGAGCCCACCCTGGAACCCATGCAACCTGATGAAGTGACGAGGTATGGGCAGCTTCTTGGAAGTAATCAGCACCAACATGGGCAGTTGTTTAAGGCAGCTTTGTTCCTTCATTTGCACAGTAAACATTTGTTGAGCCTCCACCTAGATTCTGGGCATCAACCTACTTGCCTGGGGGTGGAGGAGCCCATCCCCACCCTGGGGACCTGCAGAGATGTCCCCAGGCCCAGGAGAGTGTGACCTCATGCAGGATTGGGGACTGAAAAGTTTCACCTTCGTGAGAGGAGTCAGAGTGGGGGTCCTGGGAGCTGAAAAAGGGGGTCCACCTGCCTCCCATTTTTGTGCACAGTATGACCTTAGTAACTCCTGTCCTGCCCATTTGCATTTCATGGCAGTTTGATATTTTGAGCAGAGGCCAGAGTCGTGTTTGTTCTTGCTTTGCCTACGAAGCATTTGCTGAGAAACGAGTGGTAAAGAAGATCTGCAAAGGGAATGTTTATTCTCACAATGAGACTGGGCTTTTGCAGTCCCGTTTATGTGTCATGAGATGCACACAAATGAAAATACTTGCTGGAAGCCCGCAGACTTTCTGCCCTAGGTTCTACAGCACTTTCTTCACTTCCACCTCCACTGTGGCGGTCCAAGCCTTCTCCTGGGGGGCTCAGAGAGACCAGCCTTCTTCCCAGTTATGTCAAGGGTTCCTGGAGAAGCCACAAAGCAAAACGGGCCATGTGCCTACTTCCTGAGGCCTCACGACAGACTCCTCCAGGCCTGGCTTCTCCTCTGGGTGCTCGGGCTCCTTCTTAGTTGCCAAAGCTTGGCTCAAGGGAAGAGGTGGTAACTTTCCTGAAAGTTGGACGTAAGGGTTGGGAACCCAAACAGCCTTTCTGCCCCTGCCTGCCTCAGTAGGAGCCCCAAGACCTGGACCAGCCCCCTCTGTCCTGACCGGTCCCTCCACCCTGGCAGGGGAGAAAGTCACCTCTGCCCAGCAGCCTCAGGGCACCTGCCAGGGCTCACTGGCCGCCCAGGGCAGAGCTCTGCCCCAAAGAAAGCCAACGTTCACATCGTCCTGCAGAGCCTGTGTCCCTCCTTATTGTCTATTCCAGAACAGAAACCTGGCTGCATCTTTGCATAAGCAAAAGGCGCATGACGATGTATTTCCCCAAACAAGAGAGCTCTTGGCCTCTCTCTGCACAGAGAAGGGCTGCGGCTTTGAACCTTTTCCCCAAGGTTTAAAGATTCCAGGATCAATTTCTCAGACAGGGCTCAAGGACATTGTCCCTGCTTCCCCTCCTCCTGCGGTCTGGACAGAGGTGAGCACACAGGCCTCAGGAGGGCAGGTGGGGGTGGGGAGGCACTTGGGCACTTAGCTGGGTCTTTGATCATTACAGGGCATCGTGCACCCTGCTGCTGACACATTTTGCCCATTTCCTCTTGTTGCACGTTTACCAATGTTATTCACTCATTCACCCATTCAGAACTCTTTACTGAGCACCTACTGTGTGCTTGACACTGCTAGGGACACAGCGGTGACTGAGGAGGAGGGGTGCCTCCACATCAAGTGCATAGTCCAGTCTGGGAACAACTACTTTGAGGGCTCACTTTGAACAGGGGACAGTCGTGCTGGGGGAGGAGGATGAGAAACCAGAGGGCACTGCAAGTGCAAAGGCCCTGAGGTAGGGATGGGCTCCCTGCGTAAGGAGCTCACAGGTTAGTGACTGGACCATGGTGAGCAAGGTGAGGGCAACCTGAGAAGAGGGAGCAGGGCTTTGATTTTATCCCAGTTGCAGTGGGAAGGCCCTGTGGTGGCGGTAGGAGGAGGGTACCAAGGTGGTAACTGCCCTCCTCCTTTGAAATACATCGATTGCTCTTTGTTTTTTTCAAATGCTCTCGTAGTTCAAGAATTCAGAGGCTGGAGAGGGAACTCCAGGTAGGAGCCATCGCACAAGCAGCAGGAGAGGGCAGCTGGCTTCCAAGAAGGCAGAGCTGTCAGGAGTGAGGGCTCCTGGAGGAAAGTAGCTGAAGTGGAGCTCAGAGAAGCCAGCCAGGGCCAGCTTAGAGAGGGCCCCAAGCGCCAGGCTGAGGGCTGAGGCCTGTTCCTGAAGGCACCGGGGAGCCATTGAGGGTTTCAGGCAGAGGAAGCAGGAGGTCAGACCTTTTCTGAGTGGCGACCATCGTGAAGAATGATGCGTGGGGCGGGGGGGACACGAGGTGGGAAGGTGCTGCTTCCTTGTCTGCCTGTGGAGGAGATGGAATGGGAGTCAGGGGAGGGGCGGGGAGTTGGGAGGGAGATGTTTGGAAGCTGCCTTCTGTCTCTGTGGCTCTTTGTGCCATGTCTGTTAGCTCTCTGCTTGGCGGAAATGTTGTAGCTGTGTCCCTATTATGGAGGCAAGTGTTTTACTGGGCATCTTACTTATTCCCGGGGGTCTCTACACCACAGCGGGCCCTTCTGGCTTCTGGCCTCACCAGCAGCATCCTGTGGAGAGTGGGATGCAGCTGGCCTCAGGGGGCTATGGCAATTTCACAGCCCCCTGAAAAGTTGGCGTGGCCCTGACGGGGCGGGGCAGGGCAAGGCCCAGTCCTCAGCAGAGCCAGCCTCCTCCATGGCCCACAAGCCCTGCATTCTGCCCTTTCTGTTTCTGATGAGTCGCAACGTGTGGTTTGGGAGGCAGACACCAGAGGGGAACCCGTTTGCAGGTGGGGGGATTCTGCCACACCACCGTAATGAGCAAGAAGATGTCCCAGGCCACCTGGTCACCGTGGGGGTCCCACCTGCTTGGGAGGGGGCTGCGGAGGGCCGGGCCTCAGGTGAGGCCACCGGGAGGGCTTGTGAGTGGGAATCCAGGTTGGGGACCACCCAGAAGGTCCAGCAGCTGCCAAGAGGTGCCTGTGCTGTAGGGTGAGGCTGGGGCACACCCAGCTCGAAGCCTTTCCTCCCTAAGAGGAGCAAAGTGTGTGCAGCTGTGTCCCTGTGTGGACGGGCAGAGGCTTCCTAGGAGAAAACAGTGAAAGGTGCACCACAGTGGAAGGCTACCTGGGAGGGCAGGGCTGGCCTCCTTGCTGGCTATCTGCTGGGTGTGCTCCAGACGTGCCTTTTCTAGCTCTTCAGTAGTCCCGGAGGCCCAGTTGGTCTCTGAGGCCAGAGTCAGGGTGCCCAGCCCAACTGACAGGAGCTGGTAGCTGATGGGCAGCTCAGAAGACAGAGCTTCCCCAGCTGGGCCCTCGCTCAGCAGCCTGACACCCCCTGGCTCTGACTGCCTGGCCCTCACCCCCAGCAGGAGGTGGGCCTCTGCCTCGCAGAGCCCAGCGCCTGGTGGTAGGGATCCTAGGGTTCTGGCGCCCTCCTGTCTCTCGAATCAGGAGTCAGGGTCAGACCTGCCCAGCATCCAAGAAGGACACAAGACCCCTTACCCGAGATGAGAGTGGCTGCCATCGGCCCCAGTGGTGGGACCAGGAGAACAGGAGGATCCTGGGCCCCGACGGGCAGGGTCTGGGCCAGGACCTGAGAAGAAGCCCTGCATCTCTTTCCTCCCTTGGGGACCAGCCTCAGCTTCCTCATCTCTCAGGAGGGGCTCACACCACTCCTTCTGGCCTCAAAGGGCTGTTGGGAGCATAAAACGAGCTAATTCTTTGAACTCAGCCCTGGATTCCTTCCAAATAACAATCTATCCTGCCACCGTCCCTGGGTGCCCTAGGCAGAGCTGGGAGCCGGACTCCATTTCAGCTCTCTGAAGCCACCCCTCCTTGACAAGAACCTGTCCCCTCCCAGGTCCCAGAGAGCAGGCTCAAGCTCTCTCTGTTTTCATCTTCTTCCCAAACATCGGGACTGTTTTTACCCTCTCTGCCCCGCCCCGGCCCCCAACTCGAAGCATGACCTGGGAGTCAGAGTTGAAGGGAGTAAAGTGAAGCTGGCCATTCACTCCCTTCTCTCTCCCCTCTCTCCTCTCCTGCCCGCCCTCCCCCAACCCAACCCCAGATGAAGCAGGACCTCCCTGTGTCACTGCCTTCTTCCTTTCTACACCACAACTTTCAGTCAAACTCCAAATTGGCGCGGCTCTGCTTGTGAGAGATGAAGCGATACTGTGGAGACAAAAAAATCCTCTCTCTTAAGAAAAAGTAGTTTTTAGGGCTAATTGTCTCACTGTGGACCAAAAAGTCTAGTTTGACCCTCAAAAGTGGGCAAGGACCTCCGTGTTTAGGAGTGTGCACCCGGTCACCGTGACCTCATGGGAGGCTACGGGGCGATATGACTTCGCAGCAGTGACTAATACAGTTTTCCTGTTTTCACCAACATCATTCCATCATGCATGGGCGAAGTCTAGTCCTCACAAAGCTTTGTGACATGGGGACTGTCATTCTTGTTGTACAGAAGCGAAGGCCCGGCAGGGGTGAGTTGGCAGAGCCTCCCAGGGCTCCACCTTGCCAGCTGCAGGTGTCACCTTGTCTGGCAGGTGGCTCTCAGTGCCAGCGTCCACCCTCTCCAGACTCATGCACCGAGTCACAGTGACCATCCCGTAGGGCTATCAGTCGTCCCTTCCCTGCAGGAAAGCCAGGTCGGGGCAGAGAAACAAATTATAATTGGAAGGTAGATTTGTGGGCAGGAGGCTTCCGGCAGGGGCCGCACTTAGGGCTGGCTGGTGGCCTCCCTGGACCCCGCCGTGCACATTAGCTCTGCCTTCAACACACAGCCGTCTCAACACACAGCAACGGTGACAGTAGCCACCAGGCTCCTTGTCTAGCATGCCCCATGTGCCTGCCTGTCCCATCCATCACGAATTGATTTTCCTTGCTAACTCTCAGATTTCCCAAAGGGTTTTCCTACTGTTTATAGGTAGCAATTACCGTTGCTCAGATAGAGATTCTAAAAGCTGGGATTCAGGGGGAGTATGGCACTGGCCTGAGATGACAGAGTGGGCTCTGGAAGGCATGCTTGGCGGGGTCTGCCCTCACAAAGGGTAGGTCAGCAGCCTCTGGGCTCGGTCTGCGTACAGGGAGGGGTTGCATGGCCAGTTCGTGCCTCTCCACTGAGTGATGGTATGAGTGGAGCAGTTCTTTTGACGAGTGTGTCCTGAGTATCTGCTGTGTACTGCTGCGCCCTGGGTGCTGGAGACATGCAGGGAAAATACAGGTGGCCATGCAACTCACAGTCCCGTTGGGGACACAGAGAGCTCAGGAAGCAATGGACCCTGGTGCTCGCTGGGAAGCAGATCAGACCTGGGGGCCCTTCCAGGAGGAAGCAGCCACGAGGCTGGGCCTCCAGAAGAGTAGGGTTTTGTCAGGAAGCGAACGAATGAAGTGGATGGCAATGAGGCGGCCGTTCCAGGTAAGATCCTGAGAGCGTGTGAGTGTGGGAAGGAAGGCTTTGTCGGCCCTGAGCCCAGGGTTAACCTGACCAGTGTTTCCAGAAAGTCATGCTGGCTGTGCTGTAGGGAAGGGAGGTTTCCTCACCTTTCTTGTGCAGTGGACCCCTTTGACATCTGGTGGGGCCCCTGGGCACCTGCACCAATAATGTTTGTAACTGTAAAAAATTAAATACATGATAATAAAAGAGTGAAGAAATACAAATGAAGCCAATAGTATGAGCCGCAGTTATCAAAACAGAGCACAGAAAGCACCTTTGTGATATAGCAATATCTGTTCTTAATGAACACATTAAAAATTAGATCCGGTGGTGTGTCTAAAATGACCCCCCTTTCCAAGTTGTGACGAGTGTAGACAACATTTTACAACCACCAGCAGCAACTGAGGAGTAATTTCTGCCAGTGACAGCCCCGGCATTGCCCCTGCCACTGGGGTTTGTGGCCTGTGTTCACCCTTGAAGGAAAGGCCATGTTGCATTTACAGTGGTCGGTGTCCCCATCCCAGTGTAGGCTCCAGGTGGAGAATCCCTGAGTTGGTGGGAGGGGCTGCTGAGGAGGGAGTGGCAATATCCTGGCAGGGGTTAGAGGGAAAGGAAGGGATGGATTCAGACTTGATGGTGATGCCTGGGTATAAAGTGTGGCAAAGAGGAAGGAGTGGGGCTGGGTCCCAGGGTTCTGGCCTGAGGCCTAGCTGGGTGGTGATGCCATTTGCAAAGCCAGAGCTGGTCCTTGGGCCTGTGGTTTCTGCTGACACATCCCTGATTGTCTTTCAGGTCAATGAAATTTATCATGATGAGTCCTTGGGGGCCCACATCAATGTCGTCCTGGTGCGGATAATCCTGCTGAGCTACGGGAAGGTGAGTGGGCGCTGCAGGCTGGTGCCTTCCAGACACAACAGAGCCCCCGCCTCTGTGGGATGAATGGGGCCCTCCAGTGAGGTGCAGGCCTCCTATAAAAGACTTTGTGTTGGCCAAAACCACCCTGCCTGTCTCTGGCTGCCCTGTGGTTCCTACAAGAAACAAGGAGCTTGTGAGCCACGCCTACTCTCCTTTCAGCCTCACCCCTTTTAAAATTTAGGTGTTTTTTTTAAGAAGAAAAATTTTATTTCAAACAGGTTCAGTGGTGTGTGCACTACAGCAAAGGCTGGTTGTAGCAGTTTCCTTTCAAACCTGTGCTGATGTATAAATTAGACATTTTTGGGGAATGATTAATTTCTGGTAAAAAGTAGATTCAATCCAACATTATGCCAATTTTTACATTTATTGTAGACCCTATTTTAGTACTAGAGGTTAAATTTTCATCACCAAAAAATGAGAATAACCTTACAGCTACTCCTAAGGTAATGAGCTATGCAATTAATTTCTCACTATTGCTTTGAAAATATACCCCTAGGTGGTTAAGAGAAATTCCAGCTCCATCCAAATCTATTATTTAATTCTTCAGTCGTCATCTACTGTTGGCTTGATTGTCACTCCTCTTCTTATTTGACCCCAACCATTTAAACGCCAGTGTTTCTCAACTCTTTGGCTAAGGGCAATTTTTTCTCCTACTTCTGTGCTCACAGGATTAGTCAAAATGATTTTGCCCAAATGAGCCTTGACCGCACTAACTCTTCCTCCTGTCGACAGGGATCCTGTGTTCACCATAAGCACTTCATTCTTAGACAGCTTTTGCACTTTTGCTGCTTTCTTGTCTCCTTCAGTGTGTACACCTAGAAGCCGTCTAAGCAGGAAATAGGAAATTTCCAATTCTGTGAGGATTTCAGGTAAAGCTCCAACTGTGCCTGCCATTCTGTCAGCCCGGCACAAAGTGGGGTCAATTTTTCTTCCAACTCCAATAAGACCCCCTGGAGCAGCATATTGAAGATCATTATGCTCTGCGAAAAGCGATACAGTTTTGGAAAAGATGGGTTTACACATGAGTTTTCCTTCACTATCTTTGGAAACAATACCAGGTCTGACTTCTATCTCCTGGCCCACCTTTAAGGCTCCTTTTAGAATACTTCCACCAGCTACACCCCCCTTAAGGTCATCAACCTCACAGCCAGGTTTGCTGACATCAAAGGATCTAATAACAATAAGTCGAGGTTCTGAAGTAAAGTCTCTTGGGGGTACTGGAATTGTCTTTACTAGGTACTCACAGACAACTTCAATATTGTATTTTAGCTGAGTAGAAATTGGAATAACAGGGGCTCCTTCTGCTACTGTACCTTGTACAAATGCAAGGATCTGTTCATACTGTTCTTTAGCCTGGCTTTCTTTTACCAAATCAATTTTATTCTGTAGAATCAAAATACGCTTCGGTTTCATGATTTCAATAGCAGCCAGGTGTTCAGTAGTCTGAGGGTGAGGACAAGACTCGTTACCAGCTATCAACAGAAGAGCTGCATCCATCACTGCGGCACCGTTCAGCCTAGTAGCCATCAAAATATCGTGGCCAGGGCAGTCAACAAAGGAAACACATCTGACCAATTTGAAGTCCCCTTTGGTCCCTGGAATGTCTGTAGGAAACTCATCAGGTGTACTACTTCCACAGGATCTATAACATTCTGGCCGAGGACAACTTGGGTCTTCAGGTTTATATATCTTAGCATTAGCATAGCCAAGTTTGATTGTAATATTTCTTTCTAGTTCATTTTTGAACCTGATAGTGTGAACTCCGGAAATAGCTCTTAAAACCCTAGATTTCCCATGAGCTACATGACCAACTGTACCTATATTTGTTGTGCACTGTCTGCTGATAATTTCATGTGAAAGTGGCATCAACTTGGTAACATCCAAAGTGTTGAGATCTTGCCGAAAAAGGTGCGGCTGCCCTAAAGTCACACCAGCCTCGTGACCCCCACCCCCCCCCGCCCCGCCCCGCTATCTTGCCTGGAGGCTAAAATTTAGGTTTTGTTATTATTCAAGTTTGGTGAGACCAACAGATCAGGAGGTGACTGCCATGTTTTTTGTTTTTTGTTTTTCGTACACGGGCCTCTCACTGTTGTGGCCTCTCCCGTTGCGGAGCACAGGCTCCGGACGCGCAGGCTCAGCGGCCATGGCTCACGGGCCCAGCCGCTCCGCGGCATGTGGGATCTTCCCTGACCGGGGCACGAACCCGTGTCCCCTGCATCGGTAGGTGGACTCTCAACCACTGCACCACCAGGGAAGCCCGCCTGCCATGGTTTTTTTACCCACAGTTTCTGGCCATGCAGGGCCGCACGGGGAAGGAGAGGGAAACTGTGGGGGAGCACATTTATTGTGGTTTCCTCAGGAAGGACCAGGTGAGATGGAGTAAGCAGGCTTAGGATTGGCCAGTGTGAATAATTTTCAGCGGGCTCTGGAGCATTGGGGCTGCCCCTAGTTGTCTGGTACCTGGCCCTAGTGATTTGCACAGGGGATAGTGGGCTGGAGTGTGAGAGCCCAATGAAGGAGGTGGCTGGGGGTGTGGACTCTGAATTGGTTGGTTTGCATTTGAAGAGCATATGATCCAGAATGAGTTGTTTACTGTCTCTAGGAATTGGCTGACCCTGGGAGGAGCAGTTCCTTCCAGGTCAGCAAGGCCCTGGATGTCAAAGCATCAGAAACAACCCGTGTCCTCCTCTTCTCATGCCACGTAGCTGCTGTTCTAACTGAGCAGTCTTGCCCTTCTTACTTCCCTTTGCTGTCAAACGTGGAACCGTCTTTCCTAGCAGCATGCACGGGTCTATGCACCAGGATTAGAAAGCCCCCAGGCACAAAGACCTGAGATGGAAAAATAAGGGGGTGCCTGAAAGGAGAGCTGGTGAGGAAGGAAGGAGCCCCATGGTGCCGTCCAGTGTAGACTCAGCAAGTGCCTTTGCCAGGCAGCTTGGGAACACTTTACACGAAATTATCTCACTTCGTCCAAGGACAGATGGGGAGGTGGAGCTATGAGGATCCCACTTCACAGATAAGGACACTGAGGTTTAAGGCAGTTCAGTGGCATGAGTAGCCAGTGGTATTTGGCTCCTTAGGAGTCCAGCTTCTCACCCTGGCAACCAAATTCTGGAGTCCTTGGTCTGACCCCACGCAGTATGAAGAAAGTCAAGTCATAATAAGATGAGGCACATCAGGCATCGTAAATTATGCAAAGGGTTAACTCCTTTACTCAAAGGGAGAGAATCTCAGTCTCACAAAATAAAATCGAACTGCACACAATGTACAAGGCCTGCAGTACAGAAATGACAATGAAGGACCTTATGGCGGGTCAAATTCCAGGAACAGTGGACCTTGAGCCCACTCTTCCTACCCTGGGAAGTGTGACACTCTCAAGTGATGGAAGCAACCACAGTGAGGATAGCAGTCGTGGTCCTTCATGCCCCATGGAGAACATAAAATATACCAAAGCGGACTGTCAGATCCAGGGAGAAATTTGCAAAAACCTTACTGCAGGGGTCTTTCATACCCTTTTCAAGACCTTTAACAGATCACATTTTAAAAGGCATAGGAGTTTCCCCTACCTCCAGTATCCTTGTTACTTAAAAAAAAAAAAAGCCTTCTCAGTTCAAGCCTTCTTTAATAAGTTATGCAGTCATTTATAGCCAATAACAAATTTTCATGATTTTTAAGAGACAATATCCCTGCATTGATATCTTCTATCTAGAGCTGCACTGTCTAGTCCAGCAGGCACTAGACACATGTGGCTACTGAGCACTTGAAATGTACTTAGTCCAAACTGAGATGTTCTATAAGTATAAAGCATATGCCTGGTTTCAAAGACTTAGTACAAAAAAAAAAAAAAAACAAAAAAAGGAGAGATGTAAAATACTTTCTTAATAATTTGATATTAATGAAATAATGTTTTGGATATATTGGAGTAAATAAAATATTTTATTAAGTTAAAAAAAGGCATAGGAGTTTCAAATAATATAATGGATAAAGTTAAATTAGTAGTTATATCATTTTTCCCCTTGCCCTATGGAAAAATGTGCCTTCTTTTAGAGGAATCATAGAACACTTAAAAATTACAGAAGTACTTTAGGTCATAAAGAAAATTTTATTTTTATTTTAAATTTTTATTTATTTATTTTGCGGTACACGGGCCTCTCACTGTCGTGGCCTCTCCCGTTGCGGAGCACAGGCTCCGGACGCGCAGGCTCAGCGGCCATGGCTCACGGGCCCAGCCTCTCCGCGGCATGTGGGATCTTCCTGGACCGGGTCATGAACCCGTGTCCCCTGCATCAGCAGGCGGACTCTCAACCACTGTGCCACCAGGGAAGCCCTTAGTGAATTTTATACAGCAAAAATAGTGTGAGCTATTCTCTGACTCGGTGCTCTAAAACTAGGTGGAGGGAAGGGATATATAAAAAGAATAAATCCAGTCTCTTTGAAAAAAAAAATCTCCTCGGAAGAATAATATTAGACCCTCAGTTGCAAACTATTGGGAAAACTAATGAAAACAAGAATACTACAGATACAGTACACACCTGTGGGTTGTGGCCAAAGCTATATTCATAGGCAGGTGCTTTCCAAGATCACACAGAGCGAATGAAAACAAGTTAACCCTTTATTCAGCTCGGTAAGTTAGAACAGATGTTAACAACCACCCAAAACCAAAAACCTAAAGAAAGTAAAAATAAGGAAATAGTTCAGAAAAAAAGCAGAAATTAATACATTAGAAAATAGAAAGAAACAATAGGATCAATCGAGAGGAGAGCCTTGGAAAAAGCAAATCTCTGGCATATTCAGTCTAGAAGAAAAGAGAGGGAGCATAAACTAAAAGAAGGAGTGCGTATAATGCAACCCACAGCGGGATGCTTATCCCAGCTGAAGGGAAAGCTTTGGAGGAGGTTGCTGCCCTAGGCAGCTGTTGGGAGATCTCCACCTGGGCCTTCTCCCCATCCCTCGACTCTGACACCCAGTGGTGGTCAATGGAGGATGAATGTGCACACCTTCTTCTGCAGGTAAGCAGGCAGTTTTGTGGCACAGCGGTGCACTCTGGGCACGCAGACACAGTACACAGCCAGGGAAGGCTGGGGTGGCCCAGGCCCAGTGGTACAATTCCAGCCTCCGTCCTTGGAATGTCCCATGGGACTTTGCCCATCCCCACTGGAGCAGCCATCAACATGTTCGCCATCCCTTCCCCTCCTGAGGCCGGGTCCTACCAGTCCCTCCATTCCTGGCCTGAGACCCCCTTAACATCCTCCAGGGTCTGAGGAATTTTCAGGTGTGTAGTGTGAAGGATGGGCATGATTATATCCAGCCCCCTCCCCCCTTTCTACCTCTGGAGAGGGGCCATGGGAAACTTCACGTTGTGGGGTAGGAAGGAGAGGAGAGCCACCAAGTGGTCTGGGCCCTAAAAAGAAAAATTGGAGAATTGTGCACGGTTAATTGCTTACCAACACTGGCAAAGCTTTGGCTCTTATTTAGCCTAAAAACTGTCCGGTTCCTTCTCCCAGTGTTGATTACTCAATGGAACAAAGCCTTGTTTATTTTAACTACTTCCTGGCAGGCTCTGTGCTAAATTGCCCCCCGCCCCCAACCAAAGCTGTTTCTTCTTGTTCTTCTTTCCTTAAGTGTCACAGGCAAGTAGAAACCTGGTAGAAACCAGGTAGAAAACCTGAAGGTGAGATTTTGAGAATCTCCGTCAGGGACCTGGAAATCCTGGGGAACAAGGATTTCCTGGGGGAATGGGAATATTTCAAAGCTGACTCCAAAAAATGTAGAAAATACCACAATAAGCCTCATAACCATGGTGGGAACTCAAATTCTTCTCTGTTTTCAAAGTTATCTTAAAATTACCTCTAAATAAAGAGTCAGATAATCTATTTTTGCCAGTCTGTTCTTATTCATTTGCAAGGAATTATTAAGCAAAGATAATGCAATACCACATAAACCGTTTCAGCATATATGTATATATGTTCTGAAATCCACCCAATTTATCTTTATAGCCAACATGATTCCTACACACAAAGCTGCCAAAGGTAGCATATCTAAGACAAAGTACAGACCTGTTTCACTTCTAAAAATAGGTGTAAAAATTCCTGAGGCTTTAAGCATTTAATTCAATAATGCATAAAGAGAAACTCTCACCATGATAAAATAGGGTTTATTCTAGGAATGTGATGATTGTTTAATATTAGAAAGTCTGTTCATATAATTCATCATGTCCATTTGCCTAATGACAAAGCTTGTCATCTAACAAATACTTTTTTAAAAAATATTTATTTATTTATTTGGTTGTGCTGGGTCTTAGCGCAGGCAGGGTCATGCGCGGCATGTGGGATCTTTAGTTGGGCATGCGGGATCTTCAGTTGGGCATGCGGGATCTTTAGTTGTGGCATGCAGGATCTTTAGTTGTGGCATGCGGCATCTTTAGTTGAGGCATGTGGGATCTAGTTCCCCAACCAGGGATCAAACCCGGGCCTCCTGCATTGGGAGTGCAGAGTCTTAGCCACTGGACCATTAGGGAAGTCCCTAACAAATACTTTTTGAGGGTTTTTTTTTTGTGCCAAGTGCTGTGCCGTGTCACTGATGTGGTCCCTGACCTCAGGGGCTGCTCTAGAGCAGAGGTGCAGGCAAGGAAACAGTTACAACTGAGGGCTCAGGGGCTTGGTCGGGGCAAGGGGGGCAGGCAATCTTATTTAGAGGTTAGGGCAAGCGACTGGAGGCAGTGACTTTTCAGCCATGGGGAGGGAGTGAAAGGGGGAAGAACCAGCACAGGGAGCGGTGGCTTAGGAGAGGGTGGGTGGCATCAAAGGGGGGACCTTAGTGAGCTGTCCTGGGACCGTGGCCACAGGTTGAAGAAAGGAGAGAAGATGAAAGAGAACTTTAGGAGGCCAAACCAGGAGCAGATGGGTGCTACGCGGGTGAATGTGGAGGGACACTGAGTCCGTGCCTTGGGCAACCTGGTAGATGATAATGCCGACCCCTGAGATGGAGAGCATGGAGCCGGGGGGAAGTGGCATGTGGGGGAGAAAGGCGGTGAGCTCAGGGGAGACGTGCTGAGTTTGAGGTGCTTTGTGCCACCCCAGTGGAGATAGCCAGGGAGATGCTGGCATGGGGAACTGGAGCCTGGAGAGAAGAGATGAGCGTCCTTTGCAAAGGCATGGATGGGGGTGCGTGGAGAAGCACACCGAGTCGGGGGCACCTGAGAAAGAGCCCCAGGGGGCTCTGCTGAAGGCACCAGCAGGGTAAGGAGTGTGATCAGCTCCATAGGAACTGAGAGGGTATCTCATGGTTTTTAAAAGATCTGTGAAACTAGTAACAGATGGTAACATGACAACCCAAATTTTATTTAAAGGTAGAAAAAGAAGCACATTGTCCCTAAAAGTGTTCTGCATAGCTAATTCTCAGGATGCTCATAGATGTTTTCACAGGAGAACAGAGGGGTTCCATAGTCAAATGAGTCTGGGAAATGCTTATAAAACAAAGTAAAACAGGTATTCCTGACAGCAAAATTTCTCAGAGACTTTACTATGAAAATGTGCAGGGTGAATCTCTAGGAGATGGATCAGTATGCGTGGTTTCTCCAAACTATTTCTCAACAGAACACTTTTCCTCATGGAATCAACATTCTACAGAATTTGCTTTGGGACATGCTGCTCTTATGAAACAGTTACAGTAAAATTGGCAACAAGAAAGAGACACATAACTTTGTTACTGAGGTTTTGGAATTCTGGACAATGTCGTATGACATGAAACCAGTATCAGAGGAGAACAGATAAAATTATAATTGTTTGCTAATAATTATGTGCCTGGAAAACCTAAAAGAATCCATCAGAAAACCAAGGAGTTTAGTGACATGGCCAAATATAAGATAATTACACAAAACCCAATAATTTCTGTGTGAACCCACAATGCCCTGGTAGTAAAGATAATAGGGAAAGAAAAGTTCCCTTAACGATAGTAACCAAAAATATAAAATACCTGGAATAGTCCCAACAAGATAGCTATAAGACCTACGTATAGGAAGAAAATTGCACATTGTTAATGATAGGAAAAAAATAAAAATAAGTGAAGAGACATATGCTGTTCCTTATGGGAACACTGGGTATAGTAGTGATGTTGACTTTTCCCAGATTAATAATTGGAAACTTGATGAAATGATTCTAAGATTCATCTAGAAGCATAAACAGTGAAGAATGGCTGGGAAAACCTTGAAAGCCAAGCAAGTAAAAAGGATTTACTTCAAACATCTTGTAAAGCAAAAATAATTAAAATATACTATATTTGCATAAGCATTAACAGATCAACTGACTAAAATATATCGCTCTGAAAATACCTCTCATATAAATAACATACGATAAATATAAATGGAATGGTTATAAAGTGTTTTAAATAAATCTATGATACATATAAATTTCATATATAGCAAAATAAGCATTAACAGATCAACTGAATAAAATATATAGCTCTGAAAATACCTCTCATATAAATAACATGCAATAAATATAAATGGAATGGTTATAAAGTGTTATAAATAAATCTATGATAAATATAAATTTCATATATAGCAAATTAAATATATCAGATGATAAACATAGGCCAATAAAATTCAACTAGTTAAATCATACAAATCAAGAAGAAAATATTCATTGTCAAGGGCTTCCTAAGCATAAATACAGTAGAAGGGATTGTAAAGAGGAGGATAGATATATTTGAATACTTAAAATATAAAATCATCAAAAAAACACAAACAAAGGGCAAACCACAATCAGGAAAAGCATTTACAATATGGAAAAGATATCCTAATATATGAAGAGCCTGAGGAAAAATAGAATTGTCAATGGACATAAGCAATTAACTGAAGAAAAAATACAAATGGAAAAAAAAGAGAAAACACTGAACTTTACTATTAATCAAAGAAATAAAACAGTTTACCATTTTAAAAGCATCAGCTAGCTGTGTTAAAATTAAGATGAGAGATTTACTGCTGGCTTGGGTGAATGCAGCAGTACACTCCTCTGGTACGAGTATAAATGTGTACACATTTCTGGAAGGAAATGTGACAGTTTGTCATTTCCCTTAAAAATGTTCTTCATGTTTGCCCCCAGTCATTCGTTTCTATGATTCTTTTCCAAAGCAGTTAACAGAGCTGTGGATGAAGTTTTAGGAACAAGACAAAAGCCATGGCCTTATTTCTAAGTGTAAACAACTGGAAGCAATCTAAATTGTCTGCCAATAGGGGTCTAGTTAAATAAATTACAATATGTCTATGTGGTAGATTATTAGACTGCCAATAAATTCCGTTTTCAAAGCATGGTTAAGGGCTTGGGGAAATGGTTACAGCATTAAGTCAAGTCTGTTTGCTTTTTGGAAAAAAGGATATAAACTTACAGTAGTAGGATCTCAATTTTGTTTACAAATATATACACAGAAGGGACTGAAGGGATACATCAAACGTGAATAGTACTTATCTCTGGGTAGTAGGTGATGGATTTTTATTTTCTTCTTTGTACTTTACTGAATTTTCTTAATTTGTCATGATAAGGATGTTTCTTTTATAATCGAAATAGTGCATTTTTAATTATGGAAAATTTGTTTATATTTTTAAAAAATCATTTAAAAATGGTAGAGTGCAAGTAATTCTGTTTAACTGAATGCTAGCCCCTGGGGAAGGGTCTCCAGTGGCATGCCACAGGGCTCTGTCACGTCCAGCATTTTATTTCTGATTTCAAGGCGGACGTAGAAAGGACTTCATGCTTTTGCTTTTGGCACCTCTTCTCTGTGGGGCCTTGGAGGCACTTGGAGAGGGATCTGTGTTCTTCTGCCTGGGAACTCTGTCACCTGAGTGTCTGTGGAAGCTTTGGGCGAGCCACCTTAGCCAGAGGGAGGATGCAGGCTGCCACAAGTACGTGGCCTTACCTACAGGTGAGGCTGTGTTACCCGGGGGTTGCAGGCACCTCCCTCATGGCCATGACCAGTCTGGTCCTTTATGTTCCACCTCGTAGGGAGGGGTTCTACTTTGCATGAGCCATGTTGGTACCCTCTGAGTCCCCCATAGGCAGAGTGAGGGTAAGGGGAGCGGGCATGGACCCCATTGTGAGGCTATAGCCTACTCTTCCTGGGGACAGTATGGGGAGGAGGGCAGGCCATGGGGCTGCCTGGAGCCTGTGGCCAACAAGACGGGTGGCCACAGCCCACTTGGGCGAGTGGAGCAGCTTCAACGAGACCAGGACCAATACAGTGAGAAGTGAGAGGGCACAGGGGGACCAACGCTCCCCTCGCCTCCATGACTTCCCGCTGGGAAGGAGTTTGGGAATCCATGATGGTGAGGCGATAGGAAGGGAGAATGTGGAGCTGGATGTGTGCTTTCAGAACCGAGTCCAGGCTGCACCCACCGCACCCCAGCAGAGCTCGGCAGACCAGCCTTAGACTTCTGCTGATGACCTCAGAAGCGTCAAGATACAAGAGGTACCAGGATGTGGAGTTAGAACCCCACATCCATCCCCAGCCCCCGAAGCCTGGCCGGGAAGGACAACATGCTGCCACCCCTCTGCTGGCCCCCAGCCCCTGACGGCAGCGGGGCTGACCAGTCTCCTGTAGCAAAGCCCACCCCACACTCTGCCCACCTTCTCCCACCTCCCCACCCCACCTCTTCTCGGGAAGCCATGGGGGAGGCTGGTGCCCATCAGGGCCTCTGTGTCCTGGGGGATTCCAGAAAGTTAGAGGGCCAGACTTGGTCCTCCTCCAGCAAGTGGCGATTGTGAGTGGGGAGTGGAGTCCAGGGTGTGAATCTCACTTTCTCTGGGGAGGACACACTGCAGAAGCACAGGTCGGGGGAGAGTAGAGTTAGGAGGACATGGCTGGCCAACCACATCCAGGAGGGCTGGCACTAGACAGATATCCGGACGCAGAGGGACTGGGGCCCCACCCGCTGTCCCATCGTCTCTGGAACGGAGCATTCTGTGCCTTGCACAGAGCATAGGAGCCCAGGGACAGTGTGGCGTGTTTGGCTGTGGGCTCAGGAGCAACCCCCGTGGGAAAGGAGGGGTCATTCCACCGACCTGGAGCAATCAGACCGTAAGTCGGAACGTGACAGTCCGTGGAGAGTAGCTGTCAGGGCCAAGGGCGCCAAGCCAGACACACAGAATGCCTCAGAGCCCAAGGTCGCATCACGGACCAATATTTCTGTAAGTACATCTAAAAGGAATTTTCTAGAAAAGGGAAAGGTGACAAAAACCAAGATTATACAAAAATACCGGCCCCGGCTTTTTATTATTAAATTCCACAGACATAAAGTCACTCCATCAAACTGCTGTAAAAGTTTCCCATTTCTGTGCTTGTGCTTATCTCGTTGTGGGCGACAAGTTTGTGTCCACTGGTCACAGACTCCACTTGGCACAGTGCTGGGGATGAGGCCCTGTTTTTAGGTGTCTGAGGGACCTCAGGGAAGTGGGAAGCACGCCTCCTGAGCAGGTGGATCCTGGGGCCTGCCTGCCTGCTCCCAGCACTGGAGCACCAGCTCCCCATGAACTCACCAGTAAACAAGATTGTTTCGGAGTGGTGAGCACCATGGGGTGCCCTGGATGGGGTGACCCAGCAGGAGACTGCCTGGCTGGGATTCACGTAAATGGAATGAGCTCTGCTTGTTCAAGGAAAAGCCAGGAGGGACTTCTAGATGGGGGCTGGGGAGTAGGGATTGGCTCACGGAGAGGATGGATTCTGATGAGCTGCTCCTCAAGGAGCCACGCATTTCCTGTCAGTGAGTGAGGCCCTGTCCCTGGAAGACTTTAAGCATAGCAAGGCCGAGGTGACTGGAGCCAGGAGCCCTGCCAAGAGAGGGGCCTGAGCTGTGTCCCCCAAGGCCCAGCCGGGAGCGCTCTAGGGGCTGTGAGGCCGAGACCCAGACTTGGGGCAGAAAGTGGCCCGGTATTCAGATGCTGTTATTTATTCCAAGCTGTGATGGAAATAGAGCAGCTTCCGTACCCTCCGTTCCCCCTGTGCCTGTCCCCAGGCCTCGCCAAGGCTCCAGTGGGGATAAAATCAGTACCACTTGTGCAAGTGACATGTTGTTTGTCTTCCAGCTTATGAGAAGCCTCTGAGTTATCTCAAGTTTTGCCTAAAACAACGTTTTTCTCCATTTCTTAAAAAAAAAAAACACACAGCAGAAGAAAAGAGATTATCTTATTTTATACAATATGCCATCAGCCAGGGAGCAGAACAGCGGCAACACTTGAGGGTTGCATAGCAACTGGCTTTTCAATTGATTTTTTTTTTTTTTTTGAGAAGGCACCAAAGCTACTGAACTGTTCTCATTTTAAATATTTCCTAAGATGATGAAAATCAAAGCAAATGGAAATCAGAGACTTGGGGACAATCAAAGAACATAAGGTATTTTGTTGTGAAAGACCAGGTCAAGACAAAATATGGAATGCTCTTAGAAATTTTTCAGCGTTGGAGGGGAAGGGTCTGAGAAATTCTGACTGTGAGTCTCTTAGTGGAAGGCAAGAGAAGAGAATGCTGGGGCAGGGCTCAGTGTTCAAGGGCCCAGTGGCACCATCTGCTTACTGCATGTCCTGGGCCATTGCCTACCTGCTCTGGACCTCCGCTTCCCTGACTGTGTGAGGGGCAGTGTAGGGGATTCAGAACACCCCAGGGACAGCCCCTGGTTTCCCCAGAGTCTGGGTCCCAACCCCCAATCAGATGGGGGCCAGGCATGGTGTCCAGCCCCCCCCCCACTCCCAGTCATTGTGGCCCACCTCCTGAGCCAGACTCTTCATGGTCCAGAGAAGAACAGGAAGCATTAGGGCCAGATGTGCCCCATAGGCTTGAGCTGGGAAGGTTCATGTGAAGAATCCTGAGCTGGCTTTCTCTGGGAATAGCTTCCCAGCCTCTGGGAGGACATCTGGAATGTTCCTTGATGATATGGGAGTCCTGAGCAGAGAAATAAGGATCATGCCTTCCAGCCCTCTCTGGTGTTGGGGTTGCAGATGCCTGTCATGAGGTTTGCGCTCCAGGCACCGCCTTGCACGCTGGAGCTGCTCGGAGAAGACCCCCAGCCTCAGGGGAGCCTGTGCTGCACCCAGCCGGGGGATTGGTGTTAATTCTGGCCCTGTTGATCCTTGTGGGACCTTCGGTGAGCTATTTACTCTCACTGAGCCTTAGTGTCCCCTGTAAGGGGAGTGCACACTAGCAATGACAACAGGAACAAGGTTATTCATGCAAGTCACAGCCTGCAGTGCCCTCTTTGGCTTAGACCTTGTCTGCAGCCCCTTATGTGACCTCACACACTTCACCCTCACAGCAGCTCTCTGGGGCAGTCACCTCGTCACCCCCACCTGCCAGGACAGGTGAGTGGCCTACGGAGGTCACACAGCGGTGAGCAGCTTTGCTCAGGGGAGGCTGGGCTGGGCTGTTATTCCACAGGCTGGGGAACATGAGCTCCGGGCTCTTTGGCTATGCTCCCCTTAGGGGTCTCCCATGCCAGTGGTTCCCCACAGAGGGCATTTTGCTGACCGCCCCACCCTGGGGATGCTCATGGCATGTAGCAGGTAGAGGCTGGGATGCTGCTCAGCATCCTTCAGTGCACAGGACAGTCCCCACCACAGAGAACTACCTGGCCCCAAGGGCCAGCAGTGCCAAGCTTGAGAATTGAGCTCTGCTTTCTTGAACCCAGCAGATCTGGACTCCACTCTGTGCACGCTGTCCTGTTTTGTGCATCTTTGGGAGGGCGGATTGGGCAGGAGACCCTCTGGGGTCATGGCAGTTGAGAAGGCTTTGGTGGGCTTCAGCTGGATCCATGGGACATGAGCCAAGGGGCAGAGACAAAGAACATTGTGGGTGCTGATCGCCATGGATAGAAGCGCCTGAGCTCCCAGCTCGGTGCTGCAGTTGTGCCCACTTTGCAGATGGGAAGCCCAGGACAATGAGGTAACTTGTCCAAGAACACAGGGCAGATGACAGATGAGCAAGCCTCCAACCCCAGGGCCCTGAGCTGCCCAGGTGAGCCCCACCTGTCACTTGCAGGTGCCCTGGTGGGCATGGTTTGTGGTCTGAGGGGCTCCCTGATATGCCCCCAAGCCTGCAGAGCCTCCAGGCTACTGGTCCCACTTTTCTCCTGTCTCCTTGACTGAGGGAGGTAAGAGCATAAATACTGTAATTCAGCTCACTCCGGAGCAAACAGTGGAAATGTCAGAGAGCATTGATTAGAGCAGAACTTTCTGCTCAGGTCTTAACTGATTTGTTTAATGTGGGACGACAGAGGCTGTCAGGGGCTTCCATGGTCCCCCTTGAACCGGTGCCCTGGCGTCTCAGAGCAGAGCCCTGGGATCCAGGCATCCCAACGGCTGAGGCCCCGCGCTGCTGTTCCTGCGGCAGCAGCGCCACCTGGTGGCCACCTAGGCTCTCGCCCTTCCTTTCTTGTCCCGCCTGCCTAGGGGAGATGGCCCTGCAGACAGAACACCTTCAGAGGTGGCGTGGCTTCCAGGCCCACCTCCCCCTCTTTCTACCGGTAGGACTTGGGGTGAGTTACTTCAGTTGTCTGAGACGCGGTTTCTCATCCGGAGAACAGGCCAATAACAGCATCTATATCTTAAGGCAATTATACATTTTAAATTAGATGATACGTGTGAACGCAGAGCCCACCGCGACCACCCAGCCCCAGGGTGCGTAAATGCCTTGTGTACTGTAAAAACAGCTCCATGCACTATGGACGGCTGGCACCCTTGGCTCCCTCGGGCCGAAGGAGGCTGGTCTGTGAGATCCCGGCTGGTTCTGGGGCCACCCCCTTGCTGGGCCTGGGGTGCTGCCCCCTGGAACACCATGGCCCTCTGTGCCGTCCTCAGCCCAGCACAGGTGGGAACAAGCAGAGAAGCCAATGCAGAAAGGAGCAGATAGGCGACTCTGGGGCCAGGAGGATGCGGATGACTCCAGTGAGCTGGGTGTGAGAATCTTAACTGCAATAGCAACTCTCTCAGCCTCTCTCCATCACTTCTGAAGGAGAAATAGACACGTCTCCTGTCCTCGCTCAGATGAGGACTACAGCTCACGTGCTGTGTGATACATAGCAAAGGCACGGGATGGAGGGGTCTGAGGGCTGTGGATGTGGGCCGGGTGGCAGAGGAGCATGGGGAGATCCCACTAGAGCCCAAGCGACCCTTGTGGGTGCCCAGACCTCCCTCCTGGGCCCTCTGCCTGGACATCTCTGTCTGTGAGGAGCCCTTCAAGGCAGGCAGAACCTATGGGAAGGCTGGCAGCTCTCAGGAAGTAGGAGAAGTAGGCAGAGGAAAGGCTGAGCCTGGGGTGCTGGCTTCTGCCTAGAAGCTTGTGGGTGGTGGTTTGGAGGCGGCCACTAGGCAAGCCTGCTTCCGCCGCTTTTTTGTTCCTTTGAACCTCAGTTCTACTGACCTAACTTGAGTCCCAGGCTGGCTCTGGACTGTTCCCCCAGGAGCTGCACCCCAAGAAGCAGGAGAGCTCCCCAAAGGAAAACTGCTGAACTTTTACCGAGGAAACAAGCTGGGCCCAAAAGGATGATCCCTGGCCTGTGTCCTGGTGTGCTGCAGACCCCACCTTTCCCTGCGAGTGTGTGGTCCTCTCCCCATGCCTCCTCTGCAAGCCCCACTGCCAGAAACCATCCTCCCTCTCCTACCAGACGACACCTCTCTTGCTCATCTCCTGCCACCCCGTGGTCCTGACTGCTGACATTACACCAGACAACACCCCCATCCATCTCAGCAACTGCCCCCCTCCCCTCCCCCTCCCTCCTCACTGACTCAGAGAGCTCTTTCTAAAATGCACATGCGTCTGGCACCTGCCACAGAGCACAAGGCACACTGCACCCTCCTGAACTCTCCAGACCCTATGAGGATCCCAGCCCTTAGCTCCTTGGTGGCCATCTGAGATGAGTTAGATCCTTGAGAAAGTTGGGACATGAGCAGAGAAATAGGAAGTACAGCAGCTCTGCACCTTGGATGCCGGCACACTGACATCACCCTCCTCCTCCATGTCTCAGGGTCCTGTCTAGGCTGCAGGTTCCCAGGGCCCAGCGCATGGCCATTGTTTTCTGTGACCTGCCTCCCCAGGGCCACCTTATCCTGGTGTAGGCCCTCCAAGCCCTTCTCTCTGCCCCTCCTCTTGGGGAGTCTCCTCAGAACCCAAAAGCCAGGAGGGGGCCCCAGACAACTTCTGCTCTGGACCCTGCAACGCAAACCCCCATGGGGCTGGGGAACGGAAGTGGCAGGCTGTTTCCTGGAGTGGAGGAAGGAAGAGAAGGCAAGAACAAAGCGCAAATCAATATTTCAATAAATTATCCTGCCGCAGCAGTGAGATCACGGTGGCTGCTGAGAGAGGCTGGGAACCTGGGCTGAACCCAGGAGCCTGGTGTCTGGGAGGCAAGAGGCGCTCGCCAGTGTGCCAGTGTCAGGTCCAACCTGCTCAGGCCTTTTTTTCCAGGGTTCTCAACGTGGTGACCTGAGAGATGTGTTTTCTTGTGTCCACAGAACTTATTGTGACTTGAGTCAGTGTTTTCCAGGAGGTTCGCTTCTTTGTAAAATGTGAACATTGGCCTGAGTAGTCAGATCTGGCAGCCCTAGGCTCTGTCCTTGCATGCCATGCTGATGGGGCTGGCGCTGAGTGTTTTTGCCCCTTCAGCTGGGCGTGGGCTCCTTAGTTGGCCACAGTCCTTGCCACTCCTTATCCCCCCAACTTCTTTACCATAACAGGGAAATACTCTTCTGTAACCTTACCCCTTCTGAACTGGCAAATAAAAGACAGACTCATTTTTCTTAGAACCAACCTGCCTCACTGACTTACATCACCGGCCTTGGCCTGTGGGCATTTGGGTTTGCAACACCCACCCAGCACTTCCCACGAGCCCACCCCCTGAGCAGTCAGGCCTCTCTAGGAGCCCCCAGCTTGTTTGTTCTCACCCTGTTTCAGCCTTTGGCTCTGTGCCCAACTCCATGGCCTTATTGCTGCTCTCTGGCCCTGACACAGTGTGTCTTTCTGCCTGGGCTCTTGACTCCTTGTCAAAGATGTGACCAGAGCTTCTCTCCCACTGGTGTTGGACATACCAGCTGGACCCTGGAGAACAGACACTGGCTTTTCTTTGCCAGCTAGTGCCCTTGACTGAGCTTCCCACGATTCTCCAAGGAGGAAGTCCCCTGCTCATGCTCTTTCAGCTGCAAGTGATAATAACACAACTCAAATTGACTTTCATGGGAGGAATTTCCTGACACACAATATATGAGACACATATCTGCTGCAGACAGCTTCTAGAATGGCCCCTGATGAGCCCACATCTTGGTGTGGTCCCCTCCCTGTGGGTATGGGTATGGGCAGGACTGAGATTTGCATCTAAATGGACTGAGACTCCTGTCTTGGATGTGCACTGTCATGCTATCTCTTGGGTCACTCGTGCTGGGGGAAGCAAGCTGCCCTGTGTGACTGCTCAGTGATGAGGTCCATGTGCCCGTGAGGAACTGGATCCTGCCAGTAACCACGTGAGTGAATGTGGGAGCGGGTCTTCCCCAGGGGAGCCTTCGGATGAGATTGCAGCCCCAGTCTCAGCTGCCAGCACTCTCATGGGAGACCCTGAGCCAGAAGACCCCACTAGATTGCCTTTGGATTCCTAACCCAGAAACCATGAGATAAGTGTTTGAGGTTTTTCAGACCATAAAGTTTGGAAGTAACTCATTTTGTGGCAATAGATAACAAACAGGCCTGGGGTAGGCTGTCTCAGGCCTGGGGGAGCCAGGTGGTTGTGTGAAGATACCAGGAATTGACCTCTCTCCACCCCAGGCCCCACTCTATCTATGCTGGCTTCTTCCTCCCCTGGGGTCTCCTCCCCTGGTGGCAGCTCCAGGCTCGCAGCCTTACACCTTTCCAACCCCTTGGCCCCAACCATCCTTTGCTGGGAAGGTGCAGGGTGGGGTTGGCTGGGCCTGAGCCCTCCCACCCCTGAGCCTGGGGTCAGACCCAGATTAACAGAGAGGATATTTTACCAAAGGGGGACTGGGCTGCTGTTGTCAGAAGAGCCCAGGCAAAAGTAGCTGCAATCTACCAGGTGAACAATCCCCTGATGTTTGGGCTGAGAGACATGGCCCTGAGGGAAACAAGGCCCTTTTGTTGGAGACGGACTAACAAGGCTCTGAACTGTGTTTTGGGCTTTGTGGAGCCGGGGGAGTCCCACTCCAGTGGGGGCTCTGTGGCCATCCTTGATCAAGTGGTCATCAGTGGCCTTTGTGATCACCCTCTGATCAGGACTTGGGCTGGCAATCTGAAGCCCAGTGGGGTCCATACTCAAACACCAAATCAGATCCACCCATGAGGGTCCCTTCCTTCTCATTCCACCCAAAGGTCCTTCCCTAGAAAGGAGAGTCTTTCACTCACTTCCTCCTCCAGAGCTGTGGCCTCTCAAGGTTTTCTGGAGGCAGTGATCACCTGGCAGGGTCTTGAGCTGACCTGCTTGGATGAGATATAGATGCCATGTCCCCTTCCTTTGCCCTTTCTGTGTCAAGCGGGGTGGGCCGTGTTGTGCTGCAGGAACAAACAAGCTCCATGTCCCCGCAGTTTACAACAACAAAGATTGATTTCCCGCTCACACTTGTATGTTCATTGTGAATTGGCGGAGGACTCTGGTCTCATTGTCACTCAAGGCTTAGGTGACAGGGCAGCTACCACCTCAACATGCTGGTTCACATGCCAGCAAAGAGAGATCTCTGGAGGCGCTCATGCGGGCAATTATGTGCTTGGACCGGGAAGAGACACACGTCACTTTTACTCACAGCTAATTGGCCAGAGCTCGTCACATGCTTCTCCGAATCACAAGGGGGGCAGGAATGTACCTCCCTTCCCCTTTTCCAACATCCTCTGGGCTGTCCACCTCTGTGCCAATGTCCAACAGGTCCTGGCCACCAGACCTCTTGCTCCAGTCTATGACTGACTTCATTAGGACTCAACTACATCTTTTTTTTTCTTTTCTTTTTTTAAAAAATTTATTTATTTTATTTTATTTATTTTTGGCTGCGTTGGGTCTTTGTTGCTGTGCACGGGCTTTCTCTAGTTGCAGTGAGCGGGGGCTACTCTTCATTGAGGCACACAGTCTTCTCATTGCGGTGGCTTCTCTTGTTGCGGAGCATGGGCTGTAGGTGCGTGGGCTTCAGTAGTTGTGGCTCTCGGGCTCTAGAGAGCAGGCTCGGTAGTTGTGGCGCACAGGCTCAGTAGTTGTGGTGCACAGTTGCTCTGCGGCATGTGGAATCTTCCCAGACCAGGGCTCCAACCTGTGTCCCCTGCATTGGCAGGCGGATTCTTAACCACTGCGCCACCAGGGAAGCCCCTCAACTATATCTTATTAAAACAAATAATCTCATCTCTCAGGAGCAATTGGCTCTGTGCTTAGGACTTGGGAACTGGTCTGCCATCTTGTAAGCCATTGACTTGTGTAACTCATGAGATGCCTGGCAATGACTAGTCCTCCCTGGGCTTGAATCCTTCTTCCTTCTTCTGCAACATTCTGGCTTACTAACAATACCCTATATCTTACTCTCTGCTACTTATACACAAAAAGAGAAATATGTGGCTATGCTTGATGGATATATTTATGCAAAAGAAGATACAAAACACCGCTTACGTGTCTACCAAAGAATGCATAGTTCTACTTTATGGACAGATGTATCCTTAAAGTGGAAAAGAACATGCCCAGTACTCTCTGCCTAGAGGGAACCACTTTGATGGTGGGAATATGTGGTGAGAGCAGAAACTGGAGTGTCTGCTGTGAGGATTGTGGAGAGAAAAGGGATGAGTGCAGCTTATAGGAGACTTGATTTTGAGATGATATGGTGTATGTTTTATTTGTGGAGGAAGTTTAGGGCAGTGGATTGTATATAAACTTTGGTTTCAGGCTTCCTAGCTGTGTGACCTGGGGCAAGTTACTTGACCTCTCTGAGCCTCAGTTTCTTGCCTCTTCGGGTGATTGTGAAGACTGAATGAGAGAGTGAATGCCAATGCCATGGTGCAGATCAGGCTGCAGTGCTGCCAGTCCAGCAGCCAGCCTTGGCTAGTAGGTATGTGTCATGACACAAAATGGAATGTGGTTGCTCCCAGTGGCTTCCTGTCCGTGGCTCCTGAGGGAATTACCTCTGTGCTCCTGTTCCTTATGTGGCTCCTTTGCTGTATCTGCTGCAGGGTTTTTCTCTCCCTTGTGTTGTTTTCTGCCAATAGCTTCTAGCAGGGGGAAAGCACAGGGTCCCTTTCCCCTCCTCTGGGCTTGTAGCCATACTGGGAGTCCTGTCTCCCCTGTCCTGGAGCCTGCCAGGATGTAAACTCTTCAGGGTGACCGAGGTTCACTGCAGTTGCCTCCTGGCCAGGGCGTGCACAGAGCAGGGGCTGAATAGGATGCAGGGGCCCTGGAGGTGGGGTGGGCTGAATGGACTCTGAGGCTTTAGGCGGCCTCAGAGCTTGGCTCCCACGTCTCACCTGAAATTGTGCAGTGACTTTGAGTGGAAACTCATGCAAGTATGTGGAAAGGCCGGGAGCCTTTCCATCCACTCAGGAGAATGGAGCCAAGTGGGAGGGGGTCTTGAGAAGGGACTGGGCTTAGCGCCGCCTGGCCTAGGTCCCCGGTAGATGGGGTCTGCGCAGCTCCCATGGACCACCAGATGCCAACCCCTCTGTTTGTCTTTTCTGCCCCTGCAGTCCCTGAACCTCATTGAGATTGGGAACCCCTCTCAGAGTCTGGAGAACGTTTGCCGCTGGGCCTACCTCCAGCAGATGCCAGACTCCGGCCACGATGAGTACCACGATCACGCCATATTCCTCACACGGCAGGACTTCGGGCCTTCAGGCATGCAAGGTGAGACCCTGGCCCTGCGAGGGCCCCCTGGCAAACTTGGCCCGGGCTGGGAAGGGTGTCTGGGCAAGGGGGCCTGTGTCGAGGGGGAAGGGTAAGTGCTAGTGACCTCCTAGCTCTTGCAAACCACCAGGAGCTCTGACCTTTCCCCCAGGAAACTGCATCTCCAGGAGAGACATGGAGGATCAAAGGTAGTGAAATGGGCAGAGTCTGGGGCTGGCAGCCTCAGACCAGACAGGATCTGAGGCTGGGTTGCAGAGTTTTTTGCTTCCTCCAGCTTTCACAAAACAAATTTGAATAAGTTTTCAATCTTTAACAGTTAAGAAACTTTACTTAAAAATTCAAACTATATAAAACTGACAGATCTAAAAGAAAAAATCGAAGGTCTACAATCATCGTTGAAGATTTTCACGTATAGCGAGGCTGCACACCACACCGTGATGGATCTCTTGCAGTGAATGTTGAGTGAAATAAGCCAGTCAGAGAATGTATACTTATGATTCCATTTATTTCAAGTTTGGAAGCGAGCAAAACTAATCTGTGGTGTTAACAGTCAGGGGAGTGGTCAGGAGGGAGGGAGTCGCTGTTGGAAGAAAGAAGAGGCTTCTGCAGTGTGGGGACAGTTTTATTTCTTGATCAGGGAGGTGGCTACACAGGTGCGATCACTTTGTGGTATTCACTAGTTGTGTCCTTATGATTTGTGCATTCTTATGGCGTATATTATACTTCAAAAGAAAGAGCTTTAACGACCTATATAAAAATGTATATTCAGGGGAATGGACCCTGTTTCACTTCACCCCCATCCTCTACAGATAGTCATTTTTATTCGTTTCTAGTTGATCATTCCAGTGATCCTTTGTATAAAAATAAGTATATTTATCTGATATAGGTGCTGATTCCTTCCAGCACTTTCTTCCATGACTTATTTCATATGCACCTCTCTGCTCTCTTAACCTGCAGCTTCTCTCTGCCAACCACTTGTCATAGTCACGTAAATAGAAAGACTTCTTAAGTGACCCCTGATCAGAGCTAGGGTTAGTTCATGTTAACAGACCACCTCTGAGGCACTACTCTTGCCCCCTTTGCCGCGCAGATCAGCACCACAGTGGGAAGCAGGTGGGAACAGAGAGTGTGACCCCAGGTCCCACCAAGCACAGAGTACGGCTCCTGGTTGGTGTGGGTGCCTCCCCACTGGGAGGGGGTTGCTAGCGCCCCTTCAAGCCCTACACCAGTGTGGCCAGCTGACAGACAGAGCACCCTGTCTGCCCTTGGTCCAAGTGGGAGCTCTAATGGGGAGCAGAATTGTTCCATAGGAGAGAAACCAATACAACCTTTGTATTAAGTGACCTCATTCTTCATTTAAAAATGTGAAAGGACAGCCAAGGATTACCAGACATGAAAAAAACGATAGGATGAAAAGGATGGATGAAGATGCAAAATAAAATTGTAAAACTGACGCCGGAGGAAACAGATAATTTAAAGAAGGGAAAAGCACAGTTTATCAAGTAATATCCCCAGAATGAGGAACTACATCTGTAAACCCAGAACAGGTTTCAAGGAAGAATTAGAGAACAAAGGGTTTTCATTAAATTAAACATTTGACGGTGTCGACTAAAACATTAAATGCCCAACCTAAAAGTTGAGTCACAGAAATGTTTAGGACTTCAAGCCCGGGAGGCAGTATCTCAAGTAACCCTGAGAGCTGCTTCGAGGGGGCGAGAGGGAAGCTAGGATATACAGGAGTTTTGCAACAGAGGGCAGGTAATAGGAACAAAAGATTACTGTTAATTAAAGAATACTAGAAACCTCAAGTTAAGGAATTTACGCTTTTCTATGTATGGGAAAATGCAAGTCTGGGCTCACTGAAGTCCTTCCTTTGATATGCACCTCAGCTCTCTGGAGCCAGTATCCTGTGTTTTCATATCCAGAGTTTCCTCAGGGCTCACCGTGGGGATTGGCTGAAGTGTGATGGCTGCTAGATGACAGGTATTCTTTGCCTCAGGGTTCACCAGCTCACTGGTGGTGGCTGCAGTCGCTGATGACTGTGACAACCTTTGTGGCAGGCAATATTCCATTTCTCAGTGGGTAAAATAGAAAATTCAAAAGCTGAAATAAAAAGTCAATGGATCCAAAAAGATTAAAATATGAGACAAAAGTTGATGTAGAGGCTCAATCCAGGAAATACAATATCTATCTAAAAAGATTTCCAGAAAGAAAATAACAGCAGAATAAAATAAGAGGGAGGGATATAAAGCAAAAAATACAGATACATTTTCAAGTCTTTAGATCCTAAATGTTCATGTAATGCTAATGTAGGTGAATGAGAAATACTCACACTGAGGCACATATTCATATGCAAGCTTTGCATGCAAAGGACAAAGAGAAGACCACAAAGGTTTGCTCTGGCGCTGATTGGAGAACAATCATCTCAAAATCTACAGGGCAAAAAATGCTTTACGACATAGATTTTCCTGTTTATTAGAAGGGAAAAAAGACAATACGATGCTTTTACAGACAAGTCTAAAACCAGCACTCCCCCGTCACGCTTCCTTCCCTTCTGTGCTTTTCTCTGGGAGCACATTGCCTGGGACCTCCCTGTGGGGTCTCAGAAGAGTGAGACTGAGTCGGGGGTGTTGACTTAAAAAAGAATATATGCAAAACGTGAGAGTTGCGAGTTAAGTTTTTTTTTTTTTTTTTTTTTTTTTTGCGGTACGCGGGCCTCTCACTGTTGTGGCCTCTCCCGTTGCGGAGCACAGGCTCCGGACGCGCAGGCTCAGTGGCCATGGCTCACGGGCCCAGCCGCTCCGCGGCATGTGGGATCTTCCTGGACCAGGGCACGAGCCCGCATCCCCTGCATCGGCAGGCAGGCTCTCAACCACTGCGCAACCAGGGGCGAGTTAAGTTTTATTGGGGGCAAAATGAGGACTGCAGCCCGGGAGACAGCGTTTCAGAAAACTCTGAGAAACTGCTCCAAGGAGGCGAGGGGAGAAGCTAGGATATAGAGGAGTTTTGCAACAAGGAGCAGGCAATTGGGAACATCAAAAGATTGTTGTTACAAAAAGAGAACCAGATACCTCAAGGTAAGGAATTTAGCGCTTTTCTATGTATGGGAAGATGCAAGAGTCTGGGCTCACTGAAGTCATTCCTTCGATAGGCACCTTAGCCATCTGGGGCCAGTATTTTCACATCCTGAGTTTCCTCAGCGCTCACAGCAGGGAGTGGCTGCAGTCTGATGGCTGCTAGGTGGCAGGTATTCTTTTCAGCCCTGAGTTTCCTCACGGCTCACCAGCTCATGTTGGAGGGCTGCAATGATTGGTGACTGTGACATCCTTTGTTTATTGATATGGCAGGAAATATTCCATTTATAAATATTCCATTTATCAGAGGACAGGCTGGCTTCTCACTTGGTGGGCCTCTAGGACGCCCAGGCTTCTAAACAGAGGCCCCCTCTGGCACACAAAGCTCTGTACGTACTTCCTGTATCTTGTCCGGGGGCAAGTGGCTAGGCCCTGTTCTCTGGATTTCCTCCATTTTGGGTGGGGTCATCATGTCCTCCCCTCCCCCTCCCCCTCCCCGTGGGTGGGAGTGTTGTCCTGTAAGGCTTCCCTGGGGACATCTTAAGACACCCCATGATCAGGCTCAGCCTAGTCAAGGGGGGTCATTCTTCCACGGACCGGCCATGCCACAGGGAGGCCTTCCTGGCCTTCCTGCCCGGGTGGTTCAGGCTCATTCTTCAGCCCTGCCCTCATTCCCTGTCAGGCTCCATTCCCGACTGCTTCCTTGGACCACACACTCTAACTCTAACTGGGCTGCCCAAACCCACTGTGTCTCCTCACTGTTACCTGTGGATTCAGTGGCTCTTCAGAAGCCTTGAAGGGGCGGGGTGGGCCCACAGGGCTGCTGGAGGGCCCGTGGCATCTCGTGTCGCGGGTTGGACTGCTGCAGCTGCCCCTCCCCATCCTCCACCTTGCCGGGGACAGACCCCTGGACCCCTCAGCAGGAATGTGGCTCATAATCTCCTCAGTCAGAGTGCAGAGTTGCAGGGCCAAGGGCTCCGAGGGCTCCGAGGGCCCCGTCGTCTGTGACTGGTCTGCCCCCCAATCCACGCAGCCAGTCCCCTCTGCATGACTCAGCAGGGCAGCGTAGCACCTTGGCTGTCCTTGCCTGACCTGCCCCTGAACAGCCCAGGGCCACCCTCACTGTAGCCTTCTGTGCACCGTGGAAATCCATCCAGTTGAGGACCCAGAGAAGGACCTGTGGACCACGAAGGAGCCAGGGAAGGTCCCGAGGGAGTGGGCTCAGGGTATGGTGCCGGGCACCGGGGCCAGGGTTCCTGCAGCACCAGGAGCAGGTGTGGAGACAATATGCTACCCAGGGGCCAGAAGGCCACCCAGCCAAGTGGAGGGAGGAACGCGGGAGGTGGCCTGAAAGGGAATAGCGGGAAGGGGGTGGCAGAAAGCCTTAGCAAGTGAGACCTGGGCTCGGGAAACTGGGCTTGCTGTGGTGTGGCCACAGACGGGCAGGGCCGAGGCCCGCTGCCCCGGGGGAGGGGACAGGCGGTCTCCTGAGCCATGCCAGCCACGGGGGCAGTTGGCTCTGCTCATGTGCTCTGGGGGTGTTGGGGTTAGGGCCCCCAGATTTGGGCAGGCCTCTGAGCCTGGGACCCGGAGCCACCCTTTGTCCCCTTCCAGGCTATGCTCCTGTCACTGGGATGTGCCACCCTGTCCGCAGCTGCACCCTGAACCACGAGGACGGCTTCTCCTCGGCGTTCGTGGTGGCCCATGAGACTGGCCACGTGTAAGTGGACTCACCATCCTTGTTGTCTGAGGAAGGTCGGGGTTCAAAGGGCCCCACTTCTCCTCTGTGCCCTGAGAGGGACAGGCCCTGTATGAAAAGCCCTTGGGATGTGATGTCCTGCCCCCGTGCTGCACAGGACAAGCTGGAGGCCCACTTTCTGCTGAAGCCCCCAGGCAGGAGCTGGGGGCTTTCCACCCATTATGCCATTCAAGCACCTGGGCGGGGTGGGGGGGGTCTTCTTACCCCATTTTACAGATGTGTAACTGAGGCTCTGAGGGAGCCTTCCCCAGAAGCAGAGAGCTGGAGTTGGGGAAGCTACTCCGCCTGGGTGTGCATGCTGCTGGGTGTGTAGAGAGGGCTGTGGATGCCTCTGCCTCCACTGCGTTCTCATGTAACAGTGCTCGGCCTTGGGGACAGGATACCTGAGGGGGCTGCTGCTGGATGCTCTCACCTCAGAGTGCCCCTGACTATGAAGTCAGCTGGCAGAAAATGGGGACCACCTTGCTCAGGGCAGATCAAGCCAACTAGGGTGGGGGGGCAGCTCGGGGAGGTGAGGGGTGCCCTCCGAGCATCAGGGTGGGGTGGAGCTGACAGGTGAGTGCGGCCAGGTGAGGGTCCAGTGAGGCTGCCTTGTCTTCCTGCACAGGCTGGGCATGGAGCACGATGGGCAGGGCAACCGCTGCGGTGATGAGGTGCGGTTGGGCAGCATCATGGCGCCCCTGGTGCAGGCAGCCTTCCACCGCTTCCACTGGTCCCGCTGCAGCCAGCAGGAGCTGAGCCGCTACCTGCAGTGAGTACCACCTGTGTCTTCCAAGGACGAACCCGAAGTGCCGGACTCAGCGCCTCCAGCCTGAGGTGCAGGGAAGGGGAGAGGGGGACAGGACAGGGGGGATCCCATTGTTGGGGGCTATAGGTTTTGGATGGAAAGTGGTTATGACAGCTGCACCTTTAATGGACGCCTGGTTCTGGGTAGCTTATGCCACAGAAAACAGATGCAGCAGGGAAACTGAGGCAGCGTAGCCTAGGGCTGGGGTGTGCAGGCAGGCACACCCCCGAGACTCCATGAGGGGCCTCAGCTGCCTCCTGGGCTGGATGGCCAGTCCTGTTGAAGGCAGCTTGTGACACCCATGTGTCCCCTCACAGCTCCTATGACTGCCTGCGGGACGACCCCTTCACCCGCGACTGGCCAACGCTGCCCCAGCTCCCAGGGCTGCACTACTCCATGAACGAACAGTGCCGCTTTGACTTCGGCCTTGGCTACATGATGTGTACCGCGGTGAGTGTCGGAGCCCACGACACCTCCAAGGGCCGGGCGGGGGGAGTCTGCCCCAGACCGGCCTGGCTTCCTGGGAGGCGGCTGGTGTTGGGTGGCTCCCTGGCACAGGGTGGAGCAGCCCTCCAAAACAGCAGCCTCTCCCTCCATACCCACTGCTCTTTCCCCAGTCGGCACCCAGTGCCCTCCTGGCTGGTCCAGACATGGCTTTAGGAGGGATTGAGGCAGTGGAGTGTTCAGCAGGTGAACAGCGGGTGCTCATGGGACTCTGCAATGACCACCCCTCCTGCCTGGGCCAGAGGAAGGCCACCAAGCCTTCATGCCAAGCACACTGGTGCCCAGCGTTCTGTCCAGGCTCCATGAGAGGTGCAGCCACCAAGGTCTGGAGGCTGGGGAGGCCAAGCAGCCTGCAAAGATGTGAAGCGCCGTGCTGTCTGCTTGAGGTCCTCACAGCCCCAGAATCACACAGAGCTCAGGGCACCACACAGGCCTGTCATGGGTGGACAAGTCATTTCTGGCTCCACAGCTGTGCAAGAGGACCCTGGGTGACAGGGCGGCACCCCTGGAGGGTCCCTGAAGTGGGAGGTGGCCTGGCTAGCTGCTGGTGCTCTCTTCCAGTTCCGGACCTTTGACCCTTGCAAGCAGTTGTGGTGCAGCCACCCTGACAACCCCTACTTTTGCAAGACGAAGAAGGGGCCTCCCCTGGACGGGACCATGTGTGCACCTGGCAAGGTGAGTTGGGGCAGAGGGCAGGCGCTGTGACATGCACGGATCTCCAGGGACAGGCCCCGCAGGGCCCTTGGAGTAGGGCCAGGGGTCTTCTCAGGGGACCGCTTCCTCATTTCTAACAGCCCCACACTCCACAGCTTCTGCCCCGTGCACGCTTTCTTCTACGGGAGGGAACCTGGGGTCTCAGAGCTCCTCAATGTGCTTCAAGCCCCACTGCAGGAATCCCCTCCTCTGAGGACCAGTTTCAGGGTTCCAGCAGCCTTCCATCTCCCCCTGCACACTGTGGGTGACTGGGTCACCTCATCTTGAGGCCAATATTGGCCAACATTCTGGTGACCACGGGATCCTCAGGCTCAACATCAGGCTTGGCCTTTCTATCCTCTGGCGCCTTGGTGTTTGGTCCCTGGTGGGCAGACGTGTCCCTGGAGGTAGCTGGATGGCCACCCACCAGCGCCTGCCTGCTACCCCAGGCCCTCTTCCCACCTTCCCACCTCCTACTTCCAAAGCAGCAGAACAAAGGGCTTCTCCTTCCAGCCCAAACTCCGGGCCTGATTCTCATTTGTTCAGATGAAATCGCACTCCCACTCCTCGGCCAAGCACTTGCTAGGGGGCTGACTTATGCAGGTGAGCCTAAGCCTAGTCCAGGAGGATTCAGCCCAGAGAAGACACGCAGACCCAGCAGCATCCAGTGAGGCCCAGGGGAGGACTCCAGCACATGTCCCCCAGAGTCAGGCCTAGAAAGGCACCCAAACCACCTGAGCCTGAGGTTCCTACACTGCAGGTCTTAAATTCTGCTTTATTTTAGAAGCCCTGGGAGAGCTTCTTAAAGTTATGGATTTCCAGGTCCACCCTGAAGGTTTTGATTTGGGATGAGGACTGAGAATTGTTTTGTTCGGTTCTTTATTTATAAAATCATGGTAAAGTTCACATAACTTAAAATTCATCACTTTAACCACTTTCAGTGGCTTTTAGTACATTCATAATGTTGTGCAGCCATCACCATCTAGTTTCCAAAACTTTTCATCACGCCAAAGAGAGACTTCATTAAGCAGTGGCTCCCCATTTCTCTCCTCTCTCCAGCTCCTGGCAACCACTAATCTGCTTTCTCTGTCTATGAGTTTGCTTATTTTGGAATTTCATATAAGTGGAATGATATAATATGTGCCTTTTGTGTCTGGCCTTTTTCACTTAGCATAATAACTTCAAGGTTCATCTGTGTGGTAGCAGATATCAGTGCTTCATTCCTTTTTATGGCCAAATAACATTCCACTGTATGGATATACCACATTTGTTTATCGTTTGATGGACATTTGGGTTTTTTCCACCTCTTGGTATTTGTGGATAGTGCTGCTAATGAACTTTCACGCGTATGTTTCTGTTAGAAGGCGTGGGAAACGGTATTTTTAAGAGGTGCCCCGGGTGATTTAGCTGTGCCCCTAGACTTAATGTACTGTCAGAAGTTGGAAATGAAATGTTGTTAGTAATGCTCCAGGGACTTAGTAATGCCAGAACTGACCTCGTAACCCTGCTCCCCACAGGAGCTCGAGGGAGGGAAGGGGGCCCCAAAACATTTGCTATAACCCCAGTGGGGAGCCCAGTAAGTGCTAAACTGGAGAATGAGACTAGCTCAGCATGGCCTCCTTCCCTGGTCTGCCCCTCCAAGTCCAGCCCTGGGTGGAGAGAAAGAGTGGGAGCAGACCCTGCACAGTGTGGTCACCCAGGGGTGTGTGTGGCTGGCCTTCACCCACAGGACCACTGACCACTACAAAATGTGGGCCAAAGAGTGCCTGACCGCCAGCTGATTGGCCCACTTCTCCTGGGCGGGGGGTGGGAGTGGGCGTGGGGACTGGTGAGGAAGGTGGGCAGATGTGGCCAAAGTACCCTTTCTCACAGAAAGCACTGACTCGGTGATGACCTTTCACTCTTTTTGGTGGTAGGACCTTTAGTTCATTTAGCCCAGTAAAAACCCCATCATTTTATGTATTAAAAAACAGCCTTGGGCTTCCCTGGTGGCGCAGTGGTTGAGAGTCCGCCTGCCGATGCAGGGGACACGGGTTCGTGCCCCGGTCCGGGAAGATCCCACATGCCGTGGAGCGGCTGGGCCCGTGAGCCATGGCCGCTGAGCCTGCGCATCCGGAGCCTGTGCTCCGCAACAAGAGAGGCCACAACAGTGAGAGGCCCGCGTACCGCAAAAAAAAAAAAAAAAAAAATGTCTTGTGCTGATTGAGGGGGTGGAGCTGGGGCTTAGCTCAGCCTGCCCTCGTTCACAAGGAGCATAGGTAGAAAGCTGACCTAGGTGAGGGATTCCTGGTGTGTGTGTGGAGTGGGGCTGGAGGGGCAAAGGGAGAGAGGAGGAGGGGAAGGGCACCTCCTGGGGGGCCTATCAGAATCCTCTGCCTCTATGATTTACTTATTGCAATGTAATCTTATATTTGGAAAACAATCATCCTTTGTCTCTCCCTTTCCTGCAAGAACAGCCACAGGGCCCAGGAGAGAGGAGAGGCAGAAAGTAGCAGGGGGAAAGTCTAGGCAGGTTGGAGAAATAGCAGGTCATCTCAGGGACCAGGGCTTTGCCAAGCTCAGCTGTCCCTTTCCGTACCTCTCTGCCCCCGTGGCAAGACCCCTGGCAGGGGGTCACACAGCACTCATGCTCTGCCTGGGGTCCTCATGTCCACAGTGGGTCATCCCAAGCGCATTCTCCCCTCTTGGCCTCCATCACTGGATTATACCCCTGCTTACTCACAGTTTCCTACACCCACCATTTCCCAGAGACGGAACAATGTATCTATATTCCATCCGCAGAGGTGACCTGGAGAGAAGGAACAAGACTACAGATGAGCCAACTCCACTGCCTGCCCCTCAGTTTGATGGCTTTTTCATTGTCTGCCTGGGTTCCCACAATAGGGTGGGAAGGGTGCAGAGTGCATGTGTTGGTGAGATCAAGTGGAGAGGATGGGTGGTGAGGAATGAGGGCCAGTGGGCACACAGCTTTCTCATGGAATCAGGAGTTTTGGGCAGGCGTGTTTGGCTGAGAGGGGAGAGGTGAGCTCGTTGCTCTTGGACATAGACGTGGGCAGTGGACCTGGGGATTAGGCTGTTTAGTCACCTCAGCTTCATATTCATCCATCCATCCACGTGTCAGGCTCCCTCTGCCTCCATCAGACCTCGCTGTCTGTGGGGGTTGGCCACGAACGTGACAAGGCAACCATGACATGGTGGTGAGGAACGGGATGGGGAGGGACCTGTCGGGAGCTCAGAGAGGCTTCCTGGTCGGTGGCCCCAGCCAAATCCCGAAGGGTGGAGAGAAGTGGGACCAGTGCTCCAGGCAGGGGACCCTCATTGGGTGGGAGCGTGATGAGGATGGCTGGGGAGGGTGGATGAGAGGAGCATGATGTTTTAAAATATAATGTATTTGTAGAAAAGTGGAGGTACAGTAGGCCCAACAGATCAAGACAATTGCCATTAAAAAGATAGTTTGTTCCTCACAAATCCCAAAGGGAGGGGCCACACCACACCGTGGCAGGGGGGCGAGGGGGGGGTTGTCGGGCACACAGGGAAGCATCAGGATCAGTTGGAGAGCAGTGGGTGGCAGGAACTGCAGTTTCTACAGAAAGGAATGGCAAGGCAAGGTAAGCAGGCTGAGGTTTGGCTGGTGTGAACAATTTCACTGGGCTCTGGGGCCCAGGGGCTGCCCCTAGTCGTCTGGTACCTGACTGGCCCTGGAGAGTGATTAGGATGGAAGATGGTGGCCTGGAATTTAGGAGCCCTGGTGACGGAGGCGGCTCTGTGTGCTCTGGGTTGATTGGTTTGCACTTGAAAATTGCACTTGTGGATGAGTTATTTACGATTTCTAGGAACTGGCTAACCCTGTGAGGGACAGTCCCCGCACGGTCAGCAAGGCCCAGAAGTCAAAGCATCAGAATCCAGAAAACAAAAGACCTGATTAACACACATGGCTCCCCAGGAGACTGGGTGATGGTGGGAGAGAGGGAAGGACTGATTGAACTGACGATGGCTGTTCCTGAGGCTGCTTCATGACCTGCCCTGTCCAAGGTGCTGGGGACATGGCTCAGATCTGCTCTCAGACAGGTGCACCCTGTGGCCACACAGTGTATGCCCTGGATACCCTGGGGGCAGGGGCAGGCTAAGCACAGAGGGTCCCCCCAGGTGCCTCTACCCTGCAGGCCAGGCCTGTGGGTTCACCTTGCCCTCCTTGCCGGAGCCAGGGTCAGGGTCATGGGCGGGGTGCAGATCCAGCTGGGTCAGGATGGCTCCTGCATCAGTGTGTCTTGTCAGGGAAGAGTCCTTCATGTGTCTCACCTTCACCAGCAGTATCTTGGGGAAGCAACGCCCACCCTAAGTTTTCATGAATTCAGGACTGTTTCAGAAACATGTGCCACGGTGCGTATCCAGAGTGCACAGGCCCTGTGATGCCCCATGTTTTTCTGCATAGTCAAGAACGGACAGGCAGGCCTAGCAACAGGGACAGCCCACGGTCTGGGCATGGGAGTTTAAGCCCTGGGTCCTCCCTCCTCATTGTGTGACCTTGAGCCATCCTTTACCCCTTGGGTGAATCACCTAAGTGTCCAACTCAGTTATCCTCACATCCCAGGCTCCTGGCACATGGTACCAGCTTGGGACATGCTGGCAGGTGGAGAACGGAAACCCAGGATCACAGTGGTTCAGAAATGCTAAATGTGCACTTCCTGAAAAGAACAGTCTGCCTTTCAGGCTTTCAGACCAACCTGGCAGTGTTCCCAGCCCTGCTTAGGTGCACCAGCGCTCGCCGTGGTACTCATCCTGAGAGGCAGCCCTGGTCAGCATTGTCCCTGGGTACGTGTGGGCTCTGAATTCCCTCGTGACATGCGACTTTGTGCTTTTAAATGTTTAAATCTCTCTACTGGATGAAATATTTGTAGACATTTAAACATACGTTTATAAAGCATTTTAATAATATTAACCATGTTTCTTTTATAATAACACCGAGGCATCAGAGTATAAAATTGTTCATTTGGGATAATTGCACTCTTTTAAATGCTTATCATCATCCAGGAGGAAATAAACCAAATATCAGAGGGACAGCTTCTGAGTGGTGGAATTAAGGGTGATTTTCCTGTCTTTCTGCTTTGCCTTGTTTTCATATTTTCTACAGTGCGTGTGTGTTGCCTCTGTGCATTTGGTTGGACCCAAGTGTGTGGAGGAGGTGATCCATCACACCATGGGCCTGTGGAGTGTCCTGAGTTGTCCCATGCCCAGCTCCCCATTTACAAACTGGGGACCAATTTGTTCAGTGGGGACAGGGGGACCACTATGTGGCCTCCGCCATCCCCCTGGCCCTTGGTTCCCATGCCCACCAGTGATTTAGAGGCTGGGCCCCATCACAACCTTCAGAGGTGCCAGGACCCTTCCCATCCTCTTTATCTTAGTCAACGGGGGCTGCTATAACAAAAAGCCAGAGACTAGGGTGGCTTAAACAACAGGTACTTATTCCTTACAGTTCTGGAGGCTGGAAGTCTGAGATCAGGGTGTCGGCATGGTCGGATTCTGGTGAGGGTTGCAGACTGCCATCTTCTCTCCCTTTCCTCACATTTTGGAGAGGGAAATCATCTCTCTCTTGTCTTCTTTTAAAGGCACTAATCTCATTCATGAGGGCTCCACCCTAATCACCTCCCAAAGTCGCCACATTCTAATACCATCACATTGGGGTTAGGCTTCAACATGTGAATTTTGGGGCACACAAATATTCAGTCCACAGCATTCCCCTGCCTGGGCCCTCCTCCTTTTCTGCCAGCCCTCCCCTTGCTCCACCAGCTGAGGGGGACACTAGCAAGCATTTCTGTGGGTCTTTCCCTTCCCTGGTTGAGTGAGGGGAGCTCTGAGGTGAGAGATGAGGTAACTGTGGCCCGGGAAGGATATGAACAGCATCACTGGTGACCCGGAGCCAGGCCTGCCGGACCCCAGGTAGCTCATGACTGTGCTTGTTGGCCATGTGCCCGGGTGCCCAATCTGGTGGTGGTAGAGCCCTTGATCACTTGCCCAGAGCCCGGGAAGGAGAATCCAGGGAATGGCAGCCTCTGCAGAGCCTCCTGTGGGCTCAGACTGCTGCAAAGGCAGGCCTGGGAGTGCTTCAGCTGGTTGGGAGGAGTGAGAGGACTGTGTAAGGAAGAAGAGGCAAGGTGTGCTCCCAAGCAGAGGTGTGCACAAATCTAGGGAGACAAGAACCAAGAAAAAGAAGGGATACATGGGAGCGACATGCGCATGGAGATGGGAGCTTGGCTGCCCTGGAAATGGGCTCTGAGACAGAGATCTGATGGCAAGGTGTTTCCTGAGGAGCATGCTCAGTATCAACACCTGCAGAGAGAGAGAGTCATTGAACAGTGGTGTGGTCACAACGTAGGTTCAGCCTACCCTGCCTGGAGCTCCGGGCTGGCCTTTCAGAGTTGTCCCCCACCTTGACCTCTGGCCATGGCTGTCCCCAGGAAAAGGACATGACTCCAGGCTAGGCAGCTGTCTTTGGCTGAGGGCATTTCCTATAAAGGGGCTCAACTGTCAGCCACGAGCAACAGGCAGCTCTCCACAGCTGGGGGAGTGAGCGTCTCTGTTCTGCAGGGAGATCCCTGCGTTACTCCAGGGCTGAGGAAGGAAATGGAGCTAGGGCTTCTTTCGCAGAGGAGCTCCCAAAGACAGTGTGGTCTGTTCAGAGAGCGGTCAGCGCTCCGGTGCCTGGTGTGGCAGTGGGAGATAGAGCAGGGTTGGTGTGTAGGAGCCAGGCCACAGGGCTAGTCTAAATCCTGCAGCAGTGGGGAACCCCAGAAGGTTTTGAGAAGGGAGCAGAGATGGGTTTACCATGAAGCTGACGATGTATAAGCTTCGGGGCCCCATACTTGCATAAGCCCCTTCCAGGGCCCTGGGACAGGCCTCACAATGTGTTCACATGGTCATATATTTTCACTGACCATAATCAATTAGGATCACTCCTTCCCCTCTGATACACTTCTCCTGTTGACATTAGAGGGGCCGTGGGTGCTTTGTGGCTTTGGCTAAGGATAAATTGGATTTCGGGTATATTTATTGGTTTATTTACATGGTTTTTCGTACCTTATGTGTACGGTTAGGTTGTTGTTTCTATCCAGGTGTAAGAATAGCTTCTAGAAATACTCTTACTGCCTCTGTGCCAACTCACCCAGGGTTGTTGCAGAATATGTGCTGTGTTCAGCACAGTCTCCTCAACTGATTGAAGAAAAGGGGCCTCACATATACTAGAGGTTGTGATTACTTCTATCTTTGCAATAGTTTGTTTTCTTTTGGGGTTTGTCTTGTAGATGGGGCACTAACACAGATCCAACTTGGATACTTCTTTGGAAATGCTAAGTTTAATAAGATGGTTCACTTATTTAAAAACTGTCCAGACCTCCAAACGTACACATTACAAAACACAAGGGGCACTAAAAATAATTTTCAAAGTCCAGGAGAGAAACCTGAACGCAGATGGGATGCAAAAAGTTTATTCAAAATGTTGATAAAGCTGTTAATAGTTTAACTGCAGTTTTGAAAGTTGTTTCAGAATGCTTCAATAAAGTGAGGGAGAAACGACAGACTTCTGATTTAGATATATGTATAAAGATACCTTCTTTTACCATTTTCAAATATATTTATTAAAGAAAATTCAGATAAAAATCAGTGGAAAATAAATTAAAATTTAAAATGAGTAAAGAAATCAGTAGCAATAAATCTGACTTCAAAAATTTAATTATAACGAAAAAAGTTTTCAGATCAAACTAAAGCAGTCATTCCTTAGGAGGAAGAGATAAATATCAAAGAGAAATAAGTAGCAGGCTCTTGAAACGTTTGACAATGCAGTTAATGAAGAGGAGAGAATCAGATGAACACATTGGAAAAGCATTTAAACTTCTTTCTGATTTTGACATGAAATGTTGACAACATCAAAGGCAGTGTAAAGCTCAGAATATTGCCCCTACAATAAGAATGTTGACAGTAACAGTTACTGAGGTGCTAATCCAGACAGCATTTTAAATCAGGCTCTGACCAAGAAAACCTGAAATCCATATCCAGAAGCACACTGGATAGCAAATTTGATCATCTCCGTGTTCACATAACATCACCAATAACTTCTCTAAATCACTGAAAATTAAAAAATATTTCGCTCAACCTTCTAGAGCAGGCTAGAGCACACATACCAACTCCACCTGCCATCTGTTTTATTTTCCCCTAACAGTTTCATTAAGATGTGACTCACATTTAAATTCACCCATTTAAAATGTACAATTCAGTGGTTTTCAGTATATTCACAGAGTTGTACAACCATCACAACAATCAAATTTTAGAACATCTTTGTCACTCCAAAGAGAAGCCCCATAACCATTAGTAGTCACTCCGATTCATCCCCCCTCCCCCTTAATCCTCGGCAATCACTAATCTACTTTCTGTCTCCTTAGATTCGCCTCTTCTGAACATTTCGTTCAAATGGAATTGTACAATGTGCCTCCTTCTGTGACTGGCTTCATTCAGTTAGCATAATGTTTTCATGGTTCATCCAGGTTGTATTATGTGTCAGTACTTTATTCCTTTTCGTTGCTCTATAGTAATTCATTGTATACATATACTGTATTTTATGTATCCATTTATTAGTTGATGGACATTTGAGCTGCTACCTTTTTTCAGCTATTATGAGAAATGCTGCTATGAACATTCGTGTTCAAGTTATTGCGTGGATGTATCATTTTTCTTGAATATGTGTCTAGGAGTGGAATTGTTGGCTCTTATAGTAACTCTATTTTTAACATTTTGAGAAACTGCCAAACTCGTTCCCAAAGCAGCTGTACCTTTTTACATTCCTACTAACAATTTCTCCACATCTTCACCAAAACATATTACCTGTGTTTTTATTATAACCATCCCAGTGGATGTGAAGTGTTATCTCATTGTGGTTTTGAGCACCTTTTCATGGGCTTAATGGCAACTTGTATATATCTTTTTTGGATAAATGTCTATTCATTATCCTTTGCTTATTTTTAATTGAGGTATCTTTTTATTATCAAGTTATAATCATTCTTTATACATTCTGGGTACAAATCCCTTATCAGACTGCTCAGATATATGGTTTTCAAATATTTTCTCCCATTATGTGGGTTGTCTTTTCACTTTCATGATCATATCATTTGATGTACAAAAGCTTTTAGCTTTGGTGAAGTCCAAGTTAGATATTCTTTCTTTTGTCACTCGTGTTTTGGTGTTGTAACTAAGAAACCATTGCCATTAGGTCAAGAAGATGTATTCCTGCTCTTACATTTGGATCTATGATCCATTTTCAGTTAATATTTGTGTAAGGTGTGAGGAAGGAGTCCAGTGTTATTCTTTTGCATGTGAATATCCAGTTGCCTCAGCACCATTTCTTGAAGAGGCTATTCTTTTTCCATTGAATCACTTGGTACCTTTGTTAAAAATCAGTTGATCATATGTAAAGGTTCTTTTAGGGACTCTGCATTCTGTTCCATGAATAATTTTGTCTGCTCTTATGGCAGGGCCACACTGTCTTGATTATTGTAGTTTTGTGGTAAGCTTTGAAATAGGAAAGTCTGAGTCCTTCCACTTTGTTGTTTTTAAAGATTGTTTTGGCTATTTCTGATCCTTTGACATTTGATATGAATTTTAGAAGCTGTTTCTCAATTTCTGCAAAATTCCACAATAAGTGTTGCATTGAATCTACAGATCAATATGGGGAGTACAGGCACCCCTCGTTTTATTGGACTTTGTTTTATTGTGCTTTGCAGACATTACCTTTTTTTTTTTTTTTTTACGAATTGAAAGTTTGTGGCAGCCCTGCATTGTCAGTTGATGGTTAGCATTTTTTAGCGATAAAATATTTTAAATTAAGATATGTACATTCTTTTCTTAAGACATAATGTCACACTTAATAGACTACAGTATAGTGTAAACATAACTTTAACATGCACTGGGAAACCAAAAAAATTCATGTGACCCTCCTTATTTGGATATTTGCTTAATTGTGGTGGTCTGGAACCGAACCAGCAGTATCTCTGAGGTATGACTGTGCTGCCATATTAAACTCTGATCCATGAACATGGGATGTCTTTCCATTTACTTAGATCTTCGGTTTCTTTCAACAATGTTTTGTAGTTTTCAGTGTACTAGTTTTGCATTTTTTTCTTCAATTTATTCCTAAGGATTTTTTTCTTTTTATTTCTTTTTTTTTGATGCTATTGTAAATAGAATTGTTTTCTTTTTTTAACTCAAAATACTTCTAATTTCTTAGTTGAATTACAATGTTATGTTACTTACTGCTGTACAGCAAAGTGACTCAGTTATACAAATATATATATATATTCTTTTTCATATTCTTTTCCATTATGGTTTATCACAGGATATTGAATATAGCTCCCTGTGCTATACAGTAGGACCTTGTTGTTTATCCATTCTATATATACCAGTTTGCATCTGCTAATCCCAAACTCCCAATCCAACCCTCTCCCAACCCCTCCCCCTTGGCAACCACCAGTCTGTTCTCTACGTCCCTGATAGAATTGTTTTCTTAATTTCATTTTCGGATCATTCATTGCTAGTTTATAGAAATACAGTAGATTTTTGTATATTGACCTTGAATCCTGCAATCTCACTAAACTTTTTAAATTAACTTTAATAGTTTTTTAGTGGTTTCCGTAGGACTTGCTATATAGAAGTTCATTTCATCTGCAAATAGAGATAGTTTTACTTCTTCCTTTCCAATCTGGATGCCCTTTACTTCTTTTTCTTCCCTAATTGTCCTGGCTAGAACGTTCAGTACAGTGTTGACTAGAAGTGGTGTGATCAGACACACTTGTCTTGCTTCTGATTAGGGGGAAAGCATTCATTCTTTTACCATTAAGCATGATGTTAGCTGGGGTATTTCATTGATGTCCTTTATCAGCTTGAGGAACTTCTAGTCCTGTCTTTTGAGTGCTTTTTTCAGGAAAGGATGTTGGATTTTGCCAGTTTTATCTTTTGAGTCTTGAGGTAATCATACAGTTTTTCCTTTATTCTGTTGATATGGTTTATTACATTGATTGATTTTCAGATACTAAACCTTGAATTCCTAGGATAAATTTCACTTGGTAATGGTGTATAATCTTTTACTATGGATTTGATTTGCTAGAATTTTGTTGAAGAATTTTTAAGTCTATTTTCATGAGATATTGTTCTGTAGTTTTTGTCTTTTGATATCTTTGATTTTTGTATTGGGGTAATATTACCCTCACAGAATGAATTGGGAAAATCTCCTCTTCCATTTTTTGAAAGAGTTTTTGAAGGATTGGTATTAATTTTTTTCAGCATTTGGTAGAATTTATCAGTGAAGTCATCTGGTTTTGGCTATTTTTTTTTTTTTTTTTTTTTTTTTTTTTTTTTTGCAGTACGCGGGCCTCTCACTGTCGTGGCCTCTCCCGTTGCGGAGCACAGGGTCCGGACGCGCAGGCTCAGTGGCCATGGCTCACGGGTCCAGCTGCTCCGCGGCATGTGGGATCTTCCCGGACCGGGGCACGAACCCGTATCCCCTGCATCGGCAGGCGGACTCTCAACCACTGTGCCACCAGGGAAGCCCTTGGCTATTTTTTGTGAGAAGTTTTAAATCACTAATTCAATCTCTTGTTATAGGTCTATTCCAATTTTTAGATCTTATTAAATCAGTTTGGTAGTCTGTGTCTTTCTAGAAATTTGTCCATTTCCAGAACTCTGTCTTTTCATGTGGATTTGAATTATTCTCTGGTGTCACTTGCTTTCAGCCTAAATAGCTCCCTTTAGTATTTCTTTTTATACAATTTTATTGGAGTATAGTTGATTTACAGTGTTGTGTTAGTTTCGGTGTATAGCATAGTGATTCAGTTATACATATACATACATTCATTCTTTCTCAGTTTCTTTTCCCATATAGTTTATCATAGAATATTGAGTAGAGTTCCCTGTGCTATACAGTAGGTCCTTGTTGGTTATCTATTTTATATATAGTAGTGTGTGTATGTTAATCCCAAACTCCTAATTTAGTATTTCTTATATGGCAGGTCTGCTAGCAATGAATTCTCCCAGTTTTTGTTTATCTGGGAATATTTTTATTTCACTTTCATTGTTGAGAGATAGTTTTGTTGGGTATGATTCTTGGTTGACACCACTACCCGGGCCTCCATTATTTCTGATTAAAGTCAGCTGTTAATCTTATTGGGCTTCCAGTGAGTCATTTTTCTTTTTGCTTCTTTTGACATTTTACCTTTGTCTTTCTATATTTGACTATATTGTGTCTGGGTGTGGATTTCTTTGCATTTACCTTACTTGGTTAAATTTCTTGGATGTGTATGTTAATGTTTTTAATCAAATTTTGGAAGTTTTCAACCATTATTTCTTTGAATATTTTCTACTCCTTTCTCTGTGTCCTCTCCTTCTGGCACTTTTACTGTGCACATTTCAGTGAACTTATGGTCTTCCATGTTTCTCAGAGGCTCTGTTCATTTTTCTTTATTTTTTCCCCCTCTTCTCTTCAGACTGCATAATTTCTATTGATCTATATTCAAGTTCATGGAGTCTTCTGTCAGCTCAAATATACTACTGAGCCTTCTAGTGAATTTTTCATTTGTTTTTGAACTTTTAAACTACAGAATTTCTTTTTCTTTTTTTTCTTTTTGTTTGTGTTTTTTTAGTTTCTATCTCTTTCCTGATGCCATTTGGTGAGGCATTGTTCTTTAGACATGGTTTCCTTTTGTTCTTTGAACATATTTATAATAGCTATTTTGAAATTTTTGCCTGTTAATTCTAACATTTGGGACTCCTCAAAGGCAGCTTCTGTTGCCTGCTTACTTTCCTGTGCATAGATTTCACTTTCCTGTTTCTTTTCATGTCTCAGAAATTTTTGTTGAGACTGGACATTTTAGATGATACATTGAAGAAACTCTGGATAGTGATTCCCCTAGACCTTGTTGTGCTGTTGTTTGCTTGTTTACCTGTTTATTTCTTTAGTGACTTGGATGCACTGTTTCAATAAATTTTATTCGCCCTGCAGCATGCAGCTGCTGATATTGCCCCTCAGAGATCACAGCCTTGGGCATATGCATAGTCACCGGGCCACACAGCTTCCCACCTCCACCCCCCAGAACAGTGGGATTAGCCAGGTTCTCTTTGTCTCTTTCTTTGATCTTCCAGCTAAACTTCTGGCTGTTCTGCCTCTATTGGTATCACACCCAATTAGCTTTCAATAGCTGCTAGCTGATGCTGTATTGTTTTTGATACAATTGCCCTGGGGTACATCTTGTCTACAACCTGACCCAATTAGATTCTGGACCCTTCACAGAGGCAGGGTGTTACCAATATTTGAGGCTTGCTCAGACTCCAGGAGGGCTCTTAGCTGTCTTTTCCCTGGTTACACTTCTAGTTGGTTTACCATTTTACTTGCTGCTTACTAGTATTGTGGAGCTACTGGCCTCCTCTTAGTTGCTCACTACCAAGATTTCTATTGTTTTTGACAATGCCCTTACGCAAGAACTTCCTCATGCTCTGTTCCAAATAAAGTTAGTCCTCTTAGGGTGAGCTATGGAGCTCTCAGTTCTGCCTCTCCCTCTGGGAAGACTACTGCACCACTGTGCTGGAGCTAGGAGCAGGGTGGTCCACTTCCAGAGTGACACTCCTGGTCTACGAATAGGTCACTGGATAGAGATAGTAGTTTCTAGTCTTCTTGGCTTTTCCCTTTCAGCATGGAACCTCTGCCCTACAAGCAAGCCACAGAAGGGGCTACTGGAGTACTGTATTCTTGGTTTGTCATACCTGGGGTAGAGCCTCCAGTCTGGGAGTGAGGACTGAGTGGGCAAAGGGAGTTCCCTGATTGGAACAGATTTTCTGCAACACAGTGTTGGGAGGTATGGGAGATGCCAGTGGCCTGCCTTTCCCAGGGTGAAACTATAGCCCTAGACTGGGAGCTGAGGAGACAAAGACCTCTGTTGTTTAAGCAGTAAAGCCTCCATCACACTGAGATGGGGAAGGAATAGGAGAGGGTTGTGGCTCAAATGTATAGACTTTTACTATTCTTACCAAGATTTGGTAAATTTTCTCCATTTGTTGTATTGACCTTAGGACAATTTCAAGATACTTTATTTTTTTTAATTGAAGTATAGTTGATTTACAATATTGTGTTAGTTTCAGGTTTACAGCAAAATGATTCAGTTATATATAGTCTTTTTCAGATTCTTTTCCATTATAGGTTATTACAAGATATTGAATATAGTTCCCCATGCTATACAGTCAGTACTTGTTGTCCAGATAATTTAAATGGTTTGTTGAGAAAATAATTTTCACCAGTTAAATAGTTGTTTTACTGAGGAGAGAGTTCACCAAGTTTCTTACAGCTCCATTCTAGAAGTTTCCATTTGCTGCCTGCTTTTGTAAACAAAGTTTTATTGGAATGCAGCCATATCCATTCATTTATATGTTGTCTGTAGCCACTTTCATGCTCTAATGGCAGAGTTGAATAGTTGAAATAGTGAGCACGTCGCCTGCAAAGACTAAAACAGTTACTATCTGGCCCTTACAGAAAAAGCTTGCTGAGGAATGATTGCATTATCTTTCTATTCTCCCTATGGAATACAATCCTACAGAATTATTGTCATATGAAGAGGGCATGAAAGAGTATACAGTTAGAACTGCAGGAAATGTTGTGTCCATCAATCAATTTGAAAAAATTCATTGTTCTCTGTTTTTGGTGGTTTGTGGTATTTGTCCGTTTTTAAATTTTAAATGTTTTGTTTTATATCTTCTAATTCTAAATCAATATTCCATTTTATACCTAATTTAGTATTTTTAATTTTGTAATCTTCTTCATATGGGCCCTAAATTGTATAAGCTTCCTCTCTGGACTAGGAAGGGCAACAGAGTGATAGATTCAAGTTGTAAACCTGCGCTTCCTCTACCCCAGTGTTCTACTTACTATCTTCATGAATTTTTACCATGTCAACATATATATCACCTATCCTTCGTTGCCATATTTCTTTTAAACTGCTTTTCTTTACTTAAACAGTAGGCCTTACATGTCTCTAAAGTCACTGGCTTGATGTGCCACTTACGTCTTTATGAATGGCGCTGTGTGGGCACACCAGGCCGGGGGTTTCATCCTGCAGACACGGTGTGCGGTGGGCTTTGGCTGCGGGGACAGAGTAGGCTGAACAAGGCACTGAGGATGGTGGGAGACCAGGGTGGTGGTCGGGGGAAGCTGGGTGAGCCAACACCTTACCATACCTCCCAGCGACATTCTGAGCTTCTAGGGGTGAGTAGGGCCTGTTCTCCCTGTGCCTCGAGGGCCAGGCAGTCATCACGGGCACTGCAGGCTGAAGGGTGGGGGACATGTGACCTTCTGTCTTTCAGCACTGCTTTAAAGGGCACTGCATCTGGCTGACACCTGACATCCTCAAGCGAGATGGCAACTGGGGCGCCTGGAGTCCCTTCGGCTCCTGCTCGCGTACCTGCGGCACAGGTGTGAAGTTCAGGACCCGTCAGTGCGACAACCCACAGTGAGTTGGCCCTGATGTTTCCCAGCCTTCCTCGGTGGCAACTGCAGTCCCCAAGGGCCCTTGCTAGCCAACCCTATCCTGCAAGGCCCCTGCGGATGTCTGTTCTGGAGAGACTGTGAGGGCAGGCAGCTCTGGCCCCTTCTCATCTTCCTGGGAGGGACTGAGACTTAGAGAGTGGAGGGCTCATGCCACATAGCCTGCTGGGGCCGGAGCCAGCTCTGGAGACTTGGAAACCTGGTCTTCTGACCTGGTGGCCTAGGGCCATTCCGCCCACTTGGCCTGCATCCTACTCTAGACACCATCCTCCTCTGCTCTTCTTGGTTGAGGGCATCAAGAATAGGAGGTGGGGGCTTCCCTGGTGGCGCAGTGGTTGAGAGTTCGCCTGCTGATGCAGGGGACACGGGTTCGTGCCCCGGTCCGGGAAGATCCCACATGCCGCGGAGCGGCTGGGCCCGTGAGCCATGGCCACTGAGCCTGCGCGTCCGGAGCCTGTGCTCCGCGACGGGAGAGGCCACAACAGTGAGAGGCCTGCATACCGCAAAAAAAAAAAAAAAAAAAAAAAAAGAAGAATAGGAGGTGGAACAGAGATGGGGCAATGGGGATAAAGAGGAGGGCTCTCTCGGGCCCCAGGATGCCGGGAGCCTGAGCAGGAGAGCAGCTGTTTGCAATCAGGCAAGAGGCAGGGTCAGTGACATGCCACCCATTCCCAGCTGCCCAGGGGAGAAACAGCCTGGAGAGGCTGCCCGAAGGCCCGCTGAACTCCCACCTCCACCCATGCTCCCCATCCTGCCTCCCAGGCAGGCCCCATCCCCTGTGCTATCCTCAGAGCTCCCCTAGGGCTATTACCCTTGCCTCAAGATGAGACTGACAAGACAAGAAGTTAGAAACTCAGAGGTTACAGGGTGCTGGGTGAGGACTTCCAGGTTCTGGTCCAGGGTGCACAGTCGGAAGAGCAGGTCTGGCCTGACAACCCCTCTCTCCCCCCACCAGGCCCTGACTCCTTGTGGTGTCTGATGCTGGGCTCTTGGGCTCCAGGGGACTCGCCCCCAGGTCTGGCCCCGGGGGAGATCGTGCAGGCTCCGGGTGCTCTATGTTCTGTCCCTCCCCACCTGCACACTCTAGGGATTTCCTTACCCCTCTGGCTGGTTCAGCCTTCTTGGTGGCAGCAAGGGACGGGGGCAGCAGTGACGTGAGCAAAACTGCCAGAACTGCCTGCCGTTCCATCTGTCCACAAACACTGTTGGGCCTGGAGCGTAGCTAACCCCTGGTCAGTGCCAGCATTCCGTGCACATCAGTGACCATCAGACAACACAGATGCGCCACACAGAGCTCTGAGCACGGTTCATTTATGCCAGCCTCACTTGCATCTGTGGGGAATACACACAGCTGCAGCGCCCAGAGCCTTGCAGAGCCCACAGGCCCCACACAGCCTCTTTGTCAGCAATGCCCGTGTGCCCCGTGGGCCTCCCCTTGCGTGTGTCCTCCTGGAGATGACAGCTGGGCCTTATGCTGCCCCATCTTTAGTTGCTGCTCCCTGGCTCAGTAGCTTTCCCTGGGACACTGTGGCCAGTGTGAAGACTCCTGGGGTTCCCAGCTGGGCCCCCGCTCACTGGATTGAGCTCCTTCTGTGTTCTTTCCCTCACCACTCTTCTGATTGCGGAACTGCAAACAATCTACAGCATGAGCTCAAGCTCTTCAATTTCTCTTCCTCCCTGGCCTCCCCTGAATTCTCCAGCTCACATTCTCTTTTGGAATTATCGTGGATTTCCATTTGCATCTGTATGGCTCCTGTCTGGGCTGGGCGGGGCTTCAGTGACAGCCCGACCCCTTCCTGCTTTTTCCGGCTGCACGATGCCCCTGGGCTCCCCACACCTACACCCAGGGCTGCGCCCCCTCCTGGTGATGCCCTGGTTGGTGTTGTCATTGGTCTGTGGTCCCATCAGTGGCCCTGGTGTAAATCTCAAAGTCACCCTTTCTTTCATGGTCCCCATCAAACACTGAGGCCTCTTGGTTCTTTCTCCACAAGTTTCTCAGATTGTTATTTCCACCGACTTCCCCCGAGAACATGGCGCTGTGCAAGGAGCCTCATGGAAGCCAGCCCCCTCCACCATTCACTCTGCAGTGCTATATGCTATACATTCGTCATCACAGCAGAACATGACTTTTGCCCAAGGCTCGGGTTCTGCTTGGCTGAAGCCCCCCAGCTCCTCCCAGGGTGCTGCCTGCCACGCCCCATCACCCCACCTGCCATGGGCACCTGTTGGCCACCAGCTGGCGCCTTTCCTGTGGGGTTAGTGCTTTGTGGACTGCTGATGTTCTCAACAAAGCAAGGAAATTACAGAAACACGGCCCACGTTTTCTTGAGGTGGAGGAAGGCTGGAGATGGAGTGTCCACTGTGTACCTGACACTTGTTAAGAACACTTGTAGCAAGATTCCACTACTTCAGAATTGCTCTGAGTTCCCGGCGTGTGTGAGGCCCAGGCCCAGATGTAGGGGAGGCTCACCCAGATCCACCACCCTGGAGCTTGTGGCCGGCGGCACAGCAGAACCTAAACACCCTGTTACAGCTCACTGTTGGTTCACCACCACAGCTACAGGAGCTGGGATGGGGGTTCGGGGTGCACAGGGGCTGAGTAGATGCTCCCTTCCCATGGGCCCCCTGAGAGAGGATGACCAGCGCTTTCTACAGTGATGCTCCAAGGCCCTGGAGGCTGGGGGATAGCCCAGGTCCTGCAGCTGGGACAGGGCAAGGCTGCGTCCCTTCACTCAACAGAGCTGCCCCCTGACCCCCAAGGATCAGGGATTCCCCCCAGATCCCACAAGTGGCACCCCGTGTGCTGGCCTCTTCCTGGCACCAAGCTGCAAGACCTTTCTGCTTTCTCCTCCAGCCCAGCCAATGGGGGCCGCACCTGCTCAGGCCTTGCCTACGATTTCCAGCTCTGCAACTCCCAGGACTGCCCTGACGCCCTGGCTGACTTCCGTGAGGAGCAGTGCCAGCAGTGGGACCTATACTTCGAGCATGGTGACGCCCAGCACCACTGGCTGCCCCACGAGCACCGGGATGGTGAGCCCTAAGGGGAGTGGGCATTCAGTATACCGGCCAGGGCTCACTGGGCCACTGATTCTGCATGGGCATGCCAGCAGAGCCCACCCTGGGCAGGGTGGCTGCCGGCTTGGGGCTCACGGCAGGACTGCAATCCCAGAAGAGCCAGACCTGGCCAAGGATGCAGCGGAGAGGGCGGGGCCCAGCTGGCCCCAGGCTCCCGTGCTCGCCACCCAGTGGGCAAGGCTAGTGTTGTGCCTTTACCCTGACTCAGCCGTGAGGCGGAGGGCAGGGGCGGAGCCTGCCAAGGAATCAGGTTAGTTCTGACCTCTCGTCTTTCAGTGGGAGCTCTCAGTTCCAAGTGACTTGAACTGGTTTAAGCATCAAAAGGCATTTGTTGGCTCCTAGAACTGAAAAGTCTGGTAGTTTCAAGCTTGAGAGTGTTTGTATTTCATTTGGGTCCCCCTCCCACTAAATGATGGGGAAACACAGTTTCTGTTCCTTCCAGGCAGTGGGCAGAGGAGGGGAGTGGGGACTGGGGCCTGCTCTGCCGTCTCCATCACCCCATGTGTGTCACACCGGCTGAGCACCTGTTGCAAAGCCCACGTGTGCGTTCAAGGAGGCGGTGCCAGAGCAGACAGACCCCCTCTCAGAGCGAGGCTTTGGTCTGGCGAAAAGTCAAATAATGACGTGGTGCCATAGTGACCTTAGAGGTAAATGCTGAGAAGGGAAGGTGCCAGGGCCCCGAGACTGAATCAAGGGGCATCTTATTTGGGGTTTCAGAGGTTGACTGGAAAGTAGAGACCTGGCAAACAGCCATTTTCCCTTCCCCTCGATATGGGGGTCTCTGGGCAGGGCCTCGGGAATCTGAGACCTGGCTGAACCAACAACAGCCTGGCTCAGTTGGGAAAAGCTCTTCCTACGTCCCACACAACAGGGTCACGTAGGGGGTTGCAGTTATCTGCCCCCTTTCGCTTTCTCTCCCAGCCCAGGGCAGGCATGTGGGAAGGTGGGTGAATCATAAGAAGACCCTCCTGGGTGAGAGTTTCTCCTTGCAGGGTGCTTCCCTTTAGCAAACTTGGGAAGGAAACTGCAAGCAAGGTGAGCGGTGCAGCTGGCCCTCCTCACCAACACCCCGCTGCTTCCTTTCCAGCCAAAGAGAGATGCCACCTCTACTGTGAGTCCAAGGAGACTGGGGAGGTGGTGTCCATGAAGCGCATGGTGCACGATGGGACGCGCTGTTCTTACAAGGACGCCTTCAGCCTCTGCGTGCGCGGGGACTGCAGGGTGAGTGCCACGAGGCCAGTGCGGTGCCACGGGAGCAGGGGCAGCCGCAGCTCAGGGCCTCCGCTTTCTGGGGCTTTGGGACGATTCACTGAGGTTGAACTTGCAAAGTGTTGCAGACAGCATCTAGATCGGGGCAGGCTCTCAGCAAATGTTGGTTCCCACCCCCTGCTCCCTGCGGCCCCTCTCCATGACAAGGGTTCTCAGACTCGAGTCTGAGGCACCACCTGAGGAGCTTGGGGCTCCACCTCAGAGATTCTGCTTACGTAGGTCGAGGCTGTGGCCCGGAGCATGAGCTTTACCAGTTTTACCAGGTGATCTTGATGCACATGGTCCCTGGGGGGCCCCTTGTGAAGCACTGCCATGTCCTTGCACTCCTCTGGGCACCGGACAGCTTACTCTCGATCAGGGTGGTCCACCATGGCTCTCGTTGGTTTGGCTCTTTGTAGAAATGCCCTGCTGTGTTTTCTGTTACTTTATTGTCTTTGGCTTCAATCTTAGGCTGTTAAAAGAGACAACTGTGGGGCACACTCGGCATAAAATAGTAACATGAGTGCAGAACTGGCCCGTCCCCTAGAAATACCTGGAAGCCTCTGTGTAGATGAGACTGATTGCAGGTGTCAAAGAGGCTGACTCTCATCTTACCTTCCTGAGAAACGAGCATCCTCAGGAGGTCCCTGACAGAGAGCTTGGCAGAATGCCGCAGGCCCCCTGGCGGAGACGGATTAGGCTGGAAGAGCAGGGAGGTGGGCTGTGGAGTAGCTGGAGGCAAGCTCAGGGATCCTCTCCGGGCACGTGATTTCAGCAGGACTGCAGCCAGCTGGGAGGGCGGCCCGTACAGTCTGCTCACACTCCAAACACTCAACCAGATACTTAAAGACAGCAGTGTCTTCCCTGTACCCGAGGGGTTTTAATTGATGGAGGTGACCAAATGATGACACAGAGAAGTCAGTGCCATTGAAAGAAGAACTTACTACTTACATTTCCTCAGGGAAGGGTATGGCATGCTGTGCAGGGCCACGTGGAGAAGCACCAGATTCAGCTGGGAGGCAGAGGGAGCAGGAGAAAGTCTGGGCCAAAGCTTTTATTGGGGTTTCCATGGGAAAGCCAAGGCAGGCAGAGTAAACAGCTTGGGATTGGCCAGTTTGAATAATCCTGGCAGGAGTGGTCTCTAGGTTCCTGGTATCTGACCCTGGGATGCTTTAGGGCAGAGACATATTGGCTTAGTGTGTGAGAGTTTGATAAAGGGAGGAATCAGTTGGTTTGTGTATGAAAGGTGTGCTTCCATTGCTGTCCCTAAGAGTTGGCTAGCTAGCCCTGGGAGGGGCGGTCTCTTCTTGACTAGCAAGATTTTTAAGATGTCAAAACATCATAACACACAGAAAATATTAAAAGCTGTGATCAAGACAGGCCGTAGCATGGGAAACATTTAGTAGTGGAAGTAGCTTTAGATGGCAGCTGTGCGTATGGTACAAACATAACAGGGAAGTAGGAACACTAATTCACCCTCCTGGTTGGTGGGAGTGTCTAGAGCTTCACTCCTGACATTGACAACTGGAGAAGAATAAGGTATTTCATTAATTAATGGTGATTTTGAACAGATAACAGTAGAATGATAGAGTTTTGCATAATTAGAAAATGTTTACATTTATATATGGTCACATTGCAAAAGTTAGAAAACAAAGGAGACAGAAAGGTTGAAAACACACAAAGGAAATGGGAGTTCTAAGATGAAATGTAGGAGTCCTCACAATACATGTGAATGTGAAACTCTTTTAAAAGAATCTAATATCCAAGTGGATGCTGTCAGTGAGAGAATATCAAAACACAGTGACTCAGGAAGTTTCAAAGAGAAATGACAGCAAAAGACATGTCAGGAGAATAAAGACACAGACACACACACGCGCGCACACACACACACAGAGCAGGGAATCAGGAATTAAATGAGGCCATAAAGATTCTGATTTCAATCCCAGTTTGGAGTATTTGCCGCCACATGTCCAACAAGCAATTCTCTGACACCAGCTGGATGTTGTAGGCTGAAAAAAATTGCATAATGTGAGAGATGTTAGTTAAGTTTTATTTGGGGCAGAATGAGGACTATAGCTCTGAGGAAATGCTCCAAAGAGGTAAGCGGAGGTCAGTATTATACATGATTTTAGTGAAAGGGGGTACGTGCAGTCAAGCACACATTGTGGCAGAGGTTTGCTGCTGGTCACCAGGAGCAGATGTCGCCATTAATGATTTTGGTGCTTTCTTAGATAGAAGATGCAAGAATTTATGGGTTCATAAACTCTTCTCCTGAAAATATCTAACTCTCTGAAGGCCTGTTCTGCCAGTTTTTCCAGAGCACAGAGTGCCTCATTCCTGATCTCCACCCTGAACTCCTTTCAGGTGTGTTGGAGGTCAGCGACCGCAGTGGCTAGTGACCTAATCCTTGTAGAAGCAGAAGGCGAGTGCCAATGTTTAGTTGGCAGTGTCCTACAATTTAACTCAGTTCTGACACTACCTACCCAGAGATAGCAGCAGATCCCACAAGTTAAGGCCTCAGTCCTGTAAGATGGCCCCCTGCCTTCAGATGCCAATCACAAGTCCAGGTTGTCACCTGTGCTTCTGATTAACAGGCTGTAGATTGGAGGTTCCAACAACCCCTTCCTTGGGTTCAATTAATTTGCTAGAGTGACTCTGAGAACTCAAAAAACAGTTACTAGATTACCAGTTTATTATAGAGGGATATAGCTCAGGAACAGGCAGATGGAAGATGCTTAGGGCAAGGTATGTAGGAAGGAATGGAGCTTCCAGGCCCTTTCAGAGCGTAATGCTGTCCCCAAATCTCTATGTGTTCACCAACCCAGAAGCTCTCCAAACCCCACCCTTTTGGGTTGTTATGGAGACTTCATTACAGGCATGCCTGACTAAATAATGGGTCACTGACCACCTACTCAACACCCCCCCCCCCATAAAGACAGCTTTATGGCTCTCACCACAGAAAATTCCAAGGGTTTTAGGAGGTCTAGCCAGAAACTGGATGAAGACCAAATATATAAATATATATATCATAAATCACAATATCACAACCGCCCTGGCTGGACAGGAGGTTCTCCCCTCCCTCCCTTCCTCTCCCTCCCCCCCTCTTTCTCTTCCCTCCTCCTCAGCATCAGCTTCATCCTTCAGGCAACGTGTGACTGTTTACAAGGACCATATCCTCTCATCTGGGCAACAGCCCTGGCAGGCCTTGCTGCTCTGACTCCATGTCACAAATTTTGAAACAAACTAGAAGTTTCTCTGAGACTGCATTGCCAGGAAGTGGCTCTGTAGCCCCTGCATAGTCTAGAGACCCTGCCCTCAAAGGTCTTTGTAAGACAAAAGTTAGAAATCAAAGAGCAAAACTAACACAATATTGTAAAGCAAATATACTCCAATAAAAAAAAATTTTAAGTGTGTATTTTAAAAAAGCAAAAATAAAATATGAAAAGAGATATCAAAAAAATAAATCAATCAAAGAGCAAAGGAAAAGAAGCAGTCTCACAAGAGGCAGTGATAGGAGGTTCCTGAGGGGTGAATTGGCTCTGGGCTTTCTGGCAGCCAGGGCAAAGAGGGAAACCTGTGACGCTATGGTGCACTCAGGACAGACTGCGAGCACACCAGCTAGGAGGAGAGGTTGTCTTCCCTGCTGAGTGTGGTCATGGATATGAAAGTGGCCTCAGGCAGTGTGTTCAGACCCAGGGTCTGCTCCCCGCAGAGCTCTGGGGCCCTGGGAATGGTGTGCTATTGGCAGGGCTATAGAGAGTAACAGAACCGGAATTTGTTACTGCCTCTACCAGGTGGCCCTGGGCAAGGAACGTCCCTGCTCTGTGTGGAACAATTTTCGATACTAGAGTGGACAGTGTTGAGAGGATTGGTTGAGAGGATGAAGGCAAAAGTGTTCCTACCAACTCTTGTCACCTCCTGCCCAGACACCCCGAGACAGACTGAAGAGGACACTGTTCCTGGGGGCAGTGTGAGGGAGGGACATCTTGGCCTAAGCTTTGGGTGAGAGCCCTGGAGGGGCCGCCTCTGGGGCTGCGCTGCATGGACGGCCGGGAGGAGGGGCAGAGGCCATGTCTGATATGTCCATTAGGACGCCAGCCTGCTGTGACAGGACAGCCTCAGGACCAGGCCCTGTTTAGGCTGTACAGAGCCCTCCACAGGTCACACTGTCCAGACAAGTGGATGAGTGAGGGGGCCAGGCTGGTCCTTCGGTGGGCACACAGGGTCTGTCCTGCTCCAAAGCCCCCTCTCCTTCCCCTGCATCAGGAACTGCTAAAGAAGGGATGCCCAGACCTGGGCTGTGGAGGGAACAGCTGGGGAGAGGGGGTCTCGAGTATACACTGCACCTCCCCACCCCTCTGCAGAAGGTGGGCTGTGACGGGGTGATCGGCTCCAGCAAGCAGGAGGACAAGTGTGGTGTGTGTGGAGGGGACAATTCCCACTGCAAGGTGGTCAAGGGCACATTCACACGCTCGCCCAAGAAGCTCGGTGAGTGCGCCCCTCCCTCCCCCTGCCCAGGGCACCCAGGCCTGAATGTCTATAGCACCTGGCCGGGTGGCTCTGACTGGGTTCTCAGCCGTTTGCGGGAGAGGGGATGTAAGTCTGGGAGGGTGAGGTGGAGAGAGAATCAGGTCAGGGGCAGCTGCGCCAGGCCCCAGGGTGGGCAGGGACAGGGATAACGCCAGGGTATATGTGCACAGGGTGGGTCTTAGAAGTCTTTATTTGAGGGCACCCTCCCCAGCCCTCCAAGGCTTTCCGGTCACTGGCTGGCCTCCCTTGCTTGCTGCCCCCAGCCACCTGTCAGTAGGACTTTGATGGGCTGGTCAGTGCAGCCTGTGGCCTAGGGACATGTAAGCCTGTCCCCACAGGGCCACAGGATGGGGCTGGGGAACTTGGGGTCCCTGGCCAAGGTGGGCTCTGGGAAAACAGACCGCTTGGTGAGCCTCCTTCTACAGTGGTACCTCCGTCTGGCTTTGGTGCTCTGGGTGGGCTTTCAGCAGCTGACCGCTCTACCTCTGTCTGAAATGGCGAGAAGCCACTTTGTTTGGTTCACCTCTTTTGGAAGAAGGCCATGGGACAAACCTGCCAGACTCCACTCAGAGCTGGTGCCAGGGTGCCAGGAGCTGACCTTCTGCATCGCCCCACGTGACCAGGCTGTCTTCAGTTTGCGGATTAAGCCACCGAGGTCCAGGGAGGGCAAGCAGTTTGCTGAAGGCCTCCCTCCTGGATGTGGCATCTTAGCTCCGTGCCCAGGTGTGACTCCAGGGACACTCACGAGGACGCCCACTAAGTTTTCAATGGAGGAGGCTGAAGGAGCACCTGGATTTGAAGATGAGCAAAGGGCTGTGACTGGCTGGGATGTGCTAGCTTTCCCGTGGACCCCTGTCTGGGTGGGCAGTCAGAGCCCATAAAACATTGGGGGCTCTGGAACCACCTTCGAGGGCAAAGCCCTCCTGGCATTGTCTGCATTCGACGACCTCTCCATTCTCATTTGGCTTTGTCTCCCCACATCCCAACAAAGGTTACATCAAGATGTTTGAGATCCCAGCAGGAGCCAGACACCTGCTTATCCAGGAGGCAGACACCACCAGCCACCACCTGGGTGAGTGTCGGAGCCCAGGCAGTGCGGTGGATCTGCAGCCTGACTCTTCCGGGGATCAGGGGCCCAGCTGAGAGGGGTGACTGCAGCCCCATCTCCCCTGTCCCTGGCCTGGCCCACCTGGTGGACGTCTCCTGGAGTCATTTCCCAATGGAGAGGCCAGGGGTTGGGATCAGAGGGCTTCCCTGGCAGCAGCTGTGGAGAGACATGTGTTTAAAACATGACACACCTCCCCACCCTAACTCCATCTCGAGGCCAAGGGGGAAGCCCCCTGTCCACTGGAAGGCAGGCAAGGTCCTTAAGCAGCGGCTGCTAAGGTCAGCTGGCAGATGGGCTCCCATGACATATTTGCATTTTTTCATTTAGTTTCATTTTAAATTCAAGTGATTCTTTTGGAATAGGGATTCCTGGCATCTGTTGAAGGTTTGGATGTTCTAACAACTCTGAGTGCCCCCTTCTCACATGGCAGCCCCTGTGGGGCTGTGCTCCTCCAGGCTGCCTGGGGCTCCTCAAAGGGGCTTCACCCATCCATGCCCCCCACCAAGTTGTAAGGCCGAAGTAGGAAGTGATGCCGGGGTCACTGAGGGGACCCCATACAAGTCCCTTCCTCCAGTTTGGGTCCCGACCTTCCTCCCTGTGCCCTGGAGGCCAGACTGGGTCAGGGGCTCCATGACTGCCTGCATCTGGCCCCCGCCACTGACGCGAGACAGACACCACTCTTCTTAATATGAATTTTTCTTTCTTCCTTATTTTAAGAGGAGACTTTATGTTGCTATCCCAAAATGCAAAGCCAGTGGCACTTGCCTTAAGTAGAAGGCAAATATGAAAGTTGATCCCTGAAAAAAAAGACACTTATATCTAAACACTGTTTCCTGCTCTCCCTGCACAAGAGGAGGGAGAGTTAGTGACAAGCTGAGGACCTCCTGGCGTCCGCTGAGGCTCTCAGAGGATTCTAGGAGACTTGTGAAGGGAATGATTTCCTAACTCTGTGATCCCATGATTTTTGTGCCCAGTCTGTGACACCACCTAAAATCTTCCAGCAGAACCCCAGCAGACACCTTCCACTGTGGGAAGCGTGGGGCTTCCTGACCAGTGGATTCTTGGCTCCTAGACATTCTTTGTGGATGCCTAGTGGCCTGAGTGGTCCCCGGGCCAGGTCATGCCTCTTTGAGTTGTAGGGAACTGGTGGGGACCCAGGCGGAGCCACAGTTACCAATGGGGTGGGGAGACATATGGGACGTATGCTCACCCCAGGGAAGGAAGCCCTCACCCAGCCCTGTGCCCTGATGTCCAGCAGATGCCCCTTGCTCGGGGGGCTGGGGCAGGGAAGGCAGTGGCTCTGAGAGCCCACTGAGTGCTCCAAGTAGACAGCAAGGAGGTGGCCTTGATGCCTGCCGAGTCCCTTGCCATGCAGCATCTCCTTCAGGGCCTGAGGGGCAGATCCAGGAAAGGGCCCTGGGCCTGGCAGAAGGGCAGAGTTAGAGGGAGACTTAGTTTCGGCTGAGAGACAGAGGGCAAGTCAGGTGCCCAAGGTGGTGTGGGCTGTCAGTGGGACTGACGGGCCCCCGGCAGAAGACAGCCGGGAGACGAACGGCTCTGGTCCCTGTAACTCCCCACCTGTTCAAACCAGCATACCCTGCCAGCCTTCCCGCAGTTCTGCCCCGGGGTGACGCTGGCTGTCTTCTGCCATTCGCAGCCGTCAAGAACCTGGAGACAGGCAAGTTCATTTTAAATGAAGAGAATGACGTGGATCCCAACTCCAAGTCCTTCATCGCCATGGGTGTGGAGTGGGAGTACCGGGACGAGGATGGCCGGGAGACGCTGCAGACCATGGGCCCCCTCCACGGGACCATCACTGTGCTGGTAAGTTGAGTCAGGGGCCAGGCCCACCGCCTCCTGGCTGCCCAGGCTGGGGGCCAGTAGCTGCTAGGGAAGGGATGAGGGGTGCCTGGGAACCCTGAGCCTCCCTGCATACTTCGGACCATGCTCTGAACGGCCTCTCTGGCGTGACTTTGGTACCAAGGGTCTCTATCTCTGTGTCAGAGCAAGGAACAGACATGGAGCCACCAGTTGGGCTCTGGGCCCTGTATCAACCCCTGGGTGACTAAAGACAAAATCCCCTGCAAGCGATTAGGTTTCCCCCTCTGGGTGACATTCATGACCACTTTTCATCATGCTTATTCATGTCTGCCACTGTATCCAAACCCAGCCACTCTCTGGGGGTGACCAGTGGGGCTCAGGAAATTGGACTGCTAGACCCAGGTCACACTAGACTTTGTCCCTGAGCAGGACTGGACCCCAGGTCTCCTGAGTCCAGGACCACAGGCTGCTCCTGGTGATGGGAGTACAAAGGGGGCTTGATTTCCTAATTCACTTTTAAAAAATTAATTTTAATTGCATACATAATATATTTTATCAGTAAAAAAAAGTTAAAACACTACAGGTAAGGCTCAGGTGACTTTTGCCCCTCCGTTAAGGTGAGCACACCATGGTTGGGTCCAGGCACCCGGACCCAGCGCCCCACACCAGAGTGCGCAGCTGTGGCGATGGGGTGTTTCATGTGCGCTGTGCTCTGCCCTGCTCACCTCGGCTGCATGTACTTTTCATCCCCAGAAACGCCTTTGGTGCCCTGCCTTTGTCAGTGCATATACAGTCAGGCTTCAGTATCTGCCATTTCTGTATTGGTAAAGTCACCTACCGAAAGTATTTCTAATCCCAAAATGAATACAGGTGTACCTCAGTAGATACTGTAGGATCGGTTCCAGACCACCACAGTAAAGTGAATATGGCAATAACGCAAGTCACATGAATGTTTTGGTTTCCCAGTGTGTGTGATAGCCTTAGATCTAAAAAAAACAATGTACATACCTTGATTAAAAATACAAAACAAGGGCTTCCCTCGTGGCGCAGTGGTTGAGAGTCCGCCTGCCGATGCAGGGGACGCGGGTTCGTGCCCCGGTCCGGGAAGATCCCACATGCGCGCGGAGTGGCTGGGCCCGTGAGCCATGGCCGCTGAGCCTGCGCGTCCGGAGCCTGTGCTCCGCAACGGGAGAGGCCACAACAGTGAGAGGCCCACGTACCGCAAAAAAAAAATAAAATAAAATAAATAAAATAAAATACAAAACAAAAAATCAGTTACAATAATAACATCGAAGATCACTGATCAGAGAGCACCATAATAAAAGTAATAATAAAGAAAAAGTTTGAAATACTGTGGGAATTACCAAAATGTGACCCAAAGACACAAAGTGAGCAAATCCTGTGGACAAATGGCGCCAATAGACTTGCTGGATGTGGGGCTGCCACAAAAGTTTAATTTGTAAAAAAATGTAATATCTGCAAAGCGCAGTAAAACAAAGAGCCGTAAAGCGAGGTCTGCCTGTACTCGCAGTGGCGCAGAGGAAAATGTGAGGAGGCGAAACGGGCGAGGCTCTGCTTCTTGTTTCAGCTGCTACTGCAAACAAGCGTCTTTTTCACACTCTATTTACTGCCATGTTGTTCGCATTTTTGTGCTTTCGGGGGATGATTTCATTGTTTAAAATGGCCCCAAGGGCCTCCCTGGTGGCGCAAGTGGTTGAGAGTCCGCCTGCCGATGCAGGGGATACGGGTTCGTGCCCCGGTCTGGGAGGATCCCATATGCCGCGGAGCGGCTGGGCCCGTGAGCCATGGCCGCTGAGCCTGCGCGTCCGGAGCCTGTGCTCCGCAACGGGGGAGGCCACAACAGTGAGAGGCCCGCATACCGCAAAAAAAAAAAAAAAAAAAAAAAAATGGCCCCAAGCATGGGTCTGGTGTTCCTCTGAGCAGGAAGCTGCAGGTTTGCCCTAAGGAGAGAACGCATGTGTTAGATGAGCTGCGTCCAGGCACAAGTAACCGGGTACTGGCCATGAGTTCAGTGTTAATGAATCAATGGCATGTACTAATTAAGGTGTCTTTAAACAGAAACGCACATAGCATAAGCTTATGCACTGACTGTTAATGAAACTGTCACAACCAGAGGTTCGCAGGCCCTGACGCCGTGTTCCCTGAACTGCGAGCAGTGGTTCAGTACTGGCAGATTCGGTGTTTGCCGGGACTTTCTAGAACCTGAGTATCGTGAATAATGAGACTTGGCCGCACATGTTCCTCGGGCTGACCTTCCTAACCCGGTCGCCGAGGGAGGGTGGTGGTGGGCAGACACATTCATGCCCGTCTCCGGGGCAGGTCATCCCGCAGGGGGACGCCCGCATCTCGCTGACCTACAAGTACATGATCCACGAGGACTCGCTCAATGTGGACGACAACAATGTCCTGGAGGACAATTCTGTGGGCTACGAGTGGGCCCTGAAGAAGTGGTCCCCCTGCTCCAAGCCCTGCGGTGGAGGTGAGGGGCCGTCTCAGAGCTGGGGCCCCAGAGGAGGTTGGGGCCAAGTGGGAGGGGTCTCCTGGATGAGGAGCTTCCTAAGTCCATGGTCCCTGCTGACTGCCTGGCGTGAGGGATGCGCCAGGTATGAGAACACTAGACCCAAGCCAGTGACCTTTGCCTGGGTGACAAGGGCCTAGCCCCACTAGTGAGGTGGCATAGGGTGGGCAGGAAGAGCAGGCGCCCAGGGCAACCAGGGGGCATGTGTGGGGCTTGGATGACACCAGCACCCACCTGCATCGTGTGAGAGGGAGGTCCGGCCAGGCGGGAGGTGGCCGTGAAGGTGGCTTGGATGGATTACTGTGACACCACGAGGCAGGTCACAGGAAAGGCTCAGGCCATGCTGGAGACCAATGAAGAGGCCCCCTCTGCACATCCCCTCCTAAGATCCCTCCTTTCCGAATGCAGAAAGGGCTTTCCTCCCTGGGGCAGGGCTGGGTGCAGAGAGGTCCCACATGCCTTGGACCTCAAAAAGATCACAGTTGGGTGGGACATAACAGACAGACAGGAAGTTCTGATCTGCCCAATGTAGTCACTGCTCCTAGGGGGCTGGAGGAGATAAAAGGCAGAAGAGAGCTCAGCCTGCAGGAGCAGGTGGCCAGGACAGGCCTCCTTCAGGTGCCATGAAGGGTCCCACGCCTAGACAACAGAGGGAGTTTGCCCAGTGGGCGGGGCACCCACTGCCGGGCCCAGGCAGACGGAGGGCTCATCTTCCAGTGCTCCTGCCTGGGCGGATGGCACCCCAGCCTTCCACTGAGCCTCCCGGGCCCCTGGATTTTATCAGCACATCCTGTTGAGTCTCCCTCCTGCGTATCTCTTGCACTCGTCCGCTGTTACCCAGTCCTGGCACCATCCTCGCCACCCAACTGGCCCCGTGTGTCCACCCTTGCCCTCCGAGTGACCTATTAAAGGGGCAGATCAGACCATACCCCTTTCTGTGATCACAGTTTTCAGCACCTCCTTCTGCTCTTGGGATAAAAAACAAAATTCTCCTCATGGCCTCCAAGGTCCAAGCAACTTGCTGACCTCTCCCACTGCCGCTGGCACCCCCAACCCTTGCTCACTCAGCCCTGTCCACACTGGCCTTAAGTGCTTTTCCTGGACATGCTGTGCTCCTGCCTCAGGGCCTCTGCATAGGCCGTCTCTTCCCCGGGGAGCCCCTTCCACCGCTTTCCCACTAAATCAGCACACCTCCATCCTCTGTTTCCTGGGATACCCCCAGATGCCCAGTCTAGATCAGGCTGCCCAGTCATATTCTCTCATGTCTAACCCACTAGGCTGAGGTTTTGAGACTTAGCACTGTTGACATTTTGGGGTCTATAATTTTCCACTGTGGGGGGTAGTCCCGTGCATTGTAGGATGCTGAGCAACATCCCCAGCCTCTACCTGTTAGATGTCGGTGGCATCTCCTCCCCCAGTTGTGACAACTAAGTGTCCCAGAGATCGCCAGATGTCCCCAGGGGCAAAATCTCCACCACTTGAGAACTGCTACACTAGACTGGCTGGAGGAGCCTTGCAGGCTGTATTCCATGTTTAGCCAGGTCCTCAGAGCACATTAATTCAAGGTGGAGTAAATGACTGAACAATGGGAGAGGAAATAGAACCTTCCCTCCTGCCCCAGGAAGCCAGCCAAGGGGCAGGAGAGAAGGGGGCTACTCTCCCTGGCCTGTCACCCTCACTTGGCCTGGGGTGCTGGGTAGACACCAGGCTAGATGTGTCCCCGCCCGACCCCCCCACCCCATTAGCAGGGCGGGGAGAACGGGGCTAAGTGGCCTGAGGAGCCGACCCTCCACGCCTGCTGGAGGGCCCATACTGTCCCACTGAGCCCCCTCGAGCTCTCGTCTTCAGGGTCCCAGTTCACTAAGTATGGCTGCCGCCGGAGGCTGGACCACAAGATGGTGCACCGAGGATTCTGCGACTCCCTCTCGAAGCCCAAAGCCATCCGCCGGGCTTGCAACCCGCAGGAGTGCTCCCAGCCCGTGTGAGTGCCAGGGCTCCCCGGCCCCCAGCCCCACTAGAGGAGGGGAGGGAGAGCCCTGGGGCTCCTGTGGAGGGTGGTGCAGGATCTGGTTCCCTGGATGCTCTGAGCCTCACGTGCCCTGAGACGTTTGACAGAGTCTTTCTCACTCACCACGTTCTATGGAGTCTAAGATGTTGCAGGCTGTGCAGTGCCCCCCTGCTTCAGACCTGCTAGACGGAAACAATAATGTGCACCTTAGAAATGACAACAAGTGGTAATGCTCAGATGGGGCAACTGAGGCTCCGAGGGTGCAGGGCCTGCTTCTGGTCCTGTGGTAGATGTTTCCCAAGCAGCTCATTCCAGAGGCTGCGGCCTTGGAATGGCCACAGCCATGACCCTCCGGCTCCGGGGTTTGACAGGGCTGCATTTCTGGGCCCAGGTTCCTTTTTCAGGACCCTGAGTGGGGAAGACAGTGGGTAAAAGGCAGGTGGGGGCCATTCGGGGACGGGTGCTGAGGGTGTCCATGCTGCTGCCCGGAAGGGTTGGTGATGTCAGCGGAAGCTGGGGTCAGAGGGCAGAGCCAGGAGCCTAAGAAGGGACACAGGCCGGCTCTCCATGGCCACACCCCAGCCAGGATCTCCCAGCCCTGGGCACGCTTGGGGCTCATCGTCTGCAGGACCTCAGGCAGGGGCCCAGCTAGCCTCCAGGGCGCCTTCCTGACAGTAGGTAAAGATGCGCCTGGAGCAGCAGGCTGCCTTGCCTCTGTCCACCAGGGCCTCAGCCACGCTGATTCTCCAGGGGCTGACCATGTGCTGCTCTGCCCTGACAGGTGGGTCACAGGCGAGTGGGAGGCATGCAGTCAGAGCTGTGGGCGGACGGGCATGCAGGTTCGCTCCGTGCGCTGCGTTCAGCCACTGCACAACAACACCACCCGCTCTGTGCACACCAAGCACTGCAATGACGCCCGACCCGAGGGCCGCCGGGCCTGCAACCGTGAGCTCTGTCCCGGTCGGTGGCGGGCCGGACCCTGGTCCCAGGTAAGCAGTGCCCCGGCCCTGTGTCCTCAGCCCCCAAACCAAGCTTGGGTGGGACTGAAGTGGCCAGGGAGTTCCACCTGGGCCTGGATGCAGTTCTTGCCCTGGGCCACGTCCCGTAGGTCTCAGGGCAACCGTGGTTCCACATGGCTATGGGAAGCTCAGTGGGATGTGTATCTTTACTCTGCAGGGTAGAGGCTCCCATGCTCCTGGGGACAGGACCCTCAGGAGACTGGGGACAGCCTGGGCTCCAGAAAACAAAGGGAAGCCTGGGCTTTTGTCTCTGGGGGCCAGAGGTGCGGCTAGAAGGCCGGTCAGACTTGCAGGAGGAAACACGGGCAAGAGAGGGCTTAGACTTGGGCTGGAAAGGATAGTCTTGGGCTGGAGGAGCCGTTCTGGGGGCAGGGCTGAGCTGATGTGAGCACTGACATCCAGCCCCCGGGCCTGGTGGGTCAGGAGTCGCCAGGACCAGGCTTGGTCTCAAAGATTTGCTCAGAAGTTGCTGTAGTCACGGTTATGCTTTATTACAATGAAAGCACACAGCGTAGAATCAGCAAAGGGAAAAAGTGTTTCGGTGAAGTCTGGAGGAAACCAGGCACAAACATCTAGGTGCCCAGGATTTTCACTGGGGATCAGTCACGTAGGCATCAGGTGCCTGCGTGACTGACATCAGTTACTGAAGCCCCAGACCCCAGAGGGAAAGCGGATGCTCACCATAAATCATCTTGTTGGTGTAAACCAACCGAACAAATTGGTGCGGCCTGATCCAAGGCCTCAGGCGTGCAAAAATGCTCTTACCAGACAGACCATTCCATGAACTTGGTTCCCAGGAGTTGCCCAAGGGGCAGCCCTGAAAATAGGCCTTTCTTGGGACTGGGCAGGTTTGAGCAACCCGGACTGCTGAGTCAACCCTTTGTCACACACAAGGCAAAGACTTGAGAATCATCCTTTGGCAAGGCTGGGCTGAGCTGTGAGCCGAGCCACGAGTCTGGGCATGACTGCTCATTCTGGTCCCTCCCATTGTGGTGAGGCCAAGGCGGCCCAAGACTGGAGGGGACAGTGAGGGTGCTGGTGGTGTAGAACCTTGTGTCCAGAAGGAGGGAGGGTCCTCTGCTGAAGCCTCCTGGACCCGGGCAGAGCTTTCCCAGTGGCCCCCAGTGCATAGCAGTTCTTCTGGGCCTTGGGCCTCCTCTAGCCAGAGGAGGGAGGTGCTCGTTGAGAAGCCAGAAGTGCCAGGCCCTATCTGGCCCTGCATATTTGTTCTCTCTAACTCACTCTAGAGCCCAGGAGATTGAGGCAGCTGCCTGGGGCTAGGGCTAGGCAGGGCAGGCCTCTAGCTCACCCTCTACCCTTTGCGCCTCCCCACCTCCCACGTATTGTGGGGTCACCCGCTTGGAGAGCCCTTTCAGACCCAGCCTAGCGTGGGAGGCGGGCCCTGACTGGTAACCCTCTGCCTGCAGTGTTCGGTAACCTGTGGCAACGGCACCCAGGAACGGCCGGTGCTCTGCCGAACCGGGGACGACAGCTTCGGGGTCTGCCGGGAGGAGCGGCCCGAGACGGCCAGGATCTGCAGGCTTGGCCCCTGTCCCCGTAAGCCTTCTGCATGCAGCAAGCCCAGGGGAGGGGGGCTGGTCCAGGCAAATGCGGCTCTTCCCACAACTGGTCGAACTCAGCATCTGTGAACTTGAAGGAGAAGCTAAGCCCACCCAGGCCTAGGCTGGGACCTTCCTCTGGCAGGAAATGGAAGGAAGTGGCATTTGCCATGCTCACCTCCAGGCCAGGCCCTAGTGAAGGATGGCGTGGACTCAGTCCATCCCTGCCTTCCTGGCACTCCCTTTTGGTCTGGGAGACAGAAACCGTATTCACAGTGACTGCACATCGGGGCTCAGCCCAAGCCCATGCGAGTAGGGGTGCCTGTATGAGTAGGGGGTGCCTGCCGCCCTGCAAGGAGAGCCACCAGAATGCTGGCTGTGTGTAGATGCCTGGCCAAGTGCTGGACACACGTCAGCTCTTTCGGTCCCCACAACAGCTGAAGACATAGATCCAGTCATGAGTCCCTTCTGCGGAGCAGGGAGCTCAGGGCGTCAGCTGTACCTCCCCCAGCTGAGGAGGGGGTACAGCCGGGATTCACTTGTTCCCAGCACTTCCAGAGCCAGCAGTCAGGGCACTGCTCAGCCCAGAGCAGGGCACGGCGGGGACTTGGAGGTCAGAACAGAGACAAGGAGGCGCTGGTAGGGCCTGCGTGTGGGGATAGTAGCTGAAGCTACTCTGCGTAGCTGAGACCCGGATGCTTGGTGTGGGAGAGCCAGGACTGGGCCTAGACAGGGTGCTGGGGGCCCATCTGCGCCGAAGGAGGGCTTGCAGGCCACACTGGGGAGTTGGGGCCCTCCTGTCACCCCCTCCCTGGGATGCCAGAACCCAGGGAGCCCTTCTGCCTGGGGTGGGTGGGTTGGGTGCCCACACCTGGTGCCCCAGCAGCCAAGACTCCTTTCTTTTCCCTCTAGGAAACATCTCCGATCCGTCCAAGAAGAGCTACGTAGTTCAATGGCTGTCCCGGCCGGACCCCAACTCACCAGTCCAGAAGACCTCGTCAAGTAACCGGCCCGTTTATAACTCTGTCTCTGCCCTCCAGTGCATGCCCTGCGCCTTGTGGAGCTTGCCGTGGGCTCCCCTCCTCTCTTTCTATGGAAAACTGCCCTGACTCTTCCTGAGCGCTCTCTTGGTTGAATCTGTTTTCTCCGGGCCTCTGTGCTCGGCTGTCCCCTTTGGAGCCGCCTGGCCGGGAGGGCCAGTCTCGCAGCGGCACGGCCCGGGGCACCGGCCTCTTGTGGGGGTGCCAGGACCTCGCGGTGATGGTTTTTAAAGGGGCAAAGATCTGTCGCGGTGCTGGAGGGGCCAGAGGCCAAAGTTTGAATGTGACCACTTGGTGACCGCCTTGCGGGGCCACATCCCTCCAGGCTGGAGCTGCGGGTCGGAAATCGAGGCGGAGCCCGCCCATCCCCTTTCAAATGCCGCCTGCCAGCGAGGCGAGGCCAGAGGGGTCTCGCAGGTGTGCAGTTTTGCGTCGCCGTCCTGGGCGCCCGGCCCATGTCCGGCAGTGTGTTGGCGGCTCCCTTGCCACCTCTGCTGTTGCTGCTGCTGCTGACCCTGTGCTGTGTGTCCTCCTGACTCGTGTGACTGTGGCCTGCTTCCTGTGGCCTTTGTGTCCAGCTCACACAACCCTTGGCCCCCGTAGCCTGTCCCCTTGGGGGTTCAGGTCAAGCAGAGGAGGCAGGGGACGTGTCCCCGCAGTGGGACGTCAGGACGCACCACCACTTCCATTCTCTGTCCATTCGCTCCAATGGCCTTTCTCCACGTGCACACACGACCCCGTGCACGGGCGCGAGAGAGTGAGAGTGAAAGGCTGTCTCACGTGGATGTGGCCACCTACCCGTGTGAACAACTACAGAATTACCTCAATTTTTATCGCTTTTTTGCTTAGATAAAACTATGTAGAAGATGCCTTAAAGTTGAAAGGTAACGGAATTGGCTGCTAGCAACCCAGGCAGGAGGCAGGCAGTGCAATCTAGAGGGAGGCGGCCCGCTCATCCACCCTTGGTCGAGGGTAAGGCTTCCCAGTCCAGTCTGTACATGACCCCAGGTACGGGCTCACCTCTGTGGAAAGGAGACCCGCTCTGTGGCCCGAGCGGCCCTTCGGCGCTGACTGTTGTTGGAGCCCCGGGCACTCTGCTGCCGGCGCTGCCTTACACCAGAGGGCGACTGGCCTGGCCCTGGGCGTGACCAGTGTAGCACTCCCGCCGGTCACCCCGCACTCGCCCCAGCCCCGTCCCCTGTTCATAGCATCCCTGCTGGACAGCGCCCAGCCCTCCCCTGGCACTAGTTACTGTTATGTAAATACTCGGTGTAACCCATACTAATTCTCATGACTGTTAACTTCCAACTTTGACTTAGGCAATGCGAGTGACATGAGTGACTCTGGGAAGGTGCAATACGGTCCTGAGCATCGTGCTCTCTGTCTATATGCACTTTGGTTTATCAGGGATATTTTATTAGTGTTTTGTATGTATTCAATGACGTATTATATAGGTTCCATTGTCGTTGCTTTTCTGGTTTTTTTATGAGACAACGTTAGTGTGTGCCAAAGTGACTGTGAAAGTGACTTTTACTAACAGTGGAAAGACTTCCTGTCATGCATCCCACAAATAAACTCAATAAAAGTTCAGTGAAACTGGGTGCTTGGGTCTGGCACGCTGCTGCCTTCCTCTCTTCACCTCTGTGACCGACGGCGCTGCAGGGCTGCAGGTGCCGTTCTGGTCCATTACTTCCTTGGTTTCTGATTCCAGTGACTTTCCTGTCCCCCTTACCCTGCCCAACGTAGATACTGAGGGCCCCCCCCCCCACTGAGGCACGTGCCCCCTCCTCAGGCATTTTTCAAAATGTGAGAGCAGCCCGTGCAGACACGCCGCCGGCATTCTGAGTCCTGAATCCTTAGTGCTAAACAAGTACCTGGCAGGGACACCTTGGCTGTCTCCTTGTGGATACGTTCTCACAGTTGGGAAAAGGGCCCCATGTGAGCTTCTCCCCATCTTTGGGATCCCAGCCTGTGGAGTGGGAATATGGGGTTAGTAGCTGAGACAGTGTCCAGGTCACCGTGCCCTGAGCCACCATCAGGCCACTGCCCTGGCTCCTGACACCGCTCTCAGCCTTGGGCTACCTGTTCAGGGAGGGAACAGGTCTGTCTTAGGAGAGTCTTAGGAGAGTCTGGGTTGGGAGAAGGGCAAGGCAGCCGAAAGTCTGAGCGCCTGGCCTGCGACATTCACACACGGGTGTGCTCAGCTATGCCTGCCTTGTCTCCCAAGGCCTACCCTCAGGAGCCACAGGGCCTGTGTGTCCACTCCTCTTGCTGACAAGGACCACACAGCAGGTCAGGGTCCAACCAGGGACCTCCTAATCTGGGGTCTGGGTCATGTCCTGCCAGGGGGCATCTCTCCCTCCCTTTCCCGTGAAGGGATCCCGTTCCGGGGAGGACGGAGGTCATGAGAAAGGACGACCACCCAGCGCCATGGAGATGGGCATCAGGGCACAGGGCTGGGTTCCAGGTGCCAGCCTTCGGGTGGGGGTCACAGTAGCTGTGGCTGGGGTCAGTCTGCCCAGAGCTCTGATCATTGAAAGACTCCCAGCTCAAGAGACAGGAGACCAAGACGACTGTGTCTGACAAACTGCGTCCACTAAGTCTCCTTGCCCAGACAGATCAGGAGAAATCCCTGCTGAGGGCACCTTGCCTACAGCTGCTGGCAGGCCACCAACAGGGCTGCTCCAATAAAACTTTGATTACAAAACCAGGTGGAGGGACCGACTTGGCCCACAAGAGTGGTTGGCAGACCCTTACCCTAGACTGGTGTGACACCCGCTTCTCGGATCCCAGCCTGGTGAAAGACAAGTGAGGGAGATGCTTGTTATTTGTGTGAAGGAAGAGGCACAGGTGACAGGAGAGGGTGTCTGTGTGGCAGGGGTGACCCCAGTCCCAGCAGCACCTCTAGGCCTGGCTGCATCTTTGTTGAGGCCTATGCCTCTGGCCTCCCGCCCCAGCTGATGGCCAAAGCCTGGGGGAGACGCTGCACCAAGTATTACCAAAGCCCCCTTGTGTCTCCTTGAGGGCTGTCATGGTGGTTTCCACACGCTTACCTCAGTGACTGCCAGGGAGTGGGGAGGGACCGGGAGGGGAGAAGGGAGCAGGGGCTCTGAGCATGCCCCGCCCAGCTTCAAACAGGACTGTTCTGGTTTCATCTGTCTCAGATATTGGATATCTGTGTAAAATTTTATCCAAGGTTTTAAAACCCTGGAAGCCACATCTCAGCATCTTTTAGTCTGATTTCTGGAATTGACCCTCTGGAATTGGCCTGCTTGGAGGAGGGGAGCATTGCTCACAGCTTGTGTGGCAGCCCTCAAGGGTGGGGTCCCCGGATCCACCCTGCCCAAGGGCTGCCCGATATCAAAACCACACAGGCTTTCTGTGTGAGCTCGCTTGCCTCTGTGCTGTCTCTGGGCTCTTTCAAATGCCTCCTCCAGAAAACTGCTTCCTGTGGGGGAACAAGGTCCCCCTTATCTGTCCTTTGGTTATTTGTCCCACTTTTCTCTTTCAGAGGGCCGCTGCCAAGGTGACAAGTCAATGTTCTGTAGGATGGAAGTCTTGTCTCGCTATTGCTCCATCCCAGGCTACAATAAGCTGTGCTGCCAATCCTGTAACCTGCAAGACAACCTCACCAATGTGGACGACAGGGCAGAACCACCCTCTGGGAAGCACAATGACATTGAAGAGCTCATGCCTACCCTCCCAGTGCCCACTCTAGTCATGGAGGTGCAGCCTCCGCCAGGCACACCCCTGGAGGTGCCTCTCAATACTTCCAGCACCGGTGCCACCGAGGACCATCCGGAAACCAACGCTGTGGATGTGCCCTACAAAATCCATGGCTTGGAGGATGAAGTCCAGCCACCCAACCTAATCCCTCGACGACCGAGCCCATACGAAAAGACCAGGAACCAAAGAATCCAAAAGCTCATGGATGAGATGAGGAAGAAAGAGATGCTCGGAAAGTTCTAATAAAATGGAAAGATAGCATCAATAGCATTTTTTTTCTTGCTTATAGAGATATTCCATGGGATGACAACTCCTGTGTTGTGGAGATGAAGTCAGATTCCTGATTCCAAAGGGTTTTGGGAAAACAAAGCGGGAGAATAATGTAAAAAAAAAAGTATATATACATATATATATATATATATACACATATATATATATGTTCTGTACTGGGGTTGAGTGTGGGGTGGAGAGGAATATAGAGGTTCTACAACCCCCATTGATGAGGGAAGACAGGAGGGATAACTTGGAGAGAGAAAACGTTTGCCCCAAGTTTCTGAGCAAGTGATTGGGAATCTTCTTTTCCTTGTGGTGACAACCCTGCTGGAGACGCAGGACATTTCCTGCCAATCTTCAGACCGAGACACAAGCCCCATGGGACTCTTGGGAGAAATGATGATTTATTTACTCAGTGACCAGTCACTAAGATGAGTGCGGTGAAGTGGAGGCCGTGAACTCCAGTCTTCGAGGTGGTGAGGTGGGTGATGAGGATGAGTGTGGTGGCCAGCTGGCACTCCCAGCCTCTCCCAGGCCTCTATTTTCTTCACAAACCCTGGCCTTGCTTGTCACCTCTGGCCAGCCTGGCCTCAGACCTGGGGCTCCCCAGAGAGGCTCTCCCCTTCCCTAAGTGCACTAGAAGGATGAGGGAGGCATGCACTCTGCTGGAAAGTCCAGTGAGTGGGCAAGGCTCACTTTTTTGTGTGTGTGAACATGCAGCTTAAACTTCCCAAAATTACAAGACCCAAGCACATTAGCTCCTTAGCTGGGCCTAGCCTGACATGTAATTCTTAAGCTTTTCATGTCCAGGAAAGTTCTAAAGCCTTTGTATTCTCACCAGTCATAGATCTTAGAGAACTCTTTCTTATTTCATTCCCCATTCTGTGGATGAGAATACTGAGGCTCAGGATAGGTGCTAAAAACCTTTATTGGAACCTGTGCATGTGTATGTGTGTGAACCTCTGCATGTGGTCTAAGGGACAGAGTAAGGGGGTAAGAAACAGTGAAGGGACATCTGGATGATGCTTAACCTTCCAAATGGTTGAAAACTAGCCTCCCCATCTCCGCAGCGCAGCCTACCTCTTTCCCCTCTGCCACCACGTTCCACACTTGCTGGCTCCTCGGAACCAAACTGGAGGAAACCTTTCTGAATTCTCTCATAGTATCACTTCTTTAACAAGATGTAGTGTGAAGCACTTCTGCACCCTCGTCTCTTTATCATTAGGAAATGTATCCACGGCTTTCCCTCGTTGGTTGAACCCATGGCAGCTGGTGCTACTCACGGGCTGAAGGACTGGGCAGTGCTTGCTTGGGTCCATCCTAGAATGTCGAGGAAGCTCCAGACTAACCCTAGCCAGAGTATTACTCAGTTTACCCAGCTTGGGGGTCACAGAACGGGAACACTCCCTTCTCAGATCACAGCAGAGCAGGGCTGTGTGTCTTGGGGGCTGGAAGACTTCGGGGAGGGTCCCCAGGTGGGACACACCCAGGGGGATCTCTCTTCTGCTGCAGGAAGAAAGATGCCCTCTGGGAACTGTAGGCCAGGTGGCCACAGCCCCGTATGCCATACTCAGTGCCTTGGGCCATATATCCACAGAGTTCTCTAGTCTAGATGGTCCTCAGAAGTCTCTCTGTCTATGAAGGCAGTGTTCACCCGCTCTGAGACACTGCAAATTTCCACTGAGCTTGAGACAGGTGGAGAGCTGGCTTAGCAACAGTCCGGAGCTTCCAGAGCTGACTGAGAGGCTCCTGCAGCCTGGGGAAGGCAGAGGATACCTTTGAGCCAAGGTTTCCCAACACCAGGTTGAGACTCAGAGGTCCTCTTTGTCCACTGCTCTGCAAAGTCAGCTGAGGGCCCTGAGAGTCACTTCATGTTCGTGGGAAGACTAGTGCTGGCGTTTGGGGACCTGGCTCTCTGATCTACTCCTTCTGGAAAACCCATGGAATTTCACGTATAAGCCTTTCATGTGTACTTTAAAGTTGTTTGTTTGTTTGTCTGGAGTATATTATAAATGGTGCTCAATAGCAAAGTCTTTATCAGATGAGGCATTATGACTATGTACTCCTGTCTGACAGGCAGCTGCCACATGGGTCATCATGGTGCTGAACTCACATCACAACATTTTATCTTACTGATGACAGCAATCAGTACATTTGTTTTTCTGTATAGTAAAATTTGGCTCCTTGGTTTTATAACTTATTAAAGTCAAAACGTCTGTGTTTTTGCACATCATGCCTGTGTTTGTTTGTTACCTTGACTACACTTGTCCCCCATTCCCAGCCTAAACTTGGGCAGACAGAAGGATATGCTTCCCTCACAAAGCCAAGAGATGTGAAGGGACACCAGTAGGCAGTGAGCCAAGGCTGCACAAGTCAGGATCCCATGAGGGGCGAGAGGTGCCCAGAAGGACCGACCTCTCTCCCAGCTCCCCGTGGAGTCAGTTCTCTAGGCAACACGGCTTAGCCAAAGGCTCCCAAGTCAACCTTAGTTCAAGGAGGAGACACCTCCTCCTCCCTGATTGCAATCCCTCCTCTCCTATAATTAGGGTTTCCAGAAAAAAATACTAGATGTTGAGGTAAATTTTAAGTTCAGAAAAACAGCGAATAACTTCGGAGCATGAAAATGGGACACACTTATACTAAAAGTTATTTTTTGTTTCTCTGAAACTCACATTTAACTGAGAATCTGGTAATTTTATTTGCTACCTTTGGTAACCTTACTTATAATCAGTATTCTACTTTTAAAGACAGGTGCATGCTTTCTGGCCCTCTTTGATATTAGCAGGTATTGGGGAGGAGGGAAGTTGAAGGGTGGAAGAGGTGATTTCTTCTGCTACCCTGACCAAGTAGGAATCAGGCAATGTGTACACAGTGCCGCGGAGAGGGAACAATCAGAAATCTTACTAGTTTGTACAGGGGTTATACGTGGCTTAGGAATACACAGTATTTCTCCTTGTTCTTTGCTATAATTTGTTTTGACTCCTTTTTAAAAAAATATTTATTTATTTATTTATTTATCTTTGGCAGCGTTCCATCTTCATTGTTGCGCGAGGGCTCTCTCTAGTTGCGGTGAGAGGGGGCTACTCTTTGTTGCGGTGTGCAGGCTTCTCATTGCAGTGGCTTCTCTTGTGGTGGACCACAGGCTCTAGATGCACGGGCTCAGTAGTTGTGGCACGTGGGCTCAGTAGTTGCGGCTCTCAGGCTCTAGAGCACAGGCTCAGCAGTTGTGGCGCACGGGCTTAGCTGCCCCGCAGCATGTGGGACCTTCCCGTATCAGGGCTCGAACCCGTGTCCCCTGCATTGTCAGGTGGACTCTTAACCACTGCGCCACTAGGGAAGCCCCTTGACTCTGTTTTTATAGTATAGTTAGTTATTTATAATGGGGAAGAGGAATTCGGAATGGGTATGTGTGAATGTGTGTGTTAGCAGTGGAGAGTAAGAGCCTTGGGTGAGCAGAAACTGGCTGAGACTAAATATTGGCAAAGGTAACTCATAACTGGATAACCCAGCAAGGTTATCTTAGAAAACAGGCCCTGGGTTGTAGAGGAAGTGGTAAGGAAGGCCTAATCTATGCTTCCTGAAGAATGCTGATAAATGGTTAGGAGGAGCCAAATGACGTCATTACTGAGGATTTGGCCACCCCTCCCTCCTCTGGGCACCGTGTGAGTCCCTGATTTGCATGCACAGAGCAGCCATGCCATGGTCATACCCAGGGGTTTATACTCCACTGTGAATTCTTAGCCCAGGGGAACACAGTACACTCCCATTTAGAGGCCGTGTAGCCAGTTCCCCCTGAACCTCATGACCCCACACTGTTGTTGCTTCATCTTTGGGGGCTCCCTCAGGGACTAACCTCAAATACACATAAAAGTTACACAAAGACAGTGTGTGAGTGCCCCACGGGGCACCGAAGCAACAAATGCCTTGGTTCAAATAAGATTCTTCTAGTTTCTTTAGGTGAACACTTAGATCACTGATTTTCCACCTTTCTTTTTTAAAACTCTATGCATTTATGGCTATAAATTTCCATCTCTACAGCTGTAGCTGCACCCCACAAATTTTGATATTTCATACATTTTTTGTCATTTCATTCCAACTAGTTTCTAGCTTCCATTGTGACTTCCTCTTTTACCTAAGGGTTATTAAGCATGTTACTTAATTTCCAAACATTAGGGGTATTCTGCTTACGGTTTGTTATAGATTTCTAGCTTATTTTACTGTGGTCAGAAAACATTTTGGGGAATATTTCAACTCTTTGAAATTGGTTGAGGCTGGCTTCATGGCCCATGATGTGGTCAGTTTTTTTTTTTTTTTTTTGCTTTTATTGCACATGTGCTTGAAAGAATATGCAACTGGCAATTGTTATTTATTTATTTATTTATTTAGGTTGTGGCACATGGGATCTTCGTTGCGGCATGCAGGCTCTTAGTTGCGGTATGCAGGCTTCTTAGTTGTGGCACTCGGACTTCTTAGTTGCGGCATGCGTGTGGGATCTAGTTCCCTGACCAGGGATCGAACCCAGTCCCCCTGCATTGGGAATGCAGAGTCTTACCCACTGGACCACCAGGGAAGTCCCACAACTGGCAATTGTTGAATACAGTATTCTATATATGTCTGTGATGTCAAATTGGTTAATTTATTATTCAGATCTTTTGTATCTTGACTTAATTTTCTTCTTGTTCTATTAATTTGATAGAGAGTTGTTTTAATACCTCCCACTGATTGTGGATTTTTCTATTTCTCCTTGCAGTTTTATCCATTTTTACCCTTCTTTTTAAAAAATAAGCTATTTTACTATTTTGAAGTCTCATAATGGGAGCATACAAATTTCTAATTGTATCTCTTGTTGGTAACATTATCCTTTCATCTTTATGAATTGATCAATTTTATTAAAAAACATTTTGAAAATTTCCCCCCTAATATTAGTATAGCTATATCAGCTTTTTTTTTTTTTTTTGGTTAGTGGTTGCACAATATAACTTCTTCCATTCTTTTACTTGCAAATTTTCTAGATCTTAAGTGTGCTATTTGTACTTTGTAAACATATAATTTTCAATATCATCTAACACTTTAATCTTTTGATTAGACCATTTAGTCTATTACATTTAATGTCATCACTGACACCAGTGCCCTTATATCTACCTTCTTTTGTGCTGTTTGTGATCTGTAATTTTTTTTCTCTTCTTTCTTGCCTTCCTTTGGATTGGGTGCTTTTTTTTCCATTCCATCTTAGCCCTATGTTAGTTTTGAAGCTACATACTACTTTTCTGTTATTTTAATTAGTATTCAAGACATTTCAACACACACTCTTAATTTACCAAAATCTATTATTCTTCTTAAAGTGACCTTCCTTCCAACAATGCAAATCCTTAGAATAGTGGTCTCAAGTTCTATGTGTGAAAGATAAATTTTTAAAATTTTCATTTCATCATGGACTAATAAAATATAAAGGAATTAATAGAAAAATAAGTAAAAAAGCAAAAAGTTGTACAAAATACAAGCTTAATTTTAAAATAATTTTGAGGTATAATTGATGTACAATAAACCACATATACTTAGGTGTACAATTTGACAAGTTTTGAAATATATACAAATGGGAAATTATCACTACAATCAAGATAGTGAATATACCCATCACCCCCAGTAGTTTCTTCCCACCCCTTTGTAATCTCCCTCCCCTTCATTCCTATCTCCAAGCAACCACTGATCTTCTTTGTATCACTACAGATTAGTTTTCATTTTCTAGAATTTCATAAAAATGGAATTAAACAGTATTTACTCTCTCTTGCTGCTTCCAGTCAGTATAATTATTTTTTACATTCATACATGTTATTGCATACATCAGTAGTTCATTCCCTTTTATTACTGAGTAGTATTCCATCGTATGAATACATTGCTGTTTGTTAATCCATTCAGGAGTTGATGGATATTTGGGTTGTTTCTAACAAAGATCTATGATCATTTGTGTATAGGTCTTTGTATGGTGTGTGTATTCCTTTAAGCAAAACACCTAGGAGTAGAATGGCTGGATCATATGAGAGGTGTATGTTTAACTTTTTAACCAGCAGCATATGAGACTTCCTGTTCATCTACACTGTCACCAACATTTGATATGGTCAATCTTTTAAATTTTAGCCATTCTAAAAGATATCTAGTAGAGATCTCATTGTAGTTTTAATTTGCATTTCCTTACTGAATAATGATGTTGAGCATCTGTTCATATCCTTACTTGCCGTAGGTAGATAAATCACTCGATCAACAAATAGATGTAGATTGATCAATAGATAGATAGATGATAGATAGAGAGATATAGATTGATCAATTTTCTTTAGTGAGGTGTATGTCAAATCTTGCCAAATTTTCATTGGGTTATTTGTTTTCTTATTTAGTTTGGAGAGTTCTTTATATATTATAAATACAAGTAATTTATCAGATGCATGCTTTGCAAATTTTCTACCAGTTTGTGGCTTATCTCTTCATTCTCTTAACAATGTATTTTGAGGAGCATAAGTTTTTAATAAAGTTCAACTTATCAATTTGTTCTTTCATGGACTGTACTTTTCATGCTGTATCTAAGAAATCTTTGGCTAACCTAAGGCCACAGAGATTTTCTTATATGTTTTTCTCTATAAGTTTTACATTCTTAGATTTTATATCTATATCTATGATATATTTTGAGTTAATTTTTGTATATTAAGTGAAGGATCCAAGTTCACCTTTTTGCATATGGATATCCAAATGTTGCAGCACTGTTTTTTGAAAAGATTATCCTTTCTCCACCAAATTACCAAAGGTCATGAAAATTTCCTCTTACTTTTTTCCCTAAAAATTGAATAGTTTTTGCTCTCACATTTAGGGCTATTCTCCATTTGATTTAGTATTTGAATGTGGTGTGACATTAGGATCTAAACTCATCTTTTTTGCATGTGGATATCCACCTTGCTGTATCATTTGTTAAAAGACTGCCTTTTCCCTGTAGTCCCTGTTAAAAGACTACCTTTTCCTTGGCGTATTTTCCAAAATCAGGTTTTTCTCTAAATTCTGTTCCATTGATCTATATGTCTTTCCTTACACTAGTACTACACTGTCTTGAGTATTATGGATTTTAGTAAGTTTTGAAATCAGAAAGTGTAACTCCTTTAACTTTGTTCTTCTTTTTCAGAATTGTTTTGGCTCTTCTGGGTCCTTTGTATATATTTCCACATAAATTTTTTTTTTTTTTTTTTTTTTTTTTTTTGCAGTACGCAGGCCTCTCCCGTTGCAGAGCACAGGCTCTGGACTCGCAGGCTCAGCGGCCATGGCTCATGGGCCTAGCCTCTCCGCGGCATGTGGGATCTTCCCGGACCGGGGCATGAACCCGTGTCCCCTGCATCGGCAGGCGGACTCAACCACTGCACCACCAGGGAAGCCCTCCACATAAATTTTTAAATCACCTTATCAATTTTTTCAGAAAGGCCTCCTGGAATTTAAGAGGATTACACTGAATCTATTGATCAATTTGGGAAAATTTGACATCTTGACAGTATTGTGCCCTCCAATCCATGAACACAGAATATCTATTTAGATCTTCTATAATTTCTCTCAGCAACATTTTTTAGTTTTTGATACACAAGTCTTGCACCTTTTTTGTTAAATTTATTTCTAAGCATTTTATTCTCTCGATGCTATTGTAAGTAGAAATATGTTTTCTTCATTTTATTTTCAGATTGTTCATTACTAGTATATATAAGTACAATAGTTTTTTGTTATTCTAATTTTGGGTTCTCCAACTTGCTGAACATGTTAATTAGTTTTGTTTTTGTTTTGTTTTTGGTGTGGATTCTTTAGTATTTTCTACATACAGGATCATGCTGTCTATGAATATAGTTTTACGTCTTCTTGTTCCATCTAGACTTCTTTTTTTCATCGTTGGACTGGCTAGAACTTCCAAACAATGTTGAATAGAAGTGGCAAGAATGAGTATCCTTGTCTTCTTCTTGATCTCATGGGAAAAGTATACAGTTTTTCACCATGAAGTATGATGCTAGCTGTGGGCTTTTTGTAGATACACTTCTTTAGATGAAGGAAGGTACCTTCTAGTCCTAGTTCACTGAGAGTGTTTATCATGAGTGGTATCGGATTTTGTCAAATACTTTTTCTGCATCTATTTAGATGATCATGTGGCTTTTGTCTTTTATCCTTTTGTCATTGTATTAACTGATTTTCAAATGTTAAATCAACCTTGCATTCCAGATCTACATCCAATTTGGTCGTGGTCTGTAATTCTTTTTCTCTATTCCTGAATTTGGTTTCTTAGTATTTTTTGTTGAGGGTGATTGTGTCTATATCCCATAGTTTTCTCATCATGTCTGGCTTTGGTATCAGAGAATGCTGGACACATAGAATGAGTTGGGAAGTGTTCCCTCCTATTCTATTTTCTAGAAGAGTTTGTGAAGAATTGATATTATTTCTTTTATTTTTATATTTGATAGGATTAATGAGTGAAGACATCTGGCTTGAGCTTTTTCTTATACCAAGATTTTAAATTACAAATAAGTTTCTTTACTTATTATAGGTTGATTTCTTCTTGGATCAGTTTTGGTAGTTTGTGTCTTTCTAGGAATTTGTCCATTTCATCTAAATTATATAATTTGTTGGCATACCGTTATTCATAGTATTCCCTTATAATCTTTTTGTCTGTTTTAGAGTCAGTAATGACATCCTCTTTTTTACTCCTTATTTTGGCAATTTGTATTCTTTCTTTTTTTCTTGGTTAATCTAGTTCAAGCTTTTTCAATTTTGTTGGTCTTATCAAAGGACCAATCTTTGGTTTCACTGATTTTTCTCTCTTGCTTTTCTATTTTCAGTTTTCATCTAATCTATTTCCTTTTTTCTCCTTGCTTGAGATTAGTTTGCTCTTCTGGTTTCTTTTTTTTTTTTTTAATCCAGCATTTTCATTTTTTAAACTTTATTTTCATAGAACATATTTTCACATTAGAAAGTCCCACAGTGGGAAAATAATAATTTATTACCAATAGTTTTATATTTGTGGACAGGTTATTTTAGGACAAATAAACACACTTGAGGATCAGGTCTTAGTTTAGAATCTACAATATTTTGACACATCAGCAAGGGGGACCTCTTCCCTAAATGGGACTTATCTATATTTAGAACCTCTCCACACTCTTCTTCCTATGATTTAGAAATTAGTAATGTGAGATATCAGCACTTCCCAATTTTAAAGTTTCCCCAGGACATGTAACTATCAGTAGCTGGTACCAACTGAACAGAGGAGGAAGTTTTCAAAAATTAAACACTGTTTAATTTTCTGCGAAGTCTTTACTTATGAATTAACAGTCTTTCCCTTATTCATCATTCTCAAGACAAATATAGAAGCTTGATCATGTATTGATGGTAAGAAAGCTGAATTTACTCTAAGAGGTTGATAAATTAAAAGGCCAAAGCTCATATATAATGTTAAATTATACCGTGAGTCTTGTGAGAAGCTGGGAGACAACCCCATTAACGCATTGGAACGCGGAACTCAGTCTCACAATTTCTCAGATACAAGTCCTCGCAAACCTTGTCCTCAAAGATTAACCTCTGAAAATAACCATGTGATTAGGATAAAGGTTTGTCTCACCAATGGCTTATATGTTATTTCCTCTTTATTGTCAGTGGAATGGAATGGCAGAGCAGAGGCAAAGAGGTGTACAACCAGTTCTTAAGATATTAAGTCATAAAGTCCAGGGCTTCCACAGCATGACAACAGCTTTCAGATGCCCACATCATGATAGCTGAAATAACAAGGCACAGCAAAGTTTAGAGCTGACCATCTGAAAGGCCCGCCTTGGTAGCCTTCTGTGATGTACCACACAGACAAAGTCAGTAACAACTTGTCCAAGGCCCCAGTGACAATGTAGAATATGGGCTGAAGCCAGGAGTCCATTGCAGAGCAAGGATTCAAATACACAGCTGGAAGCAGGCCCAGGAGCAAACACTGACAACCTTCTCACCAGTCCAGGGTAGAGATGCAGCTTTGGAACCAGGATGGTGGCTGGGTAACAAGTGAATGTGCTGTGCTCCACAACATTCTGGGGTGGGTTGGTCCTGGAGAAATGCTGAGACATGAGCAGGTATGACCACTGGGTTTGAAGGAAGAGACTTCAGTCTCCTTGGGCATCATAGAGGACACTCAGCCTCCAGAGAACCATCGTTTTGCTCCCAAGGCCTCAAGGTCATCCAGTAACCTAGAAGCAGTTATCTTCTGCTGGTTTCTTAACATGAAAGCTTACATTTGTTTATATTATTGATTTGAGACCCTTCTTGTTTTCTAATATAGCCATTTACAGTTATAAAATTTCTCTCATGAACTATGTTAGCTGCATTCCATAAATTTTGATATGTCATGTTTTCATTGCATTCAGTTCAAATATTTTAAAAGTTCACTTGTGATTTCTTTGGTCCGTGGATTATTTAAAAGTGCGTTTAAAATTTTCCAAATATTTGGGTATCTCCCAATTTTTTAATTCTGTTGATTCTAATTTAATTTCACTGTGGTTAAAAAAAGAACATACTTTGTATTATTTCAATCCTTTTAAATGTATTGAGACTTTTTTATGGCCTTGTATATGGTTTACCCATAGTTCATGTGTGTCTGAAAATAATGTGTTTTCTGCTATTATTGGGTAGAGTGTTCTGTTGATGTCAGGTCAAGTTGGTTGATAATGTTGTTTAAGTTTTCCAGTGGCCATGGTTCATCTCTCTGAATTCTAATCCTCTCCCTGATGTTGGCTAAGAATTTCTAAATATGCTTTTAGCTATTTGATGCTTTCAAGAGTTTTATTTTCCTTGTTCAGTCTTTTTAGTTGCTTTTAACAGGATCTTTGGCCTGAATTATCTAATCTGACAATTCTGGAATCCCATTATCAATTTTTAAGACAGGGTTGTCTATTTTTATCTGTTGGAATTAGGCTAGGTACCATTTCTAATAACATTAGGCAAACTTTTGTTTGTTTGTTTGTTTGTTTGTGGTAAGCGGGCCTCTCACTGTTGTGGCCTCTCCCGTTGAGGAGCACAGGCTCCGGACGCGCAGGCTCAGCAGCCATGGCTCATGGGCCCAGCCTTTCCACGGCATGTGGGATCTTCCCGGACCGGGGCACGAACCCGTCCCCTGAATCGGCAAGCGGACTCTCAACCACTGCGCCACCAGGGAAGGCCTAGGCAGACTTTAGCACAAAGTTTTACTGGTAAAAGAGAAGAGAACTCAAAGCCTTTAAATTCTTACCAAAGTGCCCAAATATAAAATTATTTCTCTATTCCTAAATCAATTTAAACTAAAATTTTTATATATAAAGAATTATAATTCTATGGAGATAGTTGGCTTCCTACTATTGTTTCAAAAAACATTACTGGATAAAGAAAGGTCATCATATAAATATCATAAAAATGTAAAATTTCAATTAACCAGGTTAATACAGCAAAAGTTGTCATAACTTCAAGGAGAAATTGACAAAGCCTCCATCCTAAGGAGAACATTGAACATATCTCAGTATTTAATAGATCAGTAGTGAAAAGAAAACAATAATATATAGAATATTTGAATAATACAATATACTAGCTTGATCTTAGTAACACACATATATCTCTATTCCCCCAACAATTGAACAACTCACATTCTTTTCAAATACTATGACATATTTATGAAAATTGATGATATATAGGGCCATTAAGGAAGAATAAGAAATTGAATAGATTTAGTAATTAATCTAACCTAACTACAGGTAATTAAATTAGAAATCAACATCTAAAAATTAATTTAAAACATACATTTGAAATGCAAAAACTCACACTTCTAAATAACTCACAGTTCGAAAATCATATTGAAAATTAGGAAATACTTATAATTGAATACCTCTTACCGAAACTTGTGAAATGCAGTCAAGGAAGTGCTTGGAGGTTCTTATGGTCTTAAATACAAAAATTAGAAAAGAAAAAATTTGAAAATAAATTAATGAACTATGTAACAGAGTAAACCCAAAGAAAGTAGAAGGAAATAAATAACCGATATTATTTATAAGGATAGAATTTAATTAATAGAAAAAATTTTAAAAGATCAACAAAGCCAAAAGTTCATTTAATATTTACCAACTCTGGTAATAATGATCAAGGATCAAAGCCAGGATGTACAAATCGACAACTTTAGGAATAAAAAGTAGAACTTAATATTGAAAAGGTAGAGATTAAAAGGTTTATAAATAAATAATATGAACAAATTAGTGCCAAAAAATTGGAAATAATTAAAATTAATAAATTCTTAGAAAAATAAAATTTATCAACATTTACATAAGGAGAAATAGAAAACCTGGTTAGAATTATAATCATGAAAGGAATTGAATTTGCAATTCAAAATAGTCCACAAATAAAATACCAGGCTCAGACAAGCAGACAATTCTAACATCATACAAATTCTTCTAGGTAATAGGAACAGAAGGAAGCATTTTTCAGTTTATTACATGAAGTTAAGATAACTATCCTACCAAAAATAGATAAGGATCAGAAAAAAAAAATAAAAAGCACAAGAAAATTGCATGGATGCAAAAATCCTAACCCCAGTATCACTAGACCATATCCAGTCATGGACCAAAAAGTTGCTCTATAAGACTAAGTTAGGTTTATTCCCAGAAATTAAGGATGATTTAACTTTAAACCTATTGATTTCCAAGCAAGATGGTGAACTAGCGTGCGTTTCCAGCTTCCTCCCCACTGTAACTCTGGAGTAGGTATAACACTGACATGGGATTATTGATCTGATGAATCAACATAGATACTATGAGAATGCCTGAGAAGGCTGTTTTGAAGAGGTACAAGTGTGCCTGTGGCAGAGGGTTAGTTTGTTTTCTGTTTTGTTGGGGTTTTTTAGTTTTTTCAAAACTTTGGGGTGTGGAGCAGCCAGTGCCCTCAGTGAGAAGACACTGTTAGGCGAGAGTTTTTAACTTTTACCTCTTTCTTCCCATACCTTGCTTTGAACTGATCATTTTCTGCCACATTCACCCAGAAATTATTAGCAATAGCTCAGGCTAGATGATGTCAGTTGTGACAGGTCAGGATAGCATTTAAACCCAATGAAAATGAGAAACTGGTGGAAAAAGGTGCAGATTGGTCAGCTCCCCTCCCTTCTAACCTTGAGGCAGCTGGACTGAAAGCTAAGAAGAGAGACTTCTGGTCTCAGTTCTGACATGTGAAGAGTTTGGAAGCCATCACTCCCATTCTCACAACCTCATAAAAGCTAAACAGACTGAAAATCAATGACTGTTCTTAGATCCATCAGAGAATTGAGGTCAGAGGGCACATTTTGTCACCCCGAAACTGAACTGACAAGTGAATACAGAGAATTGCAGCCAAGATCAGCTTACTGGGAGCAGAAGCTTCTGGAGCCAGTAACTGATAGAAACATTTAAATGGCAGTTGACAAACTTCTAGAGGCAGTGTGTGGACTGGTTTAAGGGTGGGGTCCACAGTCTTAGGGAGTCCCCCACTCTCCTGCGTTTTACCTCCAGAAACCTCACCGGATCTCACAGTGAAGATGTGAGAAAAATCCCCTTGTGTTTCTGGCAGCAAGAAGGGAAAAGTAGGGCTTCCCTGGTGGCGCCTGCCGATGCAGGGGACACGGGTTCGTGGCCCGGTCTGGGAGGATCCCACATGCCACGGAGCGGCTGGGCCCATGGGCCATGGCCGCTGGGCCTGCGCGTCCAGAGCCTGTGCTCTGCAGCAGGAGAGGCCACAACAGTGAGAGGCCCGTGTACCACAAAAAAAAAAAAAAAAAAGAAGAAGGGAAAAGTAGTCCTTTTGAAATATGCCTAGGAGAAAAGTTACCATTTTGAAATACACCGAGTGTCCTCTAAAATAGCGGTCTGCCTTCAAGAGCAATACTTGATCAGAAACTTATCTGACCTGGAGAAAGGCAATTAGACAAAGTCAGCCACTTGCAGCCTCCTCTCTATGGGAGGAAGAAAAGACTAACAATGCCTCTGAAAGTCACAGCCCAGGGACTCAGACACACTAAAAAACAGATTTAATCAGGAGATTTTATTTATTTATATTTATTTATTTGTTTGTTTGTTTGTTTGTTTAGGGTCTGTGCCGGGTCTTCATTGCAGCATGCAGGATCTTCACTGCAACATGCAGGATCTTTTTTTAGTTGCAGCATGCAGGATCTTTTAGGTGCGGCATGCGAAGTCTTAGTTGCAGCATGCATGCGGGATCTAGTTCGCCGACCAGGGACAGAACCTGGGCCCCCTGCATCGAGAGCTCGGAGTCTTACCCACTGGACCACCAGGGAAATCCCTAATCATGAGATTACAGAATTGCTTCCCCTCCCCCACACCTTCCCACCACATCATTAGGGCCCCAGTATAAAAATAGTGGATTACAACTGAGAGAGCTGCAAGACAGACTCTCCCTAAGAAGAAATTCTGAAGAAACCCAAAGACAATAGGGAAGCAAAAAACAAACAAAACAAAACACACACACACACACACACACACACACACACACGTGGAAACTAGAGGAAAATAAAGCCTCTGGCACCTATAGCTACAGCAGATTAGAGGTCTAAGAGCCCAGCTCCTAGAGATTAACACAAAAGCCTGTGTACCTCACTTCCTATTACCATATACATCAAGTGCAGCTTGAAACAAAAAATTACAAGGCATGCTAAAAGGCAAGAGAAAACAGTCTGAAGAGAGAAAGCAAGTGTCAGAATCAGACTCAGAAAGGACAGATATTTTGGAGTTATCACATAGGGAATTTAAAATAACTATGATTTATATGCTAAGGACTCAAATTGAAAGTAGCCAACATGTAAAAACTGATGGGTGATATAAGCAGAGAGATTGAAACTCTAAAAAAAAAATCAAAAGAAAATGCTGAAATCAAAAACACTGCAGCAGAAGTGAAGAATGCCTTTGATGGGTTCAACAGTAGACTGGACAGAGCTAAAGAAAAGATAAATGAGCTTGAAGATAAGTGAATAGAAACTTCCCAAACTGAAATGCAAAGAGGAAAAGGAATGAACAAAATGGAATATGACCTTCTTATACAGTCTTCTTTCTGCATAGAACATGTCCTGCTTCTTGATTGCCTCAAGATCTCTGCCTAAGAGTATTTACTCAAGGAAGCCCACTCTGACCTCATACCATGCTCTGGAGTATTTACAATTTTCTGATCAATGCTTTTGTGA